>NC_088176.1:33675419-34330242 GCF_028769735.1 Zonotrichia leucophrys gambelii | reverse complement strand
ATTTAGCTGTAAAGAGACTGTGATGAATAAATGGACTTCTTCCTCATGGCCTTGGCTGTATCATTTACAGATAAAGCAGCTTCTTCCATTAAGCTGTAATTCACTTAGTTTTAAACTGAATCACCAAGAAACAATAAGAGATCAGGAAATATAGTATTTGGAAGGGAAAAAAAGTCACATTTACAGTAGATCAGTTTGCTTAGTTTATAGCAACAGGAATATTTTGATCTTTTCATTTAACGATGATTCTACAGGGGTAGGTCTGTAACCATAGAGCTCACACAAGACAGAGTGCTGAAGACACTTAGGCATGAAGAACATGGTGTGTCTTGGTGGCCTTGCCAGTGACTTCAGGAGAAGCCAAATCCACACTTCTTTAGTGAAACACTGAATAGGAGTCACAGAAATGGGAAAAAAATACCAAAAAAGTCCTTGTTGATGGTTGGGTTTGGGAGAGATGTGGTGTGTGACACTGGACAATTACTCCATGTGCTTTGTTTGGTTCACATACGTTTCCCACTCAGGCTGTGAAGTGTTTGGAGCAGGCTGGCTCCTACTCTGGGTGCCAGAGGGTGCTTCACTACTTTACCACTTCAGCGTGTTTAAAGTGGGGCTTTGGGCATCCTGAAGGCCACAAGGTACCTGTGACAGTGGTCACAAGGGTTGCAAGTGAAGAGAGAGGCGAGAAAGTTAACTTCATGTTCAGAAGGCTTGATTTATTATTCTATGATATATATACTACATTATGACTATACTAAAAGAAATAGAAAGAAAAGTTCTCAGAAGGCTAGCTAAGCTAAGAATAGAAATGAATGAATAACAAAGATCTGTGTCTCGGCAGAAAGTGAGAGCAGCTTTGCTGTGAGTGGTCAGTAAATCTAAACACTCACAAGAGACCAATCACAGATGCACCTGTTGCATTCCACAGCAGCAGATACCCATTGCTTACATTTGTTCCTGAAACTTCTCAGCTTCAGCAAGAAAAAATCTTAAGAAAATATTTTAATGAAAAGATGTCTGTAACAGGCATCAACTCAGGCTGCACACAAAGCAGGGTGGCACTGCCCTCCTACAGCCAATCCCCACTGCCTCTTGCTCTCTGCAGCTTAAGAACAGAAGAGTTACCATGCTTCCAAGGACATTTTACAAAAATTCCTAAATTACCCTGGTTTAATGATCTGCAGTTTTCCTTCTCAGTTCATTATTATCTAAAATGGGTTTCTATAGTTGCACATCTCAGCAAAGCACAGTTTGTCTAGAAAAAACAGTGTAAGAAGATCATGTTGGCAATTATAAGTTATTTCCAGTCTAAATTGCACCTATTGAATGCTTCTGCTGGATTGTACTTAAAAATCATTTTCTCAATAATAACGCAAAAATATATGTATATCTTGCAGTCTGAAGTCTTCAGTTGTTAGTTTATTGGGCTTTAATCCATTTTAGTGCAGAAGGCTGCAAATGTCTTGAAGAGAAGAAAAATGTATGCAGTTCTCTTCTGTAATCTTATAAATTTATAAATTGCTGTACCATGTTATTTAAAAAAAAATTAGTTGGAAGTCTTCATTAAAACTGAATGCTGATGAAGGAGCCATTGGTGGTTTTTTAAACACTGCTGTAAAGTCTAATAACAGTGGTAGTTGGTGTAATGTGAGTCTAAAGAATACTCCATGATAATAAATAATCTCATAATAACTAATCACTCTAAAAAGTAAGAAAAACAAATTTGAAGAGTGCTGGTTTGGAGTAGTACTGTGTTTGAACATGAGCTAGTAGGAAGAATGTAAGATTTAGGCTACAAATTGGAGCTATAAAAGAGTCACCGTTCCAATTATAATGTTTAAATTAAAACATGGCAAGAGGTGTAATGGGGAATTATATGTGGAACATGACTTTTCAAGTTACTGTTGTACTAGCTTGGCCCAGTTCTTGGCAACAAATACACAGTTGTAGTAGAAAGGGACCTTAGAAGTGGAATTTACCCACTTGGCCTTGAATGACTGTTTATTCTAGCTGAAAATGCATTTTGTAGTGTGCATTTGGATTTTTTGAAGTTCTAAATTTGCAAGTTATTTTTAAAATTTAAATTTAACTGTGGAGATAGTGAGTTGCATTAAACCAACCAATATAGCTGACAAAAATGAGGCACTCAGAAACAAGGGGGGATAACCTCTGTGTTTATATTTGAGACGTTGCTACCCTAGATTGCATTTTGTCAAGTAGAACATGCAGAGTGAGATCTGACCGCAGGAAATCTTAAATCTTGCTTCTTAAAGAGAATGAGCAAATTAAAAATCTTACCCCAGAGCTCATGATTGTCTCATGTTTTCTTAAGATTAAATTGACACCATCTAGAAGGTCAGCACTAGCAAATTTTCCAGCTCTTTGCACAATCCTGCTGCATCCAGAACCCCCTGTGCTTGTTTGAGCCCACCTTTTGAGGTGTTCCTTTTCACTCTCTGCCCTGTGTAGCTGTGTTCTCCATTCTCTGGCATTTGTGCTGTTCTGCTCTGCAATCTGCCTTAGAAGCTCTCTCATCTGAAATCCACCCTTTGATCCACAGAAAGTGTAAGATCACACCAAATAGCTGCCTGACTCTGCTGTACCTTTTCTCTTCTAGATCTTTGTGTTTTCTCTCACTGAACTTTTTTTTTTCCCTTTCATCTCTTTGGGTTTGTTTTTATTCTCTTTAGTCTAAACAAATTGTCCTAAAGGCAGTTTTTTCTTCTTGGTCTGCACAACACATTTCCTGGCCTCGACACCCCCTTCTTTTTTGTTTATTTACAGGTATTTCGCTGTTATATTTCGTGCCAGTTAATTTTCTTCTATGCCACAGGTTTAATGTGTTTGAAATCAAATTCTGTGTTATTTTTGTGTTATTCTTGAAAATAGCATGGTCAGAACTATGAATATGATATGAGTAATTTGTACTCTGAAACAGTAAACTAGTCTCACTTGCCCTACAAAAATCCCTCTGAAATTGGCTCCCCGTTTCTTTGTTTTTTTTCAAGTTTGAACAAAATATATCAAGGCATAAGACTTGCAAAATAAAGATCTCGGTTATTTCAGAGTCATGAACCAAACACCAAATTTAGGCAGGGATCATGCATGTGAACAGCAGATGTTTCTTAATTCATCTATTCTTTTTTAAAAGAGGAGGAAAGCAAAATGGAGTTATAAGACATATTGCCAGTAAATGAAAGACACTTCTTACTGAAGATGAACATCTTTTCAAGACAAATGCACAGAAAAAGCCTTTTGGCTGTTTCTGAGCTTTGGGTACTGTGGGTGACTAGCAAAATACTGTAACTTTGTAAGGTAAAGCCTCCTCTAATTACCATTACTATGCAATTTGTATTTTTTTATGAAAGATATTATTGAAAATCTCATTAACCATTTATTATTTCTTAGCTTCAGGAAGAATTGGAATATTTCTTACCTTGGGCTTACAGAGATCACATCATGAAGAGTCTTGTGAAATGCATAAAGGCAGTGGAAATTAAATGAATAGGGGTTTTTTTGTTGTTTTAATTCACCCAGGTGTTTGCTTATAGCAGATCATTATATCTTCCTAGAAGGAGCTGCTTTCACATAAAGTGCAGAGGTGCTGCAGGAGTTACCTGCATGACTTGATGGGATAATGGAGATTGCCAGGGGAGAAAGCTGCACTGTGACACACTCCTGTGGAATTGTCTTTTAAACATTCCTTTCCTAGATCCTAGTGCATCATTGCAGGGGCCCAAAGCTAGACCTGGGAAGGTGTCAGCTATGTTTTATGGGAATACTGGATTTATTTCAGAGCCCACAAATGTGATAAAACAGAATCTTTGCTGGGAAATTACTGACTTTTAAGTTCTCCTTTCTGTCTCCAATTCATGATGCTCACCAGCAGCAGGTTTTGTTTGTTAAGAGTTTATTATTTTTTACTTCATCTTCCTGACATAACCAGGACCTCAGGATGAGAGATGTGGAAGAGTTTATCCAGGATTAATCTGTTTTTAAAGTAAGGGTTGAATAGCATGCAATAAATACTTTGAAATGTTAGTGTGCATTATAAGGAGCAATAAGAATTAAACAAAACAATACCTGCTGGGTGCTTAATTGACCAGCATTCACTTTGAGCCATAACCGAGGCTGAAGTTCTTTGGGAAAAAGAGTTGTGATTATGTAATGAAAGATGATTATAGCTCAAGCACAAGGGAATGGATTATGTTTGCAGAGATACCAAATGCCAGAACTAAGATTATTTTTGTGCCTGTAGCATCTGGTCCTGTGAGAAAGTAAATTAGAATAAATATCCCCCTGTTCTTGTACAATGACTTTCTTATATTCTTATGAAATATTTTTAATCTACACTTGTGGAATTCTTCCTCCCACATGAGAGATAATTTTTACATGGAGCATCTGCCAGTCATTTATGCATCCAGGCCCATGGAATGTGCATGAAAAGAATGTCTTGGGGAATTTGACTTCTAGGATTGCAATGAGAGATCTTCGACACGTCCCTCAAGACACCATCTTCTCAACAGCACGGTCATCCAAAATTGATCTCTTGCTCAGACAGCAGCAAAAATCCCCTAAATCTTTTAATGCCTAGGCAGAGTTAGCTCAGACTCACAGTCAGACCTCCTCTTGTGTGAGGCCCATGGGGATGTGCAGGTTCGTCTGCATTTTGACAGTGTGGCACAGGGTGAGGTGGTATTATTCAAAGCTGATTCTCTTGCTCTCAGACCAGTATTCTGTTGGAATGAGACTTCTTTGGTGTCAGCAAGAACTCTGAGAACTCAGCCCTCTTTGTTCTTGAACTTATTTTCTCATTGCAGGAGAATATGCAGACCCTTCTTTCCCCAGCTCTGCAGGATGATTAGCTGCACTGTAAACAAAGGATTTGCAACTAGGCATTATTTTCTATTCCATTTTAATGTGACTGTGTCCTTAGAGTACACAATTTAAGTTTTAATTGCTTATTAAGAGTAGCCATTGCAGTTAGATAATTCTGTGAGGAAACGGGAAAACAAATTACTTGCAACTAATCCTTGTTCAATTTTAGCACCCTGAAAATGAAGAGTTGCCAGGAGAGTGAGTGAGAGGAGGAGGAAGGAGAAACACTGGTTAAACATACATTATTCTTTCCACCCAAATGTCAATAACAGCTTATTCAAATTTCTTTTCTAGATTTTCAAGGCATTAGTTTAGAGCATTAGAAGTTTCTGCACCCACAGACAGCAGGCTGCAATTGCATAGTAGAAGAACAGTCCAGCAGTGTGTTGAAATTTCCTTTTCTCCTAGGAATAATATCATGGTGAAAGTTATTTTGTAGCACTGATGTGACACTGCTGTCTCAGAAAACAGGTTTTAGTCAGTTTTATTTTTAGTACTTTCTTAGAGAAGCCAACCACAACAACCTGTGTGGTTCTCCCTCGTAAAAGTTAGATATGTTTTAAAAATTCCTTTTGAAAAAACAAGGTATGAGAACTAACCTTATAAAAACTGGTGTTCTGCCATGATTCCATTGGCTGCAGTGGAGCTATGTGATTTAAAATTAATACTAATAGACACCTGAATTAACTCCTGTGTTTTCCCCTTCAGAATGATACAGGAGATAGGCTTTTTATGCCCTTCATTTAGTCATGTATTAATATTTTAAATCCTTAGAGTAAAAGACTTCCTGGAGGATTGGAATGATGATTTGTGTTTCTAGTCTGCTCTGCCAAACAAGAGAAGTCTGAAAAAGGGAAGAAATTTGTAATATCATGATTTCTTTAAATGCAACTGGGTGGTGTACTTTGAAATTACTTCTTAAGTTTTAATGTCAGTAATATTTGAGCGGTTTAGGTTATTGTTAATAATTGACCTTAAGTACCTTCCATGAACTATTCAATTTCTAATCTGAATTTATGAAGTCTTTAATAATACTGGGCTGGAAAGCAGTGATGAAAATAAAAAAGCAGGTGCTTCTGATATTTTAATAAACCTTTTTTTTTCTGCAGAGAAAAAGAGGTTTTTTTTTAGTGAGACTCGGTTCTTACTTAAATGATAAAGAAGAGCATTTTATGGGCATTGCATTTACATAGTTGTCTCACATTATTGTTTTTACTTTAATTAGCCTTCTGTCACACCCATGTACCAGTTAGTGGTATTTTTGAAGGGAAATGTTCTCTACAATTTCTTAATTAAAATCAAGGAAAGAAGAATATGCATTTTTGCATTATTGTTTTGGTTTTTATGTGTTTCAATGAAATATCTAGCTGCACAAATAGGAAGCATCGGACCCAATATTACATCAATATAGGTGCAGTTTAGATCGTGTGCAAATGCAAATGATGAGTACATTTGTCCGGCTGGTGTATTCACTGGAATGTCTTCAATTACTAATTTCTAAGGGCTTATGGTGGTGTTAAAGCATTACCCCTGGACTGCACTCATGCTCCATGCCTCAGTTCTCCAGTGTTAAAATAAGGGCAGTAACTCCTTCCCTTTGCCCTTTTGTTTTCTCTTTGGTGTAAAGCCTAAGTTGGGGCTCTGAGTCTCTCTCCCCTGTGTTTGCTGGTTCAGCAGTGTGGAATCCTTGAGTGCTGCTGTTACACTGACCCTCTGAACAGATTATCTCTCTGTTCTTCAGCTCCTGGTTTGCTGCTCGTTGTTAGGAAGGTGATTCTCTTCAATGTGTTTTTAATAAACCCCTTTAGACATTTTTTCATGACTGTTCGGCTCATTGTGAAGATCTCTTTCTCACAACTACTACACTGGGCTTTTATTTGAGTTGGAGCTTATATTAGCTGACAAGACTTAGGGATTTTCTTTGTAAATCAACCTGCCATTGCTCAGTTGAGTTTATTGTCTCCTGAATTATTCCACTTCTTCCCCTTCCCCAGCATTTGTCCCCTGGGAAATGGATGGCACTTTTTCAGGGGAATATTTAATGTTGTTAATTTTCAGAACCAGAGAAAGGGAAGGTGCTTAGACCTCCCCCCATAAAAAGTACACAAAGATGCATTTGTCCTTAGCATGCAGGCAGTCCTTAGACTGTCAGTTGTGCAAGTTCATAGACAGTGATTTCTGACCTAACTTTCTACTCTCTCCTGGTTTCTAGCAGGCAAATCATCAGTGAAATATTTAAAGATACAGAAGGAGTACCTGCATAAAAAAATGAAATGAATGCTAGTAGCTTGTAATGAAAATGATTTGTCTATGCTCTTTCACAGTAAAATATGTTTTAATTTTTTTTCAGCTGCATTGCTGCAGTGATTTGAAAGCCAGATCAAGTTTACCAGGGGCATTATTATAAAACTGGGATTAAAGCTCAACCTACTCAATTTATTTGTATCATAAAACAGTCAAAAATGCTGATGGCAGTTGAACTATTGATAGTTTATCAAGTTTTATGGACTAATGGAATGTAGATCACCAGAACTTGTGTTAATAATGATTTTATAGCACTGTTTTTAAACAAAGACAGTGATTAAAGAATGTTGGTTAAACAACACATCTGATAGTTCTCTAGAAAATATTTCTTCTTTCTTTTTTTTTTTTTAATTGAAGAGGCCCTAAGAGTTGCAGTTTACTTATTGAAGGAGAGCATGTCAATAACCATAAACTGGAGAACAGCTAATAAACATGCATGGATTCTTCTAATTAATTCCTGATTGCAAAGTGTCAGAGCAGCAGAGTGTGTGTGGCCGCTTGCTTTCTCTCTCCTTGCACTCCTCCGTGTGCCTGTACCTGCCCCCAGGTATAGATTCTACAGCACAGCAACCACATGGACCTGGTCTAAACTGGAAAGCTCATTATTTTTCAATTAGATGTCATGGATTTGGCATTTTTTAGAATATGCTGAGCGTGTCTAAATGTGATACCCATAAGGATTGATTTGGCCGGTTTTTGTCAGTCATCCCAGAAGATATCTCAATTTTCAGAAGTGGCTCGAGTGGGAAATCTGCATTAACAATGCATCCTGAACAGGAATGGCCATTTGGTGCTGAGAAGACAAAAGCTCAGCCATAGCTACCCAGAGAAGGCCTCTCATGCAAGGACAGCTGAACATGGACAGGTTCCCAGGCAGGCTGTGGAATCCCTTCCCAGGAACAAGGGTCCAGCTTAGGAGCTGTGTGTGAGCTGGAGCCCGCTCTGCTCATGATGGCTCAGCAGCCACAGGACTGCCAAGCCTGGCTGCAGACACAGGTGATCAGAAATACTGCATCAGGCAGGTGGGGGTCCACCTGAAACCCAGATTTTGTTACTAAAAGGTAGAAAGTGAAATTCTCAAAACCCATCAGAATAAGACGAAACGTGAGACTTGTCTTGAGTGCTGTCTGAAATGGGCACAGTACAGCTGAAACCCTTTATTCTGGCTGCCACTGTTTGACAGTGCTGTGTAGAGCATTGTTTCATTTCTGGTAAGTGTGAGCTTGGTAATAGTTTATAAGAATCATTTCTTGTCATTTTACAGGCATGAGGGAATTTGTTGGTACCCTCAGACCTCTAAGCCGTGGTTTCTATGACACCCTTCTTTTTCTTAGCTCGGGGGAAATGCACCTTGGCATTGAGAGAAATTGTTTTCATGCAGGACTGGTTCTTGTAAAATTAATCTGAATTTAATATAAGGATAAGCATGTAGTTAATCAAATAGCATATTTGTCGGGGAAAAGCTGGCTTGACTTAGGGAATTTTCCTTAATTTATTGGCAACTAACACAAAATTAATTAGTGATCCGTATATTGAGAAAGAAAGCCAAGCAATTTATCCCTTAGAGAAATACTTCCTCTCCCCTCTCCCCAGGCTCAGGTTCAGCCCACCACATTTCCATGCCCCTTCCTACTGTGTTACCGGGCTTGCAAGGGTCTTTCAGGGGTGAAGAGATAGATGAGAGTCTTGACTTCGTGATCAGAAGGCTGGATTTATTATTTTATGATATATAATACATTATTACTATGCTAAAAGGAATAGAGAGAAAAGTTCAGAAGCTGCTATGCTAAGAATAGAAAAGGAATGAATCAACAGCGGAACTCTCTCTGATTCTGTCCCAGGGAGAGCTTGGTTTCTGATTGGCCCTTAATTGTACACAAGCAACATGGGCCAATCCCAGGTGCACCTGTTGCATTCCCCAGCAGCAGATAACCATTGTTTACATTCTCTTTCTGGGGCCTCAGCTTCCCAGAAGGGGGAAAAACCCTAAAGAAAGGATTTTCCACAAAAGATGTCTGTGACACTACTGCCGTTCTTGCAGGTGTTTTCCCCCTTTGCTCTAAACTGGAGGGGCTGCTGGGAGGCTGAAGTCACCTCTTGTCCCAGAGAACAAACCCAGACAGGACAAGAGCTCCAGCCCTGAGCATCCCAAGGGCTTAGAGCTTGTTTCTGTCAGGGGCTGGCACTTGTGGGCTGTAGTGAATTACAACACCACATCAGCTCAGTTCAGCCTGGCTGCCTATCTGAGAATATAAAATGGTTTTCTTCACCATGTTGGCAACTACCTCAGGTTTCTCCTTAGTTCATATGATGGCCTCTTTTCTGGGGTGTGACCCTGTGTTTACTGCTTCTCATCATTCATCTTTTGAGGTCAGCTAGAGTGTGTTGCCAGGGCAGAAGGAGCTTTGCATTTCATTCACTGCTCTAATTTTTGGTGCTTCAAGCACAGGAGTACAGTGGAAACAGAAAGGTGAGAAAGATGTTTCAAGTGAAATTAACTGCTATTGTACTGACATAGCCTGGTTATGAAATCACCCTGTCTCCTTTCCTCTGCTGGTAGGTACATCTTTTCTCTGTAACTTCAGAAACTGTGGAATAGCTTTCTTCCAATATTTTAAATCCTCGGAGAAAAATAATAGAAGGGATCAACGTGTAGCTTTAAATTACTTAAATAACAGACTGTTAATTAAAAACTACATTAAATGGCAGCATCCAGCAAGGGAAGAGCTCCCCTCTTCTCATAGCATATGCATTCTGGATGTTTACTTCATTCTGTTTTTGCTTTTTGCTTCCTAGCCATCACCTCCAGTACAAATCACAGGTCTGAGAAACTGAACCTATGAGGCAAATTTAATGTTTTTCTTTCTTCTGTGTTGTTCACAGTAGAGGAAAGAGATGAAACACCAAGTAGAAAACTCAGGCAGCCACAAGTAAGCAAAATTCTTGATCCTTCAAAGACACAGGGTTTTTTACTTCTTCAAAGCGTGCTCTGTCAGACTGATGTTCAGCATGAGACACAAGTCTCACAGTTGTTGATGGGACTCCTTAAAGATTTCCTTGTGCAAATACCTAATGATTAAGCCTGAGCTAACTTATTTGATATTTTGTCATTAGTTTAGCTTTAAATAAGTGAACAGTCAGTCATGTAAAAGTCATTAAGTACCTAAGCCCATCACTGAGACTTTCAAACACCACATTTTGGTGGTGCATAAACTAGGAAGTCTCTAACTTTTTTCAGGTCCCCAGATGGTTTGGTTTCTGCTTCCTGTCAGAAACAGAAGTGCCTAAATCAATGTTGGTACCTGCTGGGATAGCTAAACCTTGACCTTCTTAGACCCAGCAATAACACCTGCTGGTGAGTCCAGGGAGAAGGCTGTAAGGGGCTTGAAGTCAAGTGTTTAGAAGACATTTCCCCTCTTTGTTTCTGTTTTTAGTTGGCTTTATTAGGTTCCTAGTATGTTCTAAGCCTGTCTGCATATGAAACCAGAAGATATCTCGTTGGTTTTGTTATCTGTACAGTAAGAGTTGTAAGGACTGGTTGTGAAGAGGGCATTGGAAACCAGGGGATGGATGAATTTTCTAGGCTGTCCTGGATATCATTCTTTTGTTAAAGGAAGCTGACTGTTTGAAATTTTGTAAACCCAGAGTGTAACATGGATTCCTATCCTTTACAGAGTGTCTTCTAGACCTTCCTGGGTTCTTGCAGGCAGGAGGATGCTGCTGTTTGGATTCCAGGTTGCACAGCTCAAGCTGTGTGCCTGTAATAACTCCATAATGTTCCCTCACCTTTCATTCCCACCTCAAGCCTTGTGTGGTGGTTTATATTATACATAAAGTGACTGCTCAAGCTGGTTTTTTAGGGATTCAGATTTCTTGTGCTGTATTGCATTTTTATGCTTTCCTAGGTTTTTTGCCTTTAGTGTGATCTGTGGCCATGAATCAATGAAATGTAGATAACTCAAGATGCTATATGATTTCTGAGTTAACAGAAGGTGCTTGTGGTTTATTGATGTCGTTCATGTAAGGTACTGAAGGGCAGTTTCTTATGGATTTAGTTATGTTGCCTCAGTACTTATCCAGCAGCTAATTACAACAAGTTCAAGTCTATCTTACACCTGTTTAATGATAGGTGTTTGCTAAAAATACTTAGCAATAAACCTCTGCTGAGCAGAAACATTGCTAAGCAATATGGGTTGGGACATTAAAGGCAACTTTAAAAACAGTGAACCAAGGAAAAAAGAACAAAACATAAAAAAAAGGCCCTAGAAGTGATGGAGGGGTATTTATTGGCATCAATGGCATGATGTTTGTACATTGGTTACCGTGTAACATTGCACAGATCAGGCACATCACAGAAGCCACGTGTGTCAACACAGGAGATTTGAGGCATCTTTTTAAAGTGCTAAGGAATGAGACCAGGAAACCTTCTAAGAAAATGAAAAAGTACCTCCCTACCTGCTCAGCTGGGCTGCCAAGGTAAAACACCCAGCTTAGAGCTGCTATTGGTGCAGAAATGGGTTTTCCTAAGTGTTTCCTGTGCACACCTACTGGGAGACACCAGGGCCTGTTCCAGCATTTTGTTCTTGGTTGGGATTTAAGTGCCTGTGATTGGACAAAAAGTGCTGACTTGTTACCACTTCTTACATCCAAAATGCTGTTGGTGAGAGGGGAGAAAGGCAGGTTGTATTCCTCTGGATAATTTTAGTGTTAAAAATAATAAATAGAGAATTTCCAAGTAACTTAGAAAATGAGCTGTGAAGTTTGCAAGGCACAAGTGCTTTCTGAATGTCTTTGTGTTTATGAAGGTGCTTCTTATAAGGGGAAGAAATGCCTCAAGAATGTTAATATCCTTATGCTGTTATTAATGCAAATAGTCTCCTTCTGCTCTTCTCTTTTTCTTTCTCAGTCTCTTTTTGTCTTGGGTTGTGAAGTGTTATTAAGAACTAAATTACATTATCTAAAGATTTTGCTAGTGCCATGGGTGCCAAGAGAATTTCTGTGTCACTGCCTCCAACGATTTGATCAATATATTAGTACTTTCCAGGGTCTTCCAAATGTGTAACTCAATTGAATTTATTCCAAGTGCATTTTGATTCATATTGTTCATCCTTACCTAAGTGAAGTGTTTTGAAGGTGAGGATGCAGGTGAAAAAAGGATTGCCAAGGGTTGCCTTTGTTTTGTACATCCTTTATTTCTACAAAAAACCCATCATTTCAGAGGAGGAAAATACTATAGAATATATTTAGAAACTAAATGAAATAAAGATATTTGTTATTTAGCTATGGCTGTTTAAAAATAAGTAGCCAATCAAGAAAATTTCATTATGCAGAGGAAAAATATCTACTGTGAATCCTCACAGTTGTCTTCCTAAACTTGTTCAAACTTAGTCTGTGGCATTAAAACTGTCTTTTTGTGTGATGATTTTATGTGTTTCTCATAGAGCTTCCCTGTGTTTTAAGTGTAATAGGTGATTATAAATAAATAAAATCACAGCATTGTTTTTACTTGCACAATTTAGAGTCTTAGCGGAATGAGTGTGGAGGGTTTGTCTTTGTGAAGGTAAGGAGACAAAGGTAACAGCTTGAATTGTGGAAATGCCTTGCTGGCTGTATGGTATATATGGTGTTTATATGACTGATGGACAGATGGATTCTGTACTATGTGTTTCCGTGGCTGAAATAACATGGAATTCCCTGTACTCAGCATTTGTTCCATATGCCTTATTTTTTATTTCACACAGTAGTATTCCAGGAAGGAAACTGCTCTCCTACTTCTTATTAACCAAATAAGACTTCCAAATTTTAGTTATTATCAGGAATGCCTTTATTTCTCTTTTCGTTTTTAAATTCAAGCAGTTTTTATGCTGGTGGCCTTCCACCTTTTCAGAATATTGTGTTTGCTAAATGATTGTCAGCAGACATAAAATCAGCATTGACATTGATAAAATTATGTCAGTAGACACAATGCAGGATTAATTAGAAAGTTTGGCATATAGAAAATCACTTTGTATAGTCTTTCACTGCCTGCATTATCATTCTTAATGAGAATTACATAGGGCTGCTAGCAAACACTTCCCCTTTGGAGGTGACTTACACTGCCACACTCTTTTTCTGTATGTGAGATGTCATTTCTGCATATAAAATTGAATAAATAATGTTCCCAGACTTGGGAAGCTGGACCTGTTTGACCATGGGAGAGGACAGTTGCTGAACAGTTACTGCTGCTGTTGTTTCTCAGTGCCAAACATAGTTACACTGTCAGAATGAGCTGGAAAATCCAGAAAAGAGGCAAATCCTCCCCCAGCTGCAGTGCTTGAGTCCAGGCTGTAGCTCTTTATCAGATCTGCTTTATCTAGCAGGGTTCAGGTGTGATGTGGAGGTTGTTATGCAAGGTGTGTCACCTGGGCTGAGTTTAAATAAAGCTACTGATAACAACTTGTTGAAAACCCCCTCAGCGTCAGTCTGAATCTCTCTCTTTGAGGAGCACTGAGATTCATGATAATCCAAGGAGAAATTATAGTCTGTAGAAGTGGTGTGTGAGGGAAAAGGAAATGAAGGGACTTAATCTTTGTTTATTCTTCTCAAGATCAGAATCTATAGTTTATTAGTCATAATAAAATAAAGGTAGAAAAATTCTGTGGAGTTTTCTAACAAGCCTTCTACCAGTGAGACTCTCACAAGAGTAAAACATAGGAGAGCTAGAACTTTAGGGAAAAGAAAGGATTTGTCAAAACCAAATCACTGGCATTGTGGGGGAGAAGGAGCGTCAATATGAATCAAATTGGGGAGGAGGATGGGAGGTGATGCCTGCTCCCATGGCTCACAGGCCTTGAGAAACAGGCCTGGCTGTGCCATAGCAGAGAGAATTTGTTCATGCAGCCTCGGCCTCTGCACGTTCCTTTGGGGTGACATGAACAGGAGTGGTTTTAATAGATTAAAAGGTGATGTTTTAGGAGGATAATATAGATAGAGACCAGAGCTTATTTTATAGTAATTTCATTTTCCTGCAGGTTTTCAAAGTCAGTGCAGTGCTTTACTGTGCTCCCTACATAGCACTCATGTTTCAAGTTGAGCTGTCCCTGGGGGAATGGAGCTTACTGATGCCAGGCTTTCAGTGGTGTAAACAAATCACACAGAAACATTTGTTCCACGTCCAGGAAATATGGCACATGCTATTACAGCATAATTTAAAAGGAGATATTAATAACTAAAAACTGTCCATCATAATTTATTCCAGAGTGTAATGGAGGATAAATGCTTTGTATCACAGAGATCTGGCTCCCATTTTACTGTCAGTTTGTATATGCAGCAATTCAGCCTCAGGTGAGAGTGAGTTTGTGGGGTGGAGAAGGGGACGGTAATTTGAGCTTTAAAAAATATTTTGTGTAATTTAAGATCTCTTGTTAGAACAAACTATGTTCAAATAGTCTGCAGTGACCTTAGCCTGGATATATTCAGTGTCTCCTGAAGTATCTTAAGTGAAAGAGGAAAAAGAAGTAAAGCTAGTGTGTTGAACCCAAAGATCACCATCTAGTTCAGGATTTGAGGCTTATGCCCTTTCCATGCTTTCTGAGATTGGTGATGTTGACACCTGTTGTCAATGCTTCCTTTATTATTGTGAGGCTTAAGCCATGTCTGTACACATGCATTCGTGGTGTCTTGGGGAAGAATGAGATTTGTTCATTTTGACTTTGGTTAAGCCTTTCATCACGATGTTTTATTAGAATCTGCCTTTGCTCTGTATTTTATGCATATAGCAAGACACTGAGATACTTGGGAATCTTCATGTAAGACCTAGTTTGCTTTGTAACTGTGAGTTGTGACCTGTTGTATATCAAAATCTAAAGTCTGTCTGCTGGAAGTGTGTTTGCACAAGTTAGGTGTTACGGAGGTGTCACTGAGAAGCTATCACTGATATGTAGGTGAGAACATTAGGGGATCTCCAAAGTCATTGTGACATACTGATTGTTACTGAAAACTAGGTCATTTTCATAGAAACTGGGACAGCAGGGACAGGAGTCAATGAAAAGAAGGAGGGAGAGGGATTGCCAGTTGCATGTCTGAAAAGTAAAATATCTGTCTTCCCTTTGAACTATCTGCTCAGATCTTGGAAACTAATTGGGTGTTTTTTCCTGTTTATTCTGCTCATTTACATCATCACGTATTTTCTTAAAATCAGCCATAGCATCTTTCTGTGATTAGCTGTGGTGCATTCAGTCTTGGCCACTGGAGCTGCTTTAATGTCAGTACAGAGCTGACAGTAACATCTGGAATATCAGGGGGAAAATGGCAGCACTAGCAAGACCTCTGTAGTATCAGCCTGTGTACCCTGTATGTGACACGAGGAGTGACAAGGAGTGTGTTTCTCAGCTCCTGAGCCATTTGCAGCTTTTAATATCTAAATATTTAAATACTGATAGCAGCACAAGAATGCAAGTTTCCATTCAGTCATGTAATATGCCCAAATGCATTGTGGACAAAAGCCACTGTGGAGCTTCTTGGACAGGAGGTTTATAGCTCAAAGGCAGAAGCTTTCCAAGTGTAAGGGGCAAAATCCAGAAGGCAGCTGAGCCCCTCATGGCCTCTCACTCACTTGCCCCCAGTGGGATGTGGGGGGAAATTGCAAGGGCAAAAGGGAGAAAACTTGTGGGTTGATAAAGTCATTTTAACAGATAAAGCCATAGCCATGCACACAAGGAAAGCAGAACAAGGAACTGATTCCCCCTTCCCATGGCTGGGCAGGTGTCCATCCATCCCCAGGAGAGCAGGGCCCCATCACGTGTGACAGTGACTGGGGAGGACAAACTCCATCACCCTGAATGTCCTCCTTTCCTTCCTTTTTCTCCTGCCCAGCTCTGTGCGCTGAGCACGGCCCCACATGGGCTGGGAAATCCCTTGGGTCACCTGGGCTCAGCTGTCCTGGCTCTGTCCCCTCCCAGCCCTCACTGCTGGGGCTGGGTGAGGGCCAGAGGAGGCCTTGGCTGTGTGTGAGCTCTGCTCAGCAATGCCCAAAACATCCCTGTGCCACCAGTGCCCAAACCATCCCTGTGCCACCAGTGCCCAAACCATCCCTGTGCCACCAATGCCCAAAACATCCCTGTGCCACCAGTGCCCAAAACATCCCTGTGCCACCAACACCCAAACCATCCCTGTGCCACCAGTGCCCAAACCATCCCTGTGCCACCAGTGCCCAAAACATCCCTGTGCCACCAACACCCAAACCATCCCTGTGCCACCAGTGCCCAAACCATCCCTGTGCCACCCAAAACATCCCAGTGCCACCAGTGCCCAAACCATCCCTGTGCCACCAGTGCCCAAACCATCCCTGTGCCACCAATGCCCAAACCATCCCTGTGCCACCAGTGCCCAAACCATCCCTGTGCTACCAGTGCCCAGAACATCCCTGTGCCACCAGTGCCCAAACCATCCCTGTGCTACCAATGCCCAAACCATCCCTGTGCCACCAGTGCCCAAAACATCCCTGTGCCACCAATGCCCAAAACATCCCTGTGCTGCCAACACCCAAAACATCCCTGTGCTACCAATGCCCAAAACATCCCTGTGCCACCAACACTGCTTCTAGCACAAATCCAAACCATGGTGCTAGACAAGCTGCTCAGAAGAAATCTAGCTGAAACCAGTGCACCAGGAAAGAAGGCCCAGGAGCTAGTCTGTTACTTATTCAGGAGAAACATGCAGCGGGAAATTTTAGTCACCAAGTCCATGGTGACTCTCCTTGGATCTGCTTGTTGAAAACAGCACTACAATACATCCTCAATGTGCAGGTTCCAAATCAGTGCAGAAGACAAATCTGTGTTTACTGGTAATCTCAAGCCATTCTCATCTTATCTTACATCTTCTTTCTCCTCATAAATCCCTAACTGCTCTTGGTTAAAAGGGCACTCCTTCAGACTGTGTTGTTTAGCACTGACAGCATGTGCTGCCTTGACTGCAGGAGGGTGTCGTCAGAACACTCTTGCTATAATTATCAGAAAGACTAGCAACGTCAGGGGATGTCCTCTGAAAAATTTTCATTTTTAATGTCTGTGTATTACCAGCCTGTGCCTGCTTGCATGTTCTGATTAAACATGGCATCTTGAGGCTCCTTCTGTTAAAGTTTTGATAGGAATTACTGCCTCTGAGGGTACACAGAGTTTTTCTTCAGCTATCCTGACTCCTTTAGTAGTGTCAGCTTTTGTTACAGAAAGAAGCCAAGCAGTGTGAGCAGCATGGAGCTTCTCTTGTCACCTCCTGGTGAAATCCTTTACTGTCCCCTACCACTTCCCACTTCATCACTAATGTTCATGCTGGCCACCAATGTTTTTAATGCTCAAGACCCATTCAAACCTAATTCCAGCAGGAGTAAGAAAGGTCTCCAGCATCAGACAGCTTAACATACGCATTCTGGGTTACTCTTCAAAGTGGATATGGCTCTGAAATCGCAGCAAGATCCACAGCTCCTGCTTTCCAGAGGGTGCTTTTGCCTTGAAAAAGCAGGTGGAGCAGTGCCCCCCTTGGGTGGGAGCCCCCATTTTTGTTCCCAAGTGCTTGAAGCACTGTGCTCTGCAGAGCATTCTCTACCTGTGCTGAGACCATTAGCAATATTCCAAGAGATTTCCAGGGGAGAAGCCTCCCTACAGTTTTGCTTTCTTTCAAACTATTCTGTTTCTCTGCCCCAGCACTTTCTTAGCATGTGCTCCAGAAATTGTCAGAGTAAATAATGGTCTGCTGTCATCAGTCCTCAGCATCAAATGCCTCAGCAGTGAGACAGAGCTGCCAGGCAGCTGAAAGCTTTTAATCCTACACACAGACCCACCACCCATAATTTCAGTCAAATGTCTTTTCAGGGATAGACTGACAGATTTAAATCCTAATGGCAGTCTATAAATTCTGCAAGACAGGTTTTTAATATCCTGGTCTATGGCTATACTTTCTAATTCTTGAGAATATTCAATCTATTCTTCCTTCCTCATCCCCTATGTAAGAAACCATCTCAGGGTCTTGAAATCCTATCATTATTTTATCCAGGTGCAATGAAATGAATCTCCTATACACTTTGACGCAAATGAGTTTTTCCAGAAACTTCTCCCCATTTAAAAAAAATGAAGGCTAGAAAATATTTTTTATTTTTTTTAATCTGAAACTTCTTCTTTGGAATGGTGCCTCTCTGGGCAGTATTCTGATGAAGAAGGGAAAGTTCTCAGGCTGTAGAACTTTCTGGTGCACTACATGTGCACCAGATCACTGCATCATGTAAGAACCAGTCTCAGTCAGTTCCAAGGCCTGCTGGTGCTGTTTCCTTTAAAGATTGTGCTACCAGCCAGCTGACACCTTGCAAAAGGGGTGAAACAGGACCTTCTTCACCTGCACAATGCTGAGGAGCAGAGCATTGCCTCTGCCTTTGCCATGAGCTCAGGGTGATGTAGGAAGGAAGATCCTTGGATCTTTGCACAATAAAGTTATATGTATCCGTAGCTTACAGCAGTATTCACTCCCCAGTGTCATTTCCAGGCCTCCCCAAGTTCTTGAGGTAATTTTGCCACCAAACACCAATGAAAACTCCCTCAGGATCACACCTGCAGGCATTGTGTAAGATGGAAACGTGGCACAGCCTGCCAAGCCCCCCTTGGGCCATGCAGAAAAGCCCTGACTTTCTCCTGCCAGTACACAGAGATATTAGCCAGAGTTATCTGTGTGCAGAGTCTTTGGGAACAAAGCATTCAGCCAGTCACTCAGTTTATTTCTGTGAATATTCATTTGGATTTTTTAAACTAATTAATGGGAAGTGCTTTGAAATAATTCTGTGTTTACTGTTCATTTGTGTCTGGGGAATCATTTTCTCTCATGTGAATTCTCACAAGTAGCCTGAGAAGGATCTGACTGAACTGCAAAATATGTGTATCAAAATTCCCACTGTTCTTGTTATCTAAACTATTCAGTGAGGAACAGAATACCATTTAATTTCACAAGTGATTTTAAAGAATCTGTTTGTGAAGATAATTTCTGAATGTGTTAGGCAAATTAATGTCGATTAATAAATCTATTCAATAGTTTTTTTACTAGATGTGAATTTCACCACATTTATGAAATTGCTCCTTTGAGTTTCTAACAGTTCCAGTAAGACTTGGAACTACATTAACAAAATTTACTGCTAAGGCCACAGATCTGAACCCAGCCCTCAGTCTCCCCTGTGTAACATTGACTTTACAAGCTGTGTTACAGTCCTCAGATCAGGGCCATTCTTTTATTCTGTGTTCATTGACTGCATAGCACAATACCTCTGTTTTCCATATAATTCTTGTTATCACTTGAGAACAAAAGAACATTTTAAGCAACAACATACTAAAATATGAATAAGCTATTTCCCCAGAACTAGTGAAAACAGTGTAGTTTATAGTAGATGCTTTCTCAACACATCTTCCCATTTAAGAATGTGGAACCCTATTAAAAAGTCAATGGAAATTTAGATTATCAAGCCTCTCAAATAATTTTTAAAAGGGCTTTAATATATACTTAGAGTTGTATGGTTTTCAATGAAATAATAATTTTATTACTATTATGTACTTGAGCAGTTTTAAGCTGACCACTAAGTTCATTGGGAAGGACTTTGCTCAGTAACCATCTGATCTGTTCCACTGAAATATTCTTTGACTTCAATCCAAAAGAGAAAACTGTTTGGTACATGACTTACAAAATTTCAGTAAGAAATGAGAATTTAATGAGGTGTCATGAGACATACAGGGGGTTTTTATACACCATTACATGAAATAGGATTAATAATTTTAAGGAAATTACCTACAATTATGTAAAAATACAGAAAGCAGGCTCGAGGTGAATTGTTGAAGAAAACACCCTCAACAAAAGTGATTTTTTCATTTTGTTCAGGAAGCTGCCACTTAAAGTAAAACACTTTGCTTCTAAAATTCAAAATTGTGTTCATGCACCCTGCGTGTTCACTGTAGCAGTAAATTACAAAATTTATTATAATTTAGAGTTAAGAAAACCATTTGCCTTTGAGGTATGGTAGCAAAGAGGCAGTGATAAAGAAAATAATGAGTACATGCAACTACATATGCATATAACATAGGGATAGCATTTGAATGCATGTCTGTCAGTACAGAGCAGGACTTGCAGGGGGTAAACACTCGAGTTTTGAGGCCAGATTTATTATAAGTGTTATTTGTGGCACTGCCAGAGTTTTACCCCCACCAGCAGATAAACTGCTTCTAGCTTTTAAGCTAAGCTCTAATTTTTTCATGAGCTTTTTACTCTTCTGCTGTCTCATGTCCCCACAAAGCTCTGGCTGTGCACAGCTTGCTGTGGTCACCTTATGGAGCGAAGTTTTGTGATAAAGAAAAATTCCACAAAACAACTTCTTGGTGTCTCATGCATACATGGAATTATGGAACTGTAGCTTGAGCTGTGCTGAAGTCACAGGTGGGCTGCTGGAAGTCTTGTGGAATTCAGGAGGAGCAAATGCAGGGACCCAATACAAGTTCAGCGATCCATCAGGACAGACCCACAGTGCACCAGCATCTGTGTCCATCACTATCTCACAGCTGATACTAGTAGAAAAACACTGGAATATTTTCACAGAATATTTAGCTGACATTTCTTCCCCTGTCTTCTTTCTCCTTCTAAATGTCTCTCATATTTTTTACACAAAAGTATTTATTCCAGAGTTCCACTCTGTGGAGTTTAAAATCTCTTCTGCCTTACATCAGCATCTAGAAATATATTTTTTTTATATGCAGAACCTTGGAGGTATAAAAAAACAACTGCAAAACCTAACTCTGTTCCTTTTCTGACTGGTTAAAAACACAGCAGTAGGAGTTAGCTAGCTAAGAGCAATCATTAAGGATTTCTTTTTAAGCATTTCATAAAGAGATTTTTTGGGTTTGTTTTCACTTAAAGTCTGTAATTTACCTCTTCAAATCAAAATTCAAATGGAAATAAATAAACAGTTAAAAATATGCTCTTAGAAACTAATTTTTAGTACCTCTAATTTTTGCTGCAGGTGCATCTATAAATGGAAAAAAATAGATTCAAAGGAGTGGTGTTTAAATGCAAGTAGACTTAGGAAGCAGCATGGTAAATAGGCTTGCTGTCTGTGTGTCAGGCTGCCTTATGTTGTGTGATGTGGGAGCTGCCTCATCCAGCCTCACTCTTTTGTGCTGGGACAGCTTTGTTTTGTTGTGCTGGTTTGTGTTTTCATTTATATAGATGCCAGTACTTTCCTGTTTATCACACACTTGCTAGCTGGCTTCCAGTTTGGTATTTGAATATCCAAACAGCTGTTGGGATTTGAGATAGCAGATATAGTGTTGGGCTAATGCTGGGTATGCATTTTTGCTTGGATTCACTGCTTTTACAAAAAGTATATACTTAATCAGCAAACTTTGAAATTCAAGAGTGTCTCAGTTCCATTTCTTACTAAAAATTGTCACATATTTTACTGCTATTTAACTTGTTTCATGGTGATAATTGCTGTTCTCATCCTTTACATTGAGACTGTCCTGGAAAAAATTTAGTAGCCATATGCTGAACATGCTTTTCAACCCAAAACCAGCAATTCCAGCTTGGTTCCATGCAGTTTCAGTTGTTTGTTTGTCCTGTGAGGAATCTCTATGTGGCATGTTTCACACACAGAGAGTAGCTCTTGGATGTCACTGTGGCTCCTGCATATGCCTTCTCCAGGCTGGGAAGAACACAGAGTGGTTGGAACACAAAGATAAAGGTATTCTGGGATTCTGCAATTTTAAAGGGTTGTGGTTTGTTGTTTTTTGAGGTTTTTTTAAGTCAGATATTTTATTCTTAGAATCTGCTATTTAACGGAGTTTTATGTGAGCAGGAACTGAAAGCAGCCTGAAAGGGCAGTGGGATGTTTGAGGTGTTGCTTTGGGCAAGGTAGAGCTGCCAGGTGCCCATGAGCCCTGTGTGCCCTGTGAGCATTGCCCCTCTGTGTCCCCTGCCCCTCTGTGTGCCCCATGTGCCCTGTGTGCCCTGTGTGTTCTGTGTGCCCCATGTGCCCTGTGTTCTCTGTGTGCCCTGTGTTCTCTGTGCGCTCTGTGTGCCCTTTGTGCCCCGCGTGCCCTGTGTGCCCTGTGTTCTCTGTGTGCCCTGTGTGCTCTGTGTGCCCTGTGTGCCCTGTGTGCCCTGTTCCCTGCCCCTCTGTGTGCCCTGTGTGCTCTGTGTGCCCTGTGTGCCCTGTGTGCCCTGTGTGCCCTGTTCCCTGCCCCTCTGTGTGCCCTGTGAGCTCTGTGTGCCCTGTGTGCCCTGAGTGTGCCCTGTGTGCCCTGTGTGCTCTGTGTGCCCTGTGTGCCCTGCCCCTCTGTGCCCTGTGTGCCCTGTGTGCTCTGTGTGCCCTGAGTGTGCCCTGTGTACCCTGTTCCCTGCCCCTCTGTGTGCCCTGTGTGCCCTGTGTCCCCTGCCCCTCTGTGTGCCCTGTGTGCCCTGTGTGCCCTGCCCCTCTGTGTCCCCTGCCCCGAGTGGGGACTGTCAGACCACACACAGAAAAGCTCAACTAAAACTATCCAGAACACATTGCTGATTCAAACACCTGACACTGCCTTTTTTTTTTTTTTTTTTTTTTTTTTTTGTCAGACTGGCACCAAAAAACACACTGAGAGAAAACTATGTCTAGAAAATGAACAGATACAGATAAGACATATGCTAAAATGGAGTTTGTCTCCAGTGTTAAGCATCAATTCAGAACTCCACTTTGTTTGGAAGATTTGGTAAATCACTGTCAAGGCTCCATATTGAAGGCTATATTGGTAATTATTTTGATAACTGGGATATATTTCTTGCTCCTTGTTTGCAGAATGTTATCAGTAAGCTTAATAGTCTTTTATTTTAAACCAACTGAAAATTATTTTCTGGCCATATAAAACAGTTACTTCTGAATTTTTCTGATGTCAATCTCTCTTTAATGACTTCTGTGGAAGGATGTGTTTCATCATCTAGTTGTTGGCCTTAAATAGACTTTCCTTTTTTTTCTTGAATCAGAATTGAAGGGAAAGATTACATAAATAATGTTTTCACTTCTGAAAAGCTTCCTATGGTATGTGACCTGAACTGCAGCAATACATTTACCTTTCATTCAGCTAGGAAAGTGTCATCTAGTGGCAGAGCTCCTCTGTCACTGCCTCAGCTGGACAGGGTAAGAAAATGCAGCCAAAGGCTCCTGCTACCATCCTGTGCAAAACAGACTCAGCTTGGGGCAATTCCCTTAAATCAGAGTAGAAATGAGAAATAAAATGAAGTCTTAAAATACCTTTCATTCACCCCACCCTTGTTCCCAGGCTCAGCTTCACTTCCGAGTTCTCTACCTGCCTCCCCACAAGGGGATGGGAATGGAGACATGGCCAGTTCTGATGTTTCTGCTGCTCCTTCCTGCTAGTATTGGTGGTGGTCTTGTATCAAGACATATCACAGGAATATTTCGCTTCTAAAATGCTCTGTACAAGTGTGCAGAACCAGGGGAACTAGAACCAGAGATTATAAGCATTTATTATATTAAAAATGTGTCTAGATAATACTTAAAGCTGTTAATGGTGTAAAAGCCTGACCTATGTAAGTGTGGCAGAAGAAGTGCTGAGTGTAACAGTTTGAGAGAAATACCAGCAATACAAGCAGATGAGGTTTTGAAGGTTAGAAATGCATGTGCAGGACAGGAATTAGTAAGAAGCTTTAGTTTTTGGTGATGAAGACAAGCAGTCCTTTCAGCCACCCCGAATTACTTCCTCACCAAAGGATATGCAGGGGCATTTCAGTAGCCAAGGAGAGAATGGGTATAAACTGCTGTGGAAAACATTGTGGTGAGGTGTGGCTGGGGACTGAGAGAGTTCAGTCTCTGCAATACAACTTCCTATTCATGGTGTGAGTTACTAGGAGCAACAATGGAAAGCCAGGCTGTTTTATTTGATACACATCATGTAAATGGTTGTGAAATTGAAATGGTTGTTACTTATGTGCTGTAGTTAGGTTATACCACGTTGTGGTGCTTTGCAAACTGCTAAACACAGAATTTTGCAGTGCTCTCCTCAGTGAGGACTGTGCCATGTGACCACATAGCCTATAAAAAACCCCAAACAGCTCAGAGTAAGAGCACATAATGTAGAGTTCTTTAGATCCTAGCTGATGTATTTTTCTTTCTCTTTTTCTAGGAAAAGTTACTGGATGGAAATTTCTCGGTATTCCATAACAATACAAGAGCTCTTCAGTCATAAAAGTGTGTCCATCAAAGAGCCATCAAAAAAACAACTCTGAACAGCCAAAGGCTTCTTCAGAGAATCCAGTGAGTCATGTCCTCTACCTGGGCTGGCTTATGCAAATAGATGGGCACAGGGGCACAAAGTAGCACAACATTTCTTTGAATTTTGGTGAAGACGTTGGAAGGTTCTAGTGCTTCTTCGCAGGTGTAGGATTATGCAGGATCAAAATGAACCCATAGTAATCATGTAGTTTTGTTGCTGTAACTATTTAGAGTGAGGACTTTTGCTGATCCTGCTGTGGCAGGTACACATATGCCTCATTGCAATCTGATCTGTTGAAATAGTAAGTCAGAGTTGTATTGGAGTAATGCTGCAATCAGAATCATGTTTTGACTTTGAAGTAGCTATTTCTGCTATAAAAGCTGCTGCTCTGTGTATTTATATACCCACTCCCCATGTATATTCAAACTTTGAATTTTATAAGACTTTCTTTGTCTTTTTGATGTTCTGAGTATAGGTAGTTTCAAATTTTTATGTTTTTACAACTGCCAGTTAACGTAGAGCTCAAATGCTAACTGAAATTATCTTAATTATGGGCACAATATTGGTCAAAGTAATTTTTATATATGTTGCCTCAATAAAAGTGCCTCTTTCACTTTAGAAATAAATGCATGTTCCACAATAGCTCCTTGTTACTGTCAGTATTGAGGTGTATCAGCGAGGTAGGGCAAAGAAAATGCTTTTGGAGACACAGATTTATCATAGTTTATGTGGCCTTGTGGCATATGTGACTACTGCTGAAATTTCAAGGCTCATAATTAATAATGCTGGCACTGAAAGAGGGGAAGAAGCCATCAGGAGAGGTAATATTTTCCTATTTTGAAACCAAGTAAAGTTGGTGATGAGAGAAGCTACTTCAGGAAGAGTCATTAAAAAAACCAGGCGGTATGGAAATGCTTTCATATTTTTCTCAATAAAAATAAAATGTGAGGATGACAGCTGAGAATTGAAGCATTAAAGTCAAGAAAATATCTTGGCCTGGGAATAAGTGGGGAGGTGGAAGGGGGAATGGGTTTAAAAGTCTTAACAGCTTAGAATGAGTAAGTTAATGTTTTATACAAAGTGTTTTCATTTTCTTAGTTGCTATTGAGGGATTATATCAAGACTTCTTGCAACAGATAAAGTGCTGTGTAATTTTATTTTGGAGAAACCCTCAGCCTCTTTTTAATCATCTGTAAGAGATGTATTAAAGGATTTACTGGTTTGTGTAAATTTCAGAGACAACAGGACATCATAATTTTATAACTTCCTAATAATGCATGTGGGTGTCTTATTGTTGAGTAAAAGATTATGGGTTTATGATTTTTTTTAAGAAACATTTGTTTCATTAGCAGGGTGCCTTCATAATGAGATGTTGTATCCATCCAACTCTGTTTTATGCAAGAATTTCTAAAATACTGATCATTGCTAGAACATGCCAGATTTTCAGATATATTTTATTCTTCAGTGTAACATAAGTTGCCTTCAGCTACTTCAATAGTTAGGGTCAAATATATTAATATTAAATAATAGCAGGGTAGCAGTTGTCCCAGTGTGCCATTTCCCAGTCCTTTCTTTGGTACTGGGAAATATTTAGCTGGAGTGTTGACTGCCTTTCCCTGGCCATTCTTTGGATGAAAGACAGGAAAAGAAGCTTTCTCCCTAACAGGAAAAAGTATTCAGCTGGTGAATAAGTACCACCTGCCACACTTCTACCAAATTACTAGTTAATTCCTCCTCTCCCTCATAATTAGTTCAAAAATGCAGGCACGAATCAGAAGGATTCTATTAGTGCCTTCTAAATTACATCTAACAGAGAGAATACCCTGGGTATTAAAACAGCCTTTACTGTACCTACCACTCTGTCCTTTTAATTTTATTCCCAGTCTTTCCTGTTCTTATCCATTTTCTTAGGTATCCCTAAAATCTGGGAGTCTGAAGCTGAACTTTGAAATCCTGAAAGTGTTCATGGTGCAATTGTTTTATTTCATAGCTTTAGCCACATGTCAATTTTCATTTTCACTTACAGTGCTGGAGACAAGCAGATGATCAGTTGAGTGAGCAAATATTTTTAGCGTTCTTTCTGTTGTTTTTGGCCTGTAGGAATCTGGGGCTTCCTCATGGGTCCTGAAATCAAGGAAATCTTTAGATACTTGCCTGTCATTATGGTTCCTGCCAAGAAGTCATGAGAAAGTTGAGTTCTAGTAGCTGCAGTGATGGGCAGGAAATGTTGGAGTGAATTGTTCATGAAGTGCTCATTTTCACTCACCACTACTTCTCTCTTAATTATAGATAACAATAATTGTATCTGCTGGGATCATGTTATAATGGTATTTTATTGCTTAACAACAAACAAACCACTGGAATTACAAATAGAAGACAATGAATTCCTCCTCTTGGGAAGTGTAAGGCTGGTTTTTAATCGTGGTATGAACTTAAGGAAGAGACAGACTGCAGGGGGATAAGTTATTTCTGTGGGTACACAGCCCGCTTTGAGATTTATTTTTCTTGCTCCCCATTAAAAATAATTGTTAAAATTACACTCTTGTATAATGAAATGTATTTGGCTTGGTAAGTGCTTGGTAAGTGCTGTGGGTGAGCAGGGCTCGTTTTTTCTGAGTAAGCAGTGAAGTGATTTGTAGCCATTTGAATGGTATACATGAATAAGCAGAAATAGCTCATGTGTATTTGCAAGGCCACTAGCAGGCATGTCAAACTTATTTTCCCATCAGCTAGTTCTGAATTCATCAGTTATTTATTGGGGAATTATATATGAAAGCATTTTAAATGGAAATACAGTGCCAATCTTTATTGATTTTTATTTTTTAATCTCTGTTTTCTGTTATGGGATGTGTTACCCTGCAGAATTGGAGAATTTACTGTAATCAAACCAGATATTTTAAACTTGACTAGGAACAATATCATTGACTGATGTGTATTGGTAAAAAAAACCCACCTAGTGCATAGGCATAACTCTGACAATAGGAATTCCAGGAAGTTTTCCGTACAGGAAGCCTTTTTCCACATCATCAGCTCAGGCTCTGTGATTGTCTTACAGACAGCGGCTGACATACACGAGAGCTTTGCTTTAAGCAGCCAAAAAGCAGTCTTCTGACCAGCACTTGAGGAACTGGCTAGTAGGCTCTTGTCTCATTTGTGTTACAAAGCAAACACCAAAAATTCAGTGTGTTTTGTTACTTTGCATGGAGGGGGTTCAGTCTTTTCCCAGTAAATGATAAAACACTGAATTACTTGCGTACTTACTTTGGTCTGAATTCCTCTTTAATTCAAAGCTTCCAAAGACACAAAGGGATGCAGATATGCAGCTTGATCAAATACATGATTAACAACTGTCTTATAATTTAAAAAATGCTTGACTTCTGTGATAAGCAGCCCAGGTTTATTTGTGTTTCATTGGACCCCCATCAAAGCAGCTGTGCATGCTGCAGTTGGGATAAATTAAATAAATTAGTTAATGCAAGAGATGGCTGTGAAGGGATGGTAAATTTATAGAAATACCATCCAAGTCATGACATTCCTAGGCCAAAAATACTTGACAGTTAGAATAGTTTTACCTTAGAAGTGCTTATTGCCACTCTTGGAGGCAGGATGACCTTCATCTGATAGAGTCCTGCTTTTCTGATGGTCAAGTTCTATTCTCGTTTTACAGCTTGTACTGTCAGAGGAGTTTGAGTTCCTTCTGTAGCCCAGCTTATTTAAGATTTATTACAAAAGCAATTCACTTATGGGCCTCAGGGCTTGAAATACCAGTCCAACAAGGAGGGAATTCACTATGATGTTTTTTTTAAACAGACACGTTGTGATCTTGCTTATTTTCTAACTGTGATTTCTTGGCATCTTGCAGCCTTACTCACTCAACTGACCTGTTAAAATACACACTGAATTTCTGTTGAACTGTAGGAACTTGGAATATCTTGACAGAACTCATAGTATTTTTACACAGTTAAGTGGAAATTAGAAATCTGTAGTTTTGTACTGAAAAAGTTGTTCTGAATTGCGGAACTATGTTAAGCCTTTTCTGCAAGGGTCAAGCTGCATCCATGACCTGAATATTTTTCACCAGAAAATGTGAGGCATGGGTTTTTTCTCCTGTCCTCGGATCATTTCTTAAACTCTCACTCAGTGTAACTAAAAAAAAAAAATCTCTTCAGTTTACTGTATCCCTAAACCTTGTGCCATTTGAGTTTCAAAAAACCATAGAATCCAGAGTGTTTGGTGGTGCTTTCCATTCCCATCTCTGCAGGACAGAACCATTTTGGGAGAGGCTCAACCTCTTCATTTCCTGGGCAGAAAGGCCACCCAGCTGACCAGGCTGCTGCACTGAACTGCAGGACCAAATTAAGCATTTCCTGCAAAATATTATGTGAAATTTCTGCATTCTCAGAAGTAGGGGTGTTCCAGTAAGAGAGAGGAGGGTGATTTTAGTTTAGAAGAATAGGTAAAAATACCAACAATTCATGCAGTGGGTTACTATCACACATTTATCCCCTCATTCTTTCTAAAAATGTAATTAAATCATCCTTCTCTCTTTGTTCAGTTTTGTTGCTTTTTACTCCTAAATTTTTTTCATTCTCTTAATGTTTGCTCTTTTGTCTCTCACTTGCATTGTCACCCTTGCTCATTTTAATTTTAGGTGTTGAAGATGCTCTTTTTATTGTCTGCTTTCTTATCAGATCAGCTTCTCAGATTGTTGCTGCAGGATACTTAAGGAATGAGACTTTCATCTGCAGTAGCTGGCAGATTGCATCGAGTCATGGTTGAGGGAGAAAGGAAGTCATGCATGCTTATATTACACAATTTTTTGTAGTGCCAAGATGTCTTTGCTGAATCCTCCCTGTCTCAGATATTTTGTTATAACTTTGATACAGCTGTGCTTCCTAGAGTGTACTTGGGGTCCACCAGAGCTTCGCTCTGCATCCCTGACTTACATTGCTGAGTGTTTTGCATTCAACACATCATAAAAGCATCCTTCTGCAAGTGTTGCTGTTTCACAACCACCTCTCTGCTGACTCCTTCACCTCTGCTTGTCCCCAGCCCCAAATGAAGAGAAGGTTTCAATGACTGTAAGAGAGGAGGCCCACAGAATTTAATGAGGCTGTTGAGCAACTTGAGTCTAGATAATTGCTTAAATACATTTCTGGGTGTATACCTAACAAATAAAGGACTGTATTAATAGATCATTAAGAAGCAATTAACTTACTGCTTTTTCTTCTCACCTTGAGACTTGTGATTGTGACAGCATGTTATTAATTACCTTGCAGCTTCTCTTGGGACTCTTGCTGTATTTGATGTCTTCTTATGCCTCCATTGTTACACTGGCGTGTAAAACAGGGTGTTTAATTCGGCTTCACTGGAGCTGTGCCAGGTCCTGATGGAAATGAGGTTAGCACTTATTTGTCCAGTGTAAGTAAATGGAAAGCCATGCTAAGAATCACTAAAACTCAGCCAAATTAGTACTCTAACACAAGGTTGTTCATAAACATTAACAGGAATTTTGTCTATAGTACAGCTGGGACCGTGCTTGTTCTAAATACATAAAATCATGATAAGGATGAATGCAATGAATTAAAAACCACCTTGGAAGTGCTACTTATAATGAAGGAAATATGGACGGGTCTGGGATATCCCCTGGCTCTCTGGGGGTCAGCTTTTCCTGTTGGAGAGCCACTCTTGGGTTGTTCTCACTTCTAGCACAGCAACTTTGATTAAGTTCTACACCATAGCTTGTCTAAGAGTGATAGAAAACCCCTTTCAAGCATTTTCAGCCATAGCCAACCATGAGTCAAAGGCTTTAGTGAAGTCAAACAAGAGATGATTACTGAAATATTTGAACATGACTGATCGAGCTCTTGAGGTTTGTCCTTGTGCCTTGTCCAAGTGTATGTCACATCAATCCACATTGATATTCTGAGTTGTTTTTTCATCTTTGTATCCTTTTCAGAATAATGACCTTGCATTCATGCAGTATCACTGAGATGTATTTGTAGTCATAACTTTCTTTCAGTACTCTTTATCAGATCCTGGAATGTGCATCGATCTTTTCCAGGAACCTGGCTGCCCTCCAGTTTCTCACAGCTTCATGACCACAGAAATCCACTTTGCCCTGAATTAGTATAAATTATCCTCTAATTATATATATATATATATATATATATTTGTATAGTAAAAACATGTAGTAGCTTATCTAGGAGGCAGCCCTCTTTCTTAGTAATGTTCCAATGTCATGTTTTTCAAGAAAATTTAGTAATAAATCTTCCTAAAATTGGTTCTGCTACTTTCCGTTTGGATCTTGCTTTCAGTTTTAACAGTGCTTGAAAACAAGTTCCAGCATCTGCAGTATGTGTTCTGTTACATACACAAAGGTGAAACTTGGCATATCAAAAACTTCTTTTCCTGTTACCTTCTGACTCTTGAGTACAGCTAATGAGTCACAACCTGCACCAGGTTTGGAAATGTCAGGGTGTTTTGCTTGGATAGACCTTCAGTACAGAATTCCACTTGTTTCTAGCATTTCATTTTAGTTTTCTTTTATTCTTGACTTTTTTCCTTCTACTTTCCCAACTTTAGTATCCACCAAGGTAAAATATTAGGGCCTTCGAAAATATAACTGTTTAACTCCTTCATTCATTCATTCATTCATTCATTCATTCATTCATTCATTCATTCATTCATTCCTAATGCAGGAGTAGCCACGTAGGCTATGATTCCCTGCTGTGGTATAAAAGACCACTGTGTTCTTTGCTGAAGTGTTTAAATTATTTTGATGTGGCCAAAATTTCCAACATAGCTGCTGGTTTTAATTGTAATTCATTTACAGTTAATGCAGTTATTGCAGTGCAAGGTGCATAGAAATTACACCTACAAATGTGTTTTCCTAGATTTTTTAATTTTGATTTTTGCACTCGGTAGCCACTATATCTGAATTTGGCCAGGTTGATGCATCATAAAAACGGTTTCTCAAAGTCTGACCCTTATCTTCCGTTACAAACCTACTGATTTTCTACTTTAATGGGAGCAGGAGAGGATTGAGGGAAGTCTTGGTGATTTTGCACTTACTTGAGTCTATCAGGTAAAGTAGTTCAACCTGGCCTAACAGAAAATTAATTGCCCTCACATTGAAAAAGCTGAAGATCTTCTGCTTCTGTTGAGGAATCATAAATTATTTTTTCTATTCATAGGTCTGTGTCACAGTTTGATGCTGGCACAATGCCAGTGCCCCCTAGAAAATAAATGCTCCCTGGTGTCTGCTGTGAGCTGTGACCAGGAATAGAGCAAAACAGCTCCAACTTAGGAATGAAGAAGAGAAAACTTTATTAACCTACAACTATATATAAAAAGAAACACACACAGAACTCAGAATGAAAACCTTCCAAAAACATTCCTCCTCCCCCCACGAAATTTCCAATATATCCACCCCTCAGATCACCAACTCTCGGTCCATCACTACCCTTTAGATAATCAATTCTCAGTTCATCAAGGTGTGAGGAGTCCCTCTTGTGCCATAGGCTTCCCCTGGAAACAGAGTTGAGACCTTGTGTGTTTCCTGTCACACGTGGCACCGCCCGGAGAACATTTGCCATTGTGACATCTTCCTTCCATGCCCAGTGCTCTCACCACTGCACTTGGACCAGAGCTGCTTCTAGGGATCCCCTTTTAAGGATGCTTTGTCCAAAAAATCACAGTCTCTCACTTTTGGGACACCTGTTCTCCCCAAATTCACCTCCTGGGGCCAAGGGGTTTCAAGAACAGAGGTCTTCTTCTTTCCTGAAGATAGAGGGCAACAACCACCCTCCTCACCCATTGTTATCTTGTTGTTATATTTCATATTTCTAAAGTCCCATACTGTCGCAAACGTATTTCTAAAGTCCCGTACCTTCTTGGTGATATTTCTGGGGGGCAGTTCTTCACAGCTCTGACTTCTTCTCCTGCTTGTTGCTGCTTCTTAGTCAGGGCACATGTTAAGCATGGTAGTACTTTCTTTATCTTCTGTTTCTTTTTCTCAGTTAAACACCAGAATATTCTGCATGGAGGTTACACAAACTGAAGTTTTAATCAGTAACTTTTCTAATAGCAACAGTGGCATAAAATGATACCCTTAGTGTATGAAAATGGAAAACGCACTCTAAAAGTCTCAGATTTTTTTAAACCAGCTGAATTAAATATCAGGCATTCTGAGAGGAAATATTTTGGTTTGGGGCTGTGTATATGGAAGATTAAGTTTAAAAGAAAGTATTTTGAGACCAACTTGAAATGGAAGAGATGATGAAAAATATTTTCAAGCCGTATTGATAGCTTTACTGGAATTAGTGTGTGTGTACAAATAGGTGTATGTGCTTGTTGACTTCACAATCTTTTCTAGTCTTCATTCTGCAGCCTTGCAGTCATGGGCAGTCTTGTTTCTCTAAAAGAAAATGTCCTTTAATAACTATAATTATTTTCTCTTGAAAAATACTTACTTCTCATGTGGATGCGAGGCATGAAAGGTTTTAAGTACCAAAAATCTGGTCTTATTTCCTGGGTTTTCTACTTCTGAATTTCCACTGCTGTGCATTAGAATTTATCCAGCATTCTGAGCGGTAGACCTGTGTGTGGAGCAGAGCAGCAGTGTTGGCTTTCCTCAGGCATAAGGGCAGAAATGAGAACAGAAAGAGATGGAGGAGCAGAACATCCCTTCTCCCTGGTGCTGGCACCAGGGACTGCAGCAGGTCAGGGGAGAAGGGAAATTGTGTGTCCTCAGTGAGGAGCTGCCATCTGGCTGCCTTGGGATCCAGATGTCACAGTCCTTAGCAGTCAGAGGATGCAACAACTGTTCCAAGGTTTACTTGGGGGGAAATTCAGCTCGCAGGGAAGAGGCAGATGTGAAGCAGACATAAAGATTTGGAAAGTAATTAGAAAAGATTGGATATTCTGTTTTATACTCTTCAGAGATTTGTTCCACCTGGTTTACTGTTATTACAAATCTTGGGAATATCCTTGAAATGTCAAATACGACAAAAATGTTGATGCCTTTTTACTACATGTGCAAAGTGTTTGGGTAAAGGCTTTTGAATGCTTTTTTTAAAGACAGCAGTCTTTTCACAGAACTGAAAACTCTGTTGTTACTAAACCACTATCTTAACAATGTGCTTTAATTTTAGAGAGTATTTACAACAGAGGTGTTGGCTGAATCATTGATGTCGGTATAATAATTAGTGTAAACCAGGATCGAAGACTGAAATTGGTGTTACTCAGCAAAAAATACTTGTTCTGGCTGAGGAGGAAGCTGTGTGCGTTATGCAGAATTCATTGTACATCAGAACATGCTCTGCCTACAACAGAAAAAACAAAATCCATATTCAGGCAGAAAGTTGAAAAAGAGGTGCTTAAATTACTACCTATCACTAACTGATGCTTTTTATCAACCCCACGATTCTGTTCTGTAACAGAAATCAAACTGGGACAGGAGTCACACCAGCTTTTGAAGTTCAAATGAATTTAATTTCAGCAGTAGAGGGATCCTGATGGCAGTTCTGAGGCAGCATTGCAGTCTGGAGGGAGAAGCATGCATTTGCCTTCAGTCAGCCTGGGGCTAAACCTGGAGGCATCCCACCATCACTCTCATTGTCCTCAGAAATTTTCTTTCGAGTTCTTGTTTGTGTGTGTGTCCCACTTTGGGAACATCCCTGCCAAGCTGTTGATTCCAGAATTTTTCACTCCACCTGGATGCTCAGCACTGCTTCTGAGCCTCCACCCATGTGCAGCATTTGATCCTCAGAGATCAATTTGATCCGCAGAGAACTCCCCACGCCTTCACTTCAGCTGCTGTTGAGCTGCAGGTTGGTTTGTGTGGGGCTTTTCCCTCTCCATGACAAACACATGCATTTCCACAAATGGGATGCAATGTTTTTTTAATCTGATTTGGCAGCCTACAGTTTAAAACAATACATTGGATTTTGCACACTTGCCCCCTAACTTTAACCTTTTTATTATTGAAAATACTCTGCTCCCAGCTCTTTATTCTGTTGTCTCTGAGTCTTTGCCTGCCCCTGTTATAGGGAATGCTTTTGTGAGAGTCTCCTATAGGAGGCTCAGCGCTAAAACATTCAAGTCCTAAAACTCAAAAGGAACTTTTAAAGTTTTTCCGTATTCTAGGAAGAACAGAAAATGGGAAAACATTGGAGACATTTTTATGTGAAAAACCTGATGTTTAGGGTAGCAGTTTTCATCCAAACGTTGCTCTTTCCAAAAAGGAGATTGATTGTCTCTTGCAACCTGTAGGATGTTTATAACTGCATGGTTTTAATCTCTATATATAAAAAAAATGTTACTGACTCAGGGTCCTGCCCTTTTGTCAGCTCATTGCTTTGACAGGCTTCAGTTCTTACATGCATAAGATGAGAGGGCATGAAGACTTTCGCTGATGTAGATAAGCAGCTTTATGAAATAAGAATTCCTGTACCTCCAATCTCCTTATTCCCTTGTTAAGATGGTTACACAGCCAGTCTTACTGGCTCATACAACTGATGCCATTGGGTGACAATGGGTGACATTAGTGAGTTACAGCTGGTAACTTGTGTGCTGCCTTCTAAGAAGAGGAAAAATGTCTTGTGAAATACAGATTTTTGTTTGGTTTTGGATGCTAAGCCACATATATAAAAAATCTGTTTGTGTTTGGTGATTCTTTTTGGCTTTTGTTTTATTATGCAGTTTTCAAACAACTGATTGGTTTGGCCTGTGACCTTTACTATCCCAAAAAGTCCTTTACCTCTGGCTGCATATGAATCTGAAAACCTGAGTTTATTATGCCACCCTGACCCGTGTCAGTTTTAAAGGAGACTGCAAGATCATTATATTTAATTAGGTACTACATATGAATTTATAAAGTAATATGTAAATGAGTCCTTGCAGTGGTGATACACTTAAAGAAAAATAGAAGCAGTGTACCAACTCTCCATTGGGCAGCTTTGCATCTGTCGTAGGTGATGTTACACCAGTTGAATTGTTTGTTTACCTTAATTTTTTGTGTGATGAAGAGACACAAGGAAAATTATTTGGAACCCTTGACATGCAGAAGCCAGCAGATGTGCAAACCCAGCTTGTTGCCATATGGTTCCAATGTCCTTTGGCACGTTTCGTAGAAAGTTCAGATCCGGATCACACTGTCAAACATGAATTTCAAGTAAATGCTTTCCTACTTAATAAGTACATATCATTGCTTGATAGAGCAGTTGGTGAAATATGGATGGATCCAGGGCAGCTTTCTGTTCAGAACTGCTAGAAAAGAGGGGACCTGTGCTAATAATTGTTACTGTGTCTGTACATTTTTTAACTAACCTAAACCCTCCAGAATTCCAGCCTCCTAGATCTGCTTGACCAGTCCCTCCCACTGCACTCTTTTCTACCTTGTATCTATAATTTTTACTTCTCCCTTTGCCATGTGACGGTGTATTAGACTTTGGGCTTTGGTTCTGATATTTATAGTGTATTAAGGGCATGGAAATACATCACCATGGTTTCACCTTTTTTCTGTAAATGTTTCTCACCTGGCTGGTGTCCTTTGGAACTTGGCAGTCATTGATGTGTAGTGTGGTAATGACAGTGACATCTGCGTGCAGAACGTGGAGCTGGGACCAGAAACCTCAGGGGCTGAGCCTGAGAGCCCAGCTCTGTCTTGTGGGCTTTGAAGTGCTCTCCTGAAATCCACCTGAGGAAGGTGAAGGGAGAACGAGCACACATCCGATTGATGAGCATCGATCTCTGATTTATTGATCCAGCTTACACACTTTTATAGTAGTGTTAATTAAGCTCATACATATTGCAAAACCCGAGCTCATCATTGGTTACAGATTACATGCCAACCCCTCCATTGTTGCTAATATGTAGAAAGTGAAGGGAGACGACCCATCCTCTGATCAGCATCGAACTCCGATTTATTGATCCACCATGCACATTTTATAACAGTGTTAATTAAGCTCATACATATTGCAAAACCCGAGCTCATCATAGGTTACAAATTACACATATATCCCTCCTTTTGTTTTCAATAGCTGTGGTTTGTTATTGAAACCAAGATTTGTTTTCTCACCCTGATATTAATGGTTCTCAAGGCCTTCATGGTTGTCAATTTCGCTTTCCCAAAACTTATCCAAGGATAAGATATTTACCTGTTATGAAAAAACAGCCTGAGAACTTTTTTTACAGAAATGTGCCTGAGAACTTTGTTGTTTACAGAAACAGGCTTTGAGAATTTGCTCCTCACAGCTGCCTTTTACTTTTCCATCAGCTGTATATTTTCATGGCCTTTTTTCCTTCAAGCCATGTCTGAGCAAAGTTCTCCAACACTAATACCTGTGCCTTTCTTGTTGAGACTAATACTTGTTTTTTATCCTGCTGCTGACTACATACAAGGACTCCATGTTTTCCACCATGTTTTTCTTATCACTTAGCCAAGGACACAGTGTTTATTGTTTTTAAGGAAAAAGCCTGAGAACTTGCTGCTTGCAGCTGCCTTTTACTTCTTAACCAGCTGTGTATGATCATTGCCTTTTTCTGTAAGCCATGTCTGAACAAAACTCTCCAATATCCACCAAAAAACCAGTGAGTTAGAGTGTTACACTCCATCTACTCAGTTCAAGGAGAGATACATGAAACGGAGCTTCTATAGCTTATATTTAATACTGGGTGTTAGTTCCAAAATTGCCTTTTCTTTTCCTTTTTTTTCCCTCCATTCTCACTGATGGTATATTTTTATACAAACAGACAAAGCCACAGTGTTACAGTTTTGGCTTGGCTGAGCCTCAGTGATCAGTTTGCCTTTCTGTGAAGCTGTTGATGTTAAAGCTCCTCCATTCTCTGGGTACGTAGGAAAGAAGGGAGTTAATTATTCAAATATTAGTCCATTGTTAGTGGTCTTGTTGATATGAAACCTACAAGACACCCTGCAAACAGTGTTCCAGTGTTACAGAAAGAAGACCAGTGGTGATTTTTTTCTATTCACACAGCTGCCAGCTCCAAATCACTAGAGGAAACTGCTTTAATTATTTGGCATTTCTTTATTTATTTGATGTGACATAAAGCAGAATAGCTGCCATGACATAAATACATGGTTAGAGGATTTTTTAAATGCTCATTTTGTACCATGCCTATTCAGACCTTTTGGGAATCTTGTTGAAAATAGTTTACAGTTTTGGATTTTGCTTTAAAATGGCAGTGACAGGAATGATTTTTATTAATGTCTCTACTAATGGCTAGAGATTCTAAGGTGGAAGTTGCACCTGAATTTCCGTAATTTGACCCACTGATTGTATTTTCCATGTTATTTTCATTTTGATAGCTTTTTCAACAAATAGTTGAACAGCATGAGCTCTCCACTTTGCCTTCAGTTTTAGGATATTTAATGAGCTCCTAAGTTGAGTTATGACCAAGACAAATTAAATTCTTTAGCTGAATATATAACCTGCCATGAACGTTAACTTATTGTTACCATTTGTGTCTACAGCTTGATTAGCCATGGTATTAATCCTTTGATCTACTTAATTTCATTTAATTCAAACAACACTGAGGCTAACGTATTATATTATTATATAACTTATTATATACATATAATATATATATATAATATTATATATATTATACAACTTATTTATTATATAATTAGTTAGTATTAATAACATATTAATTTGACCATTATTTGATTTGGATCCTGAATTTTTTTATTAAGATTTTAAGGACCTCCAGTATAATTAGCATTTACTGACATTGCACCTACTTGCTTTCACATGCATTGCCTAGGAATATGGTAGGTAGTTTCCTACAGTAAATCCCTCCCTTTCTCCTCCTATAGGAAAAATCACAGCAAAGCAAGCAAGGGAAGCTGTGCAGCTGCAGAGCAACACCTCAGTTCCTTGGCTGGAGGAGAGGAGTTTGGGACATTGGTGTTTAATCCTGAAAACTTCCACATTGGGCTCTGCCCTTCAGAGAGGTTTATCTGGCTCGCTGCTTGTGAAACTTGCAGCAGCAAATTGAGGGGCAATCTGTGTAGGAGCAGCACACACATAATGGCATTCTTTGCTGGGAAGTGGGAAGATATCCCAGAAAGAAGTTAGGTATTTGCACACCCACTCCTTTAATCAGTGAGACAATCCATTCTCCACTAGAATTTCTCCTTTTTAACCCACTTACATTTTTTGTTACCACTACAATTTGAGGCAGTGATTTCCAACATTATATGCTGAAAAAGAACTCTTTACTTTCTCTATTTTGGACCTGTCACTTGGCAAAGTTACAGCAAAATATTTTTCTAAATATTGTATCATGCTATAATAAATGCAAGTAGAGCTTTTCAAATAAAGATATCCGAAGTTTGGTATATAATTTAATCTTGAAAACAACTGAAATTTCTTTCAGAAGTGCCGACATTTATGCTGAAAACTAGTGAGTCAAGTGTTTATTTCCGCTTCTAAGATTGCATGTAACAAAAAAAACCTAATTTGAGTTTTATTCAGAGGAAAATTCATTTTCCCTCTCCTCCTCACCAACAAGAAGTATTATTTCTGAAGCTGGGTATGCCCATTTCCTATGCATTGATTTTGATGGGAAAAAATACAAATGAGGCTTCTAATTTAAATGATTCATTCATTTTCTAATGGTACTTCTGCCAGTTTTCAATAGTTAATGCCAGTGTTAATGAAACTTGATTTTTAAGCAATTATGTAACGCATTTCATGCTAGCAAAATGATTAATTACAACCCTTTGTTGGATGCCAGAATAACAGCTAACACTGTGTCTGCCCGTGGGGTTTAAAACTCAGATGAAATTCTGTATTTTTATTAAATTCAGGCTGGACACTAAATGGCAGAACCATAGAAGCATTTAAAGCAAAGGTGGCTGCAGGTGAGATCTTAATTGCCAGCTGAAAGATCAGCATGGTACAGAGAGCATTTCTCCAAAATTGCCTCTGCCACTTACTGTCAGTGCTGATTGGGATGCTGAACTGCTCTGCTCTGTGTTCTGAGGCCCCCAAAGGAGCCTCACGTTCCCTGGGAGCTGCAGGAGAGAGGAGAGAGCTTCCAGCAGGGTGGTGAGGAAGGGCAGGAGCCTTTTCTGATCCTCTCTGCCCAGCCCTGACAGGGGATTCATTCCTGGGGCACAGAGGGAAGCACTCAGGCACTGCAGGGAGATGCTGTTCCACTGCAGGAGTGTTCTTTGTGTGCTAGAGCCCACAGGCTGAAATTTTAGATTGGCAGTCTGCTCAGGGTTAACACGTGAGTAATTGCTCCTTCTCATCCCAGATAGTAGTGTTTTATTTTACCTTTTCAATTCCTTCTGTTCTTTCTTTGGAAGTGCTGCTTTCCCTAATGGCTTGAGAATAAATGGAATTCTTTTCCTGAATCAGGTCCCTGATGTCCATCCTCTGTTACTCATGTTCCTATTTAGGTCTTTAATCAATGGTGCAGAAGTCAGTCTGTCTGTCTTCTTTCTGATGCCTAATCTATTTTCCTGCAGCTCCTTTTCCCTCTTCTCCCTGCAGCTTCATGGCTTGCTGTGTGCGTTCCTGCCTTCCCAGCCCAGCCATTCCCTGCAGAGCCTCCCTCCTTTATTATGTGCACTCCAGCTCTTGAGCTCCTTGTGGTTTGCTGGGGGTGTTTGGGGTTTTGTTTGTTTTGCTCCCAAGGTTTCCCTTTTCTAACTCCAAGTTTTGTGAGGACTGAAAACATACAGGCTGCTCTTGGGGGTTTATGAGTCATGGTTTTCACCTCATGCCTTTGATTTCTATTTTTATTTCCTGTATTTGAGGTGCATTGAATGTGCTGTGTTTAGTGGGTGGTGCTTCCACAATCCATTGAACTTTTAAAATGCATGTGTAATTATGTGCATTATTCCTGTTTTTCTGCAAATGCATTTCTGCTTTGCTCTGTGCTACCAGTTATTTAATATAGCATGAAATGTTGCAGGAAAACCTGATGCAAGCATTCTGTGACTTCATTGCTAATGTATTCATTCTGAGGTGGATTAATCTGTTCTACAAGCACTACAAGCTTTCCAAGGTAATTTGGCTTTTAGATTTCTTTAGGTTTAAACACTTAAAAAGGAAGTTTTCCCAATTAGCTGATCTGAATGTACAGTAAGAGGCTTTGATTTCTGTGCTGCTTTATCACCTTAGAAGAAATTTCAGTTGCACTTATGGTCAGGAAAATTTGTTCTTAACTACAGACTGCAGTAAAAATTCAGAATATCTCCTTTCATTTCTAAAGAACACAGAAATCTTTCTCACTTTGTTGTAGCTGAGTAGCTGGCCATTCCAATTTGTAATTACATAAGGTCGCAGCAGAACATCAGTGGTGCTGAAGTATTCCACTGTGAATACTGGGGGAAATGCCTCTGCTAAGACTTGCTTTATTAAGGAAATAAGGAGTGTATCTATGAGGAGCTGCAGTCATGGAAGTGTGCAACCAGAAGCAAATTAATTCCGTTTCCTTTTTTAAATAAGATTTCAGTAAAAGAGGTGAGGTTGAAACATTGTTATTTGACCTGCTGAGTTTCTTTAATTTAAACTTACAGGGTAATTGATCAGGAAGATATAAAAAAAAATTCTTGTTTTCTCTGGAGTGTTTCTGAAGAGATGCTGATGTGTGAGGATCAACAAGACAACTCAAACCCTCATCCACAGGGAGGAGCACACAAGGCCAGATCAGGGTTATGTTCCCACTGGGTGTCAGGACACTTACAGACACAAGGAATTACAGACACAAGGTCTTTTCTGCTGCTCTCTGAAGTCACCTTCTGAAATCTGAAGGTCACCTTTGATTTTGCCAAACTCTGCTTGTGCTGCTATTTCTATATTCAGTCTTTATTCAATAAATAACATAAAAATATTGGGCACAGGACATGGGTTTTAGTAGAGGGTAGGTACAGGCTGTCTGTAGTGAGGTAGTTCTAGAATAGTACTTCTTTTTGTTATGCAAATCTTCTAAGAATAGTCCATTTACAAGCCTTGCAAAAATCACTGTTTTACAGTCCATGCAACCTATGCTTTCATTGTCTGAGCCTTCCATCTAATATGCTTATCTGTGGAAGCTGCTCCACTTTCCAAGGGATAAAATGTATATATTTACAGGCTCACAGAGGAAGAGAATTTAAATAAGAGCACCCCTCACAGATATAAAAATTAAAAGTCACGTCCCTGTCCTGGTGTTTAGTTGGTTTGTTTGATTTAAGTCACTATTGGAGAGCTTTGAGAAAGCAGACTGGTGTGGTTGTCAGTGCAGATCCAGCAGAGGAGAGCTGTATCCTGTGTTCTGGACAGTCTTGGAAAGCCCCTGGCATTTCAGGGGTACCCATGGGCAGGTCTTGGCTGGAAGCTGAGTGAATCAGTTTGGAGTTCTTCATACCCATCTTTTCTCGTTCACATGGACATAAAGGTTTTTGGGTTTTTTTTTTTTTAGACTGGCATGAAGAGAATTTGTAGTGTTGGTTCCTGTACTTGCATAGATTGTTGGTTTACATTAGATTTCTCATTAAAACTCTGTGCTTATAAAGGCAGTTTGGAGTTAATTGTCTCGCACTTTCAGTGTGTAAAATAGTGCAAGAAAAAAGGGTTTTTTTCATAATAATTAAAAACATTGCAATAGTCTGTTTTTTTAATCATAGTTTCACCATAAAAATTGCCTTACTAAATATTTCTTATAGTCAGTCATTAACTTCTTAGGAATATTTCTCAGCTGCAAGCACTGTATCAATGCAGGACACAATAAATAAATAAATACATAAATATTTCTAAAAAGAAGCAAGTCTTTCTGTAGAATTATAAATCTGCCTTCAGTACTTTCTCTACCTTCTCTCGTATGCACCACCTAAATTCAGCTTGTTAAGGACTTCTGGCATATGAGAACTTTCCTTTACAAGATTCTGTTTCAGTGTTTCCCTCCATAGAGAAGACTGGTATTATCTGGCCTTCTGAACCAGCAATTCTGTTTTCTGAAGCAGAAAATTAAGTTTTTTCTTCTTTCCTGTGAAGAAGCCAGTGTGTGTCTCATATTCACGCTAGACTGTCCTGACACACCAGGAGCAGCAAATGTGAAAATAGTGTGTCCAAGCACCTAGCACAGCAGAACATGATTTTCTAGCAGAATGTCTATCAGATGCAGGTTCTGATTCTCATTCATACCAAGAGACCTTTCAATTGCTCTGGAGTGCCAGGAGCTGTCCAGGGTAGAAGGTTAATTCACACTCTGCACTGGAATTCCCCCTCTGTGTAAGCACTTCATCTTCCCAGCCCTGACAATGGGTTTTTCAGATTGTGCTGCTCTGGATGATCAGCTTAACGTTGTTTTAGTGCTACTGTTAGTGCTTAGGTCCTGAATCTCCATGGGCAGACCAGGGGCATTCATTAGAACAGGGTAAAACATTGGGTCAATGCACAGTGGTGTTTGGGTACCCCCAGTTTTTCCTGGGGTACTTCCCATAGCTGCACTGCCAGCCTGCCCAGTAATGTAATTTATCTCTCCTGCTGAATGTTATTCAGCTTCTCCTGTAGTTTAGGTTGGAATAACAGGTAGAGAACAGTGCCTTGGGGCTGGAATGTGGGCTGCCAGGTGTAGCGTGTGTCACATGAGTGACACAGGTTACCTGTAAATTTACTCCAGTGCATTGGGTCCCAGTTTGCTTTTCAAGAGGTGGCACAGCCCATGGCCTTTCCTGTGTCTTACTTAGCTAAAGAAAATAAAAGTAACTAACTGGAGTGTTGATTGTATGGTATCTTTTACAAATATGACATTTACTTGTTAAATATTGAAGGAATTTCAATCTCTTTCTAAACACTAAGTACTTTGACTTCTTGCCATCTCCCTCTGCTCTCTCTTCCTCTCTCCAAAACAGCCTAAAGTTTAATTTTTTTTATTTCAGTCTATTCTCCTGTCTGGCTGAGAACTTGCTGCTACCTGTAAGAGCATTTCCCTTGTTCTGCAGCCATCAGTGAATCACCAGCGTGCAGCCCTGCCACATCACATTAAGCTCCTCACTCATTCTTTGTGCCTTTGTCTCGTTTTATGAGGGATTTCATCTAAGGGTTTTGGTTTATGTGTTGCTTTCTTCAGCTGAAATAAGTTATCTGTGGCTTTCTTCTCTTCTGTTGTTTGTGTGCATGTGAAACTGGGTACCAAATAAACTTCATTAGGGGAGAGTTGGGAAAATGAGCATGGTGATGAGGAAAGTTCCTGGTGCTTAGTTACAGTAGAGAACATTTCAGTCACCTCAGCAATGGTGGAGTGAATGCAAGCTCTCACAAGAACTATGGAGAGCAAAACAGCTTCCTGTACAAAGGCAGAAAAATGTAACTTGCATCTCAAGGTGCTGATATATGGAGTAAAATAAAAACTGGCTGCAGTGGCAAAATCAGTTTTGCCTTAGCCTTTACATCAATTTTGAATGGCTTCACAGAAGTGAATTACAGACATTCTTTAATTACTTCACTTATGTTGATTTAAATATAAGTCTCAGGCCAAGTGACTTTCTCAAGATCATACATTAAAAAGCTGAGAGAAGAGTCTTAAACTGTACCTCATTTTCTGGACAACAAATAAGCTTTAGCACAAAATTTTGGTATAGAATAAAACATAGTTAAAATGTGTGTGTATTAAAAACCATAAAGTCATACCATATTTTAATTATAAGATGTACCATAGATGTGCTTATTCTTTATACAGTCTAATTAATGTGAAAATAAGTGGATGTGACCAGGACACATGGACACAGACTCATCTGCTCCATTCATGTCCAGTCTCCCTCCTCCAACAGTATGAAACACAACAGGGTGAATAAAAGTGGTCGTTTTGCTACTGTGCTGCAGTGTTAGGACAAAAATAAATTTATTTTGCTTTGGAGATGCCAGGTGCCTTCTGCATGTGGTATTTAGTGATCCTGCAAAGACAGTGGAAAAAGTGAAAGGGATATCAAGAGAAAATCCATCTGTAGAGGAAAAATCAATGTTTTTAAATCATTTCAATTTTTCATTTTACAAACTTCATTACATCTAATTCTATTATAAAAATCCACTCTCTCAATATAGGAAATCATTGAAAGAAGAAAGTTCAACTGGATTAGATAATTAATTTATCAAAGTCTTAAAATGTTGCTGGGGTTTTTTTCAATCAGATATAACAAAATTACAGAAGCTCATTTTATCGGTCCAGATACAGTCTCATGCACAAAAGATTTATCCAAATAAGTAAATCTGGTCTGTACTTCTTATAAATTCATACTGAACTAATTCATCATCCCCAAACCACAGCAATTTACATGTTAGCAGGAGTTCACAGTGGTATAATATGTGCCAGCGTGTTGTTGCTGTGTATTGGATACCAGTGCTTGTTGTGTCTGCTCTGCTGCAGTGCGATGCCCAGGGCTGTCCGTGCACAGCCAAGGGCTCTGCTGGTGCAGGGACACCGGCCCAGCTGGGGCTGTGAGCTGCTCTGAAGGGTGAGCAGAGCCCGGGTGCCTCCTGCTGCTGGGGCAGGGCTGGGGGCTCCGTGGATGGGGGGCTCTGTGGATGGGGCTCTATGGATGGGGGGCTCCGTGGATGGGGCTCCGTGGATGGGGGGCTCCATGGATGGGGGGCTCCATGGATAGTTGGCTCCATGGATGGGGCTCCGTGGATGGGGGGCTCCGTGGATGGGGGGCTGTATGGATGGGGCTCTATGGATAGGGGGCTCCGTGGATGGGGCTCTGTGGATGGGGGGCTCCGTGGATGGGAGGCTCCATGGCTGTGGGGCTCCGTGGATGGGAGGCTTTGTGAATGGGGTGGGCTCCATGGACGGGGGGCTCTGTGGAGAGGGTGGGCTCCATTGATGAGGGGCTCCATGGATGGGGGCTCGGCGGATGGGGGGCTCCATGGATAGTGGGCTCTGTGGATAGGGCTCCATAGAAAGGGGGGCTCCGTGGATGGGCTCCATGTATAGTGGGCTCCGTGGACGAGGGGCTCCATGAATGATGGGCTCCATGGATGGGGGGCTCTGTGGCTGGGGCTCTGTGGATGGGGGGCTCCATGGATAGTTGGCTCTGTAGATGGGGTGGGCTCCATGGATGGTGCTCTGTGGATGGGGCTCTATGGATGAGGGGCTCCGTGGATAGTGGGCTCTATGGATGGGGGGCTCCATGGATAGTTGGCTCCGTGGAATGGGGCTCTGTGGATGGGGCTCTATCGATGAGGGGCTCCATGGATAGTGGGCTCCATGGATAGGGGGCTCCCTCTGCATGCCCAGCCTGGGCTCTCCCAGCTCCTCCCTTGCACGGGACATCCCGGCAGCACTGCTGCCATCCTGGAGCCATTCTGATGGACAGCCACAGGCACTGCTTCTTTGGAACTTCCCTGCCATGCTGCTTATCTGCTGTGTCCTTACCTACCTGGCTGAGAGAGAAATAAAATGGCTCCCTCAGAGATTCTGAACTAAAATACAAGTACAAATCTGATAGTTGCTGTACTTCTGGGGAGAGTTAACTTCAGAGATCAGAGTATTGAAAGCAGTGTCTCCAAAACTCAGAGACAGCAGTACAGAAATAGTAAGCAGTGACAGAGAGGTGGCTGAGGTCTTTAAAATACTTCTGATTGTCCCCTTTGTTACTGTTTTAACAGGAGAGAGCTGGTTTCCTTGAGGCCCCTGTAAAAAGAGATTGTAGCACAGTGGCTTCAGGAGTCCAGTAAATGATTCCTGGTTTTAAAGGAGAAATCTTGTTTTCTAATCTGTCTAAAAGTCTTATTTTCTTTTATGACACATGGTTTGCTGTCTGTTCTCAGATGGGAATTATGAAAATATAACTTTATTCTAAACAAGGAAATACTGTTGCTGTTGCCAAAGCACAGACTGGGGGGAGAAGCCTTTGCCACTGCAGTTAATGTTGTTGACTTCGTAGGTGGAGCCTGCTCTCTTTGCAGTCTGAGGTTTTGAGTGCTTTGTAAGCTCTTCTGTATGTGCTGCCTTAATTCTTTAGCGTTTAGCTACTAATCCTTGTTTTATCCTCCCTTTAGGGTATCAGAATCTTTAGGCATTACAGTGGGCAATTAACACAGCTTGCCAAAACAGCTTGGCTCTTGAGTAAAAAAGGTTGGAGTCTTACTGCCAGAGAGGCAGTGTGGGAATGATGATAATTAGGCTGACACTGGTCAGTGGATCTTTCATTCATTTAAGGAGAGCTAACTACACGGGAAAATCTGTCTAGAAAGGAAAAAAAGAAGTATGTTGAAGAAATATGGGGAGTTTATCTCTCTCTGTGTCCCTTAGGTTAGCCAAGCAGGAGGGCTTGAGCAGGTTGGGATCATATTGATTTCACAGGACAAAGGAAAACCTTTCATTCAAGAAGCAAGGATGGAATTCAAGTAAATGTTGGTCATGTATAAGTAACAGAAATATTAAAAGCATTACAAAGTGATCTGAGTGCTATTCCAGCCCATCTGCTTCCAGCAGATTGGCCCATGAGAGTGTTTGTTATCCAATGCTTGGGGATGTGTCAGTCCTAGCACTGCCTTTTTCCTCAGTGACAAGCAAAATGTGCCTCGAGTCCCTTACAGAGCAGTCTGGAGAAAATGAACAGTGAGCTTCCTTAGGAAGGTGGCTTTCAAAATGCTGACAATGAACTGGTGGCCTCAAAGTGCTGAGTACAAGGTGGGCACATGTAGGAGGAACTCCATTCAAAGAAACACCCCCAGAGGCATTTCTGGAGGAAAGCAGCACTTCTGCCCCTGAGACAGAGTAAAAATCCCCCAGAGTAGAAATCCATTGTGGTTTAGGTGAAATGTACATCTCTAGTCTAAGGCCTAGGCTGAAGGGAAAACTGCGCCAGTGAAGGACAGAGATAAAGGAGAGACAAAGAGAGACAGATAAAGAGAGACAGAACCTCCTGTGGGAGGAGGTCAACTTGGCCTGGGAATTCTTTCTGATAAAAAAGAACTAGGGCAAATGTCACATGCAAAATCCATAGAAATGAATATGTATGAACCATTGTGAAACTGTAAGCATATGTATCTGAGAGGGGGATAAAAAGGGACCTGAAGTTCTCAGAGGTACACATGCCTTTTAAGGAGAGCAATCTCCGCATGCATCCAGCGCTGCAATAGTAAACATTCCGGCTTTAAAACTTTCACAAAGCTGTGGGGTTTTCAGCTCTCTCCGCAAAACACCCCCTTGGGAAACGCTGCCTTAACAGTGGAATTACAAACCAGAAGTTTTCCATGGTTTGTAAATGTCACTTTTCAACTTCTCCCCCTTCCCCCTTGCTCAGAAAGGGGCTCACTTTCTCTGCAGCAGCAGCAGCAGCACAAAGGAGAGCAGGATGGCCACTGGCACCCACACAGGGCTCTGCCAGCCCACGGGCTCCAAGCCCCGGGTGAGGGTGCCAAAGAGGGAGTGGGCACAGCTGGGAAGGCCCAAGGGGCTGCTGTGAGCAGTGGGAAGGTGGAGCTGTGCCCAGTGCCACAGCAGCTGGAATTGTTAGAGATACTGGAACAGGGGCAGAGGAGACTGGCACCTTGAAGTTGTGCCTCCATTAGGTACCCAGCTCCAGGGAATTATAACAGTTTGGCTGGTGACTGGATTTCAAAACCACCAAACTTCTGTTTTAATCACAGACTGAACACATTTCATTGTGAGATGTAAATCTGGGAATATCTATTGCAGGCAGTGTCTTACATGCAAGCTAAAAAAGCAAAATCAAATGGAGACAGCCTGGGACAAGAGGAGTGAACACGAAATAGTTTGGCAGGTTTGAGTCTTGAATTTCATTCCAGTGACAGGGTTGTCTATACTCTGTTTATTTTTATCTAAGATTATGAGTGAGTTTAATTCACAGTAACTGCTTGAGATGGAATCTCCAGGATGGATACAGTTGCTGGAATGTACATTTATATATGCTTCATTCATTACAGAGCCCTGAGAACAAGAGTTTCTTCCAGGGGGGGAAATAAGGAAGAGAAGGTGAAGGACAGGATGCTGGGGAAGCATCTTAGTCATTCTTGTTAACATAACAAGTACTTGTCTTGAAATTATATTGGCTTGTGTAATGCTTGCAGCTAGACAGAAATTATTTCAGTGATAATAGAGCTCATCCTGAGCCAAAAAGTTACCTCATTTCCCTTTCTTTTTATACTACAATAAGTATGAATATCCTATTCAAACTCTTCAAAGGTTTGCCGACATAATTGTTCTGTGCTTATTTTTAACTGCTGGGGGCTTAAGTTCCAGTTTGCTTTCTGAGTGACTAGATGCAGTGTCTACACTTTTGCCAGAAGATGCAGCCATTTTTTCCCTGTCAGAGTAATTCAACAGCAGAAAATTGAGGCTGTCTGAGATGCTGCACCTTTATAAAGTGAAACATCCATGTGCTTCTGGGTACTTGCTCTGAATTCTAACAACTTCAGTTTATCAGTAACTAAATATTATGTAATTATAGAAATACATTTAACTATAAATATATCTGTATATTTAATTCTATTAAAATAATTGCATTGATTTATGTTGTTTGTATTTTGTGACTATTATAACACATACATTACTAATGTGTGTTGTAATAGATATAAAATACGTAACAGGTAAATTATGTAATTATATCAATAGATAAATAAGAGAGGGTTATTTTATGTCAGCCAAGGACAAAGATCCCCCAAGCACTGAGATTTGCACATTAAGGGCAGGTGGTTTGCAGTGTGTGCTTGGGGTCTGCCTGTGTTTGCTGTTTCTGTATGAAGTCTGTGGCACCTGTATAACCCACACAGAATCACAGGATGCTGAGGGGTTGGAGTGGACCTTGATCCTGTCCAACACTGTCCCAGCCTGGCCTTGGACACTTCCAGGGATCAAGGGGCATCACAATCTCCCTGGGCACCCTGTGCCAGGGCCTCACCACCCACTCTCACAGGAAAGAATTCCCTCCCCATATCTAACCTACGTTTCCCCTCTGAGTTTGTACCCAAGACATGAAGTAGCAGAGCTCTAATCTTCTTTTCATGCTCCTAAGTGCAGACGAGCTAAATATAAATTGTGCAATATGCACCCAGATGTTCTCTTAGAGAAACCAATGCAAACCTTCCCGACAGCACTGGTTGTTTTATTTGCTTATTTTCATTTGAGGTTCTAAGGATCACACCCCCAGCAAGCTGCAAAGCCCCAACCCTCAGTGATGTCTGAGAGGATGAGACTGGGTTTGCAGAGGGAGTGGAAGGCAGAAAAGAGCCTTTTGCTGTTTTGTCCTTTTTGGAAAGCCCTTACTCCAGAGAGATTCCGCTTTCCTGGAGAAATCATTGCTTTAAATGACTCTTCCTCCACCAGAGAAGTTAAAAATCCACCAGGAAAGTTTCACCCATTCTCTCAGCCACGCTGGCTGGTTGAGAATGGCACAAAGTGTGGGAGCAATGTCCTGTCCTGTTTCCATCCAGTGAGGATAACTGGCTAAGAGGCAGCCCAGGGACAGAGACTTGCTGGAGCAAGCAACCCTTTAGTCCCTGGAAAGAGCAGTGCCTCACCCACAGACCCTGAGCTCTGGGGTGTTGGCAGCTGCTGCCTTCTGTGAAGGAAACTGAAAACTGCAGCAGAAAAGCCAATGGCTCTGAAATGACCAGGCTGATAAAAGATCTGAGTGTTGAGAGGAAACATCATCCTGTACAGGGCATCTCTGTGGTCTCCAGCCTGCTTTAACATAGTCATTTTCACCATCAGGGAGTATAATGTGAATATTTCCTACCCTGTAAGAAGCTCCTTAAAACAGTTAGATCCACCTCTTGCAGTGCAAACTTTGATCTTAACTATTGCTTTAGGCTGGAGTCAAAAATTAGTTCTTCAGCTTCCAGTTCCTTGGACCATAGCAGCACATTCCTCCTGCTGATGAGAGACATCAGGGGCTTCGAAGTATTTTCATGGTTTGTTTGCCATTTCTGCTTTGGATGCATTTTTTCTTTATGCCAAGAAAGTCTCCAGTGAGTTGTGGTTTATCATTTGAAAGGTGATGTTTTTCAGTGCAGCAACACCAAATCCATGGCTTGGTAATTAACACTGCCCATGCATTTCTTCCCTTCAAGAAGTTGTTGTGCAAAACCCAAGCCCACTGATGACCTTGGGGAGAGAGAGAGTGATCTGCTTGATCTTTAATTATTATTTAATTACTCTACTCATATGCTAAATTGCCTCTACTGGACAATACCAGATGAGTGGTTTTGTTCTGTGAAAGAACTTTCTGTATCGACATACTGTTCTCAAATGCTCTAGCTGCAGGCTCACAGAGAATAAAGGACACAAGCCTTTCAAAAATCACTGCAAGACCTTTAAAACACCATGCCTGCCCCGACTTCAAGCTGCTTAGTTGTGTTCTTTAGTAGAGATGCAGCTACAGAGCTTCCCTAGTGGTACCAGGCTATGTTGGGAGAAAAAGCACATTGGCTGTTTATTAAAAAAAAAAAAAATTCAACAGCTTTGGGATTCATGGAAATGATGCAGACCTGTCCTCTCAAACTAATGGGCTTCAGCAATGGGATTCCCACTTTCTAGTGCTCTAGTGAAAATTTTTAATATAAAATTGCCTTCAGTCATCCATCACCCTGTGCTCCATGATGCGGTAATGGGGAGAGGCCAAGGCAGGCTAATGGAATAATCTGAGGTGAGAAAGCTGCAGCTCTGCCAGGCTGAGAGCAGCAGTGTGAGGGCAGGCAGGAGGTGGGAGAGAAGTTATGCTCTGAAAGCTGGGCTGGCAGGGAATGAGGAGATGGAGGAATGTGGGGACTCAGCACATCACTCCTGATGTCCAGAGTTACCAAGACAACCCTAAGGGGGCTCGGAAATCCTGGAATGTTGCCAGAAGTGCTTGGTGGTTGGATTTTGACCCTGCACGGGATGTGCCACCTGTATGAGGACAAGAGAGTCACTTGGGGATGAATGGTGTAAGAATGATGTATTTACAGGGTGGAAATATAGATTTTAGGATTTTGGTACAGGGGGGTTATGGAGACAAGATGGAGGAATCAGGGCGTGTCTTGTCCTTCTTCTTTCTTCTTCTTGTCATCCATTTTCTGTGGTGATGTTGGCACTTTGGGATTGGTCCTTGGTGAAGGTGCACTTGCTAATATGGGTGAAAGGTATTGGGAAATAAAGGTAAATATGATGTACGTCGTTTTTAGTATAAAAATAGATGACCGCCCAGTGGGAGGACAGAGTGCCCTTGGCTGCCTTGCTGGTCAGACCTCTGTCAGGCTGGAAGAAAATTTTGTAGATAAGAAATAATAAACAATATTGAAGACTGAAAATCTGAAGAGTCCAGACTCGTCCTTTGGAGCATGGGCTGTCCCAGGGCCATCCCACGCGTGTCTGTGCAGAGATGAACAGCCGGAGCGGTCAGAGGAAGAATGAGGAGCTGCTTGGAATAACACTGAGCAGTTGGTCCTCCTTCAGAAATCTCCCTCGTGGCAGGGAAGTAGGTGGTGGTTCCCTGCTTCCCAGGCTGGCTGAAGGGTGAAGAGCTGGGCTTTTTACAGCTCCAGGACTTCTTACCCTTTGCCTCCTTAGCCAGGAATAAACTTTTTCGCTTGGGATTGAATTTAACCCAAGATAAATTTAGTCTAAATGTGATTATTGCTCTTTGGCTCTTCTCAACAGTCTGCAGTGGGTTTTAAATTCCTTGTTCACTTAGAGGGTGGCTTTTCTGTAATGAATTGCTGTGTTGAGATCAAACTGGCTACTGAGCATGGCCAGGGAAGGAGCACAGACTGGCAGTGCAGGAAGGAGTATGAAATGAAGCAGTAAAATGTGCTTTAGTGATACTGGTGCTGGAAAACCTCTCCTGTAGAGCAGCTAATGGAGCACACACAGTGTGCTGGAAGGAAGGCTTCTGTGAGCACACCTGGCAGGCCTTGAACTTCAGACACACCGAAAAAATCCCACAGCACTGACAGCAGCTTCTCGGGGTGTACATGCTTTTTTATTAACAATGTGGTGCCAAGGCATTAGTTACAAACATTTGACATCAAGGGGACCAGGATCAAGGTGTAACCTGGAGCCAGGAGGGTTTCAGGACAGTCCCAGCCCCAGAGCAGCCCCCAAGGCTGTGTCAGCTTACCTGCTGCCTCTGGAGCCCTGGGAGGAGCAGCAAGGCCAGGAGACAGTACTGACATCTTGCTGCAAACAGGCTGGAGGGAACTGGAGCTGGAAAAAGGTGATTTTCTTCCAAACTTCTCCTTTTGTTCCATTTAACTGATTGCAAGGTTAGGGAAGGTGGAAGAATGATCAGCCCCAAGAGGAAAGGCACAGTTCAGGGTTATTCCTGCTGCCCACACTGGGCTGGGTCAGGCACTGCTGGGCAAGCATGGTAATAAATGACCTGGAGCAGTGGCCCAGAATGTGGAGCCATCCCAGGGTGGCAGGCAGTGACACAGGAACCTCTGGCTTTTGAGGGATAAAAGCCAGAGCTTTTCATCTTGGCAAATGCAGAAGGCCATGATAAAGGATCTACAGAATGGCCAGGCAAAGATATCTTGAGTAACAAATGTAGTCTGGGAAGAATCCATGACATGGCAAAAAGGCAAGTTAGAGCCTTCTAAAAAAATTAGTCCAAGTGGATTTCAGATTCAAAAGTATTTAGAAGAAACTAGTTTTTCTTAAGCACATTGCAGAGGTCTGGACTAGCAGGATTTACCTTCATGACACACTTTGAGTGCAGCCATTCAGCACTCACCAGCAGAGTCCTGCATTTAGGAAGTCTGTCAGAAGTAACTTAACTCCCTACAGTTGCTTTGGAAAAGTCACCCCATTCCTAAGATTCAAGATATGTGTATTTCTCACACTCAGAATAATGATTTATTTCAAAGTTCTTCTTTCGTGCAGCAATAGGAAAGTTTTTTATTGTTAATGTCTGATTCATCTGAACTGCCAAATACAACAGATTTATTGGGGCTCACAGAAGAGAGCAGGGAGCAGAACACAGATTCCTGTTCCAAAGGCCTTCCAAAGAGCTGCCACCACTGGCTGCTGGCCTGCAGTCAGTGCTTTCTTTACTGCATTGTTACATCCACGTTGTTCCAACACTCTGTGTGTTTCATCAAACATTTCAAGCTCACATTTCCAAGGCATGGCCTTGGCCAAGGATGCTGCAGGCTGGACCCAGGTTTGGGCGGGTGTGAGCTGGTCACAGGGGCCCCTCAGGGCCTGGCCCAGCAGCAGAAATGCCTGTGTCACACCCAGACCCACTGCAGTGGGGCCACCTCACCTCCTCACTGCAGGAGAACCAGTATTATTTCCAACTGTGTGCTTCTAACTAATCCAAGAGCATTTTCAAAGCGCTTATGCAAGTGTTATCTTAAGATTTAGAGCAAAACAGTGACATATATAATTATTAAGTAAGCAGGGGAAAAGATGAAAAATCATGGGAAATTCAAGATAAGAAAACATAGTGGCAAAATATTAGACTATTTCTCTGCCTCTGAATTCACTCATGACTTGCACAGGATGGATTCTCTTCTTGGCAGAACCTTTTCTGACAGCAGCATAGATTTCTTCTGGCTTCTCCCTTTTAATCAGGGGCTTCTTCTCTGGAGCCTTCATTCTCCACATCACAACTGGATGGCGTGGGCCAGTAGGACTCTGAATCTTGATGATCTTTGTGGATGCAATATAGGACATCTTCACTGTCTGCACCACAGAATTCATTAAGTTTTTGGCGGCCTGAATTAGTGAAGTGACACTGTCCAGCTGTAAGAGGAAACAGAAACACCAGCTTAGAAGTCAGTGTGCTTTTAACCACAGTAGGCACAGGAATAAACACCAGTTAAAAAGTATGACCACCAGAGACTAAACCATAATTCCCACATTTTCCTTCTGTGTGTTTGATCACTGCGCTCATGCTTTGCTGCTCAGATTTATTGTGATGTATGGAAATTCATGCTGGTGGAACAGATAAATGCTTTGGAAGATAATGCTAATTGTTTTTTTCCTGTAACAGGAATTCATAATGCTTGTCTGCAGGGTCTTATTGCAATTACTACTGATGGGTAATGAAACCAACTTGAAGAAGAGCTGTGAAAATGCGACCACTTGCTTCCTTTGTTTCAGCACTAGGTGAGGCCTCCAGCTGCTCCTGCCCCATTCCAGGCTCCCATGGGTGCTCTGGAGCAGTGCTGGGATTCTCTGGAGTGTCTGCCTCTGGCTCTGGCAGAGCTGCTGAACCTGTTCTCAGCAGCCAAGATTTGTATGGGGTATTGAAAGTGGGATAACCCAGAGAAATCCCAGTGACTGTGGGGAGTGCCACCCAAGGGCAGGATGCAGAGCAAACACAGCCCATCCCCATCCCCTTCCCCAGCACCCAGCACAGCCACAGCAGGGCCACAGCAGGGGTGTCCCTGTCACTGCTCAGGGACAGCAACCAGGAGCACTGGGGAAGCTCTCCATGGCTGGGATGGAGAAACAGTAGGAACACTTCAAAATGGGAGAGCCTCCACACTTCACCTTCTAAACATCCCCTTTGCTGAATCATTTGTGTAAAAGCACTGAAGCCAGTTCTCTGAAGGGCTCTCTGTGGGTTTAGTGGCAGAGTGATCCTGTCCTTTGCCATCCAGCCCAACCCCAGAGCCTTGGGCAAGGTACAGATTTACAAATGGGGTTATTAGGAGAGGTTTGAGGACTTCTCCCTTTGCCAGATCAAACAAACTGATCAGGTGAGAGAGGTGTGTTATTATTGTCTGTCTTCATTCTCACTGTGTAACACAAATACGAATAAGGCAGAAATAAAAAATTCAGCCAAGAGGCTGGATTTAGTTGCAATTTGGAAACACCTCTGAACTGGCAGAAGAATCTTCTAGTTAATACAACACACACTGCTGCTCTCTGGAAATGCAAAAAACAAAAAAAAATTTAAAAGATAAGATAACTGGTTTAATGCACACATATGATGGCAAACTGAAATTATCTCAATTCCCCAAGAAAAGGTGTAAAATCTACCAGATGGCTTCTGAAGTTCATTGCATGCTGCAGCAGGTGAACTCTCTAGAAAGGGCCGCCAGTCTGTAGCAGCCCTGTGGTGTCTGCAGGGCACTGGTGCCATCAGAGGGCACCTGGGTGTGTTTGGGAGCTGAATCACTGAGCTGGGCTGCCCAGCCCCTCAGCAGCCTTGGCCTGCAGCACAGCTGCTCTCACACACTGTGATGTGAACTTCAGTGCACGTGCTGAGCCCCAAATTTCAAACACTCCTTTATACACCTAACACATGTGAAACAAGCCATTTCCCAAGGCTGCAGGCTGTGGGGAAGGTTCTGCTCAGAGTTCCTGTCCCACAGCTCACTGCTGGATGCTGTCACACAGTGTGTTTACTGGAGCAGGAGGAGACACAGCTCCATAGGAACTTCTTTCTTTCATGTTAACCTGAGGACTGGTTATACACAGATACACCTCTGCTTGCACACACACACACACACATGAAATTTCAATTATCTGTTGCTATCTAGAAGAGCTGACAACACCATAATTCTGACAGCTTCTTGAAAGATTTGAATAGCTTTTTTGTTCCCCTACCCTAACAGTCCAGCACTGGCAGAGTAACACTGCTATGAAGCTGCTTGGACAAAAAGAAAGATGATTTTGGTTCCCTGGCAGATGGCAATGGGCTTCAGAGGAAGCTCCTTCCCTGAAGTCTCCCAGTGACTGCAGTGTGTGTAACTGCTCCACCATTCTGAAGTTGCTGGGTGACAGAGGCATGTGAGGAGGGGTAGCAGGTTGGGCACCAAATAAATTCCTGTTTGCATGGCAGGGAAAAAGCTTATTGAAGAAACTGGTAGCATCCAGGCAGGATGCTACAAAGCTTCAGCTGTTCTTTATTGTGACCTCGGTGTGTGTAGTATGGAACATGGAGAGTGCTGAGGTGAGCAGCAGAACTTAGCTGGCCTTTCCTCTCCTGTGGAAACTGAACAGGTACCTCCTCCTTGTGCCCCCTGTGGCTTCTTCCACAAATCAGCTGTGGAACAGCCTAGGGCTCCTTCACCCCACCCCTGAGATCACAAAAACTGCACTTTTACTGTTTTCTAAACTACAATCATAGGTATCTACTGTGCCCAGCTTTGGTGAGGCTGTACCTGAACCCAGCGTGCAGCCGTGTCAGCCTCGAGGTCTGCCAGGGGACAGCTGCCAACTGCAGCACTCCAAACGCTGGAGAGCCACAGCCTGACTCCAACCCAGCTGCAGAGCTGTTCCAAGAGGCAGAATTCCCCTGCCCCTTGCCACGCCACAGGAACTGAACCTCTGCCAGAGCACTAAACCTCTACCAAGGACGCCCTGAGGCACAAAGAGCCGTGCAGGCTGTGAGGAACAGCTCTGTGTGTCCCTGCTGCAAGGCACTCACCTGGGGCCCACCAAGGGTGCTGGACCTGGGCTTCTGCTGCATTACCTGGGGCTGGGCTGACTCAGAACAGGCACTGAGGTGCAGGGACACTCAGTTAATGCTGCCCTTTAGGCTGGCTGCCCACAGCATTGGCTGTGTCCTTGTGTCTACCTGGCCCTTCACCTTTCTGATGCATCCCGCGTTTGTCTTCCAAAGAGGAAGGTTGTGTTGGGGTGGATGGGGTATTAACTGCACTCAGAATTTTGGAGAACCTTTTAGATGTTCTTAGATGTGTACTACAGATGATAACAATCCGGCGATACATTTAATTTCCTCTCTTTTTGGCTTTAGAGAGCAGTTGTTTTTCTACCTCAATGCCAGTAAAACTGTACAGTTTGGTGGAAATCTTTTCTATAAAACTGATGTACTCAAGAACTGTCTTCACTTGAATGCTTTTATCTCAGATATTCAGCAGGCTCTTCAAGGTCTCATATCTAGGAAAACTGAAGAAATGAAACATGGCATAAATAAAAGCCTGATAAAATATTCATGGAGCGTTTAAGTCCATTTCACTTCGAGAGATGTAGCTGCAAACTCTTCAATGCACAGCAAGGGGTACATAAAGATTCACTGGTAAAACAAACAAACCAACCAACCCCAAACTAAAACCTGCTTTATTTTTGCCTAACTTCACTTTTGCTCTATCAGCATTTTCCATGGAGATGAAATGTCCCAGCCTTCAGATTTTACAGGTCTGCGTAAGTCAAGACAATAATTCATTAAAGGCTTTAGGAAAAACATCCCTTGACATTTCTTTCTTTACCTGTCCTGTGAGCAATAGTACTTGGATGCCACTGCAAAAGGAATTCCGAATTATTCTGACCACTGTAATTCTACTCTGGGGTGAAACACACACAATACAGAGCAGAGACAGTATTTTTGAGAAAAAAATTCCCACCCCAAATCAGGCTGGCAGCACTTGTGCTGAAATCCACTCTCTCCCTTCTCCAGCACTTTCATTCCTCCTCTGTAGCAAGTCCTGAGAGCAAGAAAGCAAACTCTCTTCTGCATAACAAAGCTGAAGGAAAATGTTAGACAAGAAATGAATTTTGAAACTTTTTTTCCAGTTTACTTACATGCATTGTATTTTTCTCATTTTGGTAAAGTTATTTCATGTCCACCAAATACAAGAATTTTAAACAGTGTTTGAAGTCTGGACTTAAAATTCTTTTGGAAACAAGGCCAGTTATTAAAAATTTATTTTAATTGAAACACAAGATTCATTATGTAAATTCCTAGAAGCAGATTTCCTTTGGTACGCTATACTGAGAGACTAGGACTGAATTTATATTTCTTTGACAGCTACATCTGAAAGTTACATGAGTTCTACGTTTTTGTGGAGAGTAGTGTGTCTGAGCAATGCTGCATTTCAGGGAAGGAGTCCTTACTATATTGTGCTTTTGATTTTAGTCCTGCTTTTTTACTAGGTGTAGCTAATTGCTGTTCTGAATTATTTTATGGTTCTTTCACTAAGGTTGTTACATAAAATAGTCATTTAATCCCTTAAGATTAAAAGAAGCCAAATAATTCAAAAAGACTGAAATCTCCATTGTTGAAGGCACTGGAATTTTTACTGGGCCTTGGCCAGGATTTGAACACCATTTACTTGCCTACTTTTCTGAGCCTCCTTTTTTTCCCACTCAGAGTAGTGGTAATTTCCTTTAAGTGGAAATGGGGATCTTGGTCTAACCATGGCAGCAGAAGACAGAAAAGTCAGGTGTCCAAGAAAAGCACAGCAAAGCTGGAAGCACTTGGTTAGCTGCCATGTGTGCTGACAGATGACACACAGAACCTGTCACAGATTCAACCCCAGCACAGTTTAGATGGGAAATGAGCCAAAGGGAGCCTTGCCACTGTGATATTTTCTCTGGGAGCTGTTCCCTCAGTGTTTTGCTCACCTCTGCTTCACCATGCTCTCACTCTGGGATACTGGAGAGGTTTCATCCCCATGGATGTGGTCTAAGGAAAACAGCTTCAGTGCTTGATTTTCTTTTCAAGGAACTGAGTTTTTCTAGAAATGTGGCTATTCTATTGGTTATCTATGTTTGTGTGTCCATCCAGTGACTGCACTGAACACCTCAGGGGTGTCTGGGGTCTGTTCCATGTTTTACCCATTTTTCAGGTGGGGAAATTGAATCTAATGGACTGAAAACTAACCATTACCAGAGTCTGCTTCGGGCTAAGCAGGATTCAAAGGGCTGAAACTGAGTTCTGCAATTAGGCCAGGCCTATGTCCAAGCTAAATGATAAACAACTTACATTAAGGGCTGTGAAATTGTTCCTGTGCAACAACATAATGGAGCAGATGCTTAGCCAGGCAGATAGCTCAGTCCCTCCCCACTACTGCTGCTTTCACTTCCAGGGAGGATTTTAAAAATCTATTTTAAAAAACAGGCCCTTGAGGAAAAGAACAGTGGCTTAACATAAATCTTTTCCTTACTGTTGAGGAAGAAATTGAGTGTTTGTTGCAACAGTATTTTACATACACTGAGGCTGAGAACTACAGGACACATCCTGATTTTGCTAACTGCCAGAGTAATTATTACTGGGAAAAGTTAGCTGTCCTTTAGTGTACATTACCATTATTTCCTACTCCTTTAAATTAGTTTTTCTCGTAGATGCAGCTTAGAATGCAGCAGTAACTGAGGTCTCTGTAAGTGATTGACAGGAAAATCTTCAGTGGTGAAGGTGTGGGGCTGTTTGCCAGCTGCCACAGCAGGGCACCTGGGCCAGGACAGCCTTTCCCTGGGGTGTGGATAGCCAGGGATTGGGACTGTGTCAGCCAAAGGCCTGCGGGCAGAGACTCTCCCTTGCATTTTTCTAACTTCTGGCTTACAGCTTTGCTTCTGTGTTTTCACCTGTGGTTCAGCCCTCACAGCTGGAACGCATTCATTGCAGTGTCATGCTGGAAACTTGTGATTTAACAAGCCCAGGAACTTAGCAAGGGAAACAGATATTTCAGTCCAGCCTTGGAGCATGAAGTTAGACACATTAAAGCACCTCCATTTGGCACAAAAGCAGCCTGATGTCAGTGTTTAAGTTAAAGTCTGGCTCTTGAGATACCAGGGGGAAGAGCTGAAGATAAATGAGACATTTGCAGGAACAGCAAAGGGAAACAGCCCTTAGTGCACAGGTAAGGCTAGCCAGCCTGGGGTGGAGGGGGAAGATTCTGTGCCTGTTAGCCAATTCTGGGATACTGGGACTCTTGTGAGTTTGCTCTTCAAGACCCTCTCTTTTTAAGGTCAAAAGGCTTTGTCTCCCTTGCCAAGTACAATATAAAATTAAGCATAAGCAGATAATGACTGTAAATAGCATAAAACAGAATTGCCTGATGAAAGTAATGGAGCACAATATTAATATGTAAGATATGTTAATTTTCTGCCCTGCGAAATAATTCCCTCTAGTTAAAGCCATTGCTGGAAAAAGAGCAAACTGGCAAGGTGAGGTGCAAGCCTATTGCTGTGCAGTGCTTGTAAGTGAAGTATCAGCTTATCTGCATAAATGAATGCAATTATTGTCAATCTGCAAATGTTACCCCATTATTTTGTGCCTGAAGAGGCACCAGTTTAATTATTAGGAGGGAATGTCCATTTCCTATTTAATCACTCCTAATAAAGACTTAGTGAATCCTTACCATTTGGATTGATGCAGCCTAGAACCTGACAATGCCAGTACTCCCAATATTGGGCGGGCCTATGAAAGACTAAATAGTGAGCAAGGAATTTTTAATGAATGAAAATAACAAAACTGCAATGCATGGAGACCGAGAAGGTGATGATCCATAACTCTTCCTCTCTTTCTCTATACAGAACCCCCTCTAACCTCCATAATGAGGGGCTGACTAGAGAGAAATTACCAAAGCTTGGGAATGGACAGTGAGAAGGGCAGACTACAAGCGTGTGCAGCCTGAAGTCCAAAAGCCACTAAAAAAAGAGAGCAGTGAGAAGAGCTGCCAGGTGGGAAGTCCACAAAGCATCCCAGCTGCCCAGGGAGAGTGGCCTAAATAACCTCCACTGATGAACTGTATGAACAGCCAGGGATGAACTGCAGGAAGAAAACCCCCAGGGTTGGGGGGCTGAGCACAGCAGCAGGGCAGGCACGGGCACAGGGCACACAGGTCACAAACAGCTGAAGAGGACTGAGCTGTGTTTATGGATTTCAACAGTTTTTCATATGCATAATGCTCTTGGTTGTCATTCCATGCTGGCAGCCAGCATGGAATCCTCCAGTGCAGATCATGTAGGTGAGAACAGAGTTTGCTGCTGACAGAGACACAGCTGCCCTTGTGCCATGGCACTGCCACCCACTGCTCCACAGTACCATCCAAGGTTAACCTGGAGCACCCGTTCAGGGCTCCTTTGGTTTAGGGCTCCTTGCTCCACCACAGCATCATCCAGAACTGGTAAGACAGCGACTGTGGCTGCTCTGTTCCAAGAAGACAGTTCTTTCTTTTGCAGGTCTGCACATGTGTGACACTACATCCTCTGCTTTTCATCCCTCTCTTCCTCTCTATTGCTCCTTAGGCTTCAAGAGAGGCTGGTTTGGGTAATTTTTTAAATGAGCTGCTACTCTTGTGACAAGGAATTTTCCTGGAAGGTGATTTAAACCCAAGATCCTTGTTCTAATGGTTGGAGAAGAGAGGTAGGGGTGAATGTAAGAGCCATCCCAAAACAGTGCTTTTATGTGTGGATTCCACCAGCTGGTACTCGAAGTGGCTTTGTCACTGTGGAAGTTGGTACTGACCCACCTGAACATGGAAATGTGTCATTTCTCACAGAAAAGGAGCTTCCCCCTCAGCTTTTGTGCTGCCAGACGTCTGTCCCAGCTCCTGAAGGAGGGACTGTGAGGAGCCAATGCCAGCCACAGGAGGGGAGCATGCCCGAGCACCAGGGAGGTCATTCCTGCACACGCCTACATGGATGCAGGGGGGCAGCAAACAATGGAGAAACCTGTAGGATTATTTCCTAATGCTCTTTCTGGTAGATTTCTTTTCCTGTAGCAGATCTTCACTAACCAGATTCAGGTATTTGGAGACTCCCAAATTTTTTTACTTAATGCACAATAAAACTTTTACTATCTGCAAGGGCTTGCTGTCTCATTTTCTGATTCTCATTGAGACAAGATCAGAATTGGGGAGAATATAAAATATAATCCTATTCCAGCTACAGTTCTGATTCCTGCATTTTCTGGAGTTCTAATATTGTTTTCTGGGCAGGGAGAAGGTGGGAAAGGGGAGAAGAACCCCTCTGCTGTCTCACACAGAACTTGGGTTTGTAATTTATTTCAAGGCCGGCTAACCTAGCAATGTGATCAATTTCTAAGCTCCCACATGCACTTTGAAAACTGGAACTTGCTCCAGCTTTTAAGAAAAGCAATTCGGTAACCAGCCATTTTATACCACTAGTGCATTTCTCTCCTTTCCAACTGAGCAATTTATCTGCACAATGTAAATCCCACTATTCTTCTAAAACTGAAGCAATTGAAACATAAAGAGCTAAATTAATACAAAAGGCCATCACTGGTTGGTTGGGCTGCAGTTTCAGATCACCACAATTTTAATTGCAGGGGGGCAGTTGAGCACAGTCAGTCACAAATGGCCTCCCCTTCCCAAAACAGAGACCAGGGAGACTTTTTTAAAATTTTCGAGAAATTTTTCATAACCACTGGTGGCAACCATGTCTCCACTGTCTTTAAAAGGCCTGGAGTGAGAGCACATGTCTCTTTTGACACTGGCTAGCAATCTGACTCTTTTCTATGTAGCACCCATATTATTTTTTTTAAAAAAAAAGAACACAGTCATTGTTGGAGCATTTTCTAAGATTATTTGAGAGAGTAGCAACCTTGCAGCATCTCACCTTGATTTCACAGAACACCCCCAAAGCCATTCAGGCCTCTGAGCACGCTCTCCATTTCAGTGGCTCCCAAAGGAAGCACCTCCCTGCCTGTTTACTGAGCTAGAGGGGATTGGTGCAGCACTTGGGGCAATAATCACTGCCCTGGTGAGGCTGCACTCAGCACTTGGGGCAATAATCACTGCCCCGGTGAGGCTGCACTCAGCACATGGGGCAATAATCACTGCCCTGGTGAGGCCGCACTCAGCACACGGGGCAATAATCACTGCCCTGGTGAAGGCAAATCGCAACTCAGCACACGGGGCAATAATCACTGCCCCGGTGAAGCTGCCACTCTAGCACATTGGGGCAATAATCACTGCCCCGGTGAGGTGAAGCCGCCACTCCCAGGGACCCCACGGGGCAATAATCACTCCCTGGGTGAAACATGCAACAGCGGGCAAGCACACGCTGCCAGGGATGGCCACTCAACAGCGATGGAGGGGCTGAGGCAGAGAGGCAGCGCGAGCAAGACTGTGATTGGCTGCAGGAGCATAGGAGCAGGAAGCTGACTGGACGGTAGGATGCGTGGGCAGAGTGCGAGCAGGAAGCTGATTGGACAGGAGGATGCATGGGCAGAGTATGAGCAGGAAGCTGATTGGACAGTAGGATGTGTGGGCAGAGTATGAGCAGGAAGCTGATTGGACAGTAGGATGCGGGGAGAGTGGCGGAGCTGATGGAAATAGGATGCAGGGCAGATGCAGGTCATTGGACAGTAGGATGCGCGGGCAGAGTGCGAGCAGGAAGCTCATTGGACAGGAGGATGTGCAGGGAGTGCAAGCAGGAAGCTGATTGGACAGCAGGACGTGGGCAGCAGCATGGCAGGTGAGGCAGCCAATGGGTGCCCTTCTTCTGTTAAATTCTGTTAAGTCTCAGGTTGGTTTCAGTTCTGTTGGGTTAGAATTAAAGGTATGAAAAGGGGCCAATTTCTACAATAACAGGACCTCCTTGGGATGCATCAGGGGGTCCGTGTCGCTTCATTCCCCACTGCCACAAACAAGCAGTTGGCTTTCTCAAGTTCCTGGCTGCACACAGGACAAATTCTGACCCTCCTTCCCTGAAGCAGGGCTAGGATCTATAGGCATATCTTCGGGATTATCAATAAGTTAAATTTGGGGTTTCATTTTCAGAACTTAAAATTTTTGCACCAGACAGATTATGCACTGTTGACAGGAGCGACACAACAAAAAAGGTAAAGAAAACAATGTGAGTATTCTACAGCAGGAGGCAGAAATAGCAAGAACCAAACTTGGTTCCAACATCTGACTTTACTGTAACCCACACTGATCACAGAACTGCTTGTGAAAAGAAACAGGTAAGGAAGATAAACTTTGTTAATGTGCTGTCCAAGTAAAAACAAGCATTGGCAATTAAAAGTATGTAACTGTATGTTCCAGAGGTTCGAATGTGGTGTCTAAATTACCATTTAAATTAGCCAGCACAAGTATCCTATAGAAATGAGTGTTTCAAACCTCACCTCAGCAACAAATGCTCATTTCCAATTATTTATAAACTACATTAAATGTAATAATAGTTTTTGTGAAAGATAAATAGGGATAGGCAGGCCTAGAGACAGAAATAGGAACGTACAGATATTGATGGGTAGAGACAGGGCTAGACAGGCACAGGGAGAGGCAGAGATAGGTACAGAGAGGTTGACACAGGTAGAGGCTGCTCTAGAGAGAGCTGTGAGTGTAGACAGGTGCAGATAGGTACAGACAGACATGGACAGGTAGACAGACGGGCTGACAGATATGGACAGACAGACAGAGGTGCTGACAGATTTTGTCAAGCAGAGGTAGATATTGACTATCTAGATAAAAGAAATTTTTGACAGGGAGAGGAAGTGACAGGTACACATAGACATTGACAGAGAGGTACAGACAGATCCTGACAGATTCTATTAGATCCTGACATTCTCTAAGATTTTCACTGATTCTGTTAGATTTTGGCAGATTCTGACACATTTTGACAAATTCTCTTGTATTCTGATGGGTTCTGACAGAGATATTGGCAGGGCTGGAGACAGATCTTTGACAGAGCTTTTGTCAGATATTGACAGGTACCGAGAGGGAGATATACATAAGGACAGAGAGTGACAAGTACTGACAGGTGGACTAAGTATAGATGGATAGAGACATGTATAGATGACATGTATAGATATAGGTAGAGATGTATATAGATGTACATAGAGAGAGGTGTAGATACATACAGATATATATATAGATATAGATACATAAAGACAGAGATAGGTTTAGACAGGCAGAGCTAAATACTGACAGGTACTGACAGGCATGGACAGGCACAGGTACAGACAGGCAGAGATAAGTACACACAGGTATAGATAAATACAGAGAGCTGTAGATAGGGATAGACAGAAATGGGTAACCTGAGACAGGTGTAGGTGGATAAAGACAGAATCAGGCAGAGATTAATACAGATTGATACAGACAGATGGAGGGACATAGAGACAGGTATCATGGGGGTAGATAGGTATAGAGAGATACAGACAGATAAAGATCAGGATACACAGAGACAGATGAACACAGATAGCCAGGGATAGGTACAGACACAGAGGAACAGCTGGGGGGAGAGAGATACAGAGAGCAAGCATTCCAAACAATGTGAGTGAAGTTCCCCTCAACACAGTGCCAAGTATGTGAAGGGTAGGAATGTGCCCAGTGTCTTACCTGGGTTTGGCTGTTTGGCAGATTTATACCTTGAAACCACAACCCTGTGTGCTCCAGGCAGAAACACATCACAGAACATGGGAATGTGAAGGCATTTATGGATGGCTATGCTGAGGCCAAGTGCATAAAAGCTCCATAAAAGCACAAAATATCTTTTCCATGGCTAATGATACTTGGCTGTAAAGGAGCTAATAACTCTTAAAGCAAATTTAAGCAAAATCAATAAATTCACTCAGGAATCAAGTCACTTTGCTCTTCCTGTTATTTATCTCTGTAGACCTGTAGAATGTCTTGCAGCATTTTTTTCTGCCCTGGAACTCCACCCTGGACTGTTTTCACTGTGTTCAGACACACCCATAAGCTTGCATTCCACATATGCAAGCTAATGCACCTTAGAGTTCTTCAAACCAGACTACTTCAGAAAAACAGTGATAATGTGATGTGAGAATTTTAAAATAAAAGGTGATTATTATTCCTTTAAATAATAAATAAATAAATTCCTTTAAACAGCCAGAAGTCCTATGTGTCACTGCTGTAGATTCTTGCTGTTAAGTGGGTATTAGAAAAGAAAACAGGATTTGGAGTGAAGTGGAACATGCTGCAAGCACAGGAAAGCCCAACTCAAGTGTAACACCTAGTCTAACAGAGCACTTGGTGCCATTTTTCTACTTACTGCAGACATGATGAGCTCTCCACCGAGATGCTGGATTTCTGCTTTAACCTGGCTGCAGATCTTGAGCTGGTGGGAGTACAGCTTGATCTGTTCTAGGTAAGCTAGCAAATCCTGTTTGCACGACTGGTCTGGGCACTGCAAAGAACAATAAATAAAGCACTTCAGTAACTGCTGATTCAGAATGATATCTCAGGAATCATTGAAACTTCACTGGGGAGTATTCCAGTTGCAGACTACTGGATCCTTGCTTTTCACTGCAGTTTATCAGGCTGCTAAGTTCATTCCTCTTGGGAAGTTTTTTAATCTATAGTTGGAAGCTCAGATGAAGCCTAAGATTCCCCACATGCACTCTGTATTTAACATTGCTGTGCTTGCCTTAGCAGTATTTCTAAACATATCTTTAATGTATAGAGTAATTACTTCCAGTCCTTAGATGATCTCTAAGAAAATACCTCTATAAACAGTGATGAGAGCAATCCAAACAGATTTCATGGGCAATGTAACCACACATGCAGAGACATGTTAACATCTGTATGTTATGCTTTATCCTGTAACCAGATCTATGGGGTTTTTTTGTGTTCCATCCAGACTGTACTGAACTCAATCTGCAGATCCTCTCTCGCTGTGGGAACAGCAAAATTAGAATGTCTTATGGAAAAGTCACAATAAGAATTGTCAATATTTTTAACAATACAGATTTATATTACAGAAATAAAACCAGGATTGCTGTAACCTATTTTTTTCCCAAAATACATGGAGTACTTGGAGTGCAATGTTGCTCTGTGGGTACCAGGCCAGCCATGAAAGGCTGGGTATGAATTTGTTCTAAGGCTGATTCCCATTGCTCTGGCAGAATAAAGGGATCCTAAGGGGACTGGTGAGGCCCTGCTGTGCTCCCACAGCTGCAGAGAGTAAAAGCATAAATAAGCACAAGATCCCTGCAGGTGCAGACGTGGTGTTGGCCTGGGTGTGGTGCACACATGACAAATACAGCCCCTTCCTTTTGACAGGAAACTCTGCTCAGCTTTGCATACTGAGAAAGCAAAGATACGTCCCCACCAAATGCACACTGTCAACAATCACCTGTGGTTTTACTGAATTGTGGTCAGTGGACTTAAATCCAAACCCACCAGGAGCCAGAAAAAGCACCAATTCTATTTAACTCCAAAAGTATTTCAGCTCCTGGCTTTGCTGAAGCAACAGTATGTGTTCAAAGGGGTGCTGTGACAATGCTGTTCTGCATGGCTATGCAACGATAGCAAGTTCATGCTTCAGACTTAGCAAAAGGTAACAGTAAACAAGGAAAGTCAGAGTGTACAATTTTAAATTAATTAATATGACTTAACATCAGTCCTTACCTCATGTTCTGCTACGTCCATTATTGTTTCCTGTATTTGGGCACAGTTTACAGCAAAACCAGAACATTTCCTGGACATGTTTTCTTTCTATCTGATGGAAAACTGACCTAAAATATGTTTTTATTTCTTCCTTATTAAGCACTGCCTTAAGAACTGCCCAAATCAGTATTTATATAATAGTATCTCAGTGTTCAGAAAGCTGGAATACTCACTGTTTATTTAATTTAATTAATAAAAAATATACTTCAAGTAAAGTACAATACAATCTCTTAGATCATCACAACTCATAATACCAAGATGGTGTATTCCTGGAATGACATTCTTCCTCCTCTGTTTTTTTTCCTTTCTCCTTAGTTACACTTTGATTTTATCCCTCTGGCCAGAAAAACTCAAGAGAAAGGTGTATAGGGTGCCAATATAGTGCCTCACCCACTTCAAACAGTGACAATACCAATTACAGAAGTTCAGAGACAAGAATGATTATTATATAGTACTCTTTTATATTTTTGTGTCAGGCTAGTCACAGTGCTCTCTTACACAGCATTACAGAAAAAATGGGCACCACTTTAGGAATGCTACAGATGATACACATCAAAGGCCAGGAAACTGCACTCAAGAGCAAGACCTTGAGGTTCTGTGCAAACAATTTCAGTACCAGAAGGATTCAAAAAAGCAAATGCAGGGCATTGGATAAGAAAATTCTCCTGAAATGTAATTATGCAGTGGAATATTCACAGCTGCACTACCTGAGTAGATCCTGTGCATCCTTGCCCAGCCAAGGCCCAGATGGAAGGAGGAAGATTGTACTGAATCCTGCAATTCTTCCTCCGTTACAGACCCCAGGGGTCATTAACAGTGATTCCCAGGAGCACAAAACAAAGGAAATGGTTTTTAACATGAGGTTGTTAAATTGCAGAAATCTTTGTTACAGAATGGTGACATTAAAATTTTACGTAAGCAGAAGAAATTACTGGACAAACAAATGGAAAATTATCAAGGACAATTTCCCACGTTGAGCATATCATACCCATATGTTTGGCTGTGTAAATTCTGGCATGGCTGCAGGGGGCTGGGAGCACCATGAAGTCAGGCCACGCTCTCCAAGCTGTGTCAACAGCCACTGTCACCTCCTGGCAGCAGCAGGGAGCAGTGGATCCGTGCCTGAGCTCTGGCTCAGCACTGCAGCAGAGGGCCAGGCTGGCCAGAAAATGAAACCTCATGCCTTGCAGCATGTCAGATCAGCCATCAGCAGATGCTGGGAACAAATGTTCTGCAGGGAGGACACTGCACAAGGAATCATCTACCTACTGCTCAGGAGCAGCTGGTACAAGCAGCACTTGCTCACCAGCAAAACCAAACACTAGGCTGCAACAGAAGGACAATCAATAAATTCTGAGTTTCACCATCCCACAGTAATTGATGGTTACCAGTTTACTGCTGCACATTCCTGGCTGGAACCATCAGATTCTGAGAGGTTTTTCCCCACACATCCTGTGGGCAGTGGCTGTTGCTGGCAAGGGCTTTCTGTAAAAGCAGCATCAGAACTGACCTGCATCCCAAAGATGCAGTGCTATTTTACCCAAGGGAGTATCTACCAGAACATCCAAACAATGAAGTTAAAATAATGCAGTAATTAAAACCAGACTGAAACCAGCACTCAGCATCCAAGTGAAAAAGCCTGTGGCACAGCAGTTGCACAGGGGCTGTGAATGAACAATTCACAGGAGCTTCTGCCCACAGACAATTCTGGGTTTGCTTTGTTCTCACTTCATCCCCTTGCTAACCAAGGCCAAAGCATTTCTCTATAGAACCCAAACCTGTCTTCATGGGGATCAATGTTGGGGACAACCACACACCACCTACTATAAATGTGTGCTGGGCACAGACAGGAGGCAGCTTTGCTGCTCCCCCCGTGGGGTTGTGTCACCCAGAGGGATTATTTACACACTGCAATTAGCTCTGGCAAACTGCATTCTGAATGAGCCCAGCCTGACTGGGAGCCCAGTGGGTGCAACACAGAGCAGGTTCTTAATACAGACCTCACTCTTCAGCACATTTCATCAACTCACTGCCTTCTCAGGGCTTCCAGGTCACATCAAGCAGCAAAAATCTTCTGACAGAAGGAACAAAGAACAAAAATTTTCTGACAAAAGGGAACGTGTCCTGATAATGAATTTATAATGCACTTGTGATTCATGTGTGTAAGTTGCTGTTGATGCTGTAACTGTAAGGATTTGGACCCTTGTTACTCTGAGCCATCCTAGAAGTGCTTTGTGACTGTGGGCTGAAATACAGCTGAGTTCTGCTGATTGTACCATGCTGTATGCCTTCCCTTCAAACACAGCAACAGGGAGCTATAAAAATCACATCAATCCTTTTTTTTCACATAATAGAAATGCTACAGAATTTAGTTGTTAGTAAAAGGCAACATGTGAAATACTCCACTAAAAAGTCCAAATGCTGCTCAGGAAACCAATGCTCATGTTTGACTGGGTACCAAATTCCTGAAGGGCTTATCCAGTTTGGCCCAAATTCAGAGAACAGTTATTTGGTTGCCCAGAGGAATGTAAAGTTTATTTTATTTTAAGACCCCAGGAGTGCAGGGCATAGGAAACCTGGCAAAACAACAGCTGAGAAAAGGAATTTGAAAATACCTTCAAGATTAAAAAAAGCCACCACAATGAGAAAAGAACTTTCTAAGTTAAAGAATAACTTCCACAGCCAAAACCAAAAATCTTTTAAATCTTCTTTTAACAGAAGTTAAAAGCTTTCTAGCCATGCAAGCAGTGAGAGGATCATACTAAGACTATCTGTAACAGCAGGAACAAAGCAAGATTCTCTTTACTAAATTTGACACCTACCTAGCAATACTTCCAATTGTGTTCACCATAACTGGAAGGGCTTGCCTTGGCCCATCTTTTGATTTGGATTTTTCTGGTTTTAATGCATATAATGTAATGTAAAACTGCATCTAAAATCCAAGCAGCACCTGTAAGTAAGGAGTGTCCTTCAGATGCACAAATCCCAGGGCTCAGGGGGCTCCTGGGTGCCAGCTGTGTGCAAGCTCTGGGTGAGGACCTAGGCAAGGAGCTGGAGTGAACCCAGTAAATGGGTTACAATATCCTCAGTGATGTCACATTTCCCAGCAGCTCTGAGGGGACACACGAATTATCACCACTAGTGGCTCATGAATACTTTCTCCTCACACTGATTTGCTCATGTTTCTAGGCTGGAGTCGTTGTATTAATACAGCTGAAATCTTTCTTTCATAGAAGAAATATTTCAGTGAGAGTGGATTCCCTGTCCTAAAACCAACAAGAATTTATGATCCTTACTCAGCTTTGGCTTCGCTATCTCATCATTTTCTGCAGTGTATCAGTGACAGGTTTGAATTTTAATCAGTAATAGATAAAATCTTGAAAGCAGCTGTTGTCCAGTGCTGGAAGAAAGTGTGTTAAGATCAGGAATTGGGGAATTCAGACATTTTACCTATTTTTTCCACAAATCTGATCACAACTGTATAGATACAAAATAGAAATTCTTTGTTACCTGGAATTCAGAGAGACACGGGACAACTACTAACAGACTGAGGTTTCTTTCTAGACAGTAGGAAAGCAAGCACTGAATATGAAAATAAAAAGTGAAGGGAGAAGAGAGAGCACGTGAGGGTGTGGAAACAGTGACTGTCCTGTGCTGCCCTGGACCTGAAAGGCAGCCACAAAGGAAGAAATGCTGCAGCTGTGACACCTGCACTGCTCTGCTGGTGTTGCACAGCCCAAAGAGACCCAGCCAGCCTGGTGAGGAGCTGCAGGGCTGCTCCCATGCCACTGCAGCTCCCCTAGGCAGGCTGCTGAGTTACCCTGCTCTGCTGGGCTCCTCTAGGGGAGGTTGAGCCATCTAAAACTCCAACAGAAATAAAGCACACCTTCCAGCTCTAACACTTGGCATTTCATGGTGATAAGTAACTCGTAAGAGTTACTTAAAATAACTTCAAATAAAAATTAAATGCACGACCAAAAATCACCTTCAAGCTGCAGATTTGCAAAGGCCAAAACAGCCAGTGTTAGGGGTGGGGGGCAGGGAAGGAAATACAGGAAAAATGTGGATTCTGTGACTCTGCAGAGGGTGGAGAACAAACCATTCTGGAGCCAGACAAGTCTGTCCTTCCTAAGCTGGTGCTCAGAGCCCAGAGCAGCAGAGCTCTGTGCCAGTGCCTCCATGCTGTGCTCCCACAGCTCACCTGGAGCAGCTGCTTTGCTGCTGGGCAATTCCCCAGCTCCCTCAGGAGAGGATGAGCCTGCAGCTCTGCCCTGCTGCCTGCACAGCTGCTGCCTTTGCCTGGCACAGAGCTCCTGCTCTCCACAGGGGCTGGCCCCTGCTCTGCTGGATCAAGAATGGGAAGGAAGGTGGCACACAAGGACCTTTCAGTGAGCAGTGTGCAGGCAGCTGGGGGGGAGCACAGCCAGGACAGGTGACGTGAACTGGCCAAAGCTCTTCCACACCAATTCCATGGAGTGCCATGGCCAGCATGGGGGACTCACCTGGAAGGGGCTGACTGCTGTTCAGGGACAGGCTGGGCATCAGGCAGCACATGCTGGGTAATTGTGCTGGGCATCCCTTCTTTCTCTCTGGTCTCAGTCCTCTCTCCCCCTCTCTTTCAGCATCAATGCTAGTACTACTACTACTACTATTATATTTTAAATTAATAAACTTTTTACAACTACCCATGAGGTTTCCTTTTTTCCAAGTTCCAGGAGTAGGTGACTGAGCAGCTGCATTGTACTCAGTTGCCAGTTGGGGTTAAAGCAGAACAACAGCTTTTTATACAACTATTTATATACATATGCCTTAATATGTTAATAATTAATTAATTAAAGCAGCCATGAATATATATATATTTTTAAATGTGTATCTATATACATGTTCAGATACACTTTACGTCTCAAATGTTGCAATCAGAGTTTAAGGGAGCTCACAAATATTCAGACACATGTACAAATGCATGTGCAGAGGGATGTGTGTCCCTAGACACGTGTGATGTATGTACACGTCCCTTTCAGGTGTACATGAACAGACCATGGATACATATAGTACGAGTCTTAGTAAAATATCTGTATTGTACATTGAATATCTGTATATAGGCCTTGCCCTGATAAGCCCTGGTTGTTTTTGATGGGCTGCAGCTGCGATGTCCTTAATTGAGCTGCAGCTGTAGCCAGTGAAGATAACTGTGATAAAAGGGGCTGGGCATGGCCAGTCAAGGAGAGCTGACAAGGAGCTCTGACAAAGAAGGAGCAACAAGCGGGAGAAGTCAGAACTGAAGAACTGCCCCCAAGAAATATCACCGAGAAGGTACGAGACTTTAGAACTATGTTTGTGACAGTATGGGACTTTAGAAATACAACAACAAGATTACAACATCTGGTGACCCCAACGTGATGGAGATAAGCAGCCTGAGAGCTGTGGAGGCTAAGACAGCCTAGAGCTGTGGAGAAGCATGGCTATTGAAACAAGGAGCTGTGTTGGATTATGGCCTTTGAGTCAAGAAGCTGTGGGGAAACATGGCCTTCGAGTCATGGTAAATATATGTGTTGTGCAGCCAAGGGCTGTGGTAGAATATATGTAGTATATTGTGTCCATCTAAATATGTTTCTGTAAAAAGGGGGAAAATATAGTAGAAGCCCTAGTTGTATTGTATTGTACAGTCGAGAGCTGGGAAAATATATGTATTATATAATTATAAGTGGAATATGTAAAACCTGTCTCTGTAAGTAAACGAAAAGGGGGAAATATAGTAGGAGTCTTAGTAAAATATCTGTATTGTATATTGAATATCTGTATATAGGCCTTGCCCTGATAAGCCCCGGTTGTTTTTGATGGGCTGTAGCTGCAATGTCCTTAACTGGGCTGTAGCTAGTGAAGGTAACTGGGATAAAAGGGGGTGGGCTTGGCCAGTCAGGGAGAGCCTGGAAGGAGCCCTGACAAAGAAGCAGCAACAAGCAGCAGAAGAAGTCAGAGCTGTGAAGAACTGCCCCCAAGAAGTATCACCGAGAAGGTACGAGACTTAATGGGACTTTAGAAATACAACAACGAGATGACAACAGATCCACACAGAGAGGAGTCTGCACAGGGAGGCTCAGACAGGAGCTGAGCTCCTGGGAGGTGCTGGGGTGTGTGAGGCTGAGCAGGGCAGGCTCCTGCAGTGCAGCTCACCTGGTCGGCGATGAGCCGCGCCAGGGCGTCCATGCGCGAGCCCGACTCCGAGATCACCTTGGCGGCGTTGATGACATCGGCCGTGTGCTTCAGAGGGCCTCTCCCCCTGCAGAGAAGCACAGACAAAATAAATCACAGGATAAATCACAGCCCTGCACACTAGGTGCAGAACAACTCAATTAAACAAAGCAATAATCCATACACAAGTGACAGTAATTAAATCCTCCCCCAAGTGTTTTCATGTCCCACAAATTTGTACTGTTTGGCATCAACAGGATGCAGAAGCACCAGAAAGATGTTATAGTTTCTTCATATTGAAAGTACAACCCATGCCAAATCCTGATTTTAAGACATTTCTTGGGCAGTTTGCTATTCCTAGAGTTATATGAGGTTCCTTTCCGTTCCATTTTCTAGTAATATGTTCCAAGGAAGTTCAGCTCAGTGTATTCTGAGAGCCATTATGCATATCTGGTCAGAAAAATAGCAGGGTTGGTTTAGTTGGGGTTTTAAAAATGTAATTGGCGCACCCACATACAAACAGAGATGTATGAACAGGGCTGCACATCAGCTTACATGTGCCACTCAGAACACAGATATGCTGTATCAGAAAAATACTTCCCAAACAATTAGAGAATTTCCTCAGAATTTCAGTCTAGGAAAACAGCCAAATTCTTGTGAACAGTCTGCCAGAAAGTCAGACACTTTCTGTATGTCCCCCCTCCCAAGCCCAAAAAGCTGCTTTAATTACAGGAGAATGTTTCTAAGAGCTAAGAAGTAAAATGTGACTACTTGAGGCAGGAAGTATGACCACCCTTTTCTTCACATTTGCTTGAGCCTCAGCCTCTTTAATGCTGAAACTCTTCACCTGAACTAAAATCAACACTTAATTGTACTTCATGCATGTATAAAGGGAGCAATGCTGCTGAACTCAGCAAAGAAGAGATGGCATGGACAGTGCAAGCCATTGCTGCTTAGGTAGTTCTTGAACCTGCAGCAGCTTTGCTGACATTTGAAGCTGGCTTTGAGGGTAAAGTTCTCCAATTAAACCAGGAATTTCCTTGTACCCTCAGAGATCTAATGAGAATGAAATAATTCCACTCCAAAAAATTACTTCAGAGAAATTAAAATGAAGTGTTACTTTTCCCCACAGACATGGCCACCCTCAGAGCCACTAGAGGAGCACTCAGCAAGGACTGTTCTGGAGATTTCTGCCCCACAGGGCACCTAATGCACCAATGATTCAAGCTCTCCTCTACAGCCCCTAAGAAATGTGGGTTGTGATGTCTCTGAGCTTTCAGCCACAGCTCAGTCTTGACATAAATGTTAAATACCCAGGAATGCCTGAGCCTTGTGTTAAAATGAGCTGAATCCCCAGCACATTAAGAAGACAAAAAGAAAGCTCCTTTGCTACACCACCAAGGACTGTCTGTGCTCCTTTTTTAACCTTCATGTAAAATCCAGAGCCTTTGATACAAAGCAGAGGCTTAGCTGCCTTACGGTATAGCATAATAAGCCATTAGTCCCAGTTTATGATGCTGGGAAATTCTGAGTGTTCTGAAAAGAATATTTGGGAAAGTACACCAGATCTGCTGAATCACTGGCCAAATGGAAGAAACAGAGGAAAAAGAAAAAAAAAAAAACTAAAACAGGATGTTAGTTCAAGTGTAAACACTAAATTTTGACCAAGTAACGTACTGATTAGAAAGAGAGTCCCTATAGCATTCCTGTACAAAGCCAGAGGGGTTGTTTCAGTGTTTCAGCCATCGGTCTGAACAGGAGTCCCTGAGGCAGAGCTGCTGGGAGAACAGCAGACAGCACTGAGGTACACACCCCAGTAAAAGCCCACACAAAGCCTTCCTGCAGCTTTCCCTGTTTTGGTAAGGCTGCAGCTCTGTGAGGGTTTCCATGAAGGAAGCTTGGACACACTGGGAAGCTGAGCAAAAAGGATGATTACATGTCATAAACATAAGGAGAGACAGAAGGGTTCACAGCCACAACAACCTGGAGCTTTGGAGGGGGGCAGAGGAGGAATGCTGAGCAGGAGAGGCTGTGGGACACACGGAGAGCCCTGGGGGGGCTGCAGGGCTGAGGTTCAGAGCTGTCCCCCTGGAGGAGCTGTGGCACCCACGCTGCCAAGGGGCGAGAGCAGCCGTGCCTGCTCTGAGGGTGGGATCCCTCCATCCTCTGCTGAGGGCTCTGCAGTGCTGGGATTTTATCGTTTCAAATTCATCAAAGGAGTTCCAGGGGTTTGGGTGAATAACTACCAGGTTCAATGAATGCTGCCTTCAAATGACACCAGTGCAGCTGTGCACTTTGTGAATTCCCACTTCTCCTGATTTAGCACAAACTCAATAGATTCAGAATGCCACTAACTCAGATTAACTCCCTGAATCCAGATGTTAGAGACACATAAAGTCTATTAAATCATCTAGGTTGTTTTCCCCAGCCACTGCACAGCTTCCTAGCAGTTTTATATGCACTTGGATTTTTTTATGATAAGTCTGAAGTATGAAAAAACACTTTGCTTGAAAGGCAATGTTTCCCTGAGCTATCCATCTCACTCTCTGGAATGTTTTTCCAGATATTTAGGTCTTTCCCTGTATCACTGTAACAGCATCCCTTTCCACCTACAGATCTACTCCCTGACCCTCCTCCACTACATGCTGAAGCATCCCAAATCACAGTGGATAGTGCACACCTACATGCAATAGCTCATGCACCTACAGCTGTTCAAGAAACAAATATAAAAAACCTTTCCACCAACTACCATCTGCTGGTCAACAACATCACAAAATTTCTCCGCTGTGGAGTCTTCCACCTCTTCCCCTAAAGAAATTCTAATTTCTCAGCTATGGAAACTGTGTAATATTTAATATTTTTTTTTCAAGTCAGCTTTAATCTTACTGTTCCTTCCGTGCTTCCAATCTCTAATGTTTAAGGCCAAACTTCACCTCACACACTCAGTTACTGACGTTCATCTCCAGTGATTTCATTGAGTTCAAAACCTACAACAGCAGACCCTGGATTCATTGCATGGAGGATCTAATGCATCTATTTTCCTCACACCTCACTATTTCCAAGTATAAAGCCTTACAGGTTGAGCAAGCTGACAACACATTCAAGGCAATGAAAAACAAAGACAAGACACGAAGTACTATACTTACAAGCAATTATATCTCCCCAAGGTAGTGATGGATTGTTACTGGAGCTCAAATTAGCTACTCTATCCAGCAACAAAACCAGGAGCACACCATAAATAATATATAGAGAGACATCCAGCTAAGTCTGACATGAAAGAAAATGGATTATTTCCTTCGTACAAAGAAGGAAATAATTTCCTTATTTCTTTCATACAAAGAAAGCCATTTAGGGTATCTCCACAAAGGTATGGGAGGAAAAAACCCAACACTTCACCTCAGTGTTTCCTGAAAGGTACAATCACTCCAGGAAAGAAGTTGGACTGTGTTAATTAGCACAACACCAAACGTTTTGGGTAATTGTGAAAGAGAGCATGAAGCCTCTCAAATCTCATTGTTCTTGCTCCAAGCCAGGATGAACCGAGAGCAACTCCATCCCTGTCTGCCTAAACTTAACCACAGCAATCTGCACATATCAGTATGGGGCATTAGTTTGTTTTCCTTCACACAGGTATTTCACTCTGAAAAGGACTGATACTGGTTAATTCTTACAGTAATGAAAACTTCTACTTCACCTCTAGAACATTTTTGCCATCACCTTCTCCAAAGAGAGAAGAGAAATTCTTCTGTCTGCAAGCAAAGCTGGTGCTTCCCCCTCCATGCTGTGCTCCCCTCAGCAAATGCTCCACACTTGCCCTGCAGCAGAAGCAGGCACAGGGAGCTGCACTGAGCAGTGGCTGAGGAACTCACACCCCAACACAGGGACCCATTTCACAGCACTCCAGTGTGAGCTGAAAGCTTCAGCTCCAGCCACAGCCCCCCTGCTCACAGGCACTCTCTGGCCCTGAGCTCCAGGCTCTGCCATCGTGCCATCAGGCCCAGCGTGTGGCTCAGCAGGTCCTGACACTGCCACTCGAACTGCACAGGAGGCACGACTGCAAACACTCCTAACCCAGCATCGTCTCTCTTGCTGTTCAAACCTGAGCAAACCTGTTCAGAGCAGGATCAGGTCTGGCAATCCTGGCCAAAGCCAGGCCAGTGTCCACCTGAGCAGCCCCAGCCTGGTCCATCTGTTAGGGCTGAAGGAGGCCAAGTGCTGGCAAGGGCTCCTTGGAGGGAGGACTGGACAGGGACATTTCCTGAGGTGAGGAAGGTCAGAGCTCCTGTCCAGGTGATGGAAGTGTTACTTCAGGTACATGTTTGTCCTGAGGAAAGTGCATTACTTACTCTGCAATTGTATAAGGTACAGCCAGTTATTTACTCACAGAAAGACACTCCTACAAATAATAATTACCTTTTATGGACACTATTGTGGTTAGTTAATTCAGTTGTCCCCACATTCCAAGGTACCATTTGTACCTCCCCAAACACACTGTGTGTTTCCTCTTTCTTCTGCCTCCCACTGCTGCTCTGCAAGGCACATTAGTACTGGCATGGTAGGAAATCTGGATTCCAGTCTCACATTCTGATCTCTATTCTGTGAGCTGTTCTGAAGTTTGTTTTTTGTTTTATTAACCCAGTGATTGTGTGCAGTCCTGAGAGCAGGGACAAGCAAGCAGGATTCACACCTCACTCATTACAAATGCTCTAAACTTACTGAGTCAATCATTTTCTCGTGCAGATCACTTTGCCTGCCCCTCCCAGCTGAACATGAGAGTTTTAGATGAAATCTGTCAAGGGCTTGGTGTTCAAGGAAGAAAAATTACACTTTTTAGAATTGCAGCTATAATCAAAAATCCCTTTTATTACACGTGGTTGCACATCTCTGTAAGTTACATCTACACAAACAGGAGGCAGCAGAGCTCCTCAGGAAATCCACATGGGTAAAAGGTAATTGAAGATTGTACAGGTGGATCCCAGAGCTGACCTCTGCCAGTTTGTTACAGCTGTAGACCCAAGAGCAGGAAAACGCATGATATGAAAATCTTTCTGTTGCTGTCTGGCTGTACAGGTTTGGAAATTACAAGATAAGAACTCTTAATGCTGGTAAAACTAAGTAACTGAATTAAGGCCAAACCCCCACTTGACATTTACAGGTGCAATGGCTGAAGCAGGTCTATTCCTTAACAAAATTAATGTAATAAAAATGGAAGCATGGTGAGATGAGAAAAGGGCACAGTGAAAAAAACATTCAAAGGCATGAAGTAAACAAACATAAACTCATTGTAATAAAAAGTATTTTTTAGGTAGAAATACCTTTTGTGAGTAAAGGAATTTAAGACTTATGAAAATATCTGGTTTCTAAGGACCCAAGAATGGGACAGTGGAGTTCTGGGCAATGTGAACACAGCATATAACATGTATCTCTCTATTCTGGAAGTGAAAATGGGTTTAATACAGAAGTTTCTCTTCCTTGCTGCCCTCCTGCACTGCTAATACATGGGGTCTGCATCTCCCTCCAAGAGGAGTAAGGGACAGGAGGTCTGAAAGCCCTGGCTTTGTACAGCAAGAGCAGGGTAACACACACAAACCCAACCTGAGTATTTTGTAAAGTAAAAAAGTTTGTAAAGGCTGTTCTGGGTTGGTACCTTTTTGACTGTGCACAAGCCAGCCCCTGACCTGGTGCCCTTCCAAACCTCTTGGCAGCAAGGGCAGCAGAGCAGCTGCCCCTGTTGTCTGTCAGTTCCAAATGGTGTCTGCTGAGGGCAAATAAATCCTATCCATTTGAAATAAAACAAAAAAAAAAGCAGGCAGAATGTAACAGATATGAGAAACAGCCCAGATGATTTTTTAAGAATAAATATTGTCCAACTAATGGAAAACAAACGTTTATGGCTTCTGGAAAGATTAGAAGCTGTAAATACCATGTATCTTCAGGCAGGGTCTGAAACCGTCTCCTGTTGCATTTTTATGATCTGCCTAAACAATACATGGAAAACAGATGAAGTCACTGCTAAGGAGAGGCCAGACTTGGAAGAGCACACTGCAAGAGGGACTGGTTATCAAAGGGCCACTGCCACAGCAGAGGGCAGAAGGGAAGCAACCTGGTTTCTCTGCCTTGGTGTTGGAGCTGCTCAGCTCTTTATTCATGGCTTGGGTAAAGGGAATAAAGAGAATGCTTAATGAACTTACATTTGATACTGATGTCAAAGAAGAAGGAAGTAGGCTAGGAGGTCAGATTTGGAATTACGAATTACCTGAGGAGAGCTGGAAGGAAAGGTAGATGCAATAAAAAAAGATACCCTCAGGTAGGAAAATCAAACACAGAGATACACATGGAGAGTCAGTCCCTACACAACAGGACAGTAAGAAGCACTGAGTTTCAGCAGATCACAAATCCATCAGGAATCAGCACCAGCATGCTGCAGAAGAAGAGGGAAATAATGGGAAATATAGACAAATGACAATACAGAGGAGAAATAAACACTTCTCATCTTTTTTACAGTAACAAGGTGTCTGTAGGAGAATTCCTGCAAAGCTGTAAACTTTGTTTAGGAAAGAGAAGACTGAGTGCCAACAGAATGGATGAGGTTTGGGTTTGCTTCTACGCTTCAGCTCATTCCAGGAGCAGGCACTGAGCTCCTCCTGGGCAGCAGCAGTCACTGGTGCTGTGTGCACAGTTCTTGTGGCACTCACACAAGTGACAACAAGGTCTGGAGCAGTGACACCCTGCCCACCTCCAGCTCCTGTCCTGTCCAAGGGGCCACCCTGCTCCTGGGAGCTGTACTTCCAGACTCTCCCCTTCTCCAAGGCAGAATGATAATACAACTCTGGCTAAAGAAATAATGAAAATGAAGACCAGTGCAAAAATCCATGGGATTAGTTAAAGGCTTTAAACCTCTGTGGCAGTGAAATGGGAATTGAAAATTACTGTTATTTACAGCAATTTTTTTAGATCAATACAACTTTCTATCAGTCCTATGATTCTTTCTTTTTCTGCTCTGCTATCTAGATACTAATTGCTGATCTCACATTGTAGTTTTCTTATCTGGGTCATCCTTGTCTCCCCAAGCCCCCTGTCCTTTCACCAGCTCTACAAAACAAAGCCAAGCTATTATTTAGAAGACTTTGCTCTACGAGTGACCCAGTCATTTGGTTTTGTTTCTCTTACTTGCTGCATTGTGCAATCCAAGACCAAAATACAGCTACCAAAAATTTTCTCAGTGCTTCATACAATACAGAAGCAGATTTTTCAAAGTCCATCCTCACCAGTTCTGCTCCTGACCTCCCCATGCTTTTCCCAGAGCTGGCCATCTCTCACCTGTAACAGGCAGCAGGTCTGCACCATGACAAATACAATGCCCTTCGTCTGTAGCACTGCTTGGAGAATGTATTTGAGGCTACATAAACACAGAAGGAACCTTTTCCTAACGATCCCTGAGTTTTCTTCCTCTCTGCTTGGATAAATGAAGTCACAATCCAGTTATTTAAACATGACAAGGACAAAAAGGAGTATTTCTACACTCCCATATTTTGTCAGCTGAATAAAGTTTGTTAGAGCAATCCAGGCACTGCAAACTTGGCTGCATGGTCAAAGATGAGCACTGCAAAAACTGTCACTAGAATTATTTCTGGTCCACAGTTTTAAAAAGCATAACCAGAAAGGAATTCCTGCTTCAGAATGTAGTCCCATATAGCAGAGCATTGCTGTACCATCCTGATCATATCACTTGTGGAACTGAGACACCCTGATATCATTCTGAGGGAAAAATGCTGATACTACTTGAGTAGTTGCTGATAATAATGTTACCTATCAGGGATGCTTCAGAATCTGGAACTGCCTCTTAAAATAATATGGAAGAGAACACAAAGCAGCAGTCAGGTGGAACAGAGGAAGGTATGTCAGGAGAGAAGCTGTACCTGCAGCCCGGGAGGCAGAGGAGCAGCTGAAATTTTGACTGTAAGTTGTTAAATCACAATTCTGACAAAACTCATCACAGCAACAACAGAACGTGGGAAGCAAAGCATCAAAGGGGTACAGGTCTGACTCTGATGCACTGAATATTCATGTGTGCAGCAACCACACACAGCAGTGCCTGCATGTTTACATACACTAGTTATAGAGATGAAAATCAAAGAATTGTGCCATCTTCCCACACTTACACTTGTGCACACACAGACCTTTGCCTTCACTTCTAGATCCCAAAGTCCATGTCTTCTCTAAGACATTTGCAGCTCTCTTGCAACCATGATGAAATGTGTTAATGAAAATGTGTAATTTCTGTCCAGTTGAGACCAGCCACATATATTAAAGAACAGAACGCCATATAATGAAATACTTTAATCTATACATAAAATAGATTACATATATTATACATAGATTATGTATAAAAAATAACATTATCAAATTGTCATTGTGATCTAAAGATAAAAAGCACTTCACAAAGCTCACTGTTGTTGCTAAACTATTTAATCAGTGGGTTGTAAACTGAACTAAAAAAACCAAAAAGTCAAAAGTCTATAGTGATGGAAAAAGTGGAAAGAGAGGAAGCTGCTGTCCTGCAGCTGGTCTCAGCTGGGTATAAACTGGACTTTGATGATGCATCTTACCAAAGACTGCAAGAGAATTCCAAACATCCATGGGTGTCCCTCTGTGTGCACAAGTCTTGGATTTTCAGCTCTGTAAGCACATATAAACACAGAAATACTTCTACATTTGGCTCTAGTTTGTTAAAAAGAGATTAAATGATAATAAAAGCAGCAGTTTGTACAAGATAATGCACCTGGATAAATCTGATTATCCCTTCTGTAGGTAGATGGCATCCATGAAGCTCAAGTTTTGTTCCAGAGGACATTATTTACAGCTGTAGAAACTGTAAACTGGTTTCCCCAGTTTGCAATTTCCCAGCCACTATTTCCTGTGCCACCAGAAATGTATCCCCAGATTTCCTATGATCTACCTCTCACAGCCATACACAAACACCATTAGTGCAAAGTGAGGGAACACCACAACATCTCAAGTGTTGTGCCACCTCCACCAGGCATTAACTGTGTATGCCTCTCACCTCTTTTCACTCTCATTATCCCTCAGATGCTTCTCCATCTCCTTCTGCTTCCAGATCCAGCTTCTCAAAGCACACTTCCATTTCCAGTCACGGACTTTGATTTGGATGCCTGTCATTTTAATCACTATGCTACATACCCACAGTTACTGTTTCAGTGACTGCAGGAGAACTCTCTGCTATTTGCCTCATCAATCTGCACTCTCCCATTTTTTTTTCTGTCATGAACATAAATTCCCTGGAGATTTTAACCTAATACAGGAAACCACCCAAGGGCCTCACAGCCTGTGTTTCAGGGATTTCTGCACTCTCAGCAGCAGCAGCAACTGGGTTCTGAACAAGCAACATTAAACTTGTGAGCACACATCAGGCTTTGAATGCAGGGCCCCCTGCACTCTGAGCTGGGCTGGGAGGGGACAGTGCAAAGGACACATCAAGGCTCGTCCTTGTCCAGCAGGCCAGGACTGCCATGGTACCTGTGAAAAATGCATGTATTTTATGATTGGCTTTTTGCAAATATTAAATGAATATTATATGTGTTGTGTTAGAAAGTAATGCTGTATTAATTCTCTTAAGTACTGTGTTAAATATAGTTTTAGGTTATAAAAATTGTTAAAATAGAAACTATGCTATGTAAGATGCTTTGTTTAACAGAAAGGGCTTGCAGCGAGATAACAGCCACAGGACACCTGAATCTTTCAGAGAAAGGGAATTTATTGCCTGCTTATCAAAAGAAACAAACTTCTTCCTGCCTCGAAGGTGCTGTTAGGATTAGAGGGAAGAAGTTGATGAAGACCAGACAGAATTCTGTGTTTGAATGGAATTTATGCATCATGTATGAAGTGAATGACTATGCAACAGGCTATTGTTCTTAAGGGTTAATCCTCTGTTAACGGGTTTCCTTTTTCGGGCTCGTGAAAAAGGAACCCAGAAAAAGGTACCCAGACATCGGTAACTCTTTGTTTCTATTGTCTCATATTGTCCAAATTGTTATTACTCTAATTGTGTTACTATTCTTTTTAACCATTTCATTACTATTAAACTTTTAAAAATTTTAAAAACAAGTGATTGGCGTTTTTCACAGTACCCCTGGGCACTGCCAGCCTGGCTGCAGGGGCACTCCCAGCTGGCTCCTGCAAGGCTGGCACAGCAGGCACGGAGCTGTTTGGCTGTGTGCAGGATGTCTCCAGCTGACCAACTGCAGCTGCACACATCTGCATCCTCCCAAAGCACACAGGTGAACTCCAGCCCAGCCAGCTGTAAGGAATCTGCAGAGAGCCCTACCAGCTTCTCACTCCTGTGGGCCACGTGCTGAATTTTCAACAGGAGTTAGAAAAAGCAAGTCTTAAGGGCCTGGAAGGAGGAAAAAATGCCACAGGGGAGGTACTAATGACACAAAGTAGGGGTGTGAGTGGTACAGGGCAAAAATAGAGCAATGCCTCTAAAAGAGGTCAATACTGTCTTCTAAAATACTCTGGCTATGCTGTAACCTTTATGAAATGAAACATTCTCCTTGCTTTTGAAAGTGTATCTTTTTGGTTCCTCAATAACAAGAAGCAAATAGATTGTCTGAATATCACAAACAATGTATTTTCTTTAAAAAATCCAGCCACATCTACACCCAGACTATTTCCTTAACCTTTCAGAGCATGCCCTGCAGCAAGGCCTCTTCAGCAACTTTAACTCAGTGAATCCCAAAAGAGTTTATGGCTTTATGACTGCTGTTCTATCATTTTTAAGGTATTTATTCCTCAATTGTGTCATTTTAAAAAAATTACATTAACAGAAGACATTACCTTTTGGAATTTCCCATCAGAGCACAGACACTCATGAACGGAGTTACAGGAGCCTGGCTCAGGGCCATGCTCCTGGGGGAAATCACCTCTCTAAACCAGTCTTGGGTCTCCCCAGAGCCAGCAGCATCCTCAGGTGGACGTGAGACCTCCCAGGACACCCCTGTGTCCCTCAGCTGGTCCCCCACAGCCCGTGCCTAACCCTGCACTGCTGCTCACGAACCAAAGTGAGGGATCCCCTGGCTGCAGGGAGGCACTGGGGCTGTCCCCAGCCAGCAGCTCTGTCCCTGCACTCACAGCCACTGTCCCAAGGCCATCCCTTGCCTCAGGGATGTGTTATGAATAAGAAGCTTGACTAGGCCAATATTCAAGCAGCAATCAATTTATTATTTAATATGGTAAAGTATGAGCAATACAGCGCTGGGTACAGTGGGGGAAGTTTTCCCTCCAACTGCACACTGATAATTGATGGTTACAGGTATTTATAGGGGTACTCATCAGGTTTTTTCAGCAGTTTCTATTTCCAATCTTTTACTCATCAGCAATTTTTATTCCAAATTATTGCATCACAATTCTATACACTATAGTGATTTTAATTTCTCAGGATGTATCTCAAAGGAGTATCCCCAGGTGGTGACGGTCCAGTTTCCCAAAGAAGGAAGACCAATCCCATCTGGAGGGGTCCAGCTCCCCAGATGTGTGCCCACCTTTTAATTGCAGAGACTCTAAATCCCATAACAGTGATGTCCAGCTTCCCTTTGGTTGAAACCACAAACCCTTGGGGTGATGTTCATCTTCCTTTCTCAAGCTGTTTTTCTCTGCTTCAATAAGGCATGAGATAAGCATATTTCCTTTATATATATTCCAAAGCTATAGTTTCACGGATACAAGTAATATTCTAAAATTATACCTCAAAAGGTTATTATTGCAGACCTTTTTATGGATTAAATGCAAGCAAAAAGCAACATCTTTAACACCTTAATTCCAATGCTCCTAAATCAACCAGGGTTAACTGCAAACAAAAGATAGGTTCAAAGGCCTTTTTCCATGCTTTATTTTCCTCAGTTATTACTAGAATTCCCAACTGTCCCATTGTCGGTGTCCACACATATCACAATCACAAGTACACACGTTGCCTGCTTGTACCTGACACCAAACACAGCCTTGCATCTCACAGAGGCAAAGGCCACAGGGGACAACACGTGCAATCCAACGAATGGAGCAATCTGTTCTCTGAAACACCAGATTCTCCCTGAGAACAGGGCAGGGATGGAGCACGGGGTAGGACCTGACCTCACTTGTTCAATGGCATGTACAAATGAGCAGAGAGCACTTTTCCCCAGCCTCAAGCAGGTGAGAACATTTCTGCATGTAGAAAATGAACTAACACAAAATATAACCATGCAATTTAAAAACAAAAGCTACTTGGCAGATGCATAAATATCTGAATTCAGAAAGTCCAAGCTAGAGGTTTCCTGGTGCCAACAACCTTCTGGACAAGAGTTGTAAAGAATCCTAATTAGACCATCACAAACACAGAAGAAAACACAATGGTGCACTTTACTTACCCATGGGGAAAAAAATGTAGACATTGAAGAACTGACTTATAAAGGATTTTTAGATTTTTCAGCAACTAACAAAGAAGACAGTAAACTGATTCTCCAAAAATAAACATTGAAAAATGGAAACTCTGGGAAACCTGACACAGGCACAGTGCTGGGGGTGTGAACCCAGCTGCTGAGAGGGCTTTTAACACAACTAAGCTAAGAGCTGGATCAACAATGCAGTTTTAACTCTGAACCCTTCTTATCTCAATTTTTTTCATTCCCCTTGGCTATCTCTTCAACCACAGTTATTAAAAAAAATGTCTCATCCAGATCTCAAAAACCACAAAACTGCTCAAAAAGTTGTGCTGTTTGGATTACTTGGGGGGAAGGGAGGGATTTTTGAGGCTCAAGACTCCACACTGGCCGTGTCTCCAGGCATTTAATATCTAATCATGAAAGCCCAAACCATTCTACCCTCCAATCAAGGTGACTGAACTGCCAGAATGAAGTCACTGGGGTCACCTCTGCAAGAACTGACAACAAAAGTATCTTCCCAAGCAAAGCAGAGATCCGAGAGGCTCCTCTACCCACAGCTCCTCAGAAACAGCCATTTTAGGGAAAAAGAAACTTTTATTCCAAGATGGAGCAGAAAATGGCAGAAGAACTGGCAGAAGTGCTGGATAGCAGCAGGGTCACAGGCTGGAAGGGAGGCCAGGCTATGGCCACATAAAAAGATGTATTTGGTTAAAGGGATATTACATTATGGCAAAACTGTCTTTCAGAGTGTCCATCTTGTGTTTTCCAAAGAAAAAAAAATCACAATTATAAAAGATTTTGTAACTACGAAAAATGCTTTTTAAATTGGATGAAGTTTAGGATGCATAACATGGGAATGGAAGAATTTTTTGGAGTTAGGGAAGTTTCTGGTAGTTAAACTACTGTATCTTATCTATGATAGCTGCATTTATCAAGTTTTCAAGTTTCATCTCCAGCAAACAATGGCAATTTTTGCCAGACTGGGACATTTCCCAGGGGGAGTCATGAAGCTGAGCCATTCATTATAAACTCAGCAGCAACTGGAATTTATGGAGCCTACTGAACCTAGAGAGGAACCAAACCAGGACCACCAGAAGCAAATGCTGCCCCAAACCTGTAATGGTAGGCTCCAAGTTGGTAGTGGAAGATAGTAAAACTCACCTTTCAAAATTAGTTTGTTCCACGAGCAGAGTAGTATTTTAGAATTTTTCAGAAAACTGTCCTCACCCCATTTGTTCTTTTTTTTTTTTTTTAAACACACTTTCAGTGTTGCCAACTGAAACTAATGGCATGATCTATAATATAATTAAAACATTTTGTAGTAAAAAAAGAACAAAGTACTCATAAAAAATGTACATTTTATGTTATATATGCACCTAGCACATCTGCTATGCCACTGGGACAGATGTTTATTAATATGGATATCAGATCATATTGCTAGACTGCTAATGGCTCAGTAATCTATCTTCTAAATATCACACAAGTTTCTGAATATATGCAGAACCAATTATCAAAATATTTCCAAAAAATCCTGCTTTACTGCTATGGCCTGTGAAAAGCACCATTAACTTGCAGTTTGGTTTCAACAATAGGGTACAATAATTACAACATGTTGTGTTTGTAATACGTATGTTGTATGAAAGACTTAGAGACACTCCCTCTTAAACAAAACTTCGAAGACTCAGGATTAGAACATCTCCCCTCTTTTTGTCATAGTACTACAGACCATGTCCTTACCTGAATTAACTGACTTGTAGTGAGTTTAGTTAGACAATTAGACAATTCAGTTAATTATGGAAATGTTTGGCTTCATCTGAACATCACTGTTTTAAGATTTTTCAAACTGTACAAATAATGATGGTTTATTAAATTAAAGATCCTAATATCCTTTTCTAATATGCCAGCACTTAACTACTGATGCCTCACCCTCACTGTGGACATACCCTCTCACCAAATCTCTCATTTCTAAGCCCTCTCAAAGGTATGGATAAAGTTTACTTCAATGCAAGTTCACTAAAGAGGAGAAAGTACCTGGCTGTAAAATGCAAAGAGGAAACTACTTTCAGAGTAAGAATATCTACTTTGCATAATGACACAGAACAGTCTTAGACTGAAATGCATTTTCTTTGTACTTCATCAATTTGATATGTGCCTTGCTCACACTTTGGGAAAAACAGCAGGCAAACAAATTCTCATTGATATGGTTGGCTTGGAGTTACCAACAACCCTGCAGTACCAAAGGAAAAGGGTTATGGTGTGCCCATCTTCCCACATCTCCCCCACTTTCCATGGGGGGCTCTGCTTACATAAACACAGTGTTACATAGAGACTGTGTGAATGAAATGTGTATTGTCAGCTCCAAGCACTCAAATATCATGAGTCAGGCTCCAAAATACCACAGAACCTGAATAAACATCAGGAGAATTGAAATAATACATCTGCAGTTCTTTGTACTTCCTTTCTCTTTTCCAAGTCTTCAGGGGTCCTATTTTCAGGATTTGCTCAGCAACCATGAAACTTAATTAAAAAATGCTGGGGGTAGGTGAGTTTCTCCCACAATAACATATCTCCAGTGCCAAGACAAGAAATAATACACAGACAAAGATTTTTAATCATGTTCTGAGTTAGAAGCATTGATGTATTATATGAGTCTAAAAAAAGAGCAGTTAAAACATGCAAGGTCTTAATTTCTGTCTGCTCACCAAATGGCAGTGAGGAGAAGCTCTCTTGCAGCCACACAGTGGTGAGAGGTAAGAGGCAATATGGCAGGAGAATATTGGCGCTGGCTAGAATCTACCACTGATGCCAAATAACCATCCCAAAACAAAAAAAAAACAGAGCAAAGACTTCAGAAAAATTAACATGGGTGCTGTTTGCTAGAATAAGCCTTTGGCAGGCAGTCCTGTCTCTTACAGTGCTGTTCAAAGCTTACATCACTTTGCTTTCCTCTCCAGCATTTTAAGAATAAGGAATTTGCTACAGACTGGCAATTAGAGAGCATCCATCATTCCTGCTGCAGAACACTGGGGTGGGGAAGGGATTTCCTTCCCCACAGTGATGCAAGAACTCCCCTGCTGAAAGGCCTGGCTGAGAGACTGCCCACTGCAGCCACAATTTAGGGCTTACAGACATCATTCCTTACTGTTTAGGACTGCCTGGTGCAACTCAGCAAGAGAGGCCATTCTTGATTACACTAATTAGGTACTTTGAGGTCAACAAAGAAGGCAGGAGACTTTTCTGAAGGGATACACGGTTTCTGCAGAAGATTATTTTAACACAACTGACACAGTTCAGCCAGGCAAGCTACTTGGCATCAGCATCTGTGTCACTGCCACTTTGCTGTGTCAAGACAAAGCATTTGAAAACATGTTTGGCAAAGGCTCTTCAGTGAATAAAACATTTTTTCTTGTATTAAGGAAGGCAAAATTTCCTAGGATGGAAAGGGAGAAGGGAGCATTCAAGTTGAATAAAACATGCCCAAAAATAATGTGGCAGTCTTGAACAAAAACACCACTTCATCTGATTTTTCCATCAGTATTAAACCACACTTTTTTTCTAAGGCCTAAAATTATAGTGGCAGCTTGTTTCCTCAAGCCTACAGGATTTAAAGTTGAAGAGAACTTCTGGAATAAGTTATTGCCTTGGCAAGGAATGCAGTACAACAGCTGCTTGTTCACTGAGATCATGACAAAATCCTGAGGGTTTCTGCTGCTGAGACAGCAAAGATGTGAAGAATGGTCCTGAGTAACTTAGTGAGGACTTCCCTCTGCAACATCCCCATGATCATTCCTCCTCCCACCCTCCTTCTGTTTGGTTTGCCTACTGTCAGAAGCTGGGGGAGACCTCACCTGAGTGCTTGTCCCTTGGGAATGTGGGATGTGCATTCCCAACCCAACAATGGGCTGCTGCTCAAACACCAGCCACATGCCACCAGAGAGCCTTGCCATCCTGGGGCTCAGCCTGCTCCACTGTGGACAACAACTGCTTTTGCAGAGAATCTGATGGACAGGTCTGGAAGTGCCCTTTGAGGAAAAAAGTGAAAAAAATCCCACAGCTAGTTTAAAAAGATATAGGGAATGAAGGAGAAGTAACTCATTGACTCTTATTAATCCAGACTGAACTGCTGGTTCCAAAAGGAAGGTTTTGGCTGGTGCAGAGGAAAGCTGCAACCCTGTGTGGGAAACAGAACATTCCTGACATGGGTAGAGTGCAACAATTAATGTGGACAGGACCTGCCCATGCATAGCCCTGAATACTTGGAAATGCAAACAACATGTTTCAGGCATCCACGCAAAATGAAAGGCAATAGTGACTGGATGCTTGCAATGCCCCTTCCAGCTTCCAGCAGCAGTAATCCCTTGGCAGCAGCTCCTTCCTGCCTTTCCTGTGCTTCCCACACCATGCCAACCCCTCGGTGTAGCACAGCACTGAGCTCTCACAGTTCCTGCTAACAGATGTCCAGCATCTGGTGTGTGCAGCTCCTGCCTTCCTGTACAGGCACTGAGAGCCCTTTAAGGAAATCACTTCTGGAATATTCATGTTATCCTCATCTGCTACCTCTGACTGGCCCACTTGAAAAGCAGCGTCAACAGAGCAGCAGCAGTAATGAAGACATTCCAGAGAGAGAAACAGAATCATGCATATTCCAGTACAGAAACCTTGAAGCACTAAATTAACTGGGATCTATGATCTGTTTATAACTACTCAGCAAAAAAAGTTACTTAAGAGCAGAGCATTACCATATGTCTAGCAATTACCACAGGCCCATACACACCAAAGAGGCTTCTCAGCCATTACCCACAGAATATGCTGCTCTGCATAGATGATTCGGCCAACAGGAAAAAGATGTTTAAACCAATGAACAAAATTGAAAATAAACCACTGCTTAATGCTAAAAGTAAGTCAAAGCTGTTAGTGTAAACGGCCGAGTCTTCTCTTAATTTTACACCTAGCTTCCACAGCTTGCCTTCAGCTCCAGGGACAGACAGACTGTCAGTACAGCAACAGAACTAGTGATCAAGTCATCCAGGTGGGAGTGGGAAGCTGATCAGAATGTTGAAAAGCAGGAACTACATTTCTGTTTCCTCCTTCTCTGACAATGCACAGATCAGAAGCACACTTTCTCCACAAGAACACTCATCCCTGGGGCAGGCTAGAGGAAGAAGTATGCTCACAACACCTCTCCTGTTGCATGGCTTTGCAAGGGTTCCTCAGGATGAGAGAGATAGACGAGAATCTTGGCTTCATCATCAGAAGGCTGGATTTATAAATTTATGATATATAATACATTGAGACTATACTAAAAGGAATAGAGAGTCCAAGCAGAAAACAAGGACAACTCTCCTGTGAGTGGTCAGTAAACCCAAACACTCACAGAAGACCAATCACAGCTGCACCTGCTGCATTCCATAGCAGCAGAGAACCATTGTTTACATTCTTTCTCTGGGGCCTCAGCTTCCCAGAAGAGGAAAAATCCTAAAGAAAGGATTTTTATGAAAAGATGTCGGTGACACCTCTCCCCTCCTCCTTCACAGGTCTGGTTTTATTTTATTTATTTTCCTCCTTGGTGTACTGAGGACCTGTGGCCTTTCCATCAGCCTAAAGAACCTCAATAACAGTGCCAGCTGCTTCTTTTAAGGCAGCAGTAGAGGTGCCTGTGTAGGGATGATCTCAGTGGTCTGTAGCAGAACTATGACTATGGAGCAAAACTATTTGCTAACCTTTATGAGCAGCCAGCCCAGTGTGAGGTGCTGAATGACACTGCCAGTGCCCCCTTAAGGACAGAGTTTTCATTCCCAAAAGCAGCAAAACAGCAGCTGCCAAAGGCACTGAATTGAAAAACGTTCTATATAGCCTTGGAAGAAGGAAGTGTGAAAACCATTGGCAGGCTATGCAAACCGTGAAAGGTCCTGGTTTAATTAAAAAAGTTTGGAACAGACTCCAGTCATAATTTCAGCAGAAAACAGCAGTTCAGCACTGTTTCTGTTGTTCACTGTGCTCCCAAGGTGAGCATTTGTGCATAGTTTTTCTCAGAAGTATGTGTACTCCAGGAAGAAAACTAAACTAAAATATTACTAAATAAAATCAATTATATAGGAAATACAGTAAGAGTGTTTGCAACCCTGCAGCTTCTGGGAACAGTTATATTTTATTTGATGGCAACTCCATGGCCTGACTCTTGGCCATAAAGAAACCAAAGGTTCTCTCTCTGTGGAAATGATTTCCTGTGGGTTGATCACTCAGAGAGAAGCAAGTCAGACATTCAGGAGGGTGAAGAGAGGGATGAGAACTAATGCAAGAGAAGTGACTCTGGAAAAACAAAAGCCTTAGCTCTCTGAAATAACCATCCCTTCATCTGCACAGAAAAGGGTGACTACAGCAAGTGCTGCAGTTCTCAGTCTAGGGAGGAGGGGAAAGCAATAATAAAATAATGATTTCAGAACGACTGAAGTAATAAACTTCAGTAGAGAAAATTCTAGCTATACTTCTTCTCCCCAGCCTAGAATGTACTGCTGGCATCCTAAACAACCAAAGCCAGACCCACAATCTGGGGAGCCTGCAGCTGATTTGGGTACAGCTGGGTACCACATCCACCTGGTTTTCAGGGTATGCTGTGCCCTCACCTCACCTACACAACGACAGCAGACACATGACTGATCTCCTGTAAGCAAAACTTCCATTAAACTCACAGGGGAAAAAAAAATAACTAATATTTTATGTCAAATTTCTGGTTTGTAATTAATTCACTGCTGTGCCTACCCTTCCAATGAAGGAGCTGATAACTGCAAAAGTTTCCAGTCTTATTTCTTGGAAGCCCTCCAAAGGTTTAAGCTTCTAACTTCTGCTAATTAATTCAGGAGGAACCTGAACATATGGTGTTATAGCCAAAAATATATAGCATATACAAAATATAGCAAATAAATCCCATAAAAATAGGCCTATATTTTAAAGGGTAAAAAGCTGGGAGAGGTGTTTTGCTTTTTTAATGACTGCTTCTTTATTTTCCTAGGAGACATTGCTGAGGGCTCTCACCCAACAACAGCTTGAGCAAAATAAACATAAAAACAAGACTTGCACAAGACACTGAAGATCAAAGGCAGGTTCCAAGCCCTGCCTTTGGAGAGTGCTACAAAACTGTCATTGTTATGAGTTCCCTGAACACTGTCCTGAGGACAGAATGCCAGCTCATCACCGATCACCACCTCATACCCAACTACCCCAGGGGATCGCGACTTCCAGCCCTGCTGTGCTCGGTGCCACAGCCCCAGGGCATTGGTGACCCTCAGGGCAGCACAGCCCAGAGCCCTCAGCCCTGCACAGCGCAGAGCCCTCAGGGCTGCCCGGCCCAGAGCCCTCAGCCCTGCACGGCCCGGAGCCCTCAGCTCTGCCCAGCCCGGAGCCCTCAGCGCTGCACAGCCCAGAGCCCTCAGCTCTGCACAGCCCGGAGCCCTCAGCACTGCACAGCCCGGAGCCCTCAGCGCTGCCCAGCCCAGAGCCCTCAGCTCTGCACAGCCCGGAGCCCTCAGCACCGCACAGCCCGGAGCCCTCAGCTCTGCCCAGCCCAGAGCCCTCAGCGCTGCACAGCCCAGAGCCCTCAGGGCTGCACAGCCCAGAGCCCTGAGGGCTGCACAGCCCGGAGCCCTCAGCTCTGCCCAGCCCAGAGCCCTGAGGGCTGCACAGCCCGGAGCCCTCAGCTCTGCACAGCCCAGAGCCCTCAGCTCTGCACAGCCCAGAGCCCTCAGGGCTGCACAGCCCAGAGCCCTCAGCGCTGCACAGCCCGGAGCCCTCAGCGCTGCACAGCCCAGAGCCCTCAGCGCTGCACAGCCCGGAGCCCTCAGCTCTGCACAGCCCAGAGCCCTGAGGGCTGCACAGCCCGGAGCCCTCAGCTCTGCCCAGCCCGGAGCCCTCAGCGCTGCACAGCCCAGAGCCCTCAGGGCTGCACAGCCCAGAGCCCTCAGCGCTGCAGAACCCAGAGCCCTCAGCTCTGCCCAGCCCAGAGCCCTCAGCGCTGCAGAACCCAGATCCATCAGCGCTGCACAGCCCAGAGCCCTCAGCGCTGCACAGCCCAGAGCCCTCAGCGCTGCACAGCCCAGAGCCCTCAGCGCTGCACGGCCCAGATCCATCAGCGCTGCACGGCCCAGAGCCCTCAGCGCTTCACAGCCCAGCCCTCAGCGCTGCAGCCCAGGCTCTCCGGACACCTCGCACAGCCCAGAGCCCCAGTTAAGCTCTGCCCAGCAGCCCAGCCCAGCCCTGGCTCACAGCTACAGCTGCCCCCAGCCCTGCCCTCCGCCTGGGGCTGACCCTGCCTTGCCAGCAGCTCCTCCCCCGGGCAGGCTCGGGGACATGCCCCAGCCCAGCTCTGCTCCCCTCAAGGGACCATGGAGCTGTTCCCTGCTCCTCCGGGCTGGGACAGGCAGGGGTTCCCAGCAGCCTGGGCTGCTCCCACACCCCGGTGCGGTTCTCAGCGCCCGCCTCGTCCGCACAGGGACCGCCCCCGCCCCTCCCTCAGGGGGCAGCCGGCTACGCCCTCACGGTCTCGGCACCTCGCTCCTGCTGCCCCGGGACAAGGAGGAGGGGGCTGATGATGGCAGTGCAGCAGCCCCAGCAGTGTGGCTGCCCTGCAGAACCCAGAGCTCCAAGGTTCCCGCTGCCCCTGCTGGGGGGTTAGCGAGCTGTGCCCGCCGTGCGAAGTGCTGAGCGCCCCGGCACTGCTGCAGGGCACCCCCGGCTCGGGCCCGGTGCCGCTCACACGGGCACGGCTCGGAGCTGCTGTGCTGGACCCAAAGGACATGTCCCACCACAGCCCGCCCAGATCCACGGAAATCTGCCCTGGAAGCTGTGCAATTACTGAACTCCTCTTTACACTCCTGATGCCTTTGCTGACAGGAGCTCATCCCTGAGAGCTCTGAAATCCCTTTGTCCTCTGACTGTAGCAGACCCTAAAGATGAAAGGCAGAAGATGGCTCTTTCCAGCACAAGACTTACAGCTTGTCACTAAAATAGGGCTGCATTTGCTGTAATGTACACTGTGATTTGTAGTCGATTTGCTTCTGGCCCTGGAGAGACTTCTGCCAGAAGCGACATAGATCTGTTTGTCTGCCTTATTTGTGACTTTGCTATATTTGAGTATGTCTCCATTTTATTAATTTGTTGACTATACATATGAGGCATGGACAATAGGTCCTCATGATCCTCTCTGCCCAACCAACAAACAATCTCTTCTCTTTTTTTCCCCTCAACTTTTATGCTAAGGGTTGTAGTACTAGATACTCTGAAATAACTCTTACACTAATTGTAATATTGCTAAGAATGCAAGGAATTCACTAAAATCTTACACAGGACTACAGGAAAAATAAAAAACAAGCACCAGCTGTTCCCTCTGGTTGTTCTGAGGATCCCCTGTGTTCAAGTAAATCCCAGTCACGTTTGGACACAGGGACAGGGAGGCTGTGTCGGTATTGCTTTGCCCTGTGCTTATCCACACATGAGGGACGACACACATCAGCACTAACTAAGGACTTCTACACAAACAGCACAACTAAGCCTTACTATTTAAATGGAGAACATTTTTTGGACTTCAATTTATAAAATTCCTTTAGGATGTGGAGCATGTAATTGCTCTAATCAGAGGAATTAATCTTCACAGCTTCCATGACTACAAGGCATCCTACAGCAAGCAAGAAATGATTCAGAAGTGGCTTCACACAGTCCAGCAGCAAGTCAACTAAACACATCACACAAGTAAATCATCACCAGAATTTTTAAGCTGAAGAGTTTTACACAAGACTTTTAACCAGATGACTGGGAGAATTCTCTTTGTGAGAATGTGTCTTGATTTCTACCTGTATACATGAAATTTAGGAGTAATTTCCTGTTCTAGCTGCAAATGACTGTTTGTTTAAAATCAATTAAAACATTATCTTAAATTCACTTTCATGTCCATATGAAAAAAGTGCCATTCATAAAAAAGGTTCAGTTTCTGAGCCCTGCTACTTTTATCACAATCTGGTTTTCTTGCAGGAAAGTAAGAATTTTTTAAAAATGGTTTACAAGCATTGGCAATATAAAAAGTTGAAATGTAGAAAGGTCAAATGTCAAGCAAAAAGAATTTTTTGTCACCTTTCTTTCAACGGACTGACTGCAACTGTTAAGCTCAATAAAAAGACAGTGTTATGTTCATTTTCATTTCTGTTCCAAGGAAATGGAAGTTGCACGAATAAAGTACCTTTTTTAAAAACAGTTTTTAAATGAAAGAACAAACTGTGAATGCCTCACCCTTCCAAGGAAAGAAGCAATAGATAAACTATGAAGTAATTACACATGCTTGTCGTATAGAAAGATATCCAGGACATAATTATCCCACTGACAGAGGGCAGAAATAATAACAGAACATCTTTCTGTCCTGACTTTTGCTAAAGAGCTTTTATCTTCCCAGAAATTCCAAGAACAATTTCAGGGACTTGGGAGTGTCTCCTGCCTGTGCCAGAGCATTCTGAGTGTCAGGTGCTGCCTGCAGTCAGCAGCAGCTCTCAGAGAAGAGGAAAATGTGTGGTTTGGCTCTGACAGCGCAGGCAGAGAACAGAGGTGCCTAAAACGGTGGTGGTTAAGGAACAACAGGTGGCACAGAAAGAACAGAAGGCTGCAAAAACAAAGCTGCTGCAGGCTCTGTATGTACCTGTTCTCTTCCTACTGTTGAGGCTGACAGGCAGCTCCAGTTTATCCTTTCCCTTTAGTATTTCTACTCCAGTTATGAGTAACAGCAAAACCTGTTTCCTGACTGCAGCTGTGCATGAGTCAGCTGTACTTGGCCACAGAAATGCTGCAGAGGAAAGGAAGAAATGTTGTGCTCATTATTTTGGCCATGAGCTGCTCACTGTATTGGTTTACAAGTACTCTCCATGCTTTGTTAACCTGCAAAGAGCAGCCATGTGAAGGGAGTGCCTCTGCTCCAACACCCTCTGCAGCTGCACACTGCCACCACCAGAACCTGTGCACTGAGGGAATTCTAACTGTTTAATCCCTAGCAGGAGGATCTAAATCACACTGTGCATTCATGAGCTACTGTGTTTGTTTAATAATGCTAATATTGATGGTAATTGTGTCTACTACAGGAAAAATTAATCCACTTAGCTTGCAGGCAAATTGGATATATATAAATACTTGGAGTAACATTGTCATGGAGCCAAACTGTTAAATTATTTTTATTTCTTTAAATGTTTCTCTTTTGCTTCTAAGACTGATCTACCAGGTGATTTTCCCTTTGGAATAAGGGTTGTATAAAATAAGTCATATATTTGGATTTTATAATTTTTTTTTAGAAATATAATTATTGAAGGATGAATATTTAGCACTAACTATTAGAACTATATTGAGTAGCAACTGCCAAATCAGATTAAATACTTGCTGATGTACATATTTAATAATCAGCTGAAATGATTTCTACTATAAAAGTGGCAGAAGCATCCACAAAAGTATCATATAAAATATCACATTCTATGCAAGTATCATTAATAAAAACACAGTAGTAGTGTAAAGGAAATTCAGACTCAGTTTTTGGGACGGACAGGAAGACACAGATACTGGATTTCTGCCTTCAGAATCCTGACTTGTTTGTGTAAATATTAGAAGCTCTGTGGCATTGAGGCAGAAGGAGCAGTATCAGCTGATTGTGCCACACAGTTTAAATTGACACCCTCAGGGATCCATCACAAAGCTGAGCCCGTGTTTATTTGGGAGCAACCCCAGCCCGAGGCCACTGCACACAGCCCTGGCAGGACAGCCAGGATCCTGAGCACTGCCCTGGCAGCACTGCAGCTAATGCAGTTCTGCTGCTCCTTTTCCCAGCACCTCTGTTAGCAAAACATTTACAACCTTCAATCTTTAAGTGATTTTTGATGAAATCATTTAAAGTGGAAGTTGTTTGTTCTCATCTATGGCTCATGATGCAAACACTGAGCAGCTACGGACTCTCAAAAGCACCCCAGATGCTTAATGAAACAGTGCTGAGCAGTGAATGCCCCGAGAGGAGCAGGGAGGGAAGGGACAAGGGCAGTTCCTACATGTATCTCAAACTGAACTGTGACTGCAGTGATAAATGTACCATTGCCTTTTGTGGCACTGTCAGACCAGGTTAGTGATGGGAATGAGACTGAGCAGGAGAGCTGGGATATGGGACTTCCACGTGGGGGAGAGGAGCTGGATGGAGCTGATACAAATCTGAGGGCTAGGAGGGCCAGAAAAAGGCAAGGAAGGCAGCAGAGTTCAGGATGCAATGAAAAAGCTCCACAGAATTTCAAAAGCATCTGGCTGCTGGATGGGAAGTAGGAGGATCACAGGTAACTCTGAAGTGGGAAGGGGCAGCAGGAAAAGTAAATCAAACAGTGAGTTATGGTGAGGAACTTGACTAGGAACAGAACCCTTTTCTGTCCTCTGCCATCTGTGTGTCTCTTTGAGTGCAGTAAGTACAGAACTGCCATCTCAATTTGCTCTCCCAAGCAGAGACTAGAAGCCCAGATGAATTAAGGCTGTGAATTAGGACTGTGGCTATTACCAGGTGAGGAGCCCTGCCCAACAAGGCAGCTGCACTTGGTGGTAACCAGGAGTACTACAGAGAGAAAAGTTTAGGCAAGCTGCAATCCTTGAAGTACTAGAGAATTACATTTAGTCTTACTACAAGGATAAAGGGAGACAGCTTTTGGAGGATGACTTTGCTAGATCTACTTTTTTCTTGTCTTGTTAATTTGTTTTGCTATTTTCACTATAGTTCTCATATTAACTCCAATACTGATGCCATTTTAGAAACAAATGTCAAGTAGCAAGAACAAATATGAGATGCTTTCTGAACAGTTTGCTGAGAGCTGCACTCTTTTGTTTAAAGAAAGTGTCCATTTGGAATCGAACAATCCACAGAAGGGGTAAGGGGTAAAAAGCCCAGTGATTCTCATTTAGCCTTTACACCACAGAAAAGTGACAGGGATAGTTCCAGAGCCTTCAAAAGGCACTGTGAATCCTGAATCCACGGGCTGCCTGCTGTCAGGGCAGGCTGTGGAACATCCCAGCCAGGCCAGTCACCAGCACTGGTGTCTCTGCGGAGCATCCACAGAATCACCTCTGACACAGCAGCCAGCTCTGCCTGGGGTCCCAGTCTTACCTGAGCCCTGGTTGGAACTTTCCTATCATCAAAGTGCTGGGAAAATCCTGCAGACACATCCTGCAGTTCTCTGTTTGAAGGAACTTCCTCTGGTGCACAGGGCTCAAACAGCAAATCTATTCTCAAAGCTTGATAGCAGAGCTCCCTTTATGCTTAAACTTCCTTCCTTCTTTTTCAACAGGACTTACAAGTTCCAGTGTTGTGATCCAAAGCACTGCTTGAATTAGATACATTCCCTTATATGAGCAAAAGGGACTTAGGCATGTTTATTGGCAAATATCTTTTTAATTGTAGGTCTGCTTTGGCAATGGAAAACAAGGATCCTGCTCCATTTAAACATAAAGCTTAGGGAAAAATAGAACAAACAAATGCAACCCTGGGATTTTCTTGTACATTTTTAGCCAATCAGGAGAGAATTATGAAAACTGTTACAGCAGGTCAGGCCATTTCTTGCTATTTACTTATACAGAAGACAGAGCAAAAAACCCAAAACTTTGAAATCCACTCACTGAGATTAAATAACAATGAATGCAAGGTAATACCATATGAAGAACAGCAGCAATCAGCTTATGTAATGAGTGACTCAAATACACAAATTTACTATTTGTCTGAGTAGATTCTGATGTAACAAATACAAAACGTCAGGATCTTTTATTTCTTCCATGTTCAAGAACTTGGGAGTTACAGAGTGGTGAGCTCAGACCCTAAGGTGAGCTGGTGCTTGCCGTGCCTTCTGCAGTATTCATGCCCTGGGTTCCAGAGAAGGGCAGAGGAGCTGGGGAAGGTTCTGGAGCAGCTCAGGGAGCTGGGGGAGGCTCAGCCTGGGGAAAAGGAGGCTCAGGGGGATTTTCTGGCTCTGCACAACTCCTGACAGGAGGGTACAGCCAGGGGGGATAGGGCTCTGCTCCCAGGGGACAAGGGACAGGATGAGGAATGGCTTCAAGTTGCACCAAGGAGAGGTTTGTGTTAGGTATTAAGGAAAATTTCTCCACTGAAAAGGTAGTCCAGCACTGAAAGAGGCTGTCCAGGGAAGTGGTGGAATCACCATCACCATCCTTGGAAGAGTTCAAAAACCTAAGGATGTGGCACTTTGGGACATGGTGGTGCTGGGTAAATGGATGGACCCAATGACCTTAAGGATCTTTTCCAACCTAAACAACTCTATGATCTGTTCCCAGATTCCCACAGAGCAGGAAATGAAGAGCCAGCTGTGCTTCTCAGCACATACAACTGCTACCTCTGATAAGCCACAAGAAGAGGAAGAGCCACAAGAGTTTGCCTATTACTCAGACAGATACAAATCTTCCTTTTGCCAGACTTCATCTGGCATAATTAAAGAAGAAACAGAACTTCTTACTGAAGGAGATATTTAAAAGCAATTTTATAATGGATTGCAGACTTCTCCATGCAGGTCTTTACCCCCCTCCCACTTGCAGTGGATTTGAAAGAGCCAGTCTGATAAAATGCAACAGCTGCCTTCCCCAGAAAGAGCCTGCAGCAGAGCCCAGCTCTGTCCCAGCTGGTTCAGCTCGATGCAGCCCTGTTCCCTGACACCCACCAAGACACAGAGAGAATGTTCTTTGTCTCTTGCACTAAAGGACTGATTTCAGGAGGCAGTAAGTGTCCTGCAAGAGTGGCTGTGTGTAACAGCTTCACTTGTCAGCAACTATTTTACTGCCAGCTAGACCAGGGGGGGAAAAGAAGTACAGACACCACCAGCAGTATCTTCCTTTGTTATCATCAATTGGATGAGATTTACACATCATTTAATTCAGAGCAAGGCAGAAAAAGCTCCTGCACTTAAACTTGTTTCCTGTTGTAAGGCCATCATCAAACACACAATGGCAGCAGAAAGAAATACTAGCTTTGAGAGCTATCTGCTCTGGTACTCTTCATTTTTTAAACTACATCTAGCAGCACAAGAGTTCTCATGAAAGCAACAGCAATAATGGGATATAAAATATGTATGAGTCTGAATGTGTTCTGTCACACATGGGCTCTGTACAGAGTGTTTCATGCTTGACAGCATGCTCTGATACAAGTAGACAGAACAACAGATGAGAAATCTACAGCTTAAAATCAAGATTATTTTGTTACTTTTTCCCTTTCACTGAGAGCAGAAATAAAAGTGCTAAAACATGTGCAAAAACCCTACCAACAAATTAATAAGAGAGGAGAAATGCAAAAAATTAGAGGTAAGCATAGTTCAAAACATCAAATCCCCCAATACTTCAGTGCTCCTACCTGATGTGTTGTATTAGCTGAGTGACTCAGCTTTGCAGAGATGCTGTGAGCTGACATTAAACTCTGTATTTGCTGCTTTAACAGTGTGACAATGGCCTCCAGCATTTCTAAATATCCAAGAACCTTTTTTTAATGTAATTACCTTGTGAAGTCAGTCATCTCCATCATAATCACACACATCCTCTTGGCGAGAACAATTATGTCATTGCTGGTATCATCCCAGATTTCAATCTCTGCATCAAGCTTACTCTTGACTTTTTTGAAGTCAGCCACTTGCTCAGCTATCTTTTCTTTTTCAGCTTCTGGCAATTGAGTCATCTTGGCCTAAAACAGAATCATTTGATTTGTAAAACATCTATGTCAGAGTATTTGAATTTTTAAACAAAACCACTGCACGTTAATAAATACACAGTTTAAACACACTATGGCCTGAGCCAACTGCTTGAGTTTGAGCACTTCTAAATTTCAGAATTTGTATGCTCTCACTGGGTGGGGCCAAATAAATAACCTCAGTGTAATAGGGGAAGTGATGTTCCTGAAATCATTCATTTTAACAGCAAGAGAGAGATTATTAAATTCTTCCAAACAGTCTTGATGAAATATGACTGAAAAATTTTCCTGTTTCCTATGGCTAAGGAGCAGTTTTAGGTATGATACACATAAAAGTTACAAAATGCAGTATTTATTCAGGTACCAAATAGTCAATGAAAAGGGTTAATTGTCCTGAAACACTCAGGTATGCATCTTCTCTCTTCTGAGAAGGTTCTATATTATCATTCTAGGAACTAAAAAATATTTATTGTTCAAATATGCATCTTCTGCCTTTGCAGAAGGCAAACAGGAGACAGAAATCAGGATGTGCATAAGATTACCAAAAGCCCCTACAAATGTAGCACGGTCAGAGAAATGTTTTTGTTTAACGCTCTCCACGAGCAAGATGACCAGCCTGCTGCAGCACAGGTCAGACTCCCCTCCTGTGCCAGAACCAGGCCAGGGAGCAGCCAGGGGCTGGGACATTACACAGCCACATGAAGATCCTGGCCCTTCATCATCCTCCCACCCCAGAGAGAGGAGCCACGCTGGTCCTGATGGCTCTGCTGCCATGCTGCTCATCTCACACCTTCCCTTCAGGCTGCCAGGAACCCACAACGGCACACAGCAACTATTAACACACTGTCATTACTCCATAATTACACAATAAATATTTTGTGACTTATTCTTGTTTAGAAAACATTGTCTACCACCAGTAAAATGGAAAGTTAAGGCCACAGCTGAATTGCTTCTAATTAATAAAATGGGCAATCAGTTCCATACATGATGTGTATGTTTTTCAAGCCATGTGTTTTCAGAGATTTTATTTATGCTAGAAGCACTGTCACAGGGTTAGCCTTCTCACTTAGACAAATTACTGAAAATTACAGGTTTCCCAGCATGTACCTGTAATTGCAGTCACACACAGAATCACAGAATGGTTAAGGGTGGAAGGAACCATCTGACAGTGGTCAGAATTACCCTGCAGCCACAGAACTAGAAAGTACAACTATTTGGAGGCTATTTCTCCCATGTTGTTAAAAAACCCCAAAATGCCCTAGAGAGAGAAGAGAACTTTTATGATCTCATACATGTTTGCTGATGGGTGGATGTCTGTGGTATTTCCTAGCCTACAGCTTCAACACTGTTTTGAGTTCAAGATCACAGGCCTGGATCTCAAAACCACAAGAAAGATGGCATTTTAATGAGGGAACTGTGACATACAGCATCCTGCTATCTGCCAACAATAATGAGCTTCAGGTGGAAGAGACATTATCCACTGGAACACAGGGCAAAGGAAATTATAATTCTGACCTTGTCTTGTCTCTCCTTTCCCTCATACTGGTTTAAAATCATGACCAATAAAAAAGCAAGTGTATACAGAGCCTTTTAAGCATAGATTTAACTTTGTATCAAAATAATACAACAGTAATTGTGAAATAAAGATCTAAATTGAATGACTATTACATGAGTGCAGGTTCATTCTGTCAAGCAAGAAAAAATTATTTTTTCACTACTTCTAAGACAAAATGCTATTATTACAGTAGCAGGTAACAGATTTAGGACTAGGTGAGAGGAGAAGTTATATCTGTGATATTTCCTTCCTTCTATTATTAAAAAAGTAAGGATTTTTTTCTTAAATTTCCCTGACTTAACTTTTCTGAAGGCTGTTTCTCCCTGGTAGCTTGAGTCTCCAACACTGCAGTTTGCATCATTGGAGTTGCCACATTTGCCACCTGACTGACCCTGTGAGACTGGTGTTTCCTTTCATACCTTTCCATGTTTCAGTTCTGGTGTTTCCTTTCATACCTTTCCATGTTTCAGTCAGTTCTGGTGTTTCCTTTCATACCTTTCCATGTTTCACTCAGTTCTGGTGTTTCCTTTCATACCTTTCCATGTTTCAGTTCTGGTGTTTCCTTTCATACCTTTCCATGTTTCACTCAGTTCTGGTGTTTCCTTTCATACCTTTCCATGTTTCAGTCGGTTTCCCATCGAACTTTCCATGTTACACATGGGGTAATTTTAAGTGTGCATGTTTCAGTTCTGGTGTTTCCTTTCATACCTTTCCATGTTTCACTCAGTTCTGGTGTTTCCTTTCATACCTTTCCATGTTTCAGTCAGTTCTGGTGTTTCCTTTCATACCTTTCCATGTTTCACTCAGTTCTGGTGTTTCCTTTCATTACCTTTCCATGTTTCAGTTCTGGTGTTTCCTTTCATACCTTTCCATGTTTCAGTCGGTTCTCCACCAATGAAACTGAACTTTTAAGGCCATGTGAGGACACATGGGGGGGTAACTAAGTGGTGATGATTTTGATTCTTCTCTCCCTGGTACACTGCTGGCCAATGACATCCCAACCCTAAGAACTGGCTTTCTGCTACCTTTGTCTCGGGCTGCTCTCCAAGAATCTGACTTTCACATAAACTTTGACTATGCTCCTAAAATCTCAGACTGACATGTTTTTTGTTTCCTGATTCCTAAAACCAAGTGACAGGCCAGACCCACACCAGCACCATTCTTACCACTTACAGGGACCAGGAAGCAAAGAAAGGCAACAGAAAGCAGCACAATACATTCAAGTAAAATCAAAGAATCTCCCTTGAAAATTATTTAACACTTCCAGCTTTGCAGGCTGCAAAACGTCATGTAACTATAGAGAAGAAAAGAGGAAAACACTGTTTTTCTGCACTTTTGTAGGCTGCAAGGAAACAAACCCCAGCTTCCCAAATGAGCACATGGAAAGCTTCTCAGAGCTTTTACATGCAAGAACACAAAATAACCTGCTCTTCATATACTGTAGTTATAAGAAAATGTCAGAGATCTCGGAAAAACAGATTTGTGTCCCTACTTTGTCTTGGGAGCTGAGGCTTTCATTCCACCAGAAGCCCTCTGGCCTGTTCCTGCTCTCCTGCTGCAGTCAGCTGAACATTTGGCGAAAAAGAACAGGACCCCTGTAGATCCCTTGAAGTACAGCAGTATATTTCAATCATGCTGTTTCACAACAGCTCCAATCATGGCTTTTAACTGGCTTTTTCTTGAAGAAACTTTGCAGAGCACTGTCATACAACACACACGTGAGCTGAGCCCTGAGCTGGTGAGTGACATCCCTGCTGTGGCACGAGGTGACCCCTGAGGTCCATCCCAGGCTAAACCATTCCTGAGCCTGATTCTGTTTGAGTGCCAGGGTGCTCCTAAGTGAATTCATGGAGACACCACTGAGTCAAAGGGACTGTCAAAATGAGCAGGACATGTCCACTACCTTTTACTGCTACTTTTCCTACTGAGGGAATCAGTTTGTGAGTTTGGATGAAGAGGTGACAGAGGTATGTTGGATATCCAGCATTCACAGCTAAGTGAATACACGCCCCCAGAGATGAACAGTGTGGGTGTGTGATGCTGACAGAGGGGAGAAGCTCTGTTTCTGTCAATACTTTACTGCCTGCTGTCACCAGCTGCCTTCTCCCCATTTCAAGAATTGCAGCAAGCCTGCTGAAGTGCAGCATTCCTTAAACAAGTTCAGAGAGTGCCTCATTTGTTCTGCCATGACAGTTCTGCTGCACTTTTAGATGCAATATAATTGGATAAACCAGATGAAGAGGTGAAAGTGTTGGGAGATAGCAAACAAAGTGTTTAACGCCATTTTTGCATCAGCCTTCACTAAGAAGATGATGCAAGTTTGGCATATTAAATGCAATTTCTCTTTGTCCCAGGGCCATAGGCCCATAGATGAAAAAGCATCATGCCCTGAACCTGGGCTTCACCAGAGCTTTGCCACTGGCTCTCATGGCATCCTTACAAATCACCTGGAGAAATAAGGTCTAGATGTAATCTCCAGTGGGTGGATGTAATATTGGTTAGAAAACTGCTTGCAGAGCACTTATCAAGAGCACACACTGAGCCAAGGGATCCATCAGGAAAAGCTAGGAAGGGAGCAGCATGAGTCAGTGTTCCCACAGAACCAAGGGTCCACACTGCACCCTGGCAGGGGAAGTGGCCTGGTTTACAACTCCCAGTGCCCTTGAGATCTAAAAACATCACAGGGTGTAGTGCAGCTGAGACAATGACAGAGTTTACCCCTAAGAAAAATCACCAGCACACACACAGAACTGAGACAGAAGCAGCCATGGGCAGCTGTGTGGGTAGGAATTTGTGGCTGGTAAAAGGCTGTGCCCATGGCAGAAAGGCAAACCTCATACAAAGCTCCTTGTGAACTACGCACACAGCAGGAAATACTGCAAAGCTCTCACTTGTGCTGCTGAGATCACATTTTGCAATATAGTCTGGACACAAAAATCACGAAATTCATTAACCAGCTGCAGAGCACCCAGAGGAGACAGAGACTAAAGGAACATACAGGATACTCCACCCTGAAGAGTAAATCAAGGTTACTGAAGTTATTCAACCTGGAGTCTCCAAAAGAGGCCATAGAGAAAGGATGCACAAGTACATTAAAAAAATACATACAGAGAGGAACTTCACTCTGTGTCCATTCCAGATGAGTGCTAACATGTTAATTGCAACCTATGAGGTATAAGGACAAAAACTTTCCAAAAAACCATCAATTCCAGTAATGAGCTAAGTAGAAAGAGCAATAGAATTGTTCATATATATGTGTGTGTCAAGAAGAAGTGCATTTATTCTGCCCTGGGCCAAATGGCTGGATTAGCCAAGTTCTTGAGGTTCTTTCCAGCTCTACTTTGTAGAAGTATATAATATACTGCTGCAACCTTGAGTATTTCAGTAACTTAATCTCTTTACGGAAATTGGGTTAAAAATTGGCAAGAAAATTAAATGCTTTTGATAGATCATGACTCCTGACAGGGAATCTTTTGCTATGTATCAAGTGTCAAAATTACTATTCATAGAACCTCCTCAAAATTACAGTAGTTATCTTCATTATGCTTGAATTCTTACCAGTATTTCCTGCTTGTGCAGGGCTTTGATAAAAATTCAAAAAAATATTCTGAAATTGGATTTTTTATTAACAAAATAGCACACACTTCCTGTTAATGCACGTCAGCATTTCATTAAATGTAGGAACTTAGACATACAGTATTTGCCACTTGAATAAAAATTGCTAATTAATCTGATGGCAAACCTAGCTTCCCTTCTAACTACTTTTAATGCAAGTATCAACAGTTCTTCTTGGTCTCTGCTGTTTTATCCAGGCTTCCCTCTTAGAGTTTTGTAGATTTTTAGAGCTATATAGTTAATCGTTGTATTTAAAGTGCAATACAAATACAACAATGAAATAACTTAGCCTGGATTTTCTCATTCACAGAACACAAACACACTGTATCAACTCTTTTTCAGCCCAGAATTGTTGCACAAACACAGTGTGCAACAAAACTGTATAAAAAATTATTTTAATCCCAGACATTTTTGTCCATGCATTCACAAAAGTTCTGTAAAAAAAAGTTCTATATGCAGAACTCTGACACAAAAGATGTGGGTATGTGGCTGCCTGAAAGAGTTCTGCTCTTGCCATCCCTAAGAGGATTAAGTTGTGAGGTAAAACATTTTGCCTCTTCCTCAATATCATCACCTTAACCTGCAGCAGCAACTTTGAATTAAGCTAAGCTGTTCTTATCACTAATTTAGTAACTTCAAACACTTAAAGTAATTTTTCCTGATCATTAACATGTACTTCGTCCTCTAAGCTGAAAATTAACTGGGCAAAATCTTACTCACCCCTCTCTTCAACACAGAATGCCACAATAACAAGGCACTAGCTCCCTCAGTGGAATTCCACTCATCATGGCAGCATAAATAAGTGTGAGATAGGCTTCCAGAGCTGACCACACAAATTACACACAACCACCAGAGGAAGAGCTAACTTCAGCTGGGAAAACTGCATTAGTCCTTGGATCCATGAGCAGTACCTGTTCCTACAGTGGCTAAGGGATTGATCCTAAGGAGCCTCTTCTTCAAGGATGTAAAATCATCCTACAAATAATCATCAGTATTTTTATCCAGTTTGAGTACCCAGAGATCTCCCAGCACACTGCCCACATTGACCTGTATTCCCCAGCATGGGATGGTGCCACAGGCACTATTATATTCATCTCGGAAATAGGAAATTATCTGAGGGACAAGATCAATGAAGTAACATTTTCAAGATGAGCGAGGAAGATCAATATGAGGTCAAATCCCAGTCTTACTATCTCACCCCTAATCTCTGCTCTCTCTCTTTATGGAGATAGAGTCTGAAGGTGTGATTAATAATACATGACTTTTTCATACATAAGGGGAACAAGATTTGCTAGTTAAGATGTAGCCTTTGTTACAAGTGGCATACACACATCACATCTGGTTTTATATGTTGTGATAAAAACAAAGAAAAAAGGCTTCAGTTCCCCATTGGAGCAGTGAGAGATGTGACATCGAAGAAATTACAACACTCTTGACAAAGCAAGAGGAATCAAGAGTGCCCCTATGCAGAATGAATATGGAGCCAGATATGTATAAATAAAACTGAATTATTATAGCTGAAATGCCCAAGAGAAAGAACTCAAGGAGGAAAAAAGGCTGCTCTGCAATCTTGCCAAAGGACTTCTGGAACACAGTCATTCCTGGTGTCAACACCGCACACAACAGCCTTCCAACAGGACACAAAGCTGCTGCACCCCACAAACCACACACTGCCCAAAGCTTAACATCCATCTTCCCCACACAGATCCCTCATATGGCTAAGCAGCTTCTGGGTATAGATCTTCAAATATCAATATCAAAGAGCACTCCAAACAAAGAGGCCTAAAATCACCTGTTCCTGTTTACTGCTGCAGCAGCAAAAAGATTTGTTAAGACATCTTTAAAAAAAAAAAATGTGTGCAGGTATCTGTCAATATGGTACTCCAGCCTGACTGCCTATGTATATAATTTAGTCAAAGCTATAATTTTCAACTGCTTTCAGGGGGTGATGTGCCATTTATGGGCCCAATAGCAGGACCTGAAACCTAGGAAAATTGTTTCTAAACTATAGAATCAGGCTTTAAGCCATGACCTCTATCTAGGTGCCACAAAAAGGAACATTTACAGTAGCTGTATTATTTTAGGGAGGAATGTGGGAAAACCAGAGATGCCCATACTATAATGTTAAAGTATGAGGGGTTTTAGCTGCATTAACAACAGGCTGTGTGTGACAGTCCCTTCCACCTCACAAGGAGAAGCACATCCCAGAGAGAAAGAAGCACATCCCAGACACATCTCCCCACAGCACCAGTCTGTGCCTCTGATTGTGACAGCCAGCTCCTCACCTGCCAGTCCTCAGCATCTACTCTTGCTTTGTGCCCTCTCAAGTATGTGTTATTTACAGTTTTCTTTTCAGAGAGAAGCATTCCCTTTGAAGAAGTACTCTGGTTTAGCTGAGAAGTAGACGGCTGCGCATGAACATGTGATCTCTGAAAGCTTTAGTGGATCTTAGTACATTTTGATACTAAGAACCTACAAACTGCTACTCGTGTTTTGGCAGCAAGAGCACTCCGGCTGTGGAGTGGCTTCCCAGAGCGGCCTTTCCCCGCTGGCAGAGCTGCTCCAGCCCTGCCCCACGTACCCGGTCCGTCCTGCCCTCGGTCTGGGCGCTGGTGCGGCTCCGGGTGTCCTGCTCCTCCTCCAGGTCAGACACGTCCTCCAGCTCCTCGGGCGTCTGGGGAAAGGCAGCAAAGGGTTAATGGCAAGTGTCAAACATCTCCTGTTGGGTCTGACAAACACCAGCAGCCCCGGTGGAGCCCTCACCAAACTCTGGGTTTATTCTGGTGCTGCTAGCAGAGGTGTCTCACAATAAAACCTTTATGTGACAAGAACGGATTGTGAGTGTGTCACTTACCAGTTCTATTGAGCAGCACAAGCTCCTGCGCAACCACAAAAAATAATCATCCTTAACTTGCTATTTTTGTGCATGGCATTATTTAATATGCCACTGTCTGTTCCTTCTAGTCACACACACTGCCAGTTGATTCTGTGATTCTGTTTCATTTACCACAGGAAATTTTCTATATAATCCAGATCTGCAGATTTATTTACTGCTTCCCTCTTACCAAAATATTATTAAAAGAAAAGGGTTTTCATGCAGAAGTTCTGAATTTTATAATAAATAACACAGCAAAACACCCACGCTGAACATGACTTTATAAAGGATTCTAAATAAAACATTAAAAGCAAGTTTCTTCTATCACCAAAACACTGCACAATGAAGCATACAAGGTTTTTGGGATAACAAATCACTTTAAAAATACTATTGGTTCTGCCAATGCAATAGGGCACTCAAGAAACTTTCCTTTATCAAGTAAATTCACAAAAATAAAAAGCAAAAATACACAGAACCAAGCTCTACAAAGCTCATGACAGATCTACCACCACCTTGACATCTAGAGCTCCAATTAGAGGGAAATCCTGATGTTCTGAGTGCCCCAAAAGCCTGACATTCCAAGAGAAACATGACAAGACCAGGACTATCAGATAGCCTTAGAAAAAGACAGGCAGAAAGAAACCCAGCCATTACTTTTACCCAATTTTCAGTCAAGTCAAATATAATGTTTCTAATCCAGAATTGCTGCATATTCTCACCTTCATGTTTTTACTGCCAAGGCATACACAAAGAAGATCTGTTAAGAGGGACACTGCAGGGTTCTGTCATTTATTTCTGGGTCCATGGCACTGTAATGGCACTGCAGTAACCTGAGTAAATCCACCTGTGTCCATCTGTGTCCTCTGGGAAAGAACCTCTGTGGCCAGAGGGTGGTACACAAACCACAGAGCTCAACAGCAGCCTCGAAACAAGGCTCAAATAGCTCTCCATTGCTTCAGCAGCACACAGACCATTTCACTCACTAAAGAAAATCATCATTTCTATGAGATAACACTGCAAGAAATAACTCAGTGTTGGTGCACAAGTTGGCAGAAATAGAACGCTGGGGGTGACAAATACAGCTAAACTTCCTCAAGAAAACAGGCAATCAATTTCTGGCACAAAGATAAGCAGAAAGCTACACTGCCAAAGTGGGGGAACGGAGCATCTTATTTTCAGGCAAAGACTAACACTGTTCTGAAGTCTCAGTTTTAATGCTGGAATTAGACCTAGTAAGAATTCCACAGTAGCCAAAGGCTGTTACCACACAAAAGTTGTTGGAAAAAGCTGCAGCATGGAAGCAAAATGAAATTTTGGTGGTGATGGATATCCCTACAATAAAAAAAAAACTATCACAAACTCCCTTTAATTGAAACACTAAGGGACACTCTTATTAGAGGACCAATAACAAGGGATATTAAAACACAGTAACTTCAGCTTCTCAGGATTACACTGACTCCCTCAGGCAGGTAAAAGCCTTGATTAAGTTTACAGCAAAAATAATTCCTTTTAAATTTAAACTATACTTGGGTTACAATTACAATTTTAAATACCACATTGCAATTCTTGGGTTCCAATAAAACTAGTTTGGAATTTTTTCCCCCAGTGATCATAAAGTTGGATTGATGGCAGCAAAGCACCATTCCTTCCTGGGTGAACAGCTACCTGAGAATGCCACACTTCCAATACAGGGTTTCTTTCTTACTCAATTGTTTTCTCTCCTTGGAAGCTCTTTTATGGAATTCAAAGCAAAATTTGTGGGGTTTTTTTCATGCTGCTCTGATGATCCAGTACCTGAGACACACCTGTATCTGCTGAGATGAATTTTCCATGTGCCAACACGTGGCCATTCAAAAGGAATGCCTGACAACTGTATGGTTAAGCTGGCACGAACACAAGGGCTTGCAACACAAAATAGTGTGCTAGCACCAATAAACAGAAATTGTGCACAGGGAGAGCAGCACAGCTGGAGGACTGGAGTGAGAAGCATGCAAGGAAGCTGAGAGTATTGTTTAAGACTCCTAACAGGCATCTTATCAACTGCAAGTGACAGAAGAGGGAGAGATTTGAGCACTGTACTCTGTGATGCAATGAATACAAGGCATAAATGGCAAATTCACCGTGAGACATACAAAGCATGGGATTTCCAGTAAATGTAAGGAGAATGCTGAGGGGCAAAATGAAGCACAGGACTCCAGTCAGCAACAGCCTACAGACTCGTGTAACACAGTGCTAAATGGAGTTTAGAAACAAATTTGAACAGAGAAAAATGAGGTTTCCAGAGGCCACAGGAGCAGAACTCTTGAATAGTCTCCCTTGGAAGTGCTGGCGGAGGGGAGAAATTCGTTCCAAGATGAAGCCTGAGCAGCCTACACTGCCAACAAGGTGATGGAGCAGCTGGCAGTAGAAGTGAGACACAAGGGTGGGCAGCACACCTGGCCCAGGGCTGCAAGAGATTTCAGTCCCTTGTGAAAAGCCTTTGGTGATCCTGACAAAAACACATTCAAGTACATTCCTATACATCCATTCTAGGCTGTAATTCCATTACTGTGGCTGACAAGCTACACAAGTAGCATGTACTCCTTCTCTTACAATGATTGTAATAAATCTGCATTCTCAGTGGGTTTGCTACTGAAGACTCAGGCTGAGGACTCAAAGTCATATTTATAGCAAAGTCTAATATTGATAAATTTGACATCTTGCTGGTACTCAACTCCAAGCCACAACAGCAAGTCATTATTATTGCACCCAGGTGATTTCAGGATATGAATTACCTTTTCATCTATGAAATGAAAACCACTCTCTGATGACAAACCTTTTAATTTGCTTTCTAGGAGGATTTTAAAGAGAATAATTAATAAAACCAAGGGCTTGCCCCTAGTCTTTAGATCTCTGCCAGTTTTTCTAAACTGGCTGGAAATGGGCTTTTTGATTTCTCTGGTTTTTAATCCAAGCTTTATAGAACAACTTGTTTGACTAAGTTTCACAGCATCTTCTCCAACACAAAGTTTTTTATGAAAACCCCCTCAAAAGTGATTATCCAAAGAACTTTATTTATATCATTTGCTTGCAAAGGTCACATATAACCAATGGAATCATCAATCCTGCCAATAAAAGGTTTCAGCTGCTAGAACATAATGCAGAGCCAGGTCTAAAATCTAAAAAAAACACAACATAAATGGACAAACAGGCATCAGAGTGTGAAAGGAGGCTATCTCCTCTTATCTAACATTCAATTAAACCTTCACACTGTCATTATATGCTCTTATGCTTTATCTTATCTTGGTTTCAACAGCCCCATCAGTCATTCTTTTCCACAGATCAATACTAAAATGCAGAGCAGACTAACACCTTAACAGGAGCTAAGCTGATAAGTGATGTCTTCATTTTACCGCTGCAAATGCAGTTATTTGTGCTATGTAAATCCCACAGCAGCAGCAGAAATGCTTGCATGCACTCCAGGAGGATGAGAGTTGGTCTATTATGTCCTTCAGTGAGCACACAATGGTTTACAGAGATTATCAATTCTGCTGTGGACGTTTGCCTAACACCCAGATTTGAACATCTCATCCTGTCAGGCCGCACGTCGCTCAGGGTAACAAACCACAGCACACGTGTCACAAATGCAAAAATACCATGCTCTGCAAATATTTAGCTACTGAGTGATATTTTTGTGTATTAGTCACAACACAACCATTATCTCACACTTAATTCTGCCAGGTGACACACTGCCAGAGCAAGAGTTTTGATGCACTAGAAAGAGAACAAGAAACCATTGTTTATCTTTTCTGAGCAGCTGAGTAAGAGCCTTACATAATTGTTGCTATCTAGTCATTTACAGTACCTATCAAGTTTTTGCTAAAAGCAGTTGAGTGTTGAGAACAATGAACCTTACATCATAAAAGTCAAATTAAAATACTATGTTCCTAATCTGTAAATATTGTGACTTATCAATACTATGGTTAATACCATCCCCTCTGTTAAAGATGATCACCTGCCTATTCTTGAAATCCATTCTTGGCAGCTCCATTAAAATGGTATCTTTAGCATACCACATTATTGGGGATATTTTTAACAAAACAACAACAAATGCTAATTAAGACAGAGAGCAGAATTCTGACTTTGATAGCAGTAATATCACCAAGCACTGGCAAGGAATTTATCATCAAACAATAGTAAAATCATTATCCTGCCACAGCCTGTACACATTTTCATTTTCAAATGTAGGTACTAAACATTTCTTGTTACTAACAGAGAAAATTCTGCAAAAAAACTTTTTTAGATATTAAAGTTGAATTCCTGTTGAGATCGATGAAAATAAAAACTTTGGTGAAAACAATTTAATTATGAGAATAAGTGGACACTTAAAGGTGAAACTATTTTCAGTAATAAAAGATATTACAGGATAAAGAGTACATGTTTTAAAACTCAGAAATGCTGTGAACCCACAGTATGGGGCAGAAGTTGCTGTGTTGTTACTGCATGATGGGAGGTTTTGTTTGTTGTTTCACAAGTCATATCAGAACATTCTGCTCCAGGAGATTAAGACCAAAAAAGTTAAAATTAATCACCATTAGAGACAGCAAGGCAGATCAACAGCCTGACTCCCTGTGCTTCACTGGGCACACATGAGGATAACCATCTTCCCAACAACCAGCCAGGAGACAGAGAAGGTCTGAGCTGAGGAGCATAACTGGAAAGTTTAATGTGCAAATTCTGAGTACTTCCCTCTGAAAATCCTTTTAAAGGAAAACTGTGAGGTTGGCACATCTAAGTAAATTGGCACACAGTTTTAGCACCTGCTTCCTATCCTAAGCTACATTTTTTGTACTGAGAATGTGCATTTCAGCCCTATTTTCATTGCTTCCCGTTTCCTTTCCCCAACAGTACTCTGTATGTGTGCCACTCTCACATAATGCCCACAGCAATTCAGAGAGATCTACCCCAGCAAATACTGACCTAGTTATGCTGCACAAAAGCTCTGCACACATCCTTAACTCTAAAAACTTGGGGGAAACTTGACAGCTGCCTGAAAATCCCATCTAGTAATAGCATTGTAGCCAAAAGGGTCCAAAGGCACGAGCAGGGTGAGATTTATAAACTGTGGTGGCTGACAGCTGGCCTGGAGGCTCATGGTTCTAAATAATCCTAATTATAATTTTATAACTAATTACAAATGTAGGAATTCTATAACTTGACCAGTCTGGGCTGTTGGGGACACAGGCAGCTATTGGCCACTTCAGCCAGGTGGCAACTGGTGCAGTCCATCAGGAGTGACCCCAAAGCCCCTGGACTCCCAGAGCAGTGTCAGGAGTGATCCCAAACCCTTGGGCTCCCAGAGCAGTGTCAGGAGTGAACCCAAAGCCCTTGGGCTCCCAAAGCAGTGTCAGCAATGATCCCAGAGCAGTGTCAGCAATGATCCCAAAGCCCTGAGCTCCCAGAGCAGTGTCAGGAAGGATCCCAAAGCCCCTGGGCTCCCAGAGCAGTGTCAGCAATGATCCCAAAGCCCCTGGGCTCCCAGAGCAGTGTCAGGAGTGACCCCAAACCCCTGGGCTCCCAGAGCAGTGCCAGGAGAACACACCTGTGCAGTTCCCTGCTGCCCTGTGCCCCTTGGCACACTCTGCCACAGGCCCCTCTCCATACCTGCAGGTGACAGCTTTATAAACTACAGCATGACCAGAAAGTTGCTCAGATTTCAGGGCTGCAAATCCTTCACTAGGTTACCTGAGGAGTCACTTGGGAACCTGGAAGCTTCTTTACTTTTTTCCAGTTATTTTATTTCAAGGAAACACTTTTTTGGGTATAACTTTTAAAGAAGACTTTCAAATCCCTACAAATAAAATAAGATCAAACACAGGTATTACAATCACACAACTCTGCTGTAACCCAAGCCCCTGCCTTGATCCCATGAGAACCATGACAACTGATACACAGCTTCACACAAAGCACAGCCTTTGCTTATGTTTATCACGTAGGAAAAATCACCACATGGCTTAGAAGCTTCCATTTTAAACTCAGAAAAGTAATAATTAACAAGAATAGAACAGTAAAGTGATTTGTTCTTCAGCTATCTAAAATGTATTCCCTGTTTCCTCTGCTGGGTTGACATACATTTGCTCCATCTAGTGGGAAGCTAATTAAGACATTTCATTTATAATGGAAATACTTGCTAAGCTGTTTAAAAATGGATTGTGAAAAATGAATTATTGTGGTGGTGCTTGCAGGGGTCCCAGGATGAGGGAAGAGACGACAATTTTTACTCCATGCTTCAGAAGGCTGATTTATTATTTTATGATATATATTATATTAAAATTATACTAAAAGAATAGAAGAAAGGATTTCATCAGAAGACTAGCTAAGAATAGGAAAAGAATGGTAACAAAGGCTTGTGGTTGACCAAGACAGTCTGGACAGCTGGACTGTGATTGCCCATTAATTAGAAACAACCACATGAGCCCAATCACAGATGCACCTGTTGCATTGCACACCAGCAGATAACCATTGTTTACATTTTGTTCCTGAGGCCTCTCAGCTTCTCAGGAGGAAAAATCCTAAGGAAAGGATTTTTCATAAAAGATGTCTGTCACAAATTAAGCCATTGTTCTTTTGCTAGTAATCTTCATAAAGCGAATTATATATGGCTTTATATATGAGCAGTTCCTAACTGTGTTTGAAACAGATTTCTAAACATCACCTCAACCTTTGAAAATGAGAAGAGATTAGACTTTGCTTTCTCTCTCTCAACTGTGTGTATGAAAGATAAACAAAAACATCTTTACTGTCAGCCTGGCTAACCTCAAAGGCAACCAGAGAGGTGCCTGCATTTTGCTCTGTGAAAATTCATAATGGTTCCATTTTTAATTCAGGCCAGAGGAACAAAGTGGCCAAGTACAGGCTGCTGAGCCTGCCATCAGTCCCTGGAGGGTCATGGCCTGGCTGTCACTGGCACAAAGAACACTGGGCAGGAGCCAACAGTGCTCACACAGCATCCTGGGATGGAGTGAGGTGTGGCAAGATAAATCCGCTTCTGAGAACCAGAGTGTTCAAATTATACTTTAAACCATGTAATAGAGTCTGCCTTCCTGCAGAATCTCCCCTTCCTCTCCAGAAGCCTTCAATTTTTGTGGAGGAGAGTATATACCAAAGCCAAAACAAAACCTTTGTTTCCAGGCAGATGAAATACAGGAAAGAAACTGCTTTAGGAATACATCAATATATTAAAGGTAAAAAAGTGCAGTGAATATCTCATTTTGACTGTGTTCAAAACATTTCAGGGCTCAGAAAGGACAAGACAATTCAGAAATCCACAAAAAATGTAGGTTTATCAGTTGAATAAAGCCTGAGCAATGGTGGCCCCCTCAGCAAAGATTTCTAACATGCCAATTCAATCTGTTTCTGTTACATGAATTATGCTAAATGATCACACTAAAAAATTCCCTTGGACAGATTAATATATTCCTCAGCAAAAGGTTGCCAATGATAAGTGCATTCCTCAAACTGGAATAGATGAAATTACTAACCACAACCTCAACATCTGCTCAAGCCTCTTCAGTGCCAACGACCCTCTGAGCTCAAGTAAGACACATCACCCTTAGAAAAGACACACAGAGCAAGCCTGTCCACCACAAACCTCACTGAGAAATGCACACTGTAATGCACAGCCTGCTTCTCACAGTGCAGGGACCACTGCTGCCATCCTTCCCACACATTCCCACCCAGAGCTTGACAATTGTTAAGCACAAATTTCTGCTTTAGGAGCTGTTCCACCCAGACACTCAGACAATGGAAATAAAACCACCCCAGCCATGAATCCTGCATCCATCATTCTCATTCCTGCTTTTCATTATCAAGAGGCTTCAGATGCCCAGAACACACATGCACCCACCCCAGCCATTCAGTACCCAATAATGTCCAGGTGAATGCTCAGTGCCAGCTGACACGGAATTAAGGAACCCATCACTGTGCAAACCAGCCTTCACATGTCCCAAATCACTCATTTCATTCAGCTTTGGGAGGCTCAGAGCCTTCATTACCAAGCAGGCTCTCCAAGCAAAGCAGAATTAAACACACAGCTGCCCCTCAAAGAACACTGGTTTGGATCTAGCTTCTGAACAAATTAGTTATTACATGATTTTCTCAGAATTTTTGTAGATGCTAAAATTCCTGTTTGTATGTGAAATTACTTCTTCCATCTGGGAAGGTTTTGTGAACAAGTTCTGTGAAATGCAGTACAGAATCCTTCCCTCTAAGGCATCAAATGAGAAAGTTATTCAGATCAGTACTTTGCACATTTTTCACAATATGCAGCTTTGACAGCCTCTTCTGGCCAGTGAAACAGGAGAGACTCAACACAACTCTGTCATCTGCTAACAGACTGACAGAGATAAAACTGGCACCAAGTCAAACACAAGAGCCTTAATATACATGAAAATTGACCAAAATCTTATGTATGAAATTTGGTTTTCATCATGTCCAAACTGAATCTTCCCTTGTAGTCAGAGTTCATTTTGTTTCTATCCATTATGAATACATAACAGAGCTTTTCTCCAGACCTGTATGACATTTTACATCAGTGAAAACAGCTATCCCATTTTCTCTGCTTCCCCCCTTTGGTTCTCTGCTCCCTGGGCTAACCAGGACTAACACATCTGGTGGTTTTTGTCACAGGTCAGAATTCCTAATGCTCTGGCCATTGCACTGCAATAAATCAGAGTGCTTGAACAGCTAGGGAATTTTGGAGGTTCTCCCTGTTCATTTTGGGACATAAACCCCACTTCTCTCATTTTAAACTATGGTACTTACAAAGCTGAATTACTGCAACCAGCTGTAACTCAGTAAACCTTGCTTGGTTGCATAGGCTGAAATTAGTCTTTCAGACATCTCCAGTATTATCTGACTTGAACACTAAGTGAACAGCAAAGAACTAATAAATCTAAACACAAATTAACCATAAGCATAAATTTATCAGTAACTGGCACTGATAGATGCCACATCTGATAGAAATATTTTTATCCCATGGCAATAGATTTTAAAAGATGTACAACAACAGAACAGAATATGGGCAGGTTTTTTTAAGTGCAAAGAGAAAACCACACACATGGTACATATTTTTTAGAGAAGCACTAAAGAATTACAGGGGAGCACAGGCTGGAGAGGATGCAGCAGCATCACATTCCTGAGAACAAGGGCAACCAGACTTTTGTAAGGAGCTGCAGGCACAAAGACAGCAAAGCTCATGAAACATTTCCCCCCTCCAACTGAGACCTGAGCCCCCACTGCAGGTTCTGTATCAAGTGCTGGGCACTGCACCTCCCAGAGGAAGGACCCAGCAAGCATCAGCATGACGTGCAAAAAAACCAAAACAAACCCAAACTTTAGGTGTACAGGAAACAAGCAGAGGAGATCACCCATCCTGATGGACATGAAGTGCTTTAAGGGGCCATGAGGAGATGTATGGAGTGGATTCAAGGATGAACTTTCTAAAGGGAATGGACTGGCACTGACTGCTTGAAGGAACCCTCTAGTTGCCAGCTGTGGATATTTCTAAGAACAGGTCAGACAAATGAACACTGGGAATTATTTGAAGTTAATCCTGAGCTGCATTTAGGTCAGTATCTTTAGGGTACGTATTCGATTGCTGCATTTATCTTAGGTCAGATAAAAATCAGAATTTATGCATTAGTTACCCGTTCCAAAAAGACTGGCACCCTGTGGGGAGGCCAGGGCTTCACAAAAGACAATTCTTACACTACCTTAGCATGAGGCATGAGAAGAGAACCTGCATATAAACAACACAAGACAAACCATAAGGTAAAAGGAGAGAAAACAGAAAAGAAATGAACAAAAGGAGGGGAAGGAAAAGAAATGAAGAGGATAAAGAGAAACACGACAGTGTGAGGCAGGACAATGCACAGCTATGCCTGTGATGCAGCACCACGAGCCCTCAAAGAATGCTGTGCTACACCTGTGTGGTAAGCTGCTTGTGGGGCTGCTGAATGCTCCCTGACAGGAATTTCAATCCTTCCTCTTGCCTTCTCTTTTAGCAATTAATGCTGCTCAACCTTTTTTCTTGCCCAGGCAGTAGATAAATCTCAGAGCTCACCAACACAGCCAGGAATAAACAAAAAAGGAGCAGAAATGTATCACAGCCCAAGCCAAGCCCTGCCAGGTAGAGGCTGCCTGCCAAAGCCCTGAGCTATCTGGCAATCCCACTGCCTGAGCAGGACTGAACCCTGCCATCTCCAGAGCCAGGCTCCAGGTAGCGTTTCCTGCTGAGCTTTCTGCAAGAAAAATATCAGGAGAAAAAGAAGCTTTTTACTAATGAACTAAACACAACCTAAAATTTCATCTTAGTTTTACTCTACCAGATGAGAAATGTGAAAATTTTAGAGGGAGAAAATAGTCCTGTGAGTTATAAATTCAGTATGTTCCACAAATGCATGGAGCAATTTAACACACTATTTAATAACCCAAACATGGAAACAAGACCAACAATACAGCAGCGACCCTATCAGACAGGATGATCTTTTCATTCAGGAAAAAATAACTCCCTTTCTGCACTTAAAGGACAACCAGGGTGAGTCACCTCATTTCTGACCTGTGAGTTTCCCATAAACTGCATGAGCAAACCAAGCAGCCCAGTCTGAGATGGAGGAAGGTGGAAGATGCAAGGTTTAAGCTGTATTAATAGAATGGAACCACCAAGAAAAGCCAAAGTTTAGGCATACACAATTTCAGACTTCATCTCTCTGGGGGACTGGCTCCATTTCAGCAGTAAGTGATGAGCTGCAAAACCCAGAATTGGTAAATTAATTCCACTGATGTTGCTGTGCTTAAAACCTGGGGAAGTTCTGCTTCTGGCTCCACTCACCAAGGTGGCAAGCAGATGTTTTATGGGAGCCAGACTGAGCTCCACACTCCCACACATCCAGGGCACTGGTGTGACCTCACATCAATTCTAACACACAACCCAGGTACTCCAGTGGCTCTGCCTTTGTGTGCTGCATTCACCATTCCCTCACTAAAACATCACACAATTCCTCATGTCTGTTCTTCATTTGCTGAATGTTCCAGAAGTCTCGTGCTTGTTTCTTCATGCATTTGGAGTGCAGCTTTCCCAAACCCACAGCATCCCAGAGTGTAGCTGGCAGAGCCTCTCTGTGTGCCAGCCAGGCCTGCCCTGCTCAGCTGGGATGCCACACTGCTCCTCACCAGGGCAGAAGGGTCCAGTTCCCATTCTGAGGAGACATCAGCAACCAACATTCAGCTGGCACCTGCTGATCTGATCTGATCTCCTCCATGCACAAACCACACACTGACCACAAAGGAGGCAAAAGGCAGGCAGAGGTATGAATCACACTGGCCCATATGATCAATTCTCATGTGCTATTTCATGCTGGACCATGTTCAGCAAGAAGGAAGGCTTCTACTTTTGAAAGGAATTATGTTCAACTTGCTAAATAATCTGGTTTTCTTCTATTTTCTGTAATTCTATGATGACTACTTCCTGAAGACCAGGATCACAAGGCACCCAGAGTAATAAACTAATTTTAAATTAATATTACTGCTCCACTTTCCTAATAATTGAAGTACCTGTTATAGCAATTACCTTGGAGGCCCTGTTGCTGTTGGCTAGGCTGCACTGGAGGAATGGTGCAGTAAAACAGCAATTTCAACCCAACCCATGTGCTAGAGGATGCACAGCACTCCTCTGCTGCAACACACTTCCCTTCAGTACTCATATACACTGATTTTGTTGGTAATACAATGAAGGGACTCCTCTGTCTCTATTGTAACAGGCTGTAAGTGACAGGGTTTCTCAGGAAATTAGGCAGCATCAGTTTTATAAACCTCCACAGAATCTTTTCAGATGAAAAGCACTCACAGATACCATCTTCAACTTGCCAGGCTCAGTGCAGGATTTTTTTTTCAATTCTCTGAAGAATTTTTTTCCAAGGTCTCTTTTTTTGTGAGTCAGTTCCCCAGTTGTCACTACGTCTCCTTATGTCCACCTCCCTTCATCATTCCAGCCCTGAGCACACTTTCAAGGAAACAAGTGATTCAAGCTGGCAAGCAATAGTAATTTTCAAAAATGGAGGGAAGCTGTCATTAAAAGCAGAACCTGAACTCAAATATGCTCATGGAATCCTAAGGAATTCTAAGAACAGAAACCAAAAGAACTCAGGGAAGCAATAAAGAACCAATTAATCCCAAACCCTGTCCACCATCACACTGCTTTATCAGCAAGGACATGCATGACAAGAGGACCAGATTGGACCCAAAGCACAGAATGACACAGACCCCAGCACTGCCACCCTTCTCTGTGCCAGCAGAACTCAGATCACAGCCTAACACATATTCCCATTAGATTTTGAAGCCCAGTGCCATTCTGAACACATTTGTGATGTACCTCACTGCTTTTCTGCACCACACTCAAAAGATCCATCATTCCAGATAAAAGGCTCCACAGTGACAATGGCAAGTGAGAAATTTCAGCTGGGCCACGGATGGACCTTACAGTGAGCAGCAGTGAAGGGAAGCACAGGCAGGCCTGGCCAAGGGCCAGAACAGCACCAGCACAGCCAGGGCTGCCTGCAGCATCACAGGCACAGCCTGGGTGAGCACTCTGTGCTCTGGGAGCTGCAGTCCCCATCCATTCCAGGCCTGCCTTGCTCCTGCTCCAGTGAGCCCCGTGGCAGCAGGCACATTGTAATAGAGTGTCCATGATTTGTAACACCTCACTGTGCTTCCCGGTTTTGGTTCCAGTAATTCAGTCCTTCCATTTTAACAGCATAATATTCATTCCATTTCTCTGGGAATATAATTGGTATTAGATAGTAAGCACCAAATGGCAAGGAAGGAATACACATCACTTTTTCTCACTCTAAGAAAAAAAAAACCCTTAGCAAAGATTTTAATGTTCTGGAAAAAATACTGTTATGTGCTTAAGTTTCCAATGAGCCACTAAACCAGAGCTATCAAATAATTCTGGAAGGTTCTGTCTTTCTGAATGAGAAGAGTAATTCTGTGAACAATTAAAAGCATAATCATGTGTGACACTTGCAATGTAATTTAATCCCTAGACTGGGAAGAACTGACATTTAAAGCAGTATGTGAGTCAAAACTGTTTATGCCATCCATAAGCATTGACTCCTGTGTGTGACCCAGCAATCCCAGCAGGAGGAGATTCCCATTAAAGCCATGAAGCCATTTGCTGCTGAGGAGCTCTGCATTTCCCAGCCCTGCAGCTGTGCAGTCTGGGCAGAAGCCAGCCCATGTTTGCCAGGACAGGTAACTGCACATGGATCTTACAATGGATGCAGTAGGCAGTGGACACCACCACCACTACATCTGCATTAGCATTTCTAAAATAATTCCTTAATTTTGTCTGTATGTACCCATAACGTTCTTATTTTTTATCTTTCTTTTCTTAAACAAAACACAACATCCTTTCCATTAGCTGACACCTGAACTGGAAACCTAAGCCAGGCTAAAGAAAATTCAATTTTTTATTGGAAAAGATGGGCCATACATTCCTGTGCTGAATGTAAACAATGAGGCATAAACACAGCCAACATTAGAGAAAGTATTACAGACTAGCAGCAGCATGAAGTGTAGCAAGCAGCTTCCTTTGATACCTAAGTTTAACATACTGTTGCTTTATTTGACCCCCTCAATTTCCCATTACTGTTGAAATTCTAAGAGATAAAATTAAAAAGCAAACAGTGAAGTCTGACATGTCCTGGAAGAGGCCATGGATAACACTCTGCTTTCAACAGCAGGCTGGACCAGCTGATCTCCTGAGGTCCTTTCCCTGAGTGAGCCCTCTGTGCACTGAGAAGAGGGTGAGACAAGTGAAATCTGTGACAGTGAAAAGTAAGATGGGGTTCCAAAGATACTGAAGTATTTCTGCCTTTAAAAGAAGGCTCCATTAATTATAATGACAAAAATGAAAAACAACCAAGTAGTATTGAAAGAATTTAAAGCAATGGGGGAAAAACTAGTATGAAAGGACAGGACTGAACATGGCACTGCCCAAGCAGAGAGTTCCTGGCACTATTCCAAACACCCATTCCCATTTCCTGCCCTGCAGTCACCAGGGGGGTGCACATGAGCTGCTGCTCTGCAGAGGAAAAATCCTCCCCACCACTCCAGCACACAAGAGTGGCCTGACAACATCCAGTGCTTTCTCACAAGCTGATTACAGCTGCAGTTAGAGGGAGGCTGCTCCTCCAGCACACCCATCGAGCAGCACAGGAGTTCTACACACTGTTCCTCAGGAGGAGGGCAGCTGCTTTGGGCACTCCCCCACCACTGGATGGTTTCTCTGTACAGAAATAACAGAACATGTGGATTGAAAGGACCATTTTGGAACTGCACATAGGAGGACAAAGGGGGCACTTATTTTTCTAGTCACTGTTCATTTGGTATGTAAAAAAGAACCAGAATCTAAAATCAGCAATCTCCCTGTAAAGCCTGAGCAAATGCCTGGAGCATGGGAATGGGGCAGCAGTCAGAAAGATGTACAAAGAACCAAGAAGTTGAGACTTGTTAATCTCAAAGTGCAGAAATGCAAAAGCACACAAAAGCAGGAAATTTCTCTTGTCTTTTGTTAACAACAACAACAAAAAATCCACCGTTTACCAACTACCCTGTGGATGGACTCTGCTTCTACTTTGTTTAAGCAAAGGGGACCTGAAGAAGGGGGAGGAGGGAGAGCCACCCATCCCTGAGTGAAATAATATTTTTCTGTGCTCTGGTTCCACTCCTGTGTCTGAGATGGGAAGGCTAAAGCACGTGCTTCTTTTCCTCTTCTGTCTCTTTCCCCTCTACCTGAGATGTGAATGTACTGTCTGTTTTTAAAATCAAGAAACTATCTGTATTTTTACTACCAATTCTTTTTCCCTTGTGGAAACACCTCAGCTTTTAAGAACAGGTGCTTGTTATGGCAATTGGGGCAACTCCAAACTAAAGCTATTTCTTAGGGTAACATCCTGCCCACATGTTAAGACAAGTGGATGCAACTTTTAAGGACAAAACAAGAGGTGGGTATTGTTAACACATCCACTACTGAGCAGCTTCTTCCTCTGTAAAGCAACAAAGTCAGCAACACCATCACACTGAGAACCAGAAGTCATCTGGTTTGCTGAAGATATTAAATGTCCTAAACTAATGAAACTGAGGCCTTTGAGAGTTTGTTACATTGTACATAAATATGGAACAGAAGCAAATTGATATGTAGAGCTGTTTGCCAGAAAATTTGCTTTATTTATTTAGGAAGACAAACTCCCCTGGTACTAAATGGAGATCAGCATTTTGGAAAATGTCTGCATGTTAAATTGAAATGTATGCTGAGTGTGTCCCAAAACTGTTCAGTACAGAGCATTTTGGTAGGATATCTGCAAGGCAGAGTCATAATAATAATGACTGACTCTATGATGCTAATACTGATATAAATTCCAACAAGTATTTGTACATTATGAGAAGGCTTCCCAAGTATACTGTGAAGAACACAGACATTTTTAGAAAATATGTCTGTGGGTGAATTAAGAAATGAAATGTAACTTGTGTGGGACAATGCTTTAAGTTTTCTCAAAATGGTACTTCAAGGCTGGTGATTGTGACTTGAGATGTTAAAAAGCAAATAACATGGCTGGACAAGCAGCTGTCAGAAGGTTTTACCTCAGAGATGTGCAGCTGATTGCAGCACTAAACACTTTTACCTCACTTCTTATTTGGGTTCTACAGCACAAAGTGACATTCTCCTTTTATGGGACTCAGGATAACAACCTGAAAAAGGAGGAGATGTGCCACTACCCCTGACAGACAACAGGCATTTGTTCTGCACTCTCTTTTAAAGACATCACATGAACACATTCCTCTGCAGCCACACTGCATCCAGACACATCAACCCTTGGGTGACAGGACTGAAGCTGCCAAGGAGGGGAAGGAAAGATCCTGTCCTGCTTAGGTCAGACACAACCAGAAAGTGCTGAGAGGTGCAGGACCAAGTGGCAAACTCCTGCTGCAAAGGGTCTGCCCCTTGTGCAGTTGCTGAAGGATAGAAAAAGATGAAGGAAAAGGTTTTTATCACACTTCTCAATATGAGTTTGTAATGGATTAGCATCACTTCCATATTTCAGACCAACAATGAAGCTTAACAAGGCTGTATGAACAGCTCCTTGTCTGTCTGTTCCATGAGGTCTCAAGGCCTTTTTGGAAAAACAAACAATAGGACTGCAGTAAATGTCTGCCTTTCTCCTATGATTCTCTGTTTTGCTTTGTTTTCTTTAACTTTTAAACAGATGTTCAATTCATGCCTGTTATTGCCTACACTGGACAGGGTCTAACTCACTTGGACTACAGAAGTAAAAACAGGCAGAAAACCCTGCAGGTGAAGGATAATACTGTCATTAGAAAAAGCTGTGGTAGAATTTAACTAGACATTCAGTAACTGGCTGAAAGGTTTTCAGCACTTGCAACCTTCCTGTCCTAAAGGTCCATGTTGTAAATCTTCCTGTAACTCTGCTGGGTGTAAGATAATGAATTCTGCTGTGATGTCTCTTACTGAGAGAAATCCAGTGTACTGAAGAACTCAGGCTCTGGTGAGGATGAATTCTTACATTTCTTTGAAACAGAATGAAAAACCATGCCAGATTTGCAACCAACAAAAGAAGTTAAAAAAGAAACCATCCAAGGGTATTCTGAGAAAGCCAAAATATATGAAAAAGCATTTATGCTGTAGACTTTTGAATGTGTACCTAAACTGAGTTTGACTTTCCAAAGGAAATTAAAACACACAGTAAAAGACTGTTGGCTAAAGAAACAGGAATATTAGGAATTGATTGGAGGTAAAGGGGGGATCTAGTTGAATAAAAATACCTAGGTAAGACAGAGAAGAAAAATGAATGCTTTGCTTCAGTTTTCAGGGGGGTTGGGGGATGGATATCCCACACATCATGGTGCAGGGAAATCAAGGAACAACGTGCAAAACAAACTCCAAAAGCCTAACACCATAAACTCCTGAGGGAACCTATGGTCTCCATGCCAGAATTCTGAGAGAAGCAGCACAGAGAATAGCCATTCAGCAGAGAGGATTTTTAACAAATGTTTTAATGTGCTAAGAACAGCAATTTCAATACACACTCTGAACTTCTCACAAAGCTAGAGAACTTGGGCTCCTCAGTCACTGCTTCCATGAACATAAGTATAGTAAAAGCATCTTGCATAGAGCATATGAACCCTTTGCCCTCTTCTTTGTCTCAGTATAACCTGAACAGCTGCTCACTTGTTTATCCTCCAAAAAGAACAAAGAATTCTGTGAAATGTTTCACTTGGTGACTTTGTTTCCACTGTTCTTGGGATAATTGCTAGCATGACTATTAGTGCTCTAGTTACCAGTAGTTATTATTCTTTTGAAGTCATTCCTTTCCACTAGAGTTTATACCCTAATGGGATATTGGTAGCTGGTATTTCAATCCAGCTGTCTCATATTTTTCAACTAAAAGCACCTTCATACAGAAGTTTTTTACAAAGTTCTATCATTAATCTTAACATTTTGCAGCATTTAATGTGTATTGTTTTAACAACCATTAACCTGTTTCCTATGACTTTTCTACATATTTCACATGGAAGAATTGCCTTTAATTGTACTATTTAATCTAATCTACTTCTGTAACATCAATATCCTGATTAAAATGTTATGCAGATCATGTACAAATGCTCCTGTGCAAGATCAAGCCCACAAAAATCTCTAAAACACAACAAAAATGGGATCCTTAGAGTCAAAAAAATACTGAGAACTGTGGATACACCCTGGATCAACTCTCAGTTATTTCTCATTGACAGCTGCCTCTGCATCAAGCAGTGCTTGTAAGCGAGCAATGAAAAGCATCTCAAGGGGAGCAGCCCCTGATGCCAGAGGCATTTCTGTTCCAGCTCAGCAGTATCACACACCTGCCAGTGTGGCTGCTCTCAAGTGTGGCCTCATACCTTGCAGGACTGCAATCAATGTTTTACATATATTTGGTTAAGCTTGGACATTGAAATGCTTAGCTGGTAATTTGCATTAACAATAGTATTGGACAGCATTTTACATTTAAGAACTGTATTTTTAAAAACATTCTTTCTGTGTAATTACATGTTCAAAATGCTTCCTGAGAAACTGATCTGGAGAATTTCTGGTTTTACTGCCATGCTGAAAAATTGCCCCTTGTGAATGAGTGGCCTCATCCATTTACATTTCCCAATTATTTTTTGTCAATGAGTTCCTGCCCTGATTCAGCCTTGCAATGAATCCCCTGTAAGCAGCAAGGTGCCATTCTCTGGCCTCAGAACATCTCATTTCCTCACCTTGGCTGCTACACTAACAGTGCATGTCTGAGTAACCCCCAGATCCACTAAAGCTTCTTCCAGGGAGCTGGCATTGTCTGGAAATATCTAACCAGGAATGCAAGCACATCCTGGCTCAGAAAATGAAAGGCAGGCTTTTCTCAGCACTCTCTGTGCTGGCAATCACTATCTCCAAGGGATGCTGGAGTAGCTGACTAGCATTTCACCAAACCTCAAAAAAACCTTCTCATGGCTGTGGCTGAACAATGGGATTCATTAAGGAGAGAGCTCACATCCTTTCCAACCGTTTTTAACTCTCCTGAGCTCTGGTCAGGACTTGCAAAGCAGCAGTGGCAGATGGTCCTGAGAGAAGCCATTCCAGGGCTGCTGTGCCCTCAGGATTTCATGGGTGCACAGCCCAGGTGCTGCACTCTGGGCACCCCCTGGGCCTTGGGCTGTCACAGCCTCAGCACACCTGAGGCTTTTCCCCTCATATCACCTGAGTGACAGTCCCACACAGACACCCTATGAGGCTTTTCCCCTCACATCACCTGAGTGACAGTCCCACACACACCCTATGAGGCTTTTCCCCTCATATCACCTGAGTGACTGTCCCACACACACACCCTATGAGGCTTTTCCCCTCATATTCCTGAGTGACAGTCCCACAAAGACACCCTATGAGGCTTTTCCCCTCATATCACCTGAGTGACTGTCCCACACAGACACCCTATGAGGCTTTTCCCCTCATATCACCTGAATTACAGTCCCACAAACACACCCTATGAGGCTTTTCCCCTCATATCACCTGAGTTACAGTCCCACAAACACACCCTATGAGGCTTTTCCCCTCATATCACCTGAGTAACAGTCCCACACAGACACCCCTACAGAGCACTCCAAGGAAATACTGCAGAGCTGAGTCTGCCCCTTCACAGAAACTGACTGAAGCTGTGTTACACTCCTCAGTGCAAATTCCCCAGAAATGCAAAACTCCAGAAAGAAATACACAGTCATGATCATGGAATTCAAGCCTAAGACAAATGGACATAAAGAAGACCCTTATCTCACTGAGAAACAGAAGCAACTTTGTAATCCTAAAAGACCCAAGAGTCCCTGAGTCATTAAGGGAGGGATGAGCAACACCAGCATTAAATGAAGCTTACCTAGAAAAAACTGAGATGTCCCAATGAAAACTTCTTAGCCTGTGCTCACTGACACAGGAGCTGATCTGAAGGCCTAAGCAAGCATCACCCACAATCTGGTTTGTTTGGTTTGGACCTACACCCAGCTCACAAACTCTCACTGCTATGGGACACATGCTGGATGTTTCAGGGTCTGTCCTCAGTGTACAAACAGCTTCCTAACTGACACCTGCAATAAGGATGAGACATTGTAATCATTCTGCACATCTGAATTCTACTTTACCTCACACAATGCAGTATGTTAAGACTCATGTTCTTCACACTAGAATGGTTTTGGTTGGAAGGGACCTTTAAAGGCCACCAAGTCCAACACCCCCTGCAATGAGCAGTTTGCTCAGAGCCCTGCAGCCTGGCCTGGAATGCTTCCAGGGATGGGGCTTCTACCACCTTGCTGGGCAGCCTGTGCCAGTGTTTGACTGGCACTCACATTGCAATAAATTTCTCCCTTTTATCTAGCTAAATCTCTCCTCTTTCATTTAAAATAATTACCCCTTGCCCTATCACAACAGGCCCTACAAAAAACTCTGTTCTCATTTACAAGCCCCTGTAAGTACCCAAGGGCTGCAGTATGGCCTCCACAGAGACTTCTCCAGCCCCAGCTTTCCTCATGGGAGAGGGGCTCCATCCCTCTGATGGAGGGATGCCCTGTGCCTCCTCTGCAACACTCCAACACTCCCTGTCCCTGCTGTGCTGAGACCCCAGAGCTGGAGGAGCTCTGCAGGAGGGGTCTCACCAAAATGGAGCAGAGCAGCACACCCACCTCCCATCAGCTGCTGCTCATGGCTTTGTATTCACAAGAAAAGGAATCTGTTTCCTACCATGTTCTCAACCGCACAGTCAGTGCAGAAGATAAACTTCCTTGGAAAAATCTATCTATATTGTTATTAATGCTTCATCTTATATTGAAATGAAATTGCTGAACATACAGACATTGCAGCTCAGTTGTTTTATCATTCTTTATGAAGATATTTGAGGGAAATTCTGCATCTGACAAAATTCTGGCTTGAATTTAAAAAATAAGCTTCTCTGATTCAGTTTCTGAACTTCACGAAAAACACAAACATAAGGGCAGTGATTGTAACTGTGTGAGACAAAGAAATCAGGTTCTGGTGTAAGGCTGAAAGAATTTGATATGGGAATATCAGAATCACCTGGAAATACTCTCTCTCCTACATTCCACAGGTTAAAGCTGAAGAACTACAAGATTTGGTTTGTAGCTGCAAGTTAGCAGCTAATGAAGTGAACAAAGATCTTTACCAACCAAACAAAAGTATGTATTTTTAAAGAAGTAAAGACATTTTTGTGCAACATTCTGACGTGGTACTCAATGCAGTTCTAGACTTGTGCAGTTACAATCACACATTTCACTGTAACCCAGGTTTCCCAGGCAGTTCATCCTGGATACGAGCTTGGGGGCATTTATCACACACACAGTTCTGAATGCTCCCAAAAATGCCCTGACATCCTGGCCCATCTCAGCCATTGGTATGAAAAGAACAAATTGCAGACTCACCCGAATCATCATGACGGAGCACCTGATGTTGTGGATCGTATCATACACCTTCTTGGAAATGTCAACAAACTGGTTGTCATCAAACAGATGCACTGTGTTCTTGCTTAAGCTCTCCAATGCAATATTTACTTGACTAATAAACTCTGGAATCACTATTAAAAAAACCAAAAAACAACAAAATTCAGTGAGCATAAAAGAACATGTAGTTTATTTCTTTTTGGCAAAACACCTGACATTGATAAAAACTTTATTTTCTAAAAAGCATTACAGTAATAGTGCAATTACTTTTAAGTGAGAATACATTTGTAGTTTTTATCACAGTTATAAAAATGCCCATGGTAAGCACATAAGCTGTGGGTGGTTGTAGAGTATTAAAAGAAGAAAGAAGTTTTAAAAGAGGAGCTGGGGGAGCAGTTGCAAAAATTTGTTGGTGATTTCAATAGCAATTTTACCCAGACAATCAGGATGAACAACCTGGCTTAAAGTTAAACCGCTGCTGAACAGACTTCCACTATTTCCCAATCTGCTTTCATTCTGAATGGAGATGTAACCAGCAGAAGATTGATGTTTATTCTTCAACTGAGCAAGTCCCACAGCTGTAACCCGAATTTACCAGGGCAATTTATCCTGTTTGAATCAAACAAACTGTGCATTTGAGCCAGTTGGATTTTAGCCTGTGCTTCACCCAGAAGGGCTGGGGGTTTTCTGCTGCTGCCCCAGGGGTTTGTTCTGCATGGTGACCTGGCAGCACTGCATCTCCCTCAAGCCTTCACACCACCCTGCAGCAAAGGAAACCCAGCACAGAATACAGGAGGAATGCAGATGGAAAATCCATCACACACAGAAGGACCCCAAACAAGCCCAGACCAAACTCGTTTCCTGTCCCTTGGAGTCTGAGGACATAGAGGAAACAAATGCAGAAGGATAAAACTGAACTTGTGTAATATTCAATATCAGTAACAAACCTCATGGTACTAAAGCTCTCTCTCTGGCAATGTGTTGGTTTCAAACATTAATATTGTCTGTGTTCCACCCCCCACAATTCCACACTGTGCAATTCACAAATCCCTGACACACGAAAGCACTACTACTAATACCATTGATGTGAAACATGTCAGGCAAATCTTGAAGTATATAATACATCTGTAGGCAGACAAAGCTTCAGCTGAAGACATGATGTTTCCTGAATTAGAAAACCTGGCAATTTAATACTTTAGTATTAAATAGAAAAGGTGCCCCAATAATGCTTTCCTCCCTAACTTTGATGAGGAGACCCACATAGCCCTTGGAGACAGCTAAATGCATTCTCAAATTACTGTAACTTCACTGTCTTTGAGCCAACAAGTAGTTGCCACTTAATTTGAAAAACAGGGTATTTAAAATCAGTGCCTCTTCAGAATATCACTGGAATTGTCATATCTTCAAAAAGGTCAGGGGAAAGACTTATAATAGCACAGAAAAAATACAAGGCATTTTTCATTTGCAATCACATAAAATAATTAAGAACAAGTGCCTATTTATTGGTCTAAAAAATCAAAGAAGCATCAGGAATGAGAACTTTTCATCATTTTGTAATGGTTTTCTTTCTAGTTAAACAAAGATTTTGGCCTTAGACTATCAAAATAATTCCAAGTGGAGCAACCCAGGCTGCACTTGAGTCCAGAACCACCACTCAGGGCCCTCCTCCAGCAGCATTTCAGATGGGGCTTTGCAGCAACAGCACTTTTACACAGACAATTAAAACACAGGACTTAATGCAGTTCTAAAGCATGTACACACCAATCTGCTAATGAAGTGTGAAAATACACCTGGGCTATCAAACAGGCCTTATTTCCTGCTCATTTTTCCTGAAAGTGATAGGACAACTCCCTCAAATCCAAGACTACTGGGATTTATTTCAGTTTTGAGCTCCCAATCAACTAAAAAAAAGAAAACATTTTGGTGCATATATGAGCTCCTACCCATGGATAACTGACATCCAAAATACTTCATAGACCTCAAACAGTCAGGCAACCCTCTGAAACACTGCATCAAGTGGACTGAATTGCACCAATAATGTGCATATTTCCTGTACTCGGCTTTATTTTTCTAGGCAGCCTAAATATAGTAGAGAAGTGGATGCAACTGAGAACAGGAGGAAATTACTTATTTTTTCAGTCTTTGAAAAGCAAAATAAAACTAGTAAAATTAAAAATATCAAGTGTTAGACAACTGAGAAGTACTAAATTTTTATGGGGATTTATTTGTTTTATTTGTACATTTTATTTCTGTTTTCTTTGTGTTCCATTCTGTTTCTCCTGCAACAAAAATTAAAAGCAAATTTCAATATGAGCATCTGTAATTGTGCTTTCCCTCAGAGGGAAGGTGCAGAAAGGAGGATGTTTGGAAAATACCAATATGTTCAGAAGCATAATGTTCAAAGTCCCTAAAGTAATTAAAGATTTCACACTATCAAAAATATATTATTGAAATTAAACTAATTTGCTTTAAAATTCATCAAGTGTTTCCTAATTCCACTGTTTTTTTTAAAGAATACTTTTCATATTTCTTTGTAGGCATGTCTTCTTAGTCTTCTAATGTTTTTGCTTGATTTTGTAATCTTCAATCAAAACCAACTAATGAAGCCAGTTTGTAGTTTAATAGCTGTCAGGGCCCAGCTCTTCACACAGCAAACTAAACTTCACTAATCCCTTCTTTCCAATTAGCAACTCTGTGCCTGTTATTTTTAACAATAAAACAATCAGGAAAACAGATTCTCAGCTTTGCACTGTGTTTGTACCTTTTACTTCAGCTGTGCCAAGGGATTACCCCACTTGAGCCACCACCAAAGCTGCTGACAGTGGAAAGCCAACAGGCTGCAGAGCCAAACTGTGCCCAACACTCAAACACACCTGGCCAGACATGAACAGTCACCACCTCCTAGAACTGACCCCAGAAAATGTATTTCTTTTTTTTAATTCAAAATCTTTACAATTCTTCACTCAGGGGAAAAAAAAGGGAAGAAACTAGCAAACCCACAATTTATCCCAAGAGAAAGAATTAGTGGTAAATAAGCCAAGTTTCCCTTCAGTGTTTATTTGCACGTACAAAGACTCTGAGCAACCTCCCCAGTGGTGCCAGCAGAGTGAGGAAAGGCTGGAGAGCTCCCACTGGAACAAAGGCTGAAGAGCTGCTCCTTCAAAGGCAGCTTTGAAATGGAAGTGAGAGCACAGGCAGTGACTGAAGCTCTCTGTGGCACAGCTTCAGAGCCCAGCTACACACACTGCAGCCCTGCCACAGCTCTGCCTTCACTCCAGTGGCCTCTCAGCACAGGAGACAGCTCTCCTGGGGATTCAGCCACCTGCAGACATCTTCGGTGCACAAACAAGTCATTAAAAAAAAAAACAAAAAACAAAAACCTGGGCAAGCTGGAGTGAAACAATGGTTTTCCTTCTGAAGGTAAGAAAATCAGGGTAAGTTGCTAGCCATGAGTTAGGACTCTAAGAGGAGGAAAACTTGCAAAAACCCACCTGAAGTACAGTCAAGTATGGCCTAAAAAGCTACTGGATGAGTTTCATATGAAGCTAGCATGCTAGCAGAGCCTTGAAATAAAGCAGATGTGCAGCAGGCAAGCTAACAGAGGTGTGAGCAGCCCAGACCCACCCCAAGGCACAGGTGGGGACAGCAGAAATTACTTGACACAAGAGCTGTGTACCTCCAGTACTTCATTATTCCCCCATAACCTGATCACCCAGCATGAAAGTCAGTGTGATGGGTACATCAGGTTGCTTACAGAGGATTTAAGCAGCTTTCCAGCTGCAAAAATTCAGTGGAAGTAAAGAAAAGTATGGTTGTAAAGATTAAAAACACAGCTGCCTGTTAAATGCAAGGTAATACTAGAGAAAGGTAAGAAATCTAGATAATAGCCACACAGCCTCTATTCAGTGCTTCTTTATTTAATTACATTCTTTGAGATCAGGTAATAGTTTGCACTTCCTGTGATTTAAAAATGAGCATTTGTAAATTTCTTCTCAAAAGGTGTCTAAGAATTCCAGATGGTAAGAACACTGCCTATTCCAGTAAGCCAATTTTATTGCTAATTATTATGTCTCCTCTTCATGTCATTGCAATAAATAATGGTACATAAAGAATGAAAAAATAAAACCCATCTAAGCTGAGGCAACTGGGCTGGCTAAGGGACACCATGTGAAATAAAAGGGATCTGCTGGCAGCAGCCTGAGTCACAGCACCCAACATAAAATTTAGAATGGAACAGATTGTTTCAGTGACTGATGGAGATAGCTTCGTTAGAGGTGTTCCAAAATACACTGAAATAATAATGGAATTACTGCAAAAAAAGAGTACTGTGCACTCACTGGAAAAGGATGAGCTGAATAACACAAGCAGGTTTTGAAACTGCAACCACTTGTGACTCTTACAAATCCACATAAAGCAATCCTAACGCGAAGATGAAGCAGCTCCTGAAGCTAATTTCACTATGGTACAAACTCCTAATTCAAGCCTCTATTTCTGTGATACAATGTTAAATTGGTAACTTCTTACTTTGCCACTGTATCCAAAGGCTTTCTAAGGAATACATTTACATATATCTACATATATATGTACATGAATGAAGCAGAAGAGCTTTGTGAATATAGGTATTTGATATACCCCTATATTAGCATTCACCTTATTTGGTAACAAGTTTACAGGTTTTATGCAGAAGAGATTAACTATTTGTGGGACTTGCAACACCTGAAAGAGCTCATTTTCCTCTGGCAGCTTCAATCCTAGGCCAGTGTATGAGAGGCACGATCTCAGAACCCCCCATTGTCCCCTCCTTGACTATTTAGAGCATAAAGATCTATAAATTATCCTAATGGAATTTAGTATTTCATGCCAAAGTTTCTGCATAATAACAGTGTAATAGAACATGAAGTAGTCCAGGGAGAGGCCTGCTGCACATAAAAAGTTTCCTAACACAAAGCAAGCTGTATCTGCCTCTCTAACTCAGACCTGTGCCAGCTGCAGCTGTGCATTTTGCAGCTTGCAAAGCTGGCAGACTGCTGGCAGACCCACAAAACGCAGCTGAGTGTGTATATACATGTAGACATGAGTATATAATTACTTAGCTATGTACAAATGGGCATCATGAATATTTTTGTATTTGTGTATGTTTATAGACATATTTATACAGAAACTACGCTGAGCACGACAGCAGTTTTGTGGTACCAGATCTTCACAGCTAACAAGGGTAAGATTTTTAGGAGTTAACTGTCCTGAATGTGAGAAAATATTGATAGCAAGTGAGACCTAATTATTGGCAATGTGTGTAATTAATGAGTAACAATCCAGTAAATTGCTGCTTTTAATTTTGAAACGGCCCTAATTAGTTCCTCCCTAAACACACCCATGACAGTGACTCAGCCTCCTACCTGGAACAGTTGTTGTTTTGTTTTGCACCAGGACAGTTCAGGTGCACACACCAGTCCCTGTGACATGGGCTCAGGGGATTGCTTGGGATTTAGGAATCCCAGGATCACAGCCTGCAAAGGCATGGAACGCTGCAGCTGGGAATTGAAGCAGTGCCCTGCAGCTGAACATCACAGCCCAAGCTTCAGTGGGATCCCTCTCAGCCATCTTCAAAGGGTTTCTTTGTGGCCATGCTTTGGAGGGAGCCCATGAGCTCCCCTGGGTAGGGAACTCATTAGAGACAGATCACAGCATCCAAAGGAGCAGAGAGATCATTTCAATAATTTACATAATCCTCCTTTTTTTGAAGCCCTCTACCTAACACATTTTGCTGCCATGCTCAAGGACAGAGTGACCATGAGATCCCAGATGAGAATGACATTTCCCCCTAGGACAGATGAGAGGAATTTCAGAATTTATTTCCCATTCCTTAGCAGACAGTGAGGACCATGTGGGCCTGTCTTGTCTCATCAGTCCCCTGCTACAGCGTGGCATCACAAGCTGTGGGAACAGGAACCACTCCTCAGCCCAGAACATGCCTGCCCTTCCTTCAAGTGCAGTCTCTGGGCTTCATTTAGGGGAATCTGCACTACATGGAATGCCATATAGCTACACAGAAGCTAAGACTAGTAAATACCCAAAGTCTGTACCTAAGAAACACCCCAAACACAGCCAAAGCTCAGCCAGCAAGAGCAAAGAGGCAATTAACGTATCAGGCAATTTCTACAGGCTGCTGACCAAATATTCCCAAATTGGGATTTTCCAAATTGACTGAGCAGGACACAGGAAATGCCCTAAAAAGGAAATTAAGAGGAAATTTAAGTCCTTGTGGGGAGCAAGTGACTTCATTCTACATAAGAGAGACTATCTGAACAGAGAGCAGCTTTTTAGCAATTTAAGTGGGAAAGATAAGTCTTGAGAGTTCAATAAAAAATAAAATTACAACCACCCCGAACCCTTCTCTGTGAACCTTCTTTGGTTGCATTGTAGATGCATTGTGCTATAAACCAAAGCCAGAGAAGGGGGTCATTCACAAAAACCTTACAGTCACCCTTTAAAGGAGAAAAGTGGGAAGAAACAACTGAGCACAGCAGTTTCCAACACACCCACTTGTCTGTGATCCCCAGGCAGTCCTGATGGAGAGGCCATGGCAGTGGTGCTGAATTTACAGCTGCTTGGTACAGCTGCTCTTCATGTACTGCAGTAACTTCATTTATTTTGGGAAACACCAGTGTCGATTCAGTACCTCAGAACATGTAACTAAGACATATCTCCATATTTCAAATATAACTATGCTGACAATGAGTTGGTCTGCAAAGCATTAACAGCAGACAACAATTTAAACATTTAATTTTGAAATGCAGCCACCTGTTTTGGTAGATTACTAGAAATATTGACTTTTTAGAAATCTGGTTCCCAGTGGGTGTAGCATCAACCTAGAAAACCTGAAATTAATTGAATTAGCCATGAAGAATAAAACTGCACAAGATTCCAAGCTTTTTTTGGCCCAAAGACAAAAAATATTGCATATCCCACTGGGAAACATCAGAAAATCAATACAGCTTTTTAGGCAGAGTCAGATACCGTGGTTTTGACATATGTTAGCAAACAACAAAAACATACAAGACAAAATCTGCTTGGACAAAATGGATTGGGAAAAGGGTCACTACATTTTAGTTCTATGTCTACTTCCACAGTAACTTGGAGTAACTGAAATAATTTCATCAAGAAGAATTATTTTTCATGGAAGACTGCTGACATTTTAAAAGTAAGCACAAGAAAAAATACATCTTGGTTGCCAAAATCCTCAAACACTTAATTACAGCGAAATACCAGTAAATGCTGTCAAGCACGGAAAAGCTATTTTTCTGAATGGTGCCAGAAAAATATTGTCTGTAAATTTAATATTCAGAGCTAGCCTGGGAATGATTCAGACAGCAGGGACAGAGTCAGTGTGTGTGTGCTTCTGCCTTTGCTGCAGCTCCTCAGAGCAGTGGGGTCACAAACACTGGCACCAGAGAGAAGGAACAGGAACCCAAGGGCTGCACCACAACCAGAGGAGTCAGTGCCAATTGCTGCAGTGCATTTGGAATTAGGTTCTAATTGCTGAAGGCCACGTGGAAGCTCCATTATTAGAACATGGTATAGTGAAATGGATTAAAATCAACAGTGATAAAGGGATGCTGCCACATTTTTAATGAGAATGTTCAACTGTAGCACATAAACATTTGAGAGCAGTAAACCTGCTGGCTGCAGAAGGTGAAATACCAATGGGCAGCTTCTTTGTGGCCAAGGTGACAAACTCAAGTGGCACTCTCTAAGGGTTCAAAGCAGGAACCTGAAGGGGCTCTTGGCACTCAGTATGCTAACCATAAGTGCATTCTGTATTACACATTCTGCCCTACAAAGAAATCCCATCTTACCCAACTGCTTATCAGTAGCATTTAAAAGAACCTTCTTCAGTATTCCCCTGAAATCTCTCCATCAACTAGTGTTTAAATTAATTAGCAACATTTATGGTTATTAGTGCTAATGCTACTGTCATCAGCAGGGCAAAGTTGTTCAGCTAAAAAAGCTCTGCAAAGGAACAGCTGGAGAATCACTTGTAACAGGCACAGACACTGAGGGAGGGCTCCAACTGCAGGGGACTGCTGCAGACAAGAGAGGGACTGCCAATTACATTTCCTGCTACATCCAATTCTGTGCAGAGACTATGGAAAGGCTGAAAAGGTTCCCAAGGTGTTTTTGTTCTTTGCTTGGGGTTTAGAGTTTACAAAGATGGAATACAAGAAAGCCTCCTCCCAACCTACAATGCAGACATAATGATTTTCCTCCAATGTACAGACTACTGAAGATTCAAAAAAGCCAGTTATCAGCTCACAAACAATGGTTAAAAACTGAACAAAACTACACTGAATAAATCTAGCCTTGCTTCTAATACTATTAAGATACAAAACCTAAATGTGTTTTTAGGTACAGGTTCTTACTTACCTATCCCACAGTATAAAAGACAAGCAAGACAAGTGGACAAATTAAATAAACACAACAGGACTATGTTGTTACTGGAAAGAAATCTGGAGCACTGCTGAAAATTTTACTATTAGCTCACAGGAAAAGAAAGTAATTGTCATGGTTTGAAAAGAACACACTGAAGAGTAAACAAACTCTTCGAAAAACAGAGCACCTACAGGTTCTAAATGCTTCTTTGCCTATTTGGAAACATATCAGACTAAACCACACAGATGGACTGCACCCATTTGCAATGTTTCTATGCTTGACCACCATTTAATACACAACACTTCATGTAAGAGGTCTGCATTAACATTCTGGAGAAATTTGCAGATTTTGAACAAAGTATATGCAAGCATTTTTACACTCAAAGTCCTTCTTAATAGTAACAGTATGTATTTCCAGTAACAAGCAAGTCACTAAGCAGAAAAAGAACTCTTCTCTAAGAATTTGACATTACTACGGCAGAGTATGAATGCCCACATTAAAGCATTTAATTACCCAGAAAAGATGGTTCTTAAGTGAACTTAAAGACAGTTCTTTAAGTTCTTAATGAACTTAAAGTGCATCTTAAGTGAATGCAGCTGGCATCTAACACAAGCAAAACATCCTACACACATAATTTGAAAGGATTCTGCCTATCACCTCCTTAGACATAAGACCAACACACCATCAGTCACAGCTTTGTCCAGCTAAGTTGTGAAAACCTTTAAAGACAGAAATGTCACTGCAGCTTTGCTCCAGGGCTGCACTTCAGTGAATAAATCCCCTGCTCTGCCCACACTCCCCCTGATTTTCTGTGCTGCAGCCTGTGGCCCTGCCCTCAGCTGTGCCACCTGCCTGTACCAAGAGTGAGGGCAGCAGAGTCACTGCAGCGCTCTGGGGAAGCTGCAGTCTCCATCCATTGTCCCTTGGCTGCCACCTCCCCACGTTCAGCTGTGAGTCTCTGCCCCTTCTCACAAGTCATCCCCAGCACCCTCTGTTCTCCAGAAAGCTTTCCCCCAACACCTGGAGTTTGACAAGGCCTGCTCTGGAAACTGCACAGCGAGTGCCACCCTCTTACCAAGGGTCACACTCTTACATCCTTCCCATCTTATTCTGGCACTCCTGTTATAATCCATGTATCCACTTTATGTTTGGCATACTATCATTAAATATTGTTTATTTTACCTTGAATGCTTCCTCAGAGATCTGCTTCACGGTATCTCCTGAAATCTAGCCTATCCTTCCTCAAAAATAAGCATATCAAAACCAACAGTGTGCTGATATCATCCAGAATTGCTCTCTAAACACTTCTGACTTCAGACCAAGGAATCAGTACCAGGCAATTATTTTAAGCCTCCCTCAACACCAAAAATAAGGTTCCTGGGAAAACACGTTCTGGCACAGGGAATGCTACTTGAAGCTTCAGGTCAGGAAAGAAATTGTAAAACTGAACCCTAAGAAAAAGCCCACAAACCCCTCAACCAAACAAGCTGTTGGAACACCTGTGGGTTTTCCCTAAACATTCCTGTTGATTAGGAGGGCCACCAACAGTTCCCTGCCTAGCCTTGCTGCTAAGGCCCAGTATTCCATGAGCAAAGCATGGATGCCGTTTTATTGTGCTTGGGAAGGGTAAGGAATCCTGCAACAACTTTTTTACACAATACCAAGACACAGGCCTTTCCATCTGCTGACTCAAGCTGCCTACCTTTGCATTTTTAATGCCTGACAACAAGCAGAAAGGTGTGTGAGTGACAGACAGTTGTACATTCCTGCATCAAACGCCATGGCAAATGCTTCAGTTCTGATGGATGCATTCCTTGCACTTTGCTGCCTACTGCATCATTCCAATCCACTGCAGCTGTTTGACAGCACTGGGTAAACTGAGGAGGAGCTCTGGTGTTCTCATCGACTGTGACACAAAACAAAGCCTGCAGCAAACAAAACCAGCTTCAGAGATGGGGATTCTGGTAGAAAACAGAATACAGTCCCCAGAAAGTGAGGAGAAGCCCTAGTTACAGAAATTTATTTGGTACATAATGAATTCAATGCCACTTCTCCCAATAGTGCAATGGATGGTGGTGACAGACTTACTGAGACAAGGTGACCAAAATGAAGACAAGCTTATTGCTTACAATTTCAGCAAGAATCAATTTTACTACATGAACAGATTTACAATCCAAGCATACATACACAGGCATATATAAATACTACTGAATTATGCATATGCTCCCCCCATCAAGAGCTACTGCATCATTTCCACATCTGAAAGTTCGTGGCTTGCACGGAAGGAAGCACGAAGAGCTGAGGGCATGCTGCCAGAAAGGAATCACTAAAAATATCTTAAACAGAGTTAGGTGCATGCAGTTGAAAGTATTATTGGAGGAAGGTGGGGCAATCATTTAATTTTGATTATGATGGGGCATGTCACAAAATTATGACTTTTGCTGTAAAACATAGTGTATTACATGCAAAAATGAAAACTGTTCCACATTACAGTTAGGAAATTATTTCTATGAAGAACTTAAGAATGAGCTACAGTTGAAGAACAAAAACATCCTGCAGATTTTCAGGTCTAAGGAAATCCTTACTGAAACTGGACTCATATTCACAATTTAAACCAAAACAGTCCTCGTAGATACTATGAAATAAAAAATGAAAATGAACTCTTAAGCACTGATAATCTATGAAATCCAGTTACTCAGTTCACAATCCTGCTTAGGAGGCAAATCATGCTCTGACATGTAAAGGTTACAAAAGCAAATGGTCAGAAGGGTGGTAAATTCCAAAGTATTCCAAAGAGTCTAGTACATACTGGGATAACCCAGCAGGCAGGCCTGACCAGCTTTGGCTCCAGGACACATTAGATGAAGCCAAAGCTGCTCATTAAGAACTAAAATGTCCCTACTGCAAAAAACTTGTAAAATAGACAAAAATCAGCTTCTGTAAGAAAGATGCCATCTCTAACATATTACACTGTTCTAAAAGGCAAGAGGATGAAAGGATTCTTTGAATGTGGACTGGCAAAGGAAATAAATAATCAATGAGTGCCTGAGACACAGCAAGTTAACCAGGGGCAAGTGCATCAGGCACAGCATGCTTGCAACTCCCCAAAAATGCAAAGCAACAATAGCATCAGGGCTTGTAGGATCAAGACTACAAGATAAACATTATGATAACAGTAATGAGATAAAACTGTGTCCCAGAGGCTCTGGAAAACACATTCCAAATAACTGGAAAGGTTACAGAGCTGGAAGTGAATGAAATGTCCTTAAAATCACAGAGGTCAAGGCACTTAAAAGCTTGTGCAAGAAAGTCACAGCTGAAATGAAAGGAATGGCTTTGATACGGGCATGGAGATAACCTTGTGCAAGTTCAAGAGCTTACTTCAGTTAAAAAAAACGCAGTGAAAGGAAGAGCAGAGTCCCTGATCTTGTTATCAGCTTAGGGAGAGGCTGTCATTAATGAAGGGACTCTACTGAACCAGACCAGTCCAGTGGTCCTTAAGATCTAAAAGAGAGAGATATATTAAAAGGGATGTATTAAAGTTATACAGACATTGGAAAGCAACAAGTCACTTCTTAATGTAGCTCCAGGTGAGGGAAGATTGTCACAAAATGTCACACACAATGATGACAGAAGGGCAATTCTGCTTGGAAAAACCCAACAAACCAACCAACCAACAAAAACCCCAGCCCACAAAACACTGGAGAGAGAAAAACAAAGCCCTTACTGCCCATTAGTACACTGCCATCCCCACTTTCTCTGCAGGGCCTGAGGAAACTGCAGAAGCAAAGACAACGCTGGTGCTCAGTGGTGTTCTGACTAAGGAAGGTTCCCCCAAGTGTCCTCTGCTCCAAAACCAGGCTGCAGGTAAAGCAGGCTCGGCCAAAGTGGCAAATTCATTACCAGGGGAGCAATGATTACCTCCCTGCCACTCCCCATGGAGCTCAGATGGAGCAAGCCCATGTGTGCCAAATCCACGACAGGCAGCAGAAGGGCATTTACAATCCTAATCCAGGAAAATGACCTAACAACCAAAAAAGCATCAAAAACTCAACTGCACACCACAAAACCAAACTTCTTACCTTCAGAAACATGTATTTATTTCGTAACAATGCTGCATTTTCAAGGCTGCTCTAAGATTTCTCCTGAGGAGGAAGGTTCTTGGAGAGACTATGTGTGTGTTCAAGGACTGCCCTGAACAGGGCATCTGTGCTGGGCACTGAGAGCAGCTTCTTCTCAGTGCTTTAAATGATCACTAAGTGCAACAGCATCTCAAAGAAGCAGATGTGTAGTTAAAGGCACCTTAATGCCCACACAGTGCCTATAATCAACATGGGCATTACACTGTTATTAACAGCGAAGCAAAAATATTTCTGAGCTAGAGGAAAGGAAGAAAAGATTGGCAAAAAGAAATTTCAGTGTTCAGGGTCATTTTTTGATTACCTGGAACCCAAAAAAATGTTGGTCTTTTCCCCCTATTTTTCAGAACATTCTTACATCAGAAGTAAAATCCAGTTTCTAAAGATGGATTCAAACAGAGCCCTACCAAAAAAAAAAAGACTCACTGCATTCTCCACCAAATGGAAGTTATTGACTCTGTAGCAGAGTAAAAACCACAAGAATCAAGGGCTATTTCTTAAGTTATTACCTTACAATCACCATGGAACTCATCACAAAGCACATTTCAGGCTAAGTCATGCAAATACCCTCAGTGTTTTTCTTGGCCCATTTTTTGTTCCTTTTAGCTCTTACAATAATTCTGCTGAATAGTTGCTGATAAAATGTGCCCTGTCTGGGTTGAGCACCAATTTCACAAGTTCACCAATTCTATAAGCTTGCATGCTCAGGCCTCTCTCATTCTTCAAGTGCTTGGGGATTTTCTTTCTTTATCTATTTTGAAGTGACAGGAGTCAATCCTCTTCTTCAGCAGTCTTTGGGTTTCATAAGCAAGAGTGAAAATCACTGAACACTAAACAGACTTGAACAGCAAGTATCCTCTGTAGATCTTATTCTGACAGTGATGAACAACTAGTGAAAAATACTTTTTCATTAAAAACTTTCTGAATTAATAAAATTCTAAATATTTTTTAATTAATAAAAACTTATGATTTTTGTGTGCCCCACAGAATGAGTAAGGTCCATTCACCTCATTTTAGCCACCCCTAAATAAATAATTTAGAATAAAGTCGGTCATATTGGTATCTTTTGTTCTACAACAAGAGGCAAGGACCTCCAACTGCCCATTCATCCCATCTGAAGAAACCCCTTAGGAAAAGCCAGCGAAGTCTCTCAAGTGCTCCTGTCTCCCCACGCTGGCTCAGGTGGCTTTACCAGAAGATGACAAAATAAGCACTAAATGTCAGAGTGGGCAGGAGAATACAGACAACCCCTCTTGCATTCCCTCTCTGGAGGGTGCCTTCTGGGTGAAAGAGAGCCACATTTCCAAAGAAGAACAGACAATCCCTACTGCAGAACACTCGAGGCAGGGGACAAAGGAAACTGCCAGGCATTTCACATAAGCCGCTGTGACAAACCTGTAAACTGGAATTAAAAAAGGCAGGTGAAGCAGCCAGGAAAATACAAGCCATTAGCTTGGTGCACACAGGCTTGCAAGAAATGGAAAAGCTGCATAAAAAGCCCAAGATGGAAGGAGGCTTTCATCATGAAAACAGCACTGTCTTTTTATGGCTAAGGTAAATTACCTTTCCCCAGAGAAAAGCAATGCAGTAGATTTAATCCCCCTGGAGAATCAATTAATAAATTACTGTACAAGAAAGGTTCAGGTGCAGGAGGTCAGTATTAATACAGGGCTGTGGAAGCACCCACACTGAAAGGGCTATGAAGGGAAAGGGGAGACTGGAAGGTGATCACAACACCAATCCTGGTGTTATATTAGTGTAACTAAATAAATTCATTCATACTGGCACATAATATGTTAAAATACGCTGCCAAAATGTAACTGAAGGCTGTGAAGGTTTTAAAGAAAATCACTGAACACAAACCCAAGCACTCCAAACAAGTCTAAAAGCTAAATGTCTTTGGCCCACTGCAGTTAAAATACTTGTCATCTTTGTCTCCACCCTTTTCCTTGTTTTTCTTACAAGATCTGTAGACATTGAAGTAACTAAAGAATTTATGTTTTTACACTTAAATGTATATCATTAGAGTTCAGCATTAAAGCAGAACTGCAGACCAAATTTACAATACAAACCTTTTACTCTACCAACAGATATATGCCATAATATAAATTGTTGACTTAAATTTAACTGCTGCAGACTCTGGCAGGCAATAAAATAACAGAGGAGACTGGTATTTAAAAGAACAGAACAAGATCACCCTTCCTGTTCTGAAGAAGAAATACCTTAGGATTTTATAAACAGAGTTCCTAAAAGTTTCATTTTGCTTTGATACAATAGTACATAAACCCTATCAAAATGCAATAAGAGACATACAGTGATCTTTGCTCTTTCCTCGCATACTGCAATGTAGAGAATTCAATATCTTTCTTTTCTTATACATTACCTTATCATATATGCTACAATTTAACCTTGATCTTTGTCAAAACAACCAGTAAATATATCTGCTCCTCTTTATGCACATTTTCTCCCTTCTGTTACCTCCAATTTGCATCTTTTCTATTTCTTCTCCCATTCACTCTTCCATTTTTATTTTTAGTTCTCTGCAATTTCCATGTATGCTCTTTGTCTCACTAATTCTATGCTCTGCCTTGCAGTAATTTCTCATGGGTAACACTTTACCTCTTTCTTAGGCATAAAGGACACCCTACACTGCCTGTGGTTATTGTGGAAGTTTATGGCAGCATAAATACAGAGTTCTCTCCTGGTGAACTTTCCCCTTGCAATCAGCTGAAAGACCCACCTGGGATAGAATGGTTTAGGTTACACCTGTGGGCTGCAACCTACCTGCATTTTACCTGTAAGTTAAATAAAACAAAAAAAGCAGCCCTCTCAGTTCAACATGTGTTCACTGCAGATCACATAAATACAGGTGAAAATGAAAAGTGTGTGTGTCTTTTTCGCCCTCCTATTGAACAATATAAAGACAGTGAATTCTCTGAAGTACTGCAAAGTCATTTGAGATTGTGACCATGCTTGATGTCCCTTGAAACAAGCCAACATTCCAACCACAACCAGTTTTATGCCTCCCTGTCTTCTGCAGACGGACAGGTTCAGGTATATTATATATATTACTGTCAAAGCAAGGCAACAGAACAGAAATCAATGTCAACTCCCAACATCTTTAAACAGTACTAGTTTCAAGAAAAACAGGCTCAGCTTTTACATGAAAATCTAAACTATGCTTTTCTATGCTGCTTCCCTCTCAGTATTCGTCACAGTACTTCTAGAAATCATGAAGAAAGGAGATCAATGTTGAATATTTTTCAATTTTCCTATAAAAATATCAGAAAAAAAGATAAAAACAGGCAAGCCTATTTCAAACTCTCCCCATTGCTCTCTTTTGCCACTTCACTGCAATGTCAGTTTACTCCTGTTCACATGAGGGCAGTTCTGCCCTGGACATACTTGAACTTACTAAGAAAGAGCTCAAACAAAATTCCTGCCTTTTCTTGTGGTAAAATGTCAGTTAAATGTAAGGTACTCGACATTTGTTTAGATTGAAAGAGCAAGGAATTAGATCTCTGAGTTCAGGAAGCCAAATCCTATATTCCAGGGATGTGCAGACTTGCCAGAAAATCTCTCAGGAGCAGTTTAGCTCCCCACTATGAGACTTGCAACCATTTAAAACATGGAAGTACTGGGAATACCATAGATTTTATTTTTTTTTAATTAAGTACACATTATGAAAAGCCAGAGATTCATTTATGGAAAACACAGGAATCATTTATAGAACAGCGCAGTTACACCCCCTGTGGCCAGTACAGGAATTTTCCAATATAGGATGCCCTCTGCTTTAATATTATGGAAATGTAAAGGAGACTGCTAAACATTTTAGAAAATTTCAAATTTGTTTTGTAAAACAGAAGACTTTTTGGGACATCTGATTACTGCTTAACAGTCTTTAAACTGGGAGCACACACAAATCATGCACGTCTATCACAGTGGTCACAAGTGTTGCAGGATGAAGAGAGAGGCGAGAATGTTGATCTCATATCCAGATGGCTTGATTTATTATTTTATGATATATATTTATTACATTATGACTATAATAAAAGAAATAAAGTTCTCAGAAGGCTAGCTAAGCTAAGAATAGAAAAAGAATGAATAACAAAGGTCTGTGTCTCAGCACAGAGTGAGACCCAGCTCTGCCGTGAGTGGTCAGTAAATCCAAACATTCACCCAAGACAATCACGGATCCACCTGTTGCATTCCACAGCAGCAGATAACCATTGTTTATATTTTGTTGCTGAGGCCACAGCTTCTCAGAAGGGAGAAAAATCCTAAGAAAAGATTTTTCACAAAAAATGTCTGTGACACACGTCCTTTTTCGAGTTTGCCTTTCATCTGCTTAGAGCAGGCATGGTGAGGTGCAATGAGGTGGGAAGCTGCTACGTCATTAGTTCCAAGTATCCAAACAATGCTACATGCATTAAGGACGCCAGTAACAGGAGAATACCATAACTCAAGAAAGCTTACAGAGACCATGTAATTCAAATAAAACATTAAAAATCAGTTTGAACCGCATGGTCTCGTCCTAACACAACAGCTGGCTGAAAGGAGCCGCCTCGGAGGGAACCATCGGTGCATCCCCGTGTGTTACAGCAGCGCCCACGGGATTCCCGCTGAAGGCAGCGCACCAAGGAAAGGTGACAGGCAATGAAAGCCCCGTGCTCGGCCTTACCAGCCCCGGAGAGCTGCTGCACGTGCCCCAGCACCCCCTGGGTGTAGGCTCCGGGCTCGTAGTTGTCCATCTCCCCCGCCACGACGTGCGCGACCCGTGCGGCGCGGCCGCGGATGGCACCGGCGGCGCGGTCCAGGCCCTCGGCGTCCTGCTCCCGCAGCGCCACGATGCAGCGGTTCACGTCCTCCAGGATGTGGCTCTCTGCAAGCACAAGTGGGAAAAATGAAGGTATGTTATGATTGGCTTTTTGCAAATATTCAGATGAATATTATATGTGCTGTGTTAGAGTTTTGTGAGAGTCTGAATTTTCCCTCATCTGCCTCACGATCGTCATTTGAGGCCCACTGAAGAGAAAATCCGCCCTGTCTAGAATATCTGGCTCTGAAGGAGAAAAGTCACACACCACGGGCCCTGAGACCTGAAAGCTCAGTGTTAAGCTATTGTTTTCACAGGAGTGTTTGCTGTATGCTAAGAAGAGGGCACCGTGCCCCGTTTGCAACAATAGCAGCTCTGGAAGCTGTCCCACCTCTCGGCCTGGCTGGACTTCTCCTGAGTTTCAGGTGGTCTCCCACAGAAGACCCTCACCTGTTTTACAACCACCGTGACAGACAGACTGAGATGTAAGGAACCTGTCCACCAAGGACTGAGACATGAAACTCCTAAAAGGCCCCTCTGCTCCTTCCAAGGACTGGGACTGACACCCCCAGCCCAGGGGAGGTGTGTGGGGGAGGCAAGCTGACCAAAGCAAGATGTTTGCCTGCAGATGGTGACCACTGGAGCAAGAAAACAATGGCTCTCACTTACTGCTGAGAACATGGACTACCTGTTACATCTGTTCCCTATTGTATCTGTTTCCCCCCCTCACAATTTTCAGTAATAAAAACGTCTGAGTTAGCCAGAGCCTTTGAGATCTCCCCAGCGTAGCAGGCGGATCCTTCACTGGACTGAACCAAAGGACTTCGTCTCTGCGTTGGTAGCTATATCCCCTCCCTCTCTCTCTCTTTCTCTCCCTTAATCCCTCTATCACATTTTTGCTGTGGTTATTTCAATAAAACCGCATTTGATTTGATCATTACTGCAAACCCCCTTGTACCGTGTTGGTTTTTGCACTCTGAGATCATTCCTACGAACCATCAGGGTATCTGTTCACTAGGACAGATCCTGACAGGCTATAAAAATTGTTAAAACAGAAACTATGCTGTGTAAGATGCTTTGTTTAACAGAAAGGGCTTGCAGTGAGATAACAGCCACAGGACACCTAGATCTTTCAGAGGAAATGAATTTATTGCCTTCTTATCAGAAGAAACAAACTTCTTCCCGCCTCGAAGGTGCTGTTAGGATTCAGAGAAAGAAGCTGACACTGACCAGACAGAATCCTGTATTTGAATGGAATTTATGCATCATGTATGAGGTGTATGACTATACAACAGGCTTTTAAGGGTTAATCCTCTGTTAGTAGGGGTCCTTTTTCAGGCTCGTGATGCCCAGAAAAAGGCACCCAGATGTCCATAACTCTTTGTTTTTATTGTCTCATATTGTCCTAATTCAATTTGTCCAAATTGTTATTACTCTAATTGTGTTACTATCCTTTTTAACCATTTTATTACTATTAAACTTTTAAAAATTTTAAAAACAAGTGATTGGCGTTTTTCACAACAAGGACACTGCTTTAGCACCCACCACTCAGGCACTCACACACTGCTGACACAGCTCAGCAGGCTGCAAATTTACCCTACAAACCTACACTGAGCTGCTGAGAGTTCTCCTACCATCTACTGATTCCTACAATTCAAAGGCACTGTAATGCTCTCCTATAAGCAAGAGCAACAATAAAATACTGAGTCAGAAAGTGCTATAAAAATATAAAAAACACAAAACCTTACTTACAAATTAAATATTTACAAAATTAATAATAATTATTAAAGCTGCTACTTTATTGTTGAAATCATATTAAGCCACTGTGACATCTTCCATAATGAGAGGATTCTCCAATGATAAACAATTCCCAATAACTAAACTAACTTCTTTTACATCAATGCCTTATGATGCTCATGCTAAATCAAGCTCTGAAGTAAATTATAATCCTTCTATCTTTCTAGATATAAATTTTTCAGCTGGCAATTTGTACTTACCACACCATTACTTTGACACTCAAATATGTAGAAATGGGGGAAAAAACATCAGCAGGAAGGATAAAGACAAAGGAAAAAATATTGATACTACAGATTGATCCTTATCCAGAGCGTAACAAGCACGAGTAAGGATTCAAATCAAGCTAGAAGACAATGTCAAGAACTGTAGAGAGAACAGTTATGCGGTACATTAATATTTATATTTATACAACCAATATTGAAGGACACACTCCTTTTTTTTAAGCAAAGTAATACAAATATAAAATTGAACTTACAGTACAAAGGTAGTATCATAAAATATATATTTAAATGATAATATATTTACTGCTTTAAAGCTTAAATACCTCCTAAAAACTTCCCCATTAGTGCTGGTTTTGAATTTCCTTTCCTACACAGATCTGCAATCTGCTTTGTCTCACAAGAGAGTGTATGACAAGAACATCAGAAGTGCATTTTGTGAAGGCAATAGCTCTGTTCCATCTTCAGAAGCATCAGTGAAACTTCCCTTGCACTAAGCCATGAATTAATTCAGAGCTTACAAGTTTCTTGTCAATTCACATGACTGCCATTTTGTACATGAGTATTAAATTATGTTTTATGTTATCCAATAAATTAGACAATCACAGTAACTTGGACAGATAAAACACACCATTAGGTAATCCTACACTACTAACTGGGTCTGGCATGACTACCTTGGGATGCTGCCTATGCAAAAACTTATGAATTCCAGTTCAGTTTATGAAATGGCTGCATCACAGGATATCTCTGTAAACACAGAATGTCCTTATCCTCTTCAGATAAGAGGACAGAATGGAGAGTACAACCACCACTTTAGGGGCCTTGCTGTGAAGAATACACTGCTTTTTACTGTCCAGCAAAGACAGCAATAAAGGGCTGAATCCTGTGTAAACACAAGGCTCTTCCAGGACCTACCAAGTAAAGCCTCCATAATGGAAGATCACAGTTACCTGGGTATTTAATACTATATGAATCTCAAGGGCATTAAAAAAATAAAATTGCCCATGGTCTCACAGACATACTGTATGAATGGAACACATGGTGGAACATTCCCAGTTCCCCAACCTTTCTAAGGGATGGCATCAAGAACACTTTTATGGAACAGCAAACTTGAGGGTGGATGCTCAGCAGAAATGGAACTAGACCTGTGTGTATGGCAAAAGTCCTTTAAAGCCATTTTAGAACTGAATATAAATTAAACTGTGATGTAGGCTCTCAGATACTGTGTTTAAGGACAACAAACAGGGATACAGATTTTATTAATTTTGTCTTGTCCATCCACCTCATACTAGAAAAGCACCGCAAGGTTCTCTTGCTCCATCCACCCATGGCCCACATCAGGGTGCCAGGGAGCCTGCCCAGTGCCATCCATGTGTGTGCCACCCCTGCCAAGGCCTTGCAGGGAGCCTGCCCAGTGCCATCCATGTGTGTCACCCCTGCCAAGGCCTTGCAGGGAGCCTGCCCAGTGCCATCCATGTGTGTGCCACCCCTGCCAAGGCCTTGCAGGGAGCCTGCCCAGTGCCATCCATGTGTGTGTGTCACCCCTGCCAAGGCCTTGCAGGGAGCCTGCCCAGTGCCATCCATGTGTGTGTGTCCCCCCTGCCAAGGCCTTGCAGGGAGCCTGCCCAGTGCCATCCATGTGTGTGTCCCTCCTGCCAAGGCCTTGCAGGGAGCCTGCCCAGTGCCATCCATGTGTGTGTCACCCCTGCCAAGGCCTTGCAGGGAGCCTGCCCAGTGCCATCCATGTGTGTGTCACTGCCTGCCAAGGCCTTGCAGGGAGCCTGCCCAGTGCCATCCATGTGTGCCACCCCCACCCTGGCCTTGCAGGGAGCCTGCCCAGTGCCATCCATGTGTGTTTGTCACCCCTGCCAAGGCCTTGCAGGGAGCCTGCCCAGTGCCATCCATGTGTGCACCCCTGCCAGGCCTTGCAGGGAGCCTGCCCAGTGCCATCCATGTGTGTGCCACCCCCTGCCAAGGCCTTGCAGGGAGCCTGCCCAGTGCCATCCATGTGTGTGCCACTCCTGCCAAGGCCTTGCAAGGGAGCCTGCCCAGTGCCATCCATGTGTGTGCCACTGCCTGCCAAGGCCTTGCAGGGAGCCTGCCCATGCCATCCATGTGTGTGTCCCTCCTGCCAAGGCCTTGCAGGGAGCCTGCCCAGTGCCATCCATGTGTGTGCACTGCCAAGGCCTTGCAGGGAGCCTGCCCAGTGCCATCCATGGTGTGTCATCCCTGCCAAGGCCTTGCAGGGAGCCTGCCCAGTGCCATCCATGTGTGTGCCACCCCTGCCAAGGCCTTGCAGGGAGCCTGCCCAGTGCCATCCATGTGTGTTGTGACCCCTGCCAAGGCCTTGCAGGGAGCCTGCCCAGTGCCATCCATGTGTGTCACCCCTGCCAAGGCCTTGCAGGGAGCCTGCCCAGTGCCATCCATGTGTGTTGCCACCCCTACCAAGGCCTTGCAGGGAGCCTGCCCAGTGCCATCCAAGTGTGTGCCACCCTGCCAAGGCCTTGCAGGGAGCCTGCCCAGTGCCATCCAAGTGTGTTTGCACCCCTGCCAAGGCCTTGCAGGGAGCCTGCCCAGTGCCATCCATGTGTGTGTGTCACCACTGCCAAGGCCTTGCAGGGAGCCTGCCCAGTGCCATCCATGTGTGTGTCACCCCTGCCAAGGCCTTGGCAGCCCAGCACCCACAGGAACCACAGTGAGCTTCTCCCCAGCAGCACGTGCTGAATAACCACAGCCTCTCACCAGGTTCTGAAGCTCCTCCCAGATGAGCCACTGCACAATCAATAAAACTCTGCTTAACTTCATTTTCCCAAGGCTCAATAAGACGATACATTTGCCTTAGGAGATCTAATAGAGAAGGAACAGCACTGATCAGAGTCCAGCTAAGATTGTTTCAGCCTCTATCTTTCTTAATTCCTCCTCCTATAACAAATGCATTAGGTCAACTTTTGATTTTCAGCCAAGGAGCTTACTTCCCCAAAGCAGAAAAGGAAGATTAGGATGATGGACCATCTCTTTGTCATGAGTCAATGTCTAGCAGAAGAGTTAAGTGTAACAGTGGATTGATAGATGTTTAAGGAAATTGTCAGATTGCCATGGTTGCCAGAGCAATTATCATGAGCAAGTGCACTGCACCTTCTGATTTCCCGCTGGGAGTTTGGTGTTAGTCAAAAATGGGCAAAAATCATATCTCAGCTGAGCTAACCAATGGCTAATAAAGCTGTCTGACAAAGCCATGACTCAGACTGTCTCTGGGACAAAATCAATAGCTCTTCCTCTGCATGCCATCCAAGAAAAAGACAGGCGATGCCCTTCCACTCCACTTGGCACTGATAAGGACTCAGTTGAAGCATTTGAATTAAAGTTTCTCAGCTCAGCTAAAAAAAAATTAAATTGTGAACTAAATGGAGACACATTATGAAAAGAGAAAAGAAAAATAATTGCTAGAAATTTTAAAAATTTAGTGCGTAAAGAAGCATTATAAAACTCTACTTGGTCTCCTGAAGACAAGGCAGAAAATACAACATTCCTTTTCTGCAAGACCTAAACCATAAAATTAGAAATCTATGCAGAGATAGTCTAGCCAAAAAATGATTTCTATCTTTTCCCATCTGTTGACATGATAAAATGGGAAGCACAGAAACTTTGTACCAAAAGTCAGCTTCCTTTCAGATAACTCCTATTCCCCAGGCATGGCACTTCAGAGTGTTCATCAGAAAAGGAGTCCAAGTTTTCCAATAAAGGCACTATCCAGCACAGCAAAAGACACACTCCCACAGACTCATAATGCTTTGATGAACTCCAGAAAGATATCTGACATCAAATAAATGGTACGAACATTCATCCTTAGATTTAGCAAGTCTTAGTGCCAAAGTTAAGAGAACTTAAAGCCATTAAATGGAAAGTGCAAGTCCCAGCATGCAACTCCCTGTTACCACCTTTCTTGCCTTCAGACAGAAAAAACCCCAAAAAACTCAAAACAAAAAAAACCCACCCCAAGTTAATCTAATTCCCACCTTTTTGCTACATACTGAAGTTCAGACAATGCTCAAGCTAAATTTCCATCAGCAATCTTATGAAATAGATTTTCTTGGCACTTGCAGCTCTTTTAATAAAATACCTATATCTACAAGCAAGACACTGTCTTAGTCACTACTCAGAAAAAAAATCACCAGTAATCACTTAATGTCCAAAGTTCCTGGCAATTTCAAGTGAAGAATTTTTAAATTAATAGAAAAGTACAGAAAGATAATTACTTAGAACAAGGAAAACACATATCCTTTCTTCTCTAATTTTATTAGCTAAACATTCTTCATCTGCCAAATCTAAGAAAAAAAATGAAAATTTCTAATATTTTTTCTTGATGCTCCATCTGACAACTCTGTCATTCTGTCTCACACCAAGGGTGGCAGCAACTGATGCAGACAAGTGGGCACAAATGCTGCTGTTTGTAGGTGCTAGAGAAAATGAATTTATTATTCCCTCTGTGGCAGACTTTTTCAGCACTATTTAACCATAACCTCCCTCTGCAAAGGGAGAAGACCAAGCACATACATGACAAGGCTCCTGACATAATATGCATGCTTCATGTTAATGGGACAGATATTCCTGAGGGAATATGTCTACAAAATTTTCCAGAGTGCTCCAGGAAACAGCAGGCTAACTTGGAAAAAAGGTAAAATCTTAGAGTATCCAGTACACCATAAGACAGAAATATGGTGTCTGTCTCTAAGTGAGGTGGACCTGCAAGCCCAAAGCCAGAAGACAACAGAAGAAAAAGCATGGGAGATGACTGAGGAGAGAAAAGAGGGAATAGCACAAAGGTACCCCCTAGGCAATGTTCTTCAGGATCTATCATGATCTGCACAAGTCCCTCCAGATTATTTTTCAGGGAAAAGAGACACAATACTTCATGTTTTTAGAAACTTCAACCTGCAGTCTGAAACACTGCCTTCACTTCTGTTCCCAGAAAATACTAACTGAAGTGTGTATTTCTTCCCAATTTTACCTTGGGGCAAACAAAGCATTGATTGAGTTGGCAGCTTCTCCTTAAGGTTCATTTTCATTCACAGATGCATGAATGAATCTAAAATGTCAGTATCTAATCTCATGAATGCTAAAAAAAAAAGCACAAAAAAACCTCACAGAAAAACCCCATCAACAAAACAACCCAACCCACACAGTAAAACCAAACCCACCCAAAATTCTGTGCCACATCACCACCAAAAGAGAAGTACAAAAATATGTCTTAAATAAGTATCTACTAATTACAGAGTTGGCAGCCAAAAATTATCAGTTTAACTAGCTGATAAAGGTTTCAGATTACAGAAAATTTCTCTCCCTGCATGAGTGAGAATCTTACAGTAATATTAATCCTTTCCAGAGTTTGATGTCTTTCTCTCATTTCTTTTAACATGACTACAATAAGGTTTGACTCGAGATGCTAACTGCTTCTGCTTCATTCCTTGCCCTCCATTTCATGGGCACAAAATTCAGCCTGCAGACAGGTTTCTGCATTGTCAGCTTCCCCACTGAGCATCCAGGACCTTGGGGAAAAGAAGGAAGCACCAGCTCAGACTCTCAGCATGTTTCAGTGCCTCTCCTCCCCTAAAGCTTCACACAAGGCAAGCTCAGAGAGCTCTGCCAACAGGGAAGGTCCCTGCAGAAGCAGCCAGGCCAGCCTGGATCCAGTCAGGATCTGCGCAGAGCACAGGCAGACACGAAGCATGAGAGCACTGGGACAGGACAGAGATAAAGGGAAGCCAGAAAAAGTGAAAATGTATCAACATGTCCACCTGGGCAGGGGTCACTGCTCCATGTCCAGACTTCAGCTGTCCCCTGGGCACTTCCCCCCAGAAACATGCAAGGTGACATGAGCTCATGGAGCTTGGCCCCAGCCCTCCCAAACACACCCTCCTTGTGTCAGCTGAAGAAATTACTGATTTTAAGGCAATCCACCCCATCCTCCACACACACATGTAAAGGTCTGCAAGGACCTGAGCCTCAGGGGTGCCCATTTCTCTTCTCTGGCTACAATCACCTAAGAATCTTAGCTCAGCTTATATTCCAAACTTACAGGGTGTTGGGAATTTAGCTGCTAAGGACTGGAAAAGGACAAAACTGCGGCTAATTCCAAGTCCTGCACCTGCACAGATAGCAGTGTCCTTGGGCCTAGCTGCGGTATAATAACAAACAGTGAAAGAGGCATGAGAAAAGAGAGTGTAACACCTAAGAAATGAGGATGAGTTAATGCTATAGTTTAACCAATAGATTGCTTGGCTTCCAGAATATTCATAAGCTTATTATTTGCTGTATAAGTGTTTGATACTTTCTTCAATAAACTGGACCAGAAAGACCTGAGGGACCAGGACCGGGACCGGACCGGACCTGAAGGGCCTGTGATGAACCAACCGGTGTCCTGGTCCCCTTCCTTCGACAACAGGAGATGGTTCATACTTCCCCTCAACAATGTGCACAGGCAACATAGAATTTTTAATGTATTAATACTCTGTAACATGCTGCTGGCTCTGTAGGACCGGAAGGGAAAAACAAGGAATTGAAAATGGACAGGAGGAGACAATGGAGAGTAAATAAAACAGAGCATTTGTCACAGACATCTCTTCATTAAAATCCTTTCTTAGGATTTTTCCTGCTGAGGCTGAGAAGTTTCAGCAACAAATGTAAACAATGGTTATTTGCTGCTGTGGAATGTAACAGGTGGATCCGTGATTGGTCTCCTGTGGATGTCTGGATTTCCTGACCACTCATGGCAGAGCTGTTCTTGCTTTCTGCCTGGACACAGATCTTTGTTGTTCATTCTTTTCTATTCCTAGCTTAGCTAGCCTTCTGAGAACTTTTTCTTCTATTCCTTTTAGTATAGTTATAATGTAGTATATATATCATAAAATAATAAATGAAACCTTCTGATCATAGAGTCTTGTCTCTCTCATCCTCAAACCCCTTGTGACCATGGTCACAAGCATTCTTGTTTAATCCTTAGAAATCACTCTAACCACAAGCTGTGTTTGCAAGATGCCCTCCTGCTCCTTTCCAACTGCTACTAAATTCCAGAATGAACACAGCAAATTTTACTCAGACTAGCCATGTCTCAGCTATGAACCTAGGCAATTATAATGTTGATAACCTAGCTAATCATGATCTTAATGACAACTCTCTCCTAGAACAGCATTCTCTTCACCAAAGCAGCTAACACCAAAACCAGTGAATTTCTTCTAAGAGAGTAATTTACCTTCTTAACAAATGCATCACCTTCACCTTCTTCAAGTACAGTGGAACAAACCCCTTCAACCTTTATTTGACCACATTAATCCTGATAACAGTGAGCAGAAAGCCACTGGGCCAACATGAGGCAGCAAACCTTGTAGGAAAGCTAGACTAGGAAACCTTGTTCTGTCTCAGCTACAGCAGAGACTGACCCTCCAACGTGCAGGTATTTACATCAGAATTCTCAGGCTACATGTGCCACCTGGCCTAGCTGATGCTTTCCCTGCCCAAGGAGGGGTCTGGAACCAGATGGGTTTCAAGGTCCCTTCCAGCCCAGACCACTCAATTCTACAATCTCCTAAATCTGCTCACAAATGTGGGGACTGACAAACAGTCCCCATTTCCTCTTCCATAGCAAGGCCTACTTCAACTAAGCTGCTTTATACACTCAGCTTTGCTTAATTGCTCCAAAAAGTAGCTAATACTGTATTAGGAGTAAATATTTCATTTAAAGTGCTTCCAGACAGATTCAAGAAGCTCTGAGGTAATCAGCATACATCCTTCTCCCCTGACAATGCTTTTTAGGCATTTAAATTTTAGTGAATGCAGAATACTAGAAAAACATTGCCACATAACCTTAATTCTGCATTAACAGGTTAATTGTCTCTGGTTTTTCACTTTTGGGAGGCTGCTGAGTGAGCAGTAACAGTGAAAATGAAGCTGCTGAGGACTGGGGTGGGAGAGATGGGGAATCACTGCCAGGATAATGGAATTCACCAGAATAAAGAACTCAGAGAGGTTGTTCTTGGTCTGAATCCAATGCAGACAAAGCTGTGAGCAGCAGGAAGGACTAGACCTGCACATCCCTTCCAACCACAATGGATGTAGGATTCTGTGATAGAGAGGGAAGCACAGTAAGAACTGCCAGCCAAAGGGAGCAGGGGCACACCAGACTCCCCAGATGACTGAACACGCCTCTCCCACATCAGCAAGGCTTTTACAGACTCTGACACACAATTGTTCAGAACATTTGCCACTGACTGCCAGCCCTTACTCAGACTTTGCTTTTGAGCTTGTTATCTTAGACGTAATAATTACTTTTCATTCTTCATTTTAGCTACTGGATAATGGAGAATTATTTGCCTTACAAAATTCTGTCACATTTTCCCTTACTACGTGCCAGCCAGCTCAAAAAATACACAGGATAACCATTTTCTTTATACTCAGTCTGGGCCTGTTCCCTTCATTTCCACCACACAGCACAGCCAGAGCATTCATTATCCTCCTCAGAACATTCCCTCTCAAAAAATACAGCAGACAGCTTCCCTTTCTGTCACTTTTATAAACCTCAGGTAAAAATTCTGGGAGGCTTCTTTTTGCAGGAGATGAACTACAGAACGGGAGAGACTTTTCCTGGCAATTTGATCCTTTGTTTCTTCACTGCCATTAGTTCTGCAGCAGCCTGCTGGAAATGTCTGTGGGAGAATTCTGAACTAAGGACAGCATTCTCCTTCAGCATATAAGCAGAGGACTGTGTCCCACAAAAATGCTCCACGAGCTCTGGTTTGTCTTTTGTGCCTCACCTGCCTGCCCAGTTTCAATGCAGAGCTACTTAAAAACCCAATTAACTAAAGCAGATAGAAACTACAAAAAGAAGAAGAAAAGGAAGAAGGAAGAAGGAAGAAGGAAGAAGGAAGAAGGAAGAAAGAAGAAGGAAGAAGGAAGAAGGAAGAAGGAAGAAGGAAGAAGGAAGAAGGAAGAAGGAAGAAGGAAGAAGGAAGAAGGAAGAAGGAAGAAGGAAGGAAGAAGGAAGAAGGAAGAAGGAAGAAGGAAGAAGGAAGAAGAAAGAAGAAAGAAGAAAGAAGAAAGAAGAAAGAAGAAAGAAGAAAAGAAGAAAGAAGAAAGGAGAAAGGGAGAAAGGAGAAAGGAGAAAGAAGAAGAAAAAAAAGGAAAAAGGAAAAAGGAAAAGGGGGGAAAAAGGGGGGAAAAGGGGGGAAAGGGGGAAAAGGGGGGAAGAAAAGGGGGGAGAAAAGGGGGAAAAGGGGGAAGAAAAGGGGGAAAAAGGGGGGAAAAAGGGGGGAAAAAGGGGGGAAAAAGGGGGGAAAAAGGGGGGAAAAAGGGGGGAAAAATGGGAGGGGAAAAAGGGGGGAAAAAGGGGGGAAAAAAGGGGGAAAAAAGGGGGAAAAAAGGGGGGAAAAAAAGGGGAAAAAAGGGAAAAAATGGGGAAAAAAGGGAAAAGAAAAAGGGGAAAAAGGGAAAAAAGGGGAAAAAGGAGGAAAAAGGGGGAAAAGAAAAAGGGGGAAAAAGGGAAAACGGGGGAAAAAGGGGGAAAAGGGGAAAAAGGGGAAAAAGGGGGAAAAAAGGGGAAAAAAGGGGAAAAAGGGGGAAAAAGGGGGAAAAAGGGGGAAAAAGGGGGAAAAAGGGGGAAAAAGGGGAAAAGGGGAAAAAGGGGGAAAAAGGGGGAAAAAGGGGAAAAGGGGAAAAAGGGGAAAGGAAAAAGGGGGAAAAAAGGGGAAAAAAGGGGAAAAAAGAAAAGAAAGGGGGGGAAAAGGGGGAAAAGGGAAAAGGGGAAAAGGGGGAAAAGGGGGAAAAAAGGGGGGGAAAAGGGGGGGAAAAGGGGGGAAAAAGGGGGGAAAAGGGGGGGAAAAAGGGGGGAAAAAGGGGGGAAAAAGGGGGGAAAAAGGGGGGAAAAGGGGGGGAAAAAAGGGGGGAAAAAAAGGGGGAAAAAAGGGGGAAAAAAGGGGGAAAAAAGGGGGGAAAAAGGGGGGAAAGGGGAAAGGGAAGTTGTATTCTCAGTGCTACGAATGTTGAGATTCAAATTTCCATATCATTTGCTCTGCCAAAAGAGGAGAACAGAAATCTGCACTTTTATTGCCCTAAGTGAAATATAAGCTGGCCCTAAACAGGGCATAAATAAATTTGTTTTCTGCCCTTCTGTGACTTGGAAATGGAAAATTTATTTTGCTTTCTAAATTCTGCATTCAGAATCCAAATCTAGCTAAAATATTGCCTAACTTCATGAAAATATCTCTTAAAAACTCAGAAAGGCCTTGATAAATCAAAAATCTTTAGGTCTAAAATGGCAAAAGCAATGATCTCTGAGTAAGGGATTATCTGAAGGAATTACACTGAGACTTACCTCATTGGAAAGAAGTTGTCTTTGGAGCAGGGGAATAACTAGCCAGATTACAGGGAAATAGTTCATAGCACCTATTTTACAAATCAATGCATAGCTGATAACTGAGTTCATCATTTCACAGCACATGCTACAGAATGAAGGGCTGGCAATCTTCCCAGTCTGGGCCAAACAGCCTAAGAAGAAATTTGCAATTACCTGAGAATATTCAATGTCTGTCTTTGCATCAGCTGGAAGGTTTGGACAATTTGTTACCTTCAAAAGATTTCATTTCCTCAGGTGGGGAGAGGGGAGAATTAACAGACATGATAATATATCATCTACTTCCTTCTGCAAGATCAAGGGTGTAAAATTGGAGAGCTTTGTGTTACCTGCTTCACAGTGTGAGCAACAAAGCAGACTATTCTGTTAAATGGTGGCTATTTCATTGCTCTATAAAATATTGTTAAAAGATACCAGCCATGTGCCACTCTCAGATAATTGCCCAGGTGAAAATTCTGACTTTATGATAATATTCTCTTGTTACAGCTTTGTACCTGCTAAAGTAAGCAGCTGGTCAACACCTATAAATATTTTTTGATACAACAACCAGGGCACAGAGGAACAAGTTTAAACAGAGAGAAAACATTTCACTGACAAGAGACAATTGAAACTCCCAAGTCCCCCTTACAAAAATGGTAACATCTAAGCTTTGACAAACTTGTCAGTTTTCCTGGTGGATACTCCTCTGCACATTTGGTTGTTTGTTGTTGAAGTCACCACTCACTTGCAGAGAGAAGCTGCCTCTTCATTAGATCAGCTTTCCCACTGAAGTCTAAGCTGGTACCATTTTTGCTCTTGGTGGAGGACAGGTGCTGCTGGTTTGTTCCCAACTTGTTTGGGTTTCAGAGCACCTAAGTCTGGGAGGTGTGTTGCAAGTTTATGACACAGCCATCCACCAAATTTCTGGGACCAAACCTGAGCTATCTGCTCAACTTACAGGCAACAGAAGTCAGGGCATAAGTCACACTTGGTGCACTCCACATACTCAATGAGCACTCTTTGATTTCACACTTGGCTTTTTCTCCCCCAGGTCCCAGCTTTGCAGCAAACAAGCACATGTCCTATCCAAAGGTAGGCTGCCTTTGGGTTATCAAGAAATCCTCATTTGAACATTACTGCTTGATAACAGGCTCACAAGAGGGGACTTAGCTCTTGCTCATCATGTGCAAATCTGTATTCTCGTGTTTCATTTTGAAAGAACAGACAGATTGGACATGCTGCTTCCAATAATAAAGCACCCTCCAGTTTCAGAACTACAACACAGCTGGAACCTGCTCTCCCAGATAAGGATTTTGTGTCTTGTTCTTGAAACAGAGTCCTGCATTCTGCACCACAGCAGCACTGTCACCTGGAACTCCTAACACCACTGACCAAAATCTTCCCTTACCATTTGGTTGTGCTTTTGTTCACACCAGTTCTTGGGAACATTTGTGGATGTTTCCAGTAGGCCTCATGACAAAAAGCAAGGAAATCAATTCCTGCAAAGCTGCACAAAACCATTAAAAGCTACTGCCACAGCTGCAGCTGGAAAGCCATGAGCAAGCAGCCTGTTGGGAAATAAACACACAAAAATGAATCCAAATCTGCATCAAACCCATGCATCTTAGACCATGCTTCAAAGGCTGCCAAATCCCAACTCATCCAAACCCCATACAGAGTGAATTCCAAATGCATCAGCCTTCAAAACTTTTGAGGAAGATACCAGTAGGTTGCAAAGCTCGTGATGAGAAATGAATCTCGCAGCTAGCAAAGTCTCAGCTCCAAATTACTGAAAGAACAGAGCAGGAATTCAATATGAAATTTCAGCTTCTGATTGAAAACATCAAGTCATCAAAATTCCAAGTCCAGTGTTGAACTGCACTGTCCAGCTCCTAAGTCCTGCTCACTTGCTCAGTGACTTCATGCATCCCATTCACTCTTACCCCTCTACAGCTCTCCAAAAGTTCACCACTAAAATGTTCCCATAACCTCACTACCAAGTGCAGAAAGTCCTGATTTAGTAAATACTAAATTCAAATTGCAGGTTTTCATGGGACACGAATGGTTCCCAAAATGAGCCTGTGACACATGGTCAGATCCAGCGGCAGGACATGACATACCCAAGCAGTCCCTAAGAACACACCCACTGCCAAACGAGTGTAACACACTGTCATGTTTGCCCTTGAGCCTAGGCCCGGAGTGCTGCAAGAGCAATCTGCATTTCAATCATGTATCAGGACTGTAAGCTACTTCTGAGGCCAGGATATGGAATATGGATATTGAAGGGAGGCTGGAGACAGTGCAAGATTTTCAATTAAAACAACATGGCTACCATGACATCAACAAATCTCCAAGAAGAAGATATTCCTCTGAAAATAAACCTGAAAATTACTCCAACTGTCCATTGTGCCATGCAGCATTTCAAGTTCTATTTATCTTAATAACAGAATAAGGGAAATGGATGACTGTGGTGAGGTGGTTGGGAGGAATCAGGGCAATCAGAAAGCTGCATGCGGTATTTCTGCTGGCAAACTGGTATTAACCACTGTATCAAAGAGCACAGAGAGACAGGAATACTGCATCAGGAAGAGCCCAAGCAGCCCCTGGAGTAGGAAGCTGTGCATCACAAACTGGAGGCACCAGTGCAGAGGGAGATAAGCACTGCAGCTGGTAACTGTACACTGCATTTCTAAAAGGCTTTCAACTGCTATTCCCAGAGAGCTCTGAGATGGCACAGGATAAATGACAGATTTACTGGTGTTACTTCTCACAAAAGACAAAAGAAGGGGCAGAAACAAGCAGACAGTCTTCCCGACTCTGTAAGGCAGCATTTCCACAGGGATTGGCTCTGAAATAGTGTAATTCAGTGCTTTCAAAAGCAATATAAAAGGAGAGTCCTGAAGTAATGAAGGAGGGAATTTTTCTTGTCTTTTCTCATTCCAGGCAGTCAAAGCTGACAACAAAGAACTGAAGATGGTATCACAGCACCAAGTGATCAGTGAATTAAGTAAACCAGTTCAATGTCAATGAACTCAAATGTGTAGTGAAAAAAATCCTAAGCCTATACAAAATACTGCCCTATTAATTAGTTACTACAGTTGAGCCTAGAAATTTTGGAAGTTAATTACGAAAACTCTAGAAGTATGCTAGCTCAACAGTAATTAAAGGCAAATAATGCTGTGATTTCCCAAAGAATACCTGATAGTAAAGATAGATCTAAGATGCTGCAAATAGTTCTTGTCCTTACTTGCATTTAAAAACATCCATTTTAGTAAGCAGCACAACTAAACCTCCTACTCCTCCACAAGATACATCCCTACATTGTTGAAATGACAGCATTATAATGTTATGGAAGAAAAGGAGTTTAAAAGAAAGAGCAGGGAGAAGCAGAGGATATTCCCAGCAAAGGCAAAGCATTATGATGGTTTTGGCAGAATTTCCAGGTGGGTCATTAAGGGCTAAGAGCTGCACCAGCAAAAACAAACTTTGCATGCTCAGTGATGTGCAGATCCGGCTCTCAGTATTGATAAAAAGGGGAAAATCCAAGGCCATTTTCTTACAAGCAAGGTGAGAACAGTGAAGAGGGAGCTTGACCATTTTAAGTTTAGCAAATTCATCTTTATCCTGAAGCACATTACAGTCAGGCTGAACAAACCTGATATAGAAGTTATTGAAACCCCCAGTTTCATCTACCTTCCTATTGGAACTGTGATTAAGTGCATACTTAAATCTCTACTCAGATTCTTATGTTTATTCTCTTACAAAAAGCAAAGCAGGGTGTTTTGCTAGTGCAGCACCAGAAGGCCAGGATGACAACACTGAATTTCATCTAAGTCTCTGAATAGCATCTTGCTGGTTTGGGTTTTTTCCCCATGATCTCCATAGCTATGCTAAGGGCAAATCTGTAATTGGCAATTTTTGTGAGGAATTCATCTGTAAACATGCTACATGAACTGGAAAAGTGGTAATAAACTAAACCAGAACTTTAAACCATTGATGGAAAACAAATTATATCAAGAGAGATAAGCAAGACAGAAATCTGAATCATTCCCTTACTCCTTGCCCAAGTATTTACAGTGTATTTTGCAGTTTGAGTGACTTCAACTGTCCAGATTGCCATCTTAGTGACTACAACTGCCCAAAGTGATGTGAAACAGAGCTGGTCAACATCCAAAACTTAATGCTATTCATACTTCCATGCTGAGACCTGGCCTTTGCATACACAGAAGTGCTACTCATCAAATGGTGGTTTTTTAACATAATAAAATGTGCAGCAATGTCACAAAGTTAAAAGGGTGATCTTGGCTCTACAAACAAGCCCTACTAAGGAGCCCCTTAGATGTCTCAACCTCAGAGTCCAGACTAAGAGCATTTCAGTAGCCACAAGGATGAAAATTACTGCACTATTACATTGTCTAATCTGATTAGCCCTGATTACACCCAACACTTTGCATTTGACTTGAGCAGAACTGTGTATTTTGACAAAAACAAGTGACCAGTAAAGCACATAAAGCTGTGCCTGCAGAAGTGCAAACTGCAGTAACCTCAGCCCCCCACCTCCCATAATGCAGGCTTGGTGTAGCTGTTCAGCATGATGGGCACTAACATGCATTCCTGAATCACTGAATAAAACCACAACACAATAAAGTGCATCAAAAGAAAAAAAAAAAAGGCAGAGATGTCATACACTGTTTGCAAGAGGCTACTCTGAATTAGCAGACAAAGCATTAAAGTTTTACAGCCTTACCCACACGTACTGGCATCTTGCAGAAGGATTTTTCAGCTGCTTTTAATGAGAAAAGGAGGAAGGAAGGATGCTAGAAGTTTTAGAATATAAACTTCAGAGGAAAGAAATGAGAAGATTTTGGGGTGGGAGAGGAAGGAAATGAGACCTTTTCAATGGAAATGCACACTACTAAAGAACCGAGCAAATTTAGGAATAAATCAAAGAATCACTTGTAAAATGGTTTCTGAACTTCCACATGCCTCAACACCGGATACAACCTTTCAGAACTTTTAACCTGAACTTCAGCAGGTGGCTTTAAATAAATTTCCAAGCATATCTTAAACTTCCAGTGGAGTAAGAGAAGAATGAGTAGGGATGGACAGGCTTTTCCAGAATAACCACCACTTTAGTTTGGACACAGTGTGACCATCAGTGGGAGCCATCCCAGATCCTAAAAGAAGCAGAACCACTGGGCAGCAGACACAATGAACAGAGGAGAATATGTTAACCACCTCTGCTGCTCTGCACCCTCCTCCCTCAAACCATCAGAAACTAAGGAAAATTAAGCTATTTTTAGCTTGAAGGTGTCTGGTTTTGTTGCTAACAAGAAAAAGGGGGTTTTATACCAAAACCCCAGAGCTTTCTCCTCCCTTCAACTGGAACAAAAAGATATTAACACTCCCTTCATATCTTGGCCTGCTTCCATCCTGCCTGCCTGCCTCCTATGGCAACTATAAATTATTCTTTCAGATTACCTGAGGTTCTGGGAAAAAAAAAACCCAGCACTGGGTAGACTATGACAGAATCATGGATAAATGAGTATGATGCCATTAACAGGACAGGCAGCATCAAGAAAGTTATTTCTAAGGAATACCTTTATACAGAATGTGACACTGAATAATGAAGAACAGCTCAACAGCACAGTAACTACCAGAGGGCAGAGATAAGGAAGGCTGTGTGATATTCAGGAACATTATAAAACCTGCAAGAGTACTTCCATGTAATTGCATTTAGGGATGTGAAAAGGCAGAGGAACTAAACAGACATGAGGAGTTTTTTTTTAAATGACTGATGCAAAGTAATTTCGAAGAAATAGAGGAAAGGTCTGCCTCTATTGCACAAAATTGGATAATGCTACAGAACTGCTACATATTTGACAAAACCTAGCCACCAACAGGAAATACATCAGACTGGAAAACCAAGGGGAGAATTAATAACATTTTCTGTCAGTCTAATCTCAGCAAGTGTTTTCTGCATTTATGACAGAGTGACTGCATCATCCAGAACAAGCAGTCACACTCTCCCAAAATGAGCTTCTCTGGCCACTGAGTACCAAAGAAAAACAAGGGAGACTAAGCTTAGGAAATGTATTCAGCTGGAGATGGAGCAAGAAATGCTCATCAGACTTGGAGAGGAAAAAAATAAATCACCTATTCAACAACTACTTTAAAAAGTTATGATTCCTAACAAACACTGGCTTGATACTAATGCAGAGACAATGATATGAAAAGCCTGCAACTGTCTCATTTAAGGTCTCTTAAGGATAAAGTGTGGTAAGACTGACAAGAGCTCAGTGCAGTCAATGGTACCTGAGCCCAGGAGAACACGAGTGAAGAACTGCACAAGCTCCACTCAGGGTTTTATGCCATCAGTCACAAACAGACATTAACGGAAAGCCTACAAAGAACACCAACAATATACACAGGAATACAGCTGAGACACAAAAGTCCATCTCATGTAGCTCTTCCAAAGAATGCAACAAAAACCAAAAATAACGCTTAAAGCCTGGGACAGGCTGGAGAAGAACATTACTGAACAGAAACTGACTTCTGTGCAATCCAGCCAAGAATTGGTACAAGCAAACCAAGAGGTTTCTGTCAGGATCTTTTCTAAAAGTGCTCAACTGGTTTAGAACTACACAGAAATAATGAAGCACTGGGTCAGTGCTTCCTTCTCTAGCTCCATTCTCCATCCTCCAAAAAAAATCTTCTGGAAATACACTTACATGAATCTACTCTTAATTGGTGTGATTCAGAAGAACCTCATTCTTCTCTCAGTGATGCACCAGGAGAAGGGATTTGTCAAGCAGACGTTTTTCACATTTTATTGCAGTAGATTAATACTAGTTGTGTTGCATTGCTTAAGATTTGTTGTACAATAATAGCTAAGACCAAAATCAAACCAAGATTTGGACCACATATAACTGAAGAAGTCTCAAACTGAATTTCTGCAGGAAATTGGAAGCTTGCCCTGCTCTGCACAAGATGTTTCAGTTGAGAATCTTCAGCGCTCTCTTCTAATCCTTGTTAGTCTTTAATTCTGCTTCTCTATTCTGCTATTTCATTCATGCTACCCCACATGGTCACAAAGTCCCCCTGAGCCACTCCTTCCTAATCAACCACTGCAGCAGAAACTGCAGCAGCAGCAGCTGGGGCTCCAGATGTGGGGCTATAAATGTTGGGGAAAGAAGTGAAGCTGGGCATTTGCTCCCTCTCTGTGATGGTAAATTCAAAAACAGCCCTGTGGATAAAATACATAAGGTAGGTTCTTTCTCCTGGTTATTTCTGCTGGTGTTTAACTGAGAAATCTTCACTGAAATCAAACAAAAGCAGTCAAAAATATGGTCTCTTAGCTGATGTGGATGGCCATAAGGCTGTTTGCACCCACAAAAAGGATTTTCTCCAACAGCTTTACTCTGACATCCAGTCTTTTGCTGCTTTCCTTGAATTAAAGGTTTCTGATGGCCAAGGTTTACATTAAAAGGCAACTTCTGTTCTAACATGGTGGCATCATACTGTTTCCCACCATGCTTGGAAAAAATACCTTTTAGGTTCCAAGGGAAAGACTACAAGACTGGAAAATATATCTAGCTTGCATGATTTCAGACTTTTCAAGAATTCCCTGCACACTTCACATTTGGAGTGCAATCTTCTCTACTCCATTTGGTGGGAGAAATGTGGAAGATTCCCCAGGATCTGCTCTGAAAGCCTGCCCATCACCCCAGAACAAGAGTACCACAGGAAAGTGAACTATGGCTCTTGTCCTTCTTGTCAGGAGTCACTAATTGGCCCCAATTCTTCAGAAAGGAAAAAAAAAAATCACAAGTCCTGAGAATTTAGTATTTATAAACACGCTTCAGATCTTACCTATATGGTCCTTGCAAAAGTTAATTCTGGGACTAAAAGATCCAAGCCTTTCCTTACCATTTTTCTAACACATGACAAAATTGAAATACTTAATAATTGCAATTAGCCTGTCATTGCAATTACACACCATCATCAGGAGCAGAAAACATACACACAAAGGAAGGAAATACTGACATTTCAGATTTTCTACCTACACCCACTAGGTTTACTAAGGCAGTTTTGAATAAAAGAGTATTAAAATAACACAGAAGAATCAACATTAGGAAATGAGCCTCAAAGTCTGTTTCAGGCTAATTGTATGAGAGAGAAGACACCAAGAGTCCGCTTACAAGAGCAGAGGGTTGAGGATAAAACTTCAGATTTACTACCATGAATGCAATTACAAGCAGAACAAAACTGGTTTCCTGGAAATTCATGCATCGAATGCAACAGCACATTTTAATTTATGAATCTGTAACTTCACATCATCATGATAAATGGATGACAGTAATTTTTTAACTTAATGTCAGTGGGTTGTAAAGATTAACACCCACATTCTTCCTTGCATAAATTAACTATCCAAAACTGATAGGCTGAGACTGATTCTCTGTTCCTACAAGGTGTAACAAATCTATGAACAACAGTATCATAATTTATAGTGTTCCATAATTACAATGACTTTTTTTTTTGCACAAGTCATTAACTCTTGCTTTCCTTTAGAGGGAACAGACCTCTACTACAACTGTTTGCAATCAGACCTCTTTTTCACTTGTAAAGACCTGATTTCATCTTTTTTGTTCTGTAGTGCTGTTTTCCTTTGATTATAGTACCGTATAACTGGCAACAACAAAACACAACTGAAAAAAAAAATCCATTTTCAAGAAGATGCATGAATCTGAAAAGTAAAGACCAATACACAGAAAAAGAAGAGCGGCATTTTGTTTATTATTAGATGTCATTTCTAATATTAAAAACAAACAACAACAAAACAAAAAACAAAACAAACAAAACAAACAAAACAACAACAAAGAAAAAACAACCAACTTTCCAAATGCTCACAATTCTCCTTCCCTGAGTGCCAGTGGGACAGGCAGGATTGTCAGAAATACCTGACCTCTCAATCAGTCTGAGAAGAAATTTAAGATGAACTTTAAAGCAGGCAATTCTCTTGTGTGATGCAGAGTTCTCAATCACCAGAACCAGCAGGGAAGGTGTGTACTGTATTTCCTAAAAAGGGTCCTGTAACTCTGGATGCAATTCTGACTCCAGGATTCATCCTTTCCCCCACCTGCAAACTCAGCAGCTCCAGCTCTCATGAGTGAGGAGCTGGCATGCCAGCTCAGCACAGAACCTGCTCTGAAAGCAATCTGCTACTTAAAGAGGCATTTCTTGCCCAGAATGCCCATGTTGGCATGAGATGTACAATGCTAACTCCTGTAGAAAACCAGGGCTGTTAAATACCAGGTCTGGAATTCTCTTGTCTCTAACACAATGCACAATCCTCAAAGCACAACACCTTCCCTAATTACTGAGTAATTTCCAAGAAAGGGCAGATACTATTTCCTATTCCACTTGTGACCTTTCTATTTAGACAGAGCAGTGTGTGAATGTTTTAATCCCTCAGAACACAACAATGGTGCTGATACACTGAGGAGTAAACCAAGTGTGGTTTCCACTGCTCCTTACAGTTACTCCTAAAAATTACTGCTTTGTACATGAACTAGTAAAAAAAACCTTCCCAAAGCAAACAGGTGACATTGCCATAGAGAAACATCTTCTCAACAGAGCCCTTAGGAACAAGCATGACACTTGAAGTTTAAACAAATTAAATTAACATGAGCCAAAGGGCTCCACCAAAGCTTACAGAAGATGTTCTGCACACAATTTAAAGGAAATACAGCAATGTTTACCTTTCTTGGACCTCATAGCATGTAGGCCAACACATCAGTGCTACCTGAATTAGTTTCTGCTTTTACTTACTGTGAAATAGTCAATCATTTAAATGTGTTCAACTAAAGAATGTAAATACACTAAAGAGCCAGGAGTCTTCTCTGAAATGAACAGCTGCCCAATGACAGATTTTTCTTCAACACAACTATTATTGGAATGCTTAATTTTATTCCTCAAGTCCAAGAAATTTTGGGAAAAAAACCTGAAATGTGCTATTTTAATGAATCATAACTGTATAGATAAAAATAATCATTTAGCTCAATAAATCTGACAGAAGATTTTTAACCTACTATGAAATCTCCTGAGTTTTAAAGAGATTCACATATTTTATTCATTAGAAATTTATTTGTTTCATCTCTTTATTAACAGCTTTAGCAATACCTGCATAAATTTCAGGAAATCTCAGGAACAGGCAAGATTTGCACTATAAGCAGGAGGCAGGTTCATAAAGCACTTCCATCAAAGGCTAACTTACACAGGGAGAAAATAATTCTCAGCTTCTGCTACTCTGTATGAAGATGCTGAGACACACACAGGAGAGTAACTGTGAATAACAAAGCCACATTATTTGCAGTAAATTCTTCTACACTCAGACCCAAGTCCATGACAGGTACACAAGGATTTCTAAACTATGCATATGAAGGTGTATTTTAGCAGGATCAACAGAAAAAACAGGCACTGAGCAAAGGAAATGCTTTTGTTTTCCTCACTAAGGAAAGTGAGACAGTGAGGGCAGAACCTTACTTCAGAACTGGGATCTTTAAACACAAAAAGTGAAACAACTTTTTTCCCTCTTCTTTTTAAATGATGAAGACACTCACTGCTTCAGTAAATACAGTTTACTACCCAAGGCCTGCTCATTGAAGAGATCTGTAAAAGTCTATTTTGTGTGACAGATATCTGTGACACTGAAAATTCCAGAAATTCTACTGTGCATTGCACAGGAACTGGAACACAGGGTATCTCAAGCACCTCTTTAAGGTGTATGCACAGAAATGTGGAATTCCTTTTCTTGAGACTTCTCACAGCTGCAGAGAGGATCTGGAACTGCAGAGGTAAATGGAGCTGTGGGGATGGAGAAATGCACCCCACTGGGGTGGGGGTGTTTGAAACAACAGCAAGGGTTTCACATATCAATATACAATCTCATCTTTCATTGGTTTCCTGTTGGAGATTTTTCAGAAATGGCTTAGAAGGCAGCTGTGAGGAGCAAATTCTCACAGCCTGTTTCTGTAAACAGCAGAAGTTCTCAGGTTGTTTTTAATTACTAGTAAAAGTGACAAACATGAAGGCCTTGAGAACCTTGCATACCAGACTTATCAGGCAGTTTTCTCATGGCAGGTGAATATTCTATCTTTGGCTGTTCTGGGAAAGTAAAAGTAAGTTTTGAGAACACAAATCTTGGTATTGAAAACAAAAGGAGGGGTTGGTGTGTTATCTCTGACCTATGATGAGCTCGGGTTTTGCAATATGCATGAACTTAATTAACACGGTTATAAAAAGTGACTGATTGAGTCAATAAACGGAGTTGGTGCTGGACCAACAAAGGTGGGTCGTCTCCCTCCACTTCAATATTTTCCTATTGAAAAGTGATGAAAAATGTTCAAAGCATATAAAAGAACAATTGGATTCTGAAAATGATCATACCTGACACAGCAAGGAAATCATCAATACTTGTTATATCATCCACAGCCTCAGTAAGAACACGGATGTGACTCTCCCACGTACTCCTGTACATCTCCATGTTGTTTTTCACAACTTGACTTTTTGGTCTGGCAGCAAGAGCTAAAGCAGCATTAATAACCTGTACCAAAAACAGACAAAACCAAGGAAATAATTATTTCTTCAGAAATTAAATCTTATGTTTTATTTAACATAGCAAAGCAGCATTCCTGTTCTCCAAACAAAAGTTTGCTCAGCTTTTGGTTCTCTTCTCAAGCAGAAGTATCAGTCAGATGTTGCTTAGACCAACTTCCATTTCAGCTTCATAAATTAAGAAGCTGATGGAAGGGGACAGAAAAATCCCAACATTTTTGTTGTGGTTGGAAAATCACACTCTTCCACTTTGCAGTATATCAAATACAAGGAGGTTTTCACTCACACACTTATGAGAACAGCAACCATCATTTCACTTTGAGTTTAACATCAAGAGCTTGCTATGGATATCTCCACTGAGAGAGAGAATACCAGCCTCTGCCATATAAAAGTGGGAGGGTTTTCCAGAACAACTGCTGTGTCTTTTAGGATCAGAGGTACAGGACACAACACATACTACAGCTAGATAAAAGCAGCAGTCTGGTTGTGCTCAGTCAGTTCAGACTAAAACCAGAAATTATATCCACATGAAGAGAGGAGATTTCATCTCTTTCAGAAAAGACTAACTGAAGGTGCAAACACTGGATCCCAAAGTGATTATTTCTGCAGATACTTCTGCAGTCAATTAGCTAGAGAGGCTTTTTCCTAATATGGACATTTACTGATGTAATACACATAAACATTTTTAATTTAAAGTAACACATATGCTGGGTAGAAGCTCAATATTCACCTTGCATTTCCCTTTTTTTCCTTCTGAACACTGCTTATTTATCAAGGGGGGAATGATTTTAAGACAACCAAACGTCACGCAGAACATGGGGAGAAAAACAACACACCCTTGTAGCTGAGCATGGCAGAGAATTAAAAAGCACAGGAAGAGCAACAGGAAAAGAATAAAAAACCTCCAACATCCCAAATGAAATATATTACAAGTTATCTTTCCCTTCCTGAAGAAGAAGGAAACTGTTCAAATTGCACAGTTACACTGGCCGTGAAAAGAGTCATAAAAAGATTTTGCAAGATACTTTAATAGACTAGAATATGCTGGTGCAGTAACAATGAGAATTTTCTGCCTGCCCCATTTTGGTCAGCTGGGTTCCTGACTTGGTAACAAACATTTGTTACAAACAGGAAAAGAGCAGAAGCTCTGATACTGCCAGGAGCAAAAGGCACCAAGGCTGGAATCAAACAGGCAGCACCTATGTGCTGGGGGACACATTTATAAAAGTGGGGATGCAAGTTGTAATTAATAATTCTGCCGGTTTTGCATTAATTGACATTTGGTGAGGCAGGAAGATGCCACCCACAGAAATGATTTTTCTGAGAGGAGCTGCTGAGAGCTTCCTCCATGCCCAAAACCACCAATCAGTGACTGGTTTTGAAGACAGACACATTGTTAAACCACTAGAAAGCTGAACACACACGATAAAAATGAACTCCAGGAAAAGCTCTCTGTCCTCTGCTGCCTGGAGAGAGCAGTTTTTCCCTGTGGAGGCTGGGAGGCCTGCAGCAGAGACTACAGCACTTCAGGCTTGGAAGGACAGAACCAGGCTAAGAGAAACTCCCCCTCTGGGGTCAGGGTGAGAAAAGCCTTCCTCCCCTAAGCCTCTGCAACCACACATTAATGGTTTAAGGTTTATTGGCTCCCCTAGTTGATGTCACCCCTGTTCAGCCCCCTTTTCCATATTAGCATTCCCCCGAGAATGTTCTCTCCTTTTCTGATCGCCTTTGGCTCTCATTTGCCACATTGCTCCACCCCTGTTGGTTTCCCTGGTTTACTGCTCCTCCCTGCACCACTTTTCCCTGTTTCCACTGGCGCTTGTCCCTCAGATCCACCCCTTCTTCTCTTTATTTTACCCCGAGCCTGTTTTTGTCTTTGTCCCTGTACCCTTTTAGAATAAACACTCTCTGGATCTCCCAACAAAGACCCATCCTTGTCCTATTTGTTAGCTCCTTTCTAGCCAGCGTGCTCCAGACCCCAAAAGTGCAGGTTGCTCAAAGGAACTCCCTGAAGTGCAACAATTCCCTTCCCCTCCTGGGCCGGGGTCTGGGCAGGGGAGGCCATGGGGCCCAGCCAAGGCAGGGCCGGGCAGGGGAGGCCACGGGGCCCAGCCAAGGCAGGGCCGGGCAGGGGAGGCCACAGAGCCCCAGCCAAGGCAGGGCCGGGCAGGGGAGGCCACGGGGCCCCAGCCAAGGCAGGGCCGGGCAGGGGAGGCCACGGGGCCCCAGCCAAGGCAGGGCCGGGCAGAGGAGGGGCCCAGCCAAGGTAGGGGCGGGCAGAGGAGGGGCCCAGCCAAGGTAGGGCCGGGCAGGGGAGGCCACAGAGCCCCAGCCAAGGCAGGGCCGGGCAGGGGAGGCCACAGAGCCCCAGCCAAGGCAGGGCCGGGCAGGGGAGGCCACAGAGCCCCAGCCAAGGCAGGGCCGGGCAGGGGAGGCCACAGAGCCCCAGCCAAGGCAGGGCCGGGCAGGGGAGAGTCCAGGTCTCATCGGCTGCTGAGTCCAAGCCTGGCTGTCACTGTTATATATTCTAGAAAAATCCCCTTGCCCAGTATTTTCTCCTGGGAATCTGAGAAGCCTCAGCTTCTCCATGTTTTGCTGCTTTGGAATGTGGTCTGGAGATTGTTTTATCCAACATGTGATTTGTTTTTACTTAATGACCAATCACCATCAGCTGTGTCGGACTCTGAGGAGTCAGTAACAAGCTTTTATTATTCATTCTTTTCTAGCCTTCTCTCTGTATCCTTCTCTATCTTGAGTATAGTTTTACTATAGCATTCTTTAATATAATACTCTAAAATAATAAATCAGCGTTCTGAGAACATGGAGTCAGATTCCTCATGTCTCACATCATCCTGGGGACCCTCACGAACTCAACACCTGGCTGCTGAGATCCCGGCTCTCCACACAGTGTGGCCACCAAAGAAACCAAGGCAGCTCTGCAGCCTGGGCAGAAAGCAGCCCCTGGCTGGAGCTGAGATTCTGACACAGCCCCAGTGCTGCCTGAAGAGCCATCACCATGAGTGCTCTGGCCTGAACAGCCATCACTATCACCATCACCACGAGTGCTCCAGCCAGCGCCCAGCAGGGCTCACGTCCCTGAGGGATCACCATCTGCAACTCCCAGGTGAGCTCTTGACTCTTTCAGGGCCCAAATAAGGTTTGTAGACCTTCAGTCCTCCCTCAAGTGAGAGAAAAGGACAGAGTGAGGACACGTAGAGGAACAACATGAAGACACTAAGGTCAGTAAAGAAAGAATCAAGCCCCATATGGCAGGAGAATGGGGAGATGCCTTAAATTTAAGCTGAAATCCTCTTGTAAAGCTATGGAGAAGAATATAATTGACACATCAGACTCTTTTTCTCCATAACTCATTGAAAAGTATGCAGGATGAAGCATTCAAATTGAAAATAGAGCAAAGGCATCTATGCTAAAGTAAGCAGATGTTGAAGTAGCTGTGATACCATAAGAAGTTTGAACAGAGAGAGAGAGAAGAGTGATGAAGACCCTGTGCTCCCAGGCAGAGAAGGAGACCACCTCTGTTCCCAAAGATGATTTCAAAGGTAGATAAAGAGAACTTTTAAACAGCTCATCCTTACAATAGTACCCCATAAGCTGACATGGCCTATAAACACAAGTGTGAGAAGGCTGCAGAAAGATGGGAGGGACTTCACAATTGCAGATTTTCCACGCACTGCTATTTGTGAAAATTAAACGCTACAATGGAACTGTTTCTTGTGGAGAAGTCTCCATGGCATGGCAAGGGACACTCCTCTCCCTAAGAGAACTGAAGAAAGGTTGTTCTAGAGGTGATAAACTGACTGAATTGTTCTGTACATTGTTAGTGGGAAAGAAAAGGTTGTAGGGGGGAGGAGAAATGTTCTGAAAGTTTTATTTTGATTCTTATTATTCTTCATTTTAGTTACTACTAATAAAGTTTTCTTCATACCCTTTTAAAGTTTTGAGCCTGCTTTGCCTTCCTCCTGATCCTGTCTCACAGCAGGAAATGAGTGAGTACATTCTAGTGAGTGCATTTAGCCAGCACTCAGCCCACCACATGATTTGCTGCATTGGCCAGGAAATCTCGAATTGGCAAACCAAAACAACTACAATAATTTCTCTAATTCTAACTCTAAACATCTGAAAACGGTGGAAAGCAGGTTTCAAGCAGTCAGCACACGCATTTTTGTCCAAATTATACTTTTTGTTAGGATGCACAGCACACCCAGAAATTCAGTGCCTATCCCTGTACAGCTGCATACAAGCAATCACCTCCAGTTTCTCTATTTCAATAGCAATACCCACAATACATAACTTTCCACAGGCAGTGCAATATATAAAAGCCCATTTCTGTTTAGCTCTACAGCAGCTTCTCCAACACTTCTAAAATTAAGAAATTTGTAGGAGTTGAGGCTTTAACTATTTTCATTCCTATCATGCTTGATCCATTTTCACAGGATCAATTTTCTAAGCCAGGGGCTCAAAATTTCCCCTCAATAATTCTTAGGTCACATTGGTCCTGTTTTGACTTACCACACTAACTAGTTTAGGTTTTAAAATGTGCCCATCAAGACTGAAATACTGAACAGGTAGTTTCTAACTTTTCTGTTTAAGAGCTTAATTAGACATCAACTGAAAGTCAAACTCTATTTCTGCTCAAATACAAGAGTCTTTTTCTTACTGCATTTTCTTCTTTGTTTTGGCAGATTTACCAGGTTGGCTCTGCCAAAAGTAACAATGGGACAGTGCAAAAAGCTGTTCCAGTATCAGAGCCAGCATCTTTTATCTCACCAAAGATAGCAAGAACCAACTTTTGTCTCACCACATGCAATAAAGAGGTGAACTGCTTGGGAAGATCATCAAAACTGTTACAGAATGTAGCCAACTTTATCAGATGGGTGCATTTAGAAATCCTTTGACTCCAGATATCTCTGGGAAAGAAGTCCTGAAGCCTGCAGTAACTAGAGCCCAGACAGGTGGGCACCCTGCTCCAACAGGGTGCACTGGCACATCACTTGGGCTGCAAATTATCACCTCTGACCACCTCAACAACACCAACCAGAGCATTTACCTAAGGCTTCCCTCAGGAAATGTACAGCTACAAGTGAAATCAGCTCCATCCCACACAAAGGCAGCTAATCCTGAATTAAAGAATTAAACATTAAAGGTGACACTGTTCCTTATGGTTCCCCTGGCAAACTGCTCTAACCCTTAATGTCCTCCTAAGAAAAGACTGAATTTCACTCAGAAGAACATCCCATAGAACCATTCAGCCTGCTAGTAATGAAACCAAAATGCTGTCATAGCTGAATTGCAGAGCACACTACAGACCCCATGTCTTTGTCCTGCCAGGGAACCACATCAAGGTAGGAGACTTTTGGCCAAGCACAGATCCACAGTGAGCTTTGTTCTCTCTGGAACTGTCCCAAAGCTTGATCCACATGCACTGTTCAGGCTGTGCACTCCCAATCTGGCCCAGCAAACTTGAATACATTATCACACAAGTAAAATGAAGACTTTAAACCCTCTTCTCCTGTAAAAAGAAGAAAAAAAACAAAAAAGGAAAAGAAAACTTCACACTGGGACATACTCAGACTCACCAACAAGACACCAAGCTGAAAATGTCACTTTCTTAGGCTTAATGAGGTTTATTAGCTTTTCTACTTCACTCCAACTATTTTTTTTAATTGGCCTTAAGAAACAATGAGAGCAAAACTCATCAGAAGTCCCTGTTTCACCACTGCTTCCTGATCTAAAATAAGGTTAACATTTGTTACTGGCTAATTAAAAATAGCTTTATTCTACCTTATTACAGCATATTAGGCTGTTCAAATTCCATTATTACTTTTCCCCCACTTGTATTCCTGCACACAAATATCACAGTTCAGGTTACCAGAAAGCTGCTGCTACTCTTGCTCACTGCTGGGGCATTTCACTTGGAGCTAAATTACCAGTTTCCAAATAAATCCTTGGACTTGTGAGCAAACAAGAGTAAAAAGTACATAGGCAGGGTTGGATTAACATTACCAGAGAGTGCTTTTACAGTCTTTCAATAAAAAAAAACAAGGTAAAAAGCAATGGCAAATGTCTGTTATGGCAGTGACTACAGCAGAAGAAAACTAGACATTTCTTAGAAATTAAATATAAGGATATTCTGAATACTAAAAACTGTTAGCCCCTCTAACCAAAACAAGAAAAATATCTGAATTAATAGTTTGGGTTTTGTTTGGTAATTATCTTTCTTTCCAGCTGAACAGGAGCTGGCCACCCAGCTTTACATTCACTTGCACATCCAGCAGACTAATTTCCAACAGAATTAGGTGGGCAAATACATCAACTTGACACAGTAACAGCAGTGCCAAGTTCAATCAAATATTTTTCCAATGTGCTTGAGAAATTTACCTCCAAGAACAGAAGGGTCAGTGGTATGGTCATATTCAGTCAGGATGGTCGTATTCAAGGTGAGCAGTACATCAATTTGTCATTTGAGTCTGTCATTTCTAGAGATCAGAATCCATGCCTTTGTTTAAAATCAAAACTATCCTGTGCAACTTACACTGACCCCAATTAATTCATGTAATGTGACCAGTTTCTGAACAAGGTTAATCGAGGTATATACACAGATAGCACAACAAAACAGAGAAAACTGGCTTCTGAGCTTTTAGAAGGTGCATTTTTCCCAAACTGTTAGTAAGTACTCATGCTACATCACAAAAGAAATTGCACTACTTGGGACTGTAAGGAAGAAAACTCATGTCCAGCTGGTTTTGATGGAAGAGAACCTGAGGGTTTTCCTCTTTTTTTTCAAAAATGATCACCTGAACGTGTAAAATGCAGTCCTGCAGCTGGGGTGGAGTAACCTACTCATCATGGCACAGCCTGGGAGGTAGCTCTGCTGGAAAAGGAGCTGACACCCTGCTCGTGTCAGCAGCACTGCCCAGGGACAGCTGACAGCACAGGCAGCTCAAAGGGCACGGTGCAGAGAGGAGGTGACACCTCTGGATCACACCTGTGTCCAGTTTGGGGCTCTCTGACACAACAGACAACAATAAGTAAGGCACGTTCAGCAGAAGGCCACACCTAGAGGGTTATGGGCTGGAGCTCTTACCCTGCAAGGAGGGAGTGAGATCTGAGCTTTTCAGCCTGAGGAAAAGGCAGCTTCTGAGGGCCCCAAGAGCAGCCCTGACAAAACCAGCACAGCCAGGCTCTCCACAGCCATGCATGGTGGAAGGGTGTTCTGACAGCAGGCAGAGGAAGGAGCTGATCAGAGATGGCACAGATGCACGCAGGAGACATTTCACACCAGGGTTAGTCAGGCTTGGAGTTGCCCAAACAGTTTGCGCAGTCTCTGCCCTTGGCCTTTCAACACTTGACCAGTCAAAGTTTAGAGAAAGGTCGGAGTTCAGTTTGGAATTGAGCATTGAAACCAACAGCTGTGAGCTGTAGACATCCCAAGGTCCCTTCCAACCTGAACTACTGTTGTTCTGCAATGCAGTTACTCTGCAACTCCATGATAAATACTGACATCAATTCCTTCTGGGGCAGAGTGACACACTTCCCCAGGGTAATCTAGGAAAGGTAACAGAAATGCAAACAATGCAATCATGACAGGATTTCCTAGGTCACTAATAGGACACAGTGGTTCTACTAAAGAAACCACAGAAACATGCTGGCTCTCTGCTGTTGTTGCTCTTTTAACACAAAATTGTGGGGAACTTCTGCCAAGCTGTGCCTGGCACTTCTCTTAACACAGCAGGGGAGCTTAAATATCCAGATACACCCAAGCTCTGCAAAAAAGAGAATCTATTTACTGCTAAGTCAAGAAACAAACTTGGAAGCAAAACCCCGCACTATAATGGTAAAAAGGTGCAAGGATATGTGACACTGTTGCTTTGGCATCTGGCCCATAAAGCAATTGCAGTAACACAGATATGAAAAACCCATAACAATTTAAAGCTTTGAAAGCTGAATATCTTGTATACAACATATTTAATCATAAAGTGCATTTCAGTCAATATAAATAAATAAAATTGAGGTCGCGTTGATAACAGCCCTAGACAATACAAACACAGTCTACCCAAGGGCTAAGTGCATTCCAAGAGTAAATGAATTACTGGCTGTATGTGTTAATAAAACTGACTTGAATTGCTTGGTAAATTCAAAAACCCCACTGGAAACAGCTGAAAGTAGATGCAGAGTAAAGGGAGATTATTTAATCATTATATCAAAAGTGACATATGAAGACAAAGCAAGATTGTATTTCCACAAGAGGCTTTCATCCATTTCTGAACATCAGAGAACTTCACCCACAGCCCTCTCCTCCCCTCACAACGCCCCAGCAAATGCCACCTCAGCAGCATCATCCACTCCTGACAGTTATGAGGAGGGAAGTGTACAGGTGGTACATGACCATAAAGTTTTACATTATGTTCAAGATTAAGACACGTAGTGCTTCAGAAAGAGACTAAAAAATCCAACAAGAAACAATGATGCAATAAGAACTCAGCAATCCCTAAAATACTAAATGCAGCGGTAAAAACAAGACAAATTATGACCCAAGACAAAATTTGAAAGTCCTATTTGCAACCTCTACTTTAGCAGAACTAGTATTTAAAGAACTTACTAGATTTTTTCTCCTTTCCCACAATTTAAAAAGCAGGAAGAGGGCTATCACTCAGGGCATGTGGTTTAACACTGAACATACCTGACTATGTTTGGTAATAAGTTTGATAAGGTATATATGAATTATATATGAGTTGTTCTGAGAATATGAGCCAACTTGAAGCTCTGCAAAAAACCTCAGTGAACAAAGAGTTGCATTACCTCACCTTAAAATCTAGCAAAAGCCTTCTTGATAGCAACAATTAAAGGAAGATTAAACTTCTACATGATTATTAAAAGCTACTGGCCAAGGAACTTGTGACTAAATTAAGAACAAACAGAACTGTGGGCGAGGGGGTAACCCAGCAATTCTACAAACATTATTGGTCTGAAACACCAGGCAAGAAATGAAGACAAAATTCTGCAGTTTTGTCTCCTGGTGCCTGGGCAGGGGCAGCCAGTAATACACAGAAATATATTATTACACTGGGAGAAGATTTTTGTATTTTATGAAAACAAATTGTGTAATTTCATTCAAAAGCAAACCTTCCAACACAGTCTGGCCCTGCTGAGAGGCATGATGCACTCCTCAGGAACAAAACCAAACCCACACACACCAAGCAGCCCTCTAAAGCTCTTCCTACCCCTGAACACATCTGTGTTTTGGCTTTACTTAGGGACTACATGCACATTTCTGAATAAATCTGAAACCCTTCTACAGAAGAGGCACGCAAAGTTATCTTTAACAAAACAAACTTTCCATTACTTTAGTTTAAAATGTCACAAAAGCACAAAAGAACCGACAATGTAGTTAAATATTCAGCATTTACATTTGGGCGGATAGTCACTCTACTTTTTGGAGACAGACATCAGAATAGGCTGAACACTTACAGACTGATTCTTAAGTGCATCCTACAGCACTTTCCTTCCAGAACTTACTTCACCTGACCTGACAAGTGTAGCAGACAGCAGATCCCCAAACACATTGGGCTGTTTTTGTAGGCCAGATTTCAGGTGTCTGATTTGCATGGAACCATAATTTCAGTTACTTTTGCTTGGTTTGCAGTACTGAAACTCAAATAAGGAGAATAAACATTCCTATTCCTGCCTTTCTGTATACAGTGTCTGTAAGTGACCCAGGGAATCTTTTGGATAGGATATATGAAGGTATGGGGGTGGATTGCACAAATTCCCTAGTTTATTTCAAGAACCAAAAGTGCATTTTTTGACTCATTAAAAAATCACTGTTCCTCCAAACACAATATTTTTTTGTATTAGCTATACAGCCATTAGCCAGGATCTCACCTAGGATCCAGCAAATCATAACACTGGGCAATTACTTTGATTTTAGGTACAGTTTGAATGTTCTAGCTAAAAATTACTTTCTTGTAGCCACAGCTTGTATACGTGGGGACAATTAGATTCTGCTCAGAAAGCCACAGAACACTTCACCCAAGTTTATTAAGCCTTAAACAATGCAGTCTCAAAATCCTGATTTCAAGATAAGCACATTCTTAAAATGGAAGCTTAAAATAATCCTCAGGACTTACTGATACACATAAGAAAAAATTTTAAAAAATCTGAGTTCTGCTTGTAATGGTTTTGAGTATAAAATAACAACACAAAATATAGTGGAAGTCTTATCTTCAGCAGTGCTCTACTGAAATCCAGAGATCAGCTACCTGCAGTTCACTGTAAGTGTATTTACCTTTGTGTTCCAAGCCTCTTCATGCAGCAAAGCTTTTCAGAGATGTAAACCCCTTCTGTGTTTTCTTAGGCTGTGTAAATGCTCTATCAGAGCACACCAGCAGCACCAGCTCCATTGGGATAAAACTCCTTTCCCCTGGGCACAGCTGGGTTTGCTGATCAAGCTGGGACAAGCCATGCACACATCACACTCCCAGAGCTGTGGCACAGCTCCCCAGCACAGGCAGGCAGAGGGAAAACTCTCTGGGAATTACACAGTCTAAGGACTTGATCTCAAAAGGTGTTCAGCATAAAATGCCCCTGTGTCTAAATACAATCCCCATAATTATCAATCAAATTAGCTGCACGCTAAAATTGCAGTATAAAACTGAAGCTTTTATCATTAACCTTCTGTTTATTGGATTTTATACCCAAGTAAATCTTTAGTCCAATTTATAATGTAATGCATAGAAAACAGAAAGGTCCTTATGGGATGTGCCAAACTTGAGAGAGATGAAATAAAACTGTAATGAAACTGGAACAATTGCACTGTAACTACACTACAGCTACAGTTCTTGAATATTTGTTAAGATGAACACACACATGGATTACATTTATAAACTGGCAGGGGGGAAGGACAGCAGTACAGCTCAACATGTATGACACAACTATTGCTTCATGTACATTTTAAAGTACATTATACAAAATCCCAACCAAACCAGCACAGGAAAATACAAACAACCTGCTACATTAGTATTAATTAGTTCCTCCTTCCCTCTTGGGATTTCTAACAAAACCATCATCATTACAAACAAAACTCTTCTTTAGTAATTATTTAAATGCCAATGCCCTTCATTTCCTATAACATCTATAAGCTATGGTATGGTCTGAGCTGAAGCCAACAGCAAGCCTTCAACCTCACACAAAAACAAGTTACTGAACAGACAGAAAGCAGAAAGCTTTAGGAGAGTTACACAGAGACAGGGATATGGAAGTTGGAAATCTATAATGTGCCTCTGGAAAGAACAGGTAGAAGCAGGCTGGTGACAAAGTGGGATGCACAGGCATCCTTAAGTGTATTCCATGTCACTCACACAGTCACACAAACTCCAGTTCTTCACCTGTTTCTGCCACAGTCCAAATCTAAACAGCAGCAAACACTATCATGTCCTTTGTGGTCCTGGAGGTTTTTCCTGTCCTCCCAAGGCCTCACTCCATGCTCCTGGCCCCCACTGTGGCTTCAAGGACCTTGCTAAGGCTTTCCTTGCTGCAGGCCACAAACACCCCAATCTTCCTGAGCTGCTGCTCTCCTGCTGTGGCAGACCTCTCATTAGGGGTAGAAATGAGCCAAGACACAGATTCTCATTTAACAATGTGAAAAGGGTCCTGGTTTATTCTTCTCTACAGCCTAGCCATCTGACTCTGACTACAGCACACTCCTGCTGTTGGCTTTTCTGGCAGACTCAGACTGCTGGCTATTTCCTGTTGGAATGTGACTGCAAGCATTTCCTTGCTGTCTCTGACCACAGGCTTTTACCTAGCTCCACTATGACTGCAGGCTCCACAGCAGGCTCTGAGTCTATCAGATCCAGCCTGACCTCCCAGCAGAGCTTTTGCAGCAGCTCTCTTCCTTGTTTCCTTCTTCTTTGTGTTGCTCTGGATCATTCCTTCTTCCTCAGGGCTCCTCTACCTCCTCAAGGTGTAATTCCTCCAGGCCCTCCTTGACCAGCCAAACCACCCCTTTTATCACATGTATCTTTTTTTAGTCACAGCTTCAACCCAACAAGAGCAAGGCTGTTCTTCTTCTTTGGTAATTAGTACAGCTGTGACTTATCAGAGGTGAGGTCACTTGTAATCCCTTTTTGTACACCTGCACTCTCTCCCAGTTCAACACAACACAACTGTGAACAGACAAATAAGCCAACAGCCCATGCAGAGCACATCCTTCCTCCAGCAGGATTAGTGCCAGAACAACACTCAGGTGATGTTTGTCTTCACTTAGAGCAGGACCAGCAATGGGAAGGGCCTGCTTGCATTAAGTAAGAACATTGAGTGCTGGTGGTTTAACCACAGCCAGCAATTAAGAGCCACACTTGAAGCCATGCATGCAAGCAAAGGAAAACAAGGAATTCCCATCTTCAGGCACACATTCAGCCAACCCCAGGCAAACAGGGCTCCATTGCTGGTTTTACATCCCATGTCCTGTGTGCTTGTTCTGATGTTCTGCTTACAGCCCTGTGGTCAGAACTCTCTACTGTCCATCCTCTTCCTGTCAGAGGTCAATTACAGCAAACTCTCCTGCACAGGACAACCACCACCATCCTGTTGGCCACGTCTCATTGCAGCTCCTGGCTGTCAGAGCTACATGGGATAACAGTTCCATACTCAAGGAAGTTACAGAAAGGGACAGCAAAAATCCAGAGTAAGGTTATGGCATCCTAGCCAAACATATCATCCACATCTCTTCCTGCTAGGATGTCAATACCAGCACGTGTGGGAAATAAAGTGTGAAAACCAACACCACCAAAGACTTTTATAGAGCTCTTAGCAAATGCAAAATTATCTACAAGTACACATCAAGTTGCCTATGTAGCCTACAAAATCCTAAGAATAATCTTGAAAATACTACAACCCCATGACACACACAATGGCATGACCTTATCTGAAAACTGAAATTTAATTCCCATCAATTCATCACCTAAAGATATATGGGGGGGGGGAAATAGTTTGGTAAACAACACCTGAAATTACTGTTTGCAATAGTAGCAAAAGCTTTATGACATAAAAAAAGCTTTTCTAACTCAGAGTAGCAAATTAAGACTCTGCCTCCTTGTTAACAGGAATGCACAATCATCTAACAGATACAGGAAGGAAACCAACTGCTGCTGTATTTTACTATTACTTTCAAAGCTGCTGTGACTTTTCCCAATTACTTTTAATTAGGAATTTAGTAAAGCAGGCAGTAAAATTGCTAGATATTTTTGCAAATATGAATGTAAAATGGAACACAGAAAATCCCCTTGCAGACCACATTACCTCTCTTTGCCCCATTTAATGACATTATAGCATTGTAGTTTGCACTCAAAAATCATGAAAACACAAGAAGGGTAGTCATCCATTGCCTTGAATTTGATTACATTCCTGTAAAACCATTTAAAAGCTTTGTTTAAAATCGTGGAAGCTGAGAGACATGAACCAACCAATATTTTTAAGATTTGCCCTTTCACCCCTCTGCAGGTCAGCATTTACATTTGGGCGGATAGTCACTCTATTTTTTGGAGACAGACATCAGAATAGGCTGAACACTTACAGACTGATTCTTAAGTGCATCCTACAGCACTTTCCATCCAGAACTTACTTCACCTGACCTGACAAGTGTAGCAGACAGCAGATCCCCAAACACGTTGGGCTGTTTTTGTAGGCCAGATTTCAGGTGTCTGATTTGCATGGAACCATAATTTCAGTTACTTTTGCTTTGTTTTGCAGTACTGAAACTCAAATAAGGAGAATAAACATTCCTATTCCTGCCTTTCTGTATACAGTGTCTGTAAGTGACCCAGGGAATGTTTTGGATAGGATATTTGAAGGTATGGGGGTGGATTGCACAATGGATGGAATGGCAGTGGCTGCAAGGGAGTGCTGGGGTCAGCCTGGCCCAGGCAGGACCACATCCACAAGTCCTTTAACATCCTCCCTCAGAGCTGTGCCACAGTTTCCCCAAAGCACTGAAGTCTGACCCTGCACAAAGGGAAGGGAATAGCGTGCAGGGAATCCAAATGAATTGCAGTGCCTGTGCTGTCAAGCTGATGCAGAAGGCAGCAGCCATCTCCAGAAGGCTTGTTCAGCAGCTGCAGCCCCTGGGACAGAGGCACACAAGGACTTGGAGCACACAGCCCATCCTGGCACCAGTGCAGCTCCACCAGACTCATGTGCAGCTCACCCACTGCCCCAAGAGCCTGCCAGCTCAGTGCTCCCATCTGTTCCTCATCTGCATCCCCTGGTGACTGCAGGGTGACACAAGAATCCCCCTCACACTGCCAGTGCTCCAGCTGGAAAACATCTCCAGGTAGATGTGATGCTGGTAACAGAGATGCACATTGCCCCCAAAAAAGCCATGTCAGACGGATTCATGGATTAGTGATTTTAGCTCCTTATTTCAACAAGAGCAATGAACTCCCTTGTCAGCCTGTGCTATTTACACCTCTCTATTACTGCATGCTACAGCCACTTACATTTTTGGCTCTTTATTGCTGCCCATACCTCTCTCCAAAAACCATGTAAGACTCCATCTCTTAACAGTGGTATTGTTCTGCTGTCTTGTACTGCTCTAAGCTTCCCTACCCTGCTCCCCAGACTCAGTAGGTTCTACACCACAAGAAGTCTCTAATAATGATACTTTATTGCCATTCTTTCCCTTCCTAGCATTTTGCTGTAGAACTGTCACCAACAAAATGTAGCATCTCTAACTTATAAATCCACAAAAAAAGGATGAAGTTGAGGAGATTAAAAAAAATACCTTTCTAGGAAAAACACTTTCAAGTTTTAAAGGCAAAGGGAAAAACAAATTGTTTATAAAACATTCATAGCACTATGGTGCAATATAGCAAATGCCCTCCAGCAACTTTAACATCTCAATCAGTCTCATGTCTTATGTACACTGACTGCAGGTGAGGCAAGAAGAGGATAAAACAGGACAGCTTCTGTATTGCTGCAGAAGCTGAGGCTACTCAGGGTTTGTATTTTTGTTTAATATTACAAGGTGAGAATTTGTTGAGGACTCTAGTCTAACTCAACAGATGTTGGAAGATGAAAGCTAAGACTGAAAACAACCCCAAGGCATTTTGTAGTTAATTATTCTCTCTCCAAGTACTACCATAAGTGAGCCAGGCAGTCACAGCCAGCATGAGACTTTCAGGGGAACCCAAGAGTAACACTAGGGGAGAGGTTCCCCCCTTTCAAACTGTTTATTAGAGAAGTTCAAGCCAAAACAAGCATCTATGTGTACAGAAGCATAAAGTACTGTGCCTACATGAAAACCTACATGAAAACCTACATGAAAAGCATCATTTCACCAGACTTACCTTCCTTCCAGAAATAGCACTACTAAGGCACAATACATTTAATTTAATTCTCCACTGAAAGGCTGGAGGTGATACCTAAGAAGTCCAATACTGTTGGATATTAACATCTGTTCTCTGCCTTTTAAGCAGATGGTAGAGAACTCACTGATTTACCATGTTCTCCCCCATTACTTCTGCCCTGTATCTGAAGGAAATTGTATTAATACAGATAAAAAGAGATACCAGAAAGATGGTTCAAGCAAGATGAAACTGTGGTTATTAAAGCCATGTTGGTGAAGAGTCTTTATGAAGCTAAGAAAAAATCTTCTTCAATGCTCCCCACTATTTAATGTACCAGAGCAAATAAAAAATGGATGATTGATTTTTCTCTCATGAAAGAGTAAATATACAGGAAATGCAAACTACTAGTTTCAAAAATCCACAGCATCATAAAATACATACTTGAACTCCAATACCTGAAAAATGCAACACATCAAAAGTCCTGCCCACTGATCAGCTAGCAAGTCGCACTTTTGTGAGCAAGAATTTTCATGTTTGCTATTACCTATTTCCTAGAAAATTACACAGAAGGAAATAATATCCATTTGTCTGTACCAACAAAAAAAAAGGCAAAACAATGTAAGTGTAAATCCATGGAAAGAATTCTTCAGCTCTTCTCAAAGGAAGAGCTGAATTCCTCCATCCATTTTCATAACAGAAAAAAACCACAATATTTAATTTCGAGAAAAAAAATTATAGGACATTCCCATGAAAGCTTGATCAAAACTTACAAAGCATAACAAAGCCACAAGCATTTTCTAAGAAAGCAAGCAAAGAGCACACAAGCCCTGCTTGGGAAGTAGAGCTTCTCAAGCTGGATCTGTGAAAGCTTCCACGACACTTTGCACCAAACTGGAGGCCATGGCTGCACTTGGCAGAGCAGAGAATGCAAGTGGCTGCTGCACTGGAATGGATGCTTTGCCTGCATCCCTTCTGCACACACACACTCTCTCCAAAAAAACCCTCAATCCCCCAACTCTTGGTTCTGTGGTATTTCTGAATTCACTGATAAATGCAGATGGTTTCACATGACTCTGAAAGACACATGACAGGCTTAATATTCTCTGCTAGCAAGACAGGAAAGAAAGCATCACTACAACAGGGCTGAAATTGAAATTCAAAGAAAGGAAGGCTGCAGGGGCTGGTTTCTTGCAAGGCTTGGTGGTTTTTGCCCTTCTCACTGCAGGTACACGTGTCAATAGGGAAACAGCTCTATAATACCAAAATACAGCAGTCAGTTCCAGATGTCACATTGGCATTGAAGAAACAGATGAATTATGCTGGACAAGCCAAATACAAAATGCTCAAGACAGCTGTCAGATCAGTATTTCAATGGTCTGTAAACATGTGTATAAATATATTCCCACTGATCAGCTCAGCATCTTCCTTACTCCAGTACCTCTCTCCCTGTTACCTGAACTGCCACAGTGACTTATTTACCAAACCACCATAGCAATAAAATCACCTTCTATATTTACCGGTGCAGAATCCTTTGAACCCCTCAGGGAAACCCCCCAGGGCCTCACCCTGGAAGGACACACCAAGGAGTCCCCACCTAGGCTGAAAGAGAAGCTCACCCAAGCATTTTCCACAGGAGATGCTCATTGGGGATTGGGTAGCAGCAATGTCCTGGGGTGACGTTATGATTCTTGTATCCCCATTCATCTGTTCTGTGCCTTTAAGACCGGCACTGAAGAGTGGAAGTTTTGTTTGGGTTTCTCTTATCAGGGACACAGAGACGAGCGGTACATAGAGCTGTTTTTCTTCTTGCTTTTGCTTGCTCTCTTTTTCTGCTCTTGCTTCTGCTCTGCTTTCGCCTCTGCTTATTAGCTAGTTCTAGCTAAACAGTCCACATTGCTTCCTGGACTGTTTCTCCTCTCCTGTTCCTGTGACCATCTCGAACCTGCTCCGGACTGGGACCCGGGAACACCGAAGGTTCGGCTGCAGCAGCTGCCCCAGCGCCGGAGGGACTGAGAACAGAGCAACCACCCCCAAAAGAGACTTTCTGATTTTGCCATCTTTCTCAGAGCGGTGTCATCGGGTATTGTTCATTTTGTGTGCTGGGGGGTGCTGTGTCTGTCAAATAAACAGGTTCTTTCCACCTCTCTCCAAGGAATTTTTTCCCCGAACCGGTTGGGGGGAGGGGCCGTGTGGGTTTTGCTTTCTGGAGGGGCCCTCCTTTGCAGATTCTTTAACAAATTTGCCCTAAACCAGGACAAAGCTTTGGCGCCCAACGTGGGGCTCGACAAGCACCCACCACCTAAACACCACGCTGCTACACACTGCTTTATCACAGAGCAGGCAGTATTAAAAGCTCCTAGCAGCATATTGAGTTCTAAGCAGCAAGAAAAGATGGCATTCAAAATCACAGCTGAATCCTTCACAACTGTGCCAAGTGTTACACACTTTTCATTAGTTACATAGAATTGCTTCTCACCTCACTTTATAACCAGATGGTTTCTATCTATCTCTCAATAATTCAGAGAAAAACAGAGCTCACCAAAATACTAAGATCCAAGGTTCTGCTTATACCAGTGCTTACACCTCTTCTTTAAAATATCTGGTAAAATTTTCCATAGGATCAAATGACTTTCAAGAATTTTTTATCACCATCTGAAGATTAAGCTAAACCATGAACATTTGTGTGTTTTTCTTGCATTTTCCTTCCTTTCATGATGTTCCAGTAATTACCCTGTACCCCTCTGGTAACTAGCAGCAAGCTCCAATGAGAGTTCCCTTTCAAAGGAAGTGAGCCTAAAATTCACTGTTTCAGATACAGCTCTTCTAAAATATCCCAAACTCCCTGCTCCTTACAACTCCCCAGGGATCTTCATGCTAATAAAAAGGCTCCAGGCAGAGCCCTCTGACACACAGAAGATCATCTTAGCTGTTGCCTTAAGACCACCCACCTCTGATCTCCACTTGGACACAACTGTTCCAGTTGTAGGCTCAAGGACATTCTTCTCAAAAGCAGCAGCTCAGGATTTGAAAGCTGATCAGACCATAAAAATGTAAAAACCTATGAAGAATTTGGATAGAGAAACCAGATTCTCATCTGCTATTCTCTGGTTTCCCACAGGATAGTTCTCCCTCTCTGTGTTAACAGGTTTACCATTACTACCAAGTATTCTTAGAGCAACCCCAGTCTTCCCCAAACACACCACTGAAGGGAAGCACAGGAGTAACAAACCCAAAATGGGTATTAGCAAAACAGCTCTACAGATTTATAGCCTTGCTTTTAAAAACAAAAGCTTGTTAGCTTCTGTTGGTTCTTTCCCTTCCCATTCTTTCCCATGCTCTCAGGTGAAGTCAAGGTTCTGCTGACACACCAGGACAGTAACATGGATTCCCAACACAAGTGACACTGGAGATCTTACTTACCTGACAACACCCAATTCTCCCAGCCAAAAGTGAGTTATAGGAACAGAAATAATTCTTCACCAAATCATATGCAACCAGCTGTTCATTTTTTATTATTATTACTGATTTAACACTAAATTAATTTCTCATAAAACATTCATAACATTCCAGGATCATTATGTGTTTTGCATTGGCTCCAATATAAATGCCCAGCTTATTTCATTTGTTGAACAGTCAAAATATTTGCTAATAATTTCACTTGACAAAACAAAAAAAGGTTTGTGGATGTGACAGCCTGGTCAGAGAGCAAGAAAACCAGATAAGTTTTCCCAGAATTGGCCTATGAGACTTTAGGGAGTTGAAGATGAACAATGATCACTTGTTATTATAAACAACCTGCAAGCACTCTGTGTTTTCCTGCTTTTCTCAAAGGTTGTTTATAGGAAAGGGGTTTTCTGCAAACTCCCAAGTGTTTTCTGTAATTGCCAGGAGGTTTTTTGGTTGGTACTTTTTGGGGCATTTGGGGTCAGGAGGCTCTTTTATTTCTGCTATATCAGATTTCAATCCACACCATGCTTTCCTTTAATAAATATTTTGTAAAGCACACAAAATACCTTTCCTTTCACTCTGAAGATTTAAGAGCATTGGGGAGCTCTGCATGTGAATTTCCCCACTCTGAACTCTAACTGATATGCCTCACAGGGAAATGAAGACATAATTATTTTCCCTATGGAAAGTTTTTAAATGATATGGCATAATCTGGTGTACTGAAAAAAATGCAGGAGCCTTAATCTGCTATTTCTTACCTAGGTAAAAAGCAAATTGCTTTCACAGGTCATGGTCCTTATCTAAGAAAGCAGCAAATCCTGCACAATGAACATGCCATTAGCTGTAATATCATTTCTGTATTTTCCACGTTCTCTTTTTAGTCAGATCTATAATCATCAACTAATTCACCCCAGTTTACCTTGAGGTTAAACAAAGGAAAAGAAATAAACCCAAGAAACTTTCATTTTAGCACATGAAATTAAAAGCCCAGAAACTTAAATGAAGAAAAATCAATATTTTAGTCAAAATTAGATTTGAAGAGTTTCTGGTATCAGATATGGAGGTTTCAATTTCAATTAAAAAGCTGTATTGGGATACATAATAATCCATTATAAAAGTGCACCTGACCCCTGGAGAAACAAAGAAGCTGGAAGAAGCCTTCTTACAAATCCAGGAACACATTAAATCACATACCAGTGAGATCTGAAACACAGAACTCTTCAAGTTTTAAAAACAGACATTGAAACTGAATTATTCAAGAGAAAACACTGGTTTGTGACATTTTCAGAACATCATACTTCCTTGACAGAAATTTTTCATTTCTCCAAGACCTGCATTTATTCAACAGGCATAAAATGTACTTCTCAAGCTTGCTGTTGAACATATTAATATTTGCTCTTCAACTTTTATTTCAACTACATTACCACAAAAGGGTAAGAATACTTATGCCACTGTGTAAACTACAGTGTTCTTCAAAGAACTAATGATCTTGAAATGAACACAGACCAGATTCACAGGAATCAGTGAAATCTTTGCTCTAAAAGATCTATGCTGAAATTTTTATATCTCTGTAACTCTGAACATGACAAAGTGAACACATTTTTTGGTACTTAATATCTTAGAAAAAGTGTATCTGTAGCTGTGTTTTTTCCCATTCACTTCCTTAAGATGAAAGTTCAAGTCTTTAAATTGGTGATAATCAGAAGAATTCATACTTTACTGTTGCACAAAAACCAAAACAAGTGGTGAGTCTTTCAAGTTGAAGGCCAAAATAGGTACTATTTCAGAGTAAATTATGCCAAATTTTTCATGTTACTCATGAAATTGCTCATTCAATCAGGTGTTTCAGCAACAGAGCAGCATATTTTTGCAACTGCAGTTTTTAAGAACCCCCAGCCAGTACAGACTATTAACCATTTCTATGTTAACCACAGATTGCCTGAGTGTTTGCATTGATCATTTGGTCTCCATTCGCTGCGCTGAGCTGTGTAAGTGGAATGTGACAAAAGGAACACAAGGAAACATCTGCCCTGTGTGACAGCACCCTAGTGTTTGTGACAGTGGGAATGAAGGGAACAGCTCCTACCTGTGGGCACAGAGTCTCAATGTGGTTTGCTGCCATTTGGACAATTTTCGTTCCATCTTCATTTGTTGACAATGAACAAGCAAGATTAGCAACCTGAAATAAAATAAACAGACTTCAATTAGCAATCAGCCTTGTGAGCAAGTACTCCTGCTCACACTTCAAACCTGCCAAAAAACATCTCTGCTAGAAAGCCTTCAGTTGGGGGGAGAAATATTTTGTCAAAGAATGTTTTTGAACAGGGAAACACTGCAGGAGGGAAAAAGAGCTGAGGAAGGAGGTGACAGTGATGAGAAATCTTAGCACCTCACCCCAATTTAGGCTCAGCAGGTAACAGCTGCAGAGTGGTGTTTGGAAAATAGGAGGAAATTTCAAAGGAAGAGCCTAAGGTTTCAGCAGATTGCCTGTGATCTTGACCATTAATTTTTCAGAGCCCTTCAAACCATAACCAGCTTTTACACAGTCCTTTAAACTTACTTTTAAGACCTTAAAGCTCAAATAAAATTTATCTTGTTGTAATTAAATACAAAATAATTTCTGCCCTGAGCTATCAACAATTTTTTTTTTTAGTGGTATGGTTTTCAACTGAAATGATCATATCATACAGCATATACAGTGCAACCAACAGTGACAAGGTATATGGAAACTTGAAATGTGTGAAAGAACAAATCCATCTTCTATTATAACATACACCATGGAGATACAGCTTTCTTTAAAGTGAAAATCTCATCCACAATGCTCCACAAGTTTAAATGGATGAAGAAGAAAGTATGTTATAATGTTAATGCAGATCAAACAGTGCCAGAGAGCCAGAGCTCTGCAGTGCTGAAATATCAACATAGCCACAGTCATTTTGGAGTCACCCAAAACTCATACAACAACTTCTACAGTTCAGCTGCCATGAAATAAAAGCAAATCTTCCTTTATCAACATTTTGGGACACCATCGCTACTAGTTCAAGAATAATCTACCACACCAAAGGCTTTTATTATTCTTACTTAATTAATAGAAGTATTTAAAATACATTAGTCAGTGCATAGACAAATAAATTACTTTTCCTAATGAAAATTCAGAAGAGATTAAGAATCACTTTCTGAAGGGGATGGGATTTGGAATGCACGGCCTCCCATGTACACCTGCGCCTACACAAAAATACTTGGTACAACTTCCCCTGGTATTCCAAGGGCAATACCAATGGTTCCCTACCCATGTGATATATTATCTTTCCACATTAAAAAAGTGGTTAAGACTGAAGAAATCTGGTTTTCATCAATGCACTAACACTGTATTCTCTTTTATTTGGAGTAAACTGCCATAGGTTGGTTATTTATGCAGTACCTGAAAAAATGGGTTTGATTCTATGCTTTCCTTCCTGACTCTTCAACTTAAACTACCCACAGATGACTTTGTATCATTACAATACAGCCCTAAAAGATGCTATTCCCTCCCCTCCAAAAAAAGAAATAAAATTAGTTGTTTTTCTTTGGAGTGCACGTCAGAAGTTTTCACTACTGCTCCCAACAATTAATTCATACTGGCTTCAGTATTTTAATTCCTTTGCCTCAGTCTCTGAGGTGCTTGTGTAGCCCTAACTTCAATCTGTGTTCACTCACACTTTGTTCCTACACCACTAAGTAAAATAAAGCACTCTAAAGGACTCAGTGCAAACATTATTGATTTAAAGAACTCTTCTATGTCTAAAGCAGCAACATTTCAAGGGTAAAATAAAAAGGCAATGCCAGCCATTCCACCAGGACAAAAACTCTCAGCAGCTTTATTTCTTTTTTCCCTTTACCATAAGGTAACCAGGTTTTTCAAATTCATTTGGCAGTTTCAAGAAAAACTTGACTTTCATTTCTTGGAATCCAAAACAAACGTGTGCAATATGGAGCTCCTGTTTATCAGTGAGGAACTGCTCTGAGCAGTTTTGTCCCTGTCATGATGAGCAAGGCAGACACAGACAGTTCACAGCAACTTTTTATCCTGATTCCTAGTTACACTGGCTCCAGCATTTCAGTACAAATACAGTCCTTGATGTAAATTGTGTCACAGTCACAGAATAACAAATTAGGGTGAAAGGTTCCCAGAGATCATGTACTCCAAGCCCTGTTCAAAATGTGAGAATGAACTTGAAACCATCTGGTGCAACACAACAGCACTGGGGACAAGTTCTGTGTTACCAATCATGTGGGAGATTAGAAGGGTAAAAGTGTGGCTCTTCTCTGGCAAAGCATGCTCAGGCTGGGAAGGAGCTCTTACTGCACAAGTATTCTTTTTATTTGAAGTCAACAGCAGTAAAAGTTTTTTTTTAATATAAAGAGGAACAACTTTCTGATCCTTCAGCCCTCAGCATTCCTTGCTCATGGCCCATTCCAGAACAGTATTCTCAAAGCACAAGCAGCAAACCCAGGGCAGGGCATAAGCACTTGGAATTCACACTAGGCCATTTTACAGCAGCAAACAGAGGTCTGTAATAATTACATAAGGTGTCTTAAAAATATCTATTATGTGAAACAAAGTAGCATTGGCTACTTTGGAATAAACACGTGTGTATTTTGGATGAGTATTTGGAATTCATACTACAGTGCATTGCCAGCAGCAAATTTAGACCTTTGCCTTTCATTTTGAGCAATGTTGATAAGGCTTCTGTTTCCATGAGAAAATGGGTAGAATTTTCTTCTCCTGGCACTGAAGCAGCACTTGTCCACATGTACCTTATGCATAAGTAGAAGGGCTTTCAGTCAGTCTCAGCAGTAGGTGGTGAGGCTCACAGCTATTCCACCCAAAGACAATTCAGACTCCTGAGGTCACTAACATGGTCTCAGCCATCAGCACATTCACTGTTGGTACCTCCCTCAGCAGCTCCTGAAGAGATTTCCTAACACCAATCCAAACCACAATAATTCAAATAAACCACATGGAAGCAGGAAAACACCTGTGTGTAATTTTTCCAAGCAGGAGCAAGGGATGTGTGAACCTCAAGTCTCTTTTGAGGCTGTAATGTTGCTAATAAGGAGGGCAAGCTGCTCAGCAATAGTAAATGTCTAGAGTCTATAAGAAAAAATCAAGCCCTAGCTCGGATAAGACCTTACTGTCATCTATCACACACAGCTCAGAAGGTTTTTGCAACCTGAGAAATCTTCATTACACCACAGTCTCTCCCCTAAGCAGTATAAACTACACAAATACATCACATTTCTTTTGTATTCTCTGGAAGAAACCAGCTTCCCCTAGGGGACTGCAAACCCAAGTACACTGCAACTTCAAAAACAAAACTGCAAAATGAAAATCCAAGATTGCTCTCAGTCAGAAAATAATTGTCCTTCTGAAGAGCAAAGTTTGTCAGGACAAATAAAAAGCTTTCTTGTAGGCTGGTCTGATTGAAATCACAACTCTACCAAAGAAAAAAAAATTATCATTTTCTCCAGACATTTTAAAGACTCTAAGAAAGCAGTTATAGAGCTTTTCCTTGAAAACATAACAAACAGAGAACAAACCATCCTTGATGAGGTTTAGCAACATCAATTAATACACTAATTAAGGTGCAGTGGGAAAATAAGACTTTGAACTGAGCATGTATGTGCAGCATTGGCAGTAGATAAAATATTTCCTTAGCTGGATGGATTTTTAGATTCTGAAGGCACCAAAGAGTGCATTTTTTGAGGCCCATTATCTCTACACAGAAGAAATGCCAATGAACATTTCTTTTATTCCTGTAGTTATTAAACAACTTCTTAACTGGTGCTTTTTCTATTGGGTGAGTGTTTACCTTTTGGTGTTGGGGAGGGGGTTCCTCTCTTTACAATATCATGACCCAACAACTTTTAAGGCTAGAAACTGCTGAACAGTAAGATTTGGGTATTGCAGATTGACTCTGTTAAAAAAGAATTCAACAAATCATGTTGCTCTCCTTGATTTATACATTACATGGGGCTGGTGCATCGAGGAGAGAGCACAACTCTGGAAAATGCTTGTCCAGATTTCTTCAGTTCCTACTCTTTACCAAACTGAAAGGCAAAGATGCACATAAAGGCCATGAGAGAGACATTACACATGAACAAGTTCATCTGTTGTCCAAACTTCCTTGGGCTGGAAGACTTTTTCCCTTGCCTATGCTCACACAAGTGCATTCACACTGTGGATCCCCAATGTTCTCTCCCCAGGCAGAGGATGATGGCTTTAAGTGAAGATGAAGGCTCAAGCTTCATCCACCCTCAGATTTGCACTGGGTATTTATGCAAAACAGAAAACACATTTAGGCAAAACACTCTGGAGAGCCACCAAATACCTCTAGTGGGTTTCCAGGTGTGAATTAAGGTGAATTACCAGAATTACCAGGTGTGGTAATTCTTAACAGCCAACTACCTGGAGCTGTCTATTGCTGAAAGAAACAGAGACAGCCTAACATCCTTCCTGTGGACAAAATATCCCTTAAGAGCCTCAGGGCAAGTGGAAGCTCAGTGCAAAGTAAGATTTTCTCTTCCCTGTGAGGGCTCTTAAGTTCATTCTGCTGGAAAGGGACAGAAATCCTTGGGAGAGATGGGACAGAAATCCTTGGGAGAGATGTTCCAGCCATGATCTAAGGATGCAAAACAGGGTTCAGGAATGAGTCCTGGTTCAGACTTAACTCCAGGTTGAGAACAAAATGGAAAGTCAAATGCAAAAGTGAGATTTTAAGCAGTAGAGGAGTAAATGATCACTGCACTGCCTCACCACCTGTTCCATTTGCAGTTGAGAACAGCTTTGCTGATATATTGTCCACACTGCACAGCAAGAATTAGATGTACCCCCAAGGATTTTTTTCAGTCAAATTCACTCCATTAACTCCCAAAAATAAGTATTTGCTCAGGAACAGATTGTCTGCTAACTAGCTAAATTCTTCTTCTATAAATTGTACAAAATGAAGCAGCATGTTCTCTAGATGTGATCCCTTCTGCTCCACCAGTAGAAGCTCAGATTCTTTTCACTATTTTACCCGAAGTCCCAAAGCACTTTTACTGTAAATCACTAAGGATAACTAAGTAATTAATTCCATAAAAGTTTGTTTCCTCTTCTTGGTGAAGATTTCCTGGTTTTAATTAAACACCTCTTGTCAAGAAACTGTTTCACTGAGGAAGGAGCTCCCAAAGCTCTGCCTAGCCTGAGGTGACCCAGGTCCTTCAGGGTAAGCCCCAAGTCTGTTCTTGGATTTTTTTTTAGCCTAGTGTGAAGAACCCTCTGATCCAACCCATTCCCTCCCACTGACAACCCTACGGAAATTCTTAGTACCATACTGGGAAGTGTTACCAAAATAAAAACCAGCATGCTTCAGATTTCACAAAAAATGAACTTGTGTGTCACAAAGCTTCAAACACAGTTTTTAGGAAGTTTTGAGTACTGATTCTATCATTTTTACCTCCTTTTTTAACACAGAGTAAATATCAGGAAAACTTACTGGTTTTCCACAAAAGCAAGCAAGAGTATTTCTCATACACACTAAGGAACACTAACCAGACACAGTGTCCCTTCCACATGTGTAACATTCTCCCTGGCACTGGCAAGGAGTTCAAAAGGCACAAATGGACACAAAACCAGCCCAGTGATCAACCCATTGAGGTAGAGGTTAATCCTGAATAATCACAATTCAGATGATATTTCATTTGTAGGAGAGCAACTGGACACTGAGCTCAGGAATAACATTTCAATTCCAGCATTACAGCAGTCAATACAGCTTTCAATATAAATTACATACAGCGTAAACTGATTACAACTGCTAAACCATAAAGGATAAAATGTACTTATGTATTTTCTGCTTCTAATTTTGTGTTACACAGAAGTATCTTCTACGGGTTTGTTATGTGCTCCCAGTTTCCACCACTAGCTTTATTCATGAGGCTTTAAGAAGTCTTTTGAGGAAAATGACTGTTCATACCAAAAAGAGCCATAAAAAAACTACAAAGGTCAACATTAAATAATGATTCTATACTTTTTCAAGGAAAAGGCTACACTGATGTATGTATGTCTTGCAGTCATTGCTGCATTTTATATGCATTTATGATTACTATGTGCATTTTTATGGGCTTAATAAAACTTACACAGACTACAGTATTTGTTTATAGTGAAAAAACACATTCCTGTGGACTTAAAACTTACCTCCAGTGGGCAATAAAGTAGTATCAAAATGTTGCTTGTTCTCCAATCCATTTTCTACCATAAAACTTAATTTCTTTCCAGATCAAGTCAAATAGTTATACCTCAGGTCGAAAGTTACACTCTTACCTTTTATTAGCTTTTACTTTTGTGGAGAAAAACTTACAAACCCTGCTCAAACAGGCATTTAACATGGATGGTGCTGCTTTCCCTGCCTCCTTTAGCTTTCCAGCTTCTCTTTTTTCAGAAAGACTCTTGAGTCTGCTAACTTAACTACAGTAGGCAACTGTAAGCTTCCTCACTCTCCTTTCAGTTCTTTTGCACTGTTCTTCATCTTACCTGTCTCCATCTCCTCCCACTTTCTGCAGAGCTGAATTGGGCAGTACTGCACTGCTGCCTGACCCACTGCTGCTTTGACAAAATTAGCTGAACATGCTACACCTGAGGCTTATCACTGCCCCTGCAGGTGTGACCAGCCACTGCTCAGGATGGCTCAAACTCCTCAGAGTATTATGTAACTTCAGCTGTTTCCTACCAAGCATGCCCAATATTCTGCTGGTGTGATTAATAAAGCATATATAAATACCCATGGACTGGATTGTTGAGTTTTGTTGTAGGGTTGGGTTTTTTCCTAGTGACATAACTGCAACTGGTTTATTTCTAGTTCCATGTGCTCAGACAAATCTTATCTCATACAAGTTCATCTAGAGTAGTGCCTTTATGAATTGGGCTTCAACCAAGATGCAAATAGATAATACACACACTGTGAGACAAACACAGCACACATGCAAGTGAGAATTCTGCCCAGGAAAATTCCAGAATCCATTTCCTTTTCAATAAAGGTGTCAGGCCTGATGCAGAGCCCCACTAAGCTCTCTCCCACTGCTTTAGGTCACAGTTACATTTGAAGAATTCAGGTAAGGATTCCCTCTCTAGACTCTGAGCTCTAGGTACATCCAAGAACAAATACTGTATTTGTATTATGCTCTGGCAAGCTAGCCACAGACTCCAGTAAATCAGATACTGCCTATGGCTGTTGGCTGTGACCTGTGTCTCACTACCAATAGAATACTCAAAATTTCAGGTCTTTTTTGTCTGTAAAGCACAGGCAAGATTCAGACATACACATGGATATATCCTTATATGTTTTCTTATTACTTGTTAGTCAAATATTCCAGAAAAAAAGGAAACAAATGAAAAAAGTAAAGGTCATCCAGCCTTCAATATTCTGCCAGTGGCAATATCTGTAACCCAGCACTCTGAAAGCCTTCCCAGAGCAAGTACAAGTCCATCTCCTAGTTTAAAAGAAGAAATTTACTTAAGAAAGCAAGTCAGAGCCTAAGGCAGCTTATCTAGTAAAGAACCACCAGGCCCTCCCACTTCACACAAGAACACATCACGTGTGTTTAAAGAATTATTTTAAAGCAGCAGCTTTTCAGAACGAAAACCAATCCCACTCCCAAAGCTTCTCAGAGGTGAATTCTCTCTTGCAGTACTCTTGGAATCTCCCTCCAAACTTTGGAAAAGAGCTTTAGTGAATTGTTGTCCTGCTTCCACTCAGCAGGACTTGGAAAAGGGATAAGCAGAGGATTAGTGTAACAATCCATCCCAGACAGCTTCAAACTCAAGGATAATGAATAAAAGCTAAGGCCCAGCAGTGCCCCGAACAGCCCAGAGTGGGCAGTCTGTCTGTCTGTCTGTCTGTCCCTCTGCACTGCTGAGCTGCACCCTCCACCTCAACAGGGCCAATTCTGTCCCCAAGAACTGGCACTGAAAATCCTGTAAGAGAGAAAAACCTCCAAATACATTGTCTGCTGCTGTTGCCTCACAGGTGTGAAATACAAAGCCGTGTTTCATGTCAGGTACACACAGGCAATGTGTGTATTTGTGATTGTGGTATGTGTGGAGACCAACCATGGGATAGTTATAAAGACAAATTCTAATAATAACTGAGGAAAGTAAAGCATGGAAGAAGGCCTTTGAACCTATCCTTTTTTTTTTTGCAATTAACCTTTATAAGTCTTGAGTTGATTTAGGAGCATTTGAATTAAAGTGTTGAGGATGTTGCTTTGTGACAGGAACTTTCTGCTTGTAAGCCTTAAAGAGTTTTGCCATAATAACCTTTTGAAGTATAATTTTAGAATATTGCTTGTAATAAGGATCTTTTGAAACTATAGCTTTAGAATTTATAAAAAGGAAACATGCAGATTGAGAAAGGAAGATGAACATCAACTCAAGGTTTGACCAAGGGAAGCTGGACATCACTGTTATAAGATTTATAGTCCTTGTAATTAAAAGGTGGACACACATCTGGAGAGCTGGACTTCACCAGGTGGGATTTGTCTTTTTTCTTTCAGAAACCAGACCACCACCATCTGGGGATACTCCTTTTGGGATGTACATCCAGAGGAAAACTAAATCACAATAGTGTACAGAATTGTGACGTAAAAATTGGGAATAGAAACTGCTGATGAGTAAAAATTGGGAATAGAAACTGCTGAGAAAGCTGATGAGTACCCCTATAAATACCTGTAAGCCCCAACTATGGGTGTGCAGTTGGAGGGAAAACTTCCCCCACTGTACCCAGCCCTGTATTGCTCACACTTTACCATATTAATTAATAAATTGATTGCTGCTTGAACATTGGCCTAGTCAAGCTTCTCATTTATAACACAGATTGCTGTTTCAGAACTTATGCTGCACGAAGTTAGTCTTTAAAGCAGCAAGGCCAGCAAAGCTCCCGGGTTTCAGAACAGAAAGAACAACTCGAAGTAGGTGATAAGGCAGAAAACTCAGGGCTGTGCCTCTGTGTGTGTGTGTGTGTGTGTGTGTGTGTGTGTGTGTGTGTGTGGTGCATTCTGATGCATTCCATTACTTCATTAGTGCATTACAGTATGTTCCTGTGCATTCACTGTAGCCTACGTTTCAAATCTCTTGTAAAAATGTAATTAGTCCTCTCATCCATTTTCACCCTTCCTTAATCCCTTAAATGAATCAGTAATTCTCTCAGGTTTATTAGTTTTTTATTCTCCTCTTTGTAAATGGTGCCATGAAAGCCATGTATAGACAGCCAATTCCAATTGCCAGTGGAGCTGGACACAAGCTCACAGCTCCTGTAGTTTATATGGAACAAACGTTGTACTTATATAAAATGTTTCTGTGGCAGTGGAAGTCTCTGCTTCTGTTAATAAAGGTTCATAAAACATTTTACAAGAAACCCTTGACTAATTTTTGCTGTGTGATCTCTGATCTAGGAAATGTGAAGCTGATCACAAAGAAAACATTTGAAGCTGTTTGTAAGCTACAGCCCATTCTCATTTAGAAAACTGTCCAGACTGCAAACCGCAGATTGCAGCATCAGTGTGGGCTCACCCAAAGTGTGTGCACAGAATTCAAACTGCAGGAATGTGATCATACCAAGTTCACTGAAAAACTCCTAGGAGATCCTATCTTGTTTACAGAACACTGGCTCTGAAAAGAGGCAAAAGAATTGGCTGTTATTGACTGCGAAGGATGCCCTGGTGAGAAACGATGCTCAGGCACAGCAGACACCTGTCCAACAGCAGCACAAAGACTTGCAGCAGTCTCATTTCAAAGGAAACACACCTCTGTGCAAGGAAGTGGAGAATTTAAATCTACAAATGACTGCTGGTTAATTAAGCTAAATCTCAGAATATATTGATGTGAACTTCCCATCACAGAAGTTCCTGGGATATGGCTACTGCTGTCCTCTGTCCCCTCGGTGCCTCAGCTGTGACAGTGACTGAGGACAGCTCCAATGGGAAAGCACGACTGCACTCCTTAGGACTGTCCTTAGGAGGTTCCTTACACCTAGCAGGACCAGCCTGTGCTTTTCAGAAGCTTCTAGAAAATTGTCATGAACTCAGTAATTTGAATACTAGGCTAACAGCTATGAAAAAGGAATTTATTACTATGATGTTTAAATGTAAGCCATGATTCCTTGGCAGTAACTACACTGACATTATTGCACATTGCTCAAGTTGGATGTTCAAATTATTTTAAAAAAGTTCAGCAGCAGAAGAAGAAAACCAAAGGGAAATACCTAGCAGGATATTCCTTTCGTCTCAGCCAAGCTGTCATAAACAAAAACATATCCAACTTCCCTGATAAACAATGATCATTTGCCTTCCTTGTAATCAGGAATTCTAGTCCATGGCTTCCCACAGTGTTTTCTGATAATTATCTTACTTTTTCCTCCCCCAGCCACTCTTTGTTTTTTTTTTTAATTTCATTTATGCTGTTACTCCTGTATTATAAAAGAATTTGCCCTACTTTTTGATTTCTTGTCTCAAATACAAGATATGACATAGCTCCTCTAGGTATTGTGTACAAACTGCATTTCAGAACAAAGATATTTATCAGTCATTTGAATATATCTAGAAATTCATGTTATAAAGTACAGTCTTGTAAAAAGCATCACCCAGGCAGTGGCAGAAAAATACTGGTTCAAAAGCCATTTGCCAGTGGTAAAATAACCAGAAAGACTCCTAGAGCAGTGGTTAAATTGAGCAAGCCAGGTTGTGGCCCAATCATCAGGAAAATACTCACAAATCACAGAATGCTTTGGGTTGAAAGGGATCACACCCCCTGCCATGGGCAGGGACACCTCACATCAGCAAGGCTGCTCCAAGCCCTGCCCAGCCTGGTCTTGAGCACTTCAGGGATGGGGAAACTTCTCTGGGCAACCTGGGCCATCACCACCCCCACAGGGAAGAATTTCTTCCTCCTACTTAAATTAGACCTGCCCTCTTTCAGTTTAAACCATGCAGAGTAAACCTCCTCCTTTAACAACTGTCACAGCATTCATATTCCAAGGGGTTAAATAAAAACAAACCAGCAAACCCCAACAAATGACAGAGAGACTTGTTTGGTATTTGAGAAGCACAAGCTTGAGTAAAATGATGTTAATATTTAGATGATGAGTGCTTTTTTTGGCACCTTTGGAATTATTCTGTTACAGCTGACTGGCTCATTACAGATCAATGTATCAAAATGATGAGACTTCTGGGGATATAATGGAATCACAATTATCACAATTTCTAATACTCTGAGGAACTGCTAGGTTTGGTTTCTGCAGTAATAAGAGGCAAGGAGTCAGTGCCAGTGCACGTGTGCAGCTCTCTGTACAGCCCCACCACAGATGTTACCCAGGGGGTGCTGCTGGGGACTCCACTCCCCCTGAGCTCCTGCAGCTCCCAGCACACTGCACCAGGGGCCTGGCATTGCCAGCTGCTGAAATGTGCCCCTAAACACAGAAACTCTGAGAAATCTTTGGGTTGTTTATCTTTGTTCCCTTGCTTCACACGCTTATGCAATAAAGGCTGTGATTAAGAGGATTAATGAAAATGTCACCATTTATCACCTGAAGTTCAATCAGTAATAGGAAAGTTGAATCTTATTTGATTAATTATACAGAGGTACAAAAATACTTGCATTATTAATTCAGGACTTGCTGCAAAATGCTAGAACTCTGAGGCTCTAAACAGCAAGGTTCAAAGTCTTAAAGCTTACATACACTTGGAAGCACATGCCTGACTTTAACCAAACTTTATTGAATTACTTTTCTTAATTCACTGTCTTGACCACATTAGCTCTCCATTAAGCATCCATCTACCAGCTCCAAAACATCCAGAAACAAGTTACCCACCTTTAAAGGCTCCTTCAATCTGCCCACCACCTCTCAGTTACTATTGCCAGACTGCTCCTACTAGAACATAATGCATTGTTTTGCATTTAAAGGATTTGTGCATCATTCCTGGGCTGCCTTTAATTTTAGAAGTACTTCCACACAACGCTCTCCCTCAAATGCATTACCATCTTTAGGTAAAGCACCTTTGCCTGTTGCAGGCTCTCTGCAAGCACCCACCCAGCTGGAGCAAGGCCTGGCTGCCCCAGGGCCCTCACAGCCTCCTGCCAGGCAGCTCAGATTGCTGAGGGACTCTGCAGCTCACTGAAATGGGAGAGCTGGGGTTTACACATGACTCTTGGGCTCATCAGCACTGCATCTGTGTTCCACACATCAAATCTGGATTTTTATACAGCTGCAGGAAAAGAAAGTATCTCTAAGTAAAATGAGATAGTGCCCTTTTAATTTATTTTGTGGTTAGATTACTATTGCTAATCACAGGCTTGCTACGATTAGCAGTGTCAGCAGTCAGGTTACTCAAACGGGCCCCCTGAGCTCTTTGGATTTAAGTGAACAATGAGGAAGGGAGAACAAAGGAACCCCCCTGCCTACATGTCCCCAGTGAGCTGCTACCTGAGCCCTGCCTGAGGCAGCACAGGGGCTCTCCTGAAAGGGAAAATCCCACAGCAACAAGGGCAGCCCAAACGGGAATTCCCAGTCACACAAACTCAGGATGCACAGAAATCAGCACACTAAAATTAGGTGGGTTTTGTCTCAAAAACAGAGCATTAGCTTACTAACTGAGAGTAAAAAAAAAAAAAAGAAAGAATGTATGATAAGAGAGGAGGGTTAATTAGAATGGTAATGTAACAAAAATCCACTTCCCATTTTTAAATATTGATCACGCTTAAAAGAGCTTATCTTATTTTAAAAATGACATCCTAATCTGCTGACAGATACATTTTATTCCCAAGTGCTGACCACTGTTCTGCATCCACACCTCCATATGCCAAGTGCTGCACAGCTGGATGCTCTCTGAAGCAGAAAGCCACACTGGAGCTCTGTACCTGCAGATGCCCCTGTGCCAAGGGACCTGGATCCTCAGGACAGCTGCTGTGCATGACTGACACACAAACTGTACCACAAAAATATATACAGGGATATATTCTACAGCTTACAGTCTTCAACTGCTATTCTGACATAAATGATCACACCACTCAAAGGACATTATGGGTTAAAGAAGAACAGTAAGAGCAAAAGCAACAGCAAAAAAATGACAAGCCCTTGACTTGGATCTTACATCTGGGGATGAAAACCCTTAGCACTGAACAGCCTGAAACTAAAAACTTCCACTTAATAGGATTCATGCTTCTTGTCTTCTGATTATACTCCAAAGGAGAATGATAAAAGAGTCTTCTCTCTTCTGATATTCTGAAAGTTAATAAAGATGTTCCAGTAATCTGTCAGTTTGACCTCTGCACGTGCAGTTTTGAAGTGCTGCCATTGTCAGAAGTAGTTTTGTTTTCCAATAGCTCAGTAAAATCAATATTAAAAAAAGAGGCAATGAAGGATTAAAATGTTATTTTTATTTTGTGTTTGCCAGTCTGGGATTAAAACTGATAGAAATAGGAATAGTGCTGAGAATACTCAATTCCCAATTGTCTTTGAAGGTGGTAGAAAGAAATCACAATCTCCCAATTGACAGGACTTTGTACATGCAGTACTTTGATATATAAGGCAAAATTAAAGGATTGTTAAATCCATTTGAGATTAAGCTGCTATCTGACAGGAAACTATGCAAGTGTATATTGGATATCAAATCAGGGGGATTGTTGGTTTTCAGAGTTCAAGCAGTTTTATTTCCATGGACCTTAGCTCCAAGTAGAAGCTGAGTAAGGTAAAAGAATGCAGTCCTTAAGTACTGGATGTTCAGAGGTAAAAGTAACAGCTGTCACAGGCTGTTACTTAGGAAAGCACAAAAGGGAAATTATTTGTTTAGGATGTTTTTGTTGCATCTTCCACACCTATGGAAAGTTGCTCTCAACCCAATTTTCTGGGTCACTATATTTAAATTTGACATACTGTGGTAAAAAAGAGCTATCATTTTTTAGATGAACGCCAATAAAACAGACTGAAGTGTGAGAGTCTTCCCACGGTACTTAAAGAGAAATATTTGCTGTTTGCATAGAAAATAATCAACAAACCTGTTAGTTTTTGCAGATTCCATGCTAACACTGACTTTGGCAGAGCTGATTTCTACAAGAAGCAGACACAGCTTTAGTTCAAGAGCCAGTGGCTGTGTTTTGCCCTTTAGGAGAAATGAAGCCTTTTCTTGAGCATGCTTATTAATTTATTGTCAATATTACCTTTGGTTACCAGGAACTTACTATTATTTCCACTGTCCTCATTCTGCAAACATTTTGGAAATGAACTGCAAATGCTGAAAACGTTTCATTGTACCATATGTAAGTTCTTCCATATTGTTTGCCAAAAGGGCATTGCAATTCTAATAGCATTAAACAAAAAGTAATTTTTAATCTATGTATATATAAAACCTCCATTTCCTTATAGAAATAGAAACAATATGCATTTTTATAACTCAAGGGTTTTTCTCCTTTACAGCTTTTAACTTATTTTTTAAAATGCTCTCTTAAGGAGAATTCACCTTCAATAGATGTGCATTTTCTGCACTGTAAATCTTTGCACTAACTAGCAAACTTGTTTTTTGAGCATGCCTCTGCTGCTCTGTATCAACACATCACAGCCCTGATGCACTTAAATATGTGTGCTGCTTGTTACTGTCCCTTGTTTGCAGTCCCAGCAGCCAGCCCTGTCATATTGCAGTGCAGGCAAAACTGAAAAACACACTGGCAAGAATGAGGCCACAGGCCAAAGTGTCACATTTATGTATCAGCAGATCTAAGCCAGTGTTATTAGATCAAGGGACAGAGACAAAGGTGCATTCATGTGCTGAGAGAAGGGACGAAGAACATAAAGTTCACTTCATCATCGCCTCCACTTCTATTAAATCTCTCTGCCTCTGCCTGGTGTGGCTGACCTTTAAACACCACAGTGGGAGATGTGCATCTGTGCCAAAGGAAAAGATAATCAGAGCATTCTCCCTGCTCCCATCAAATTCCTTTTTTAATCTCGAGTTCAGCCAGCCTATCACTCCTCCTCTCAGAAGGCATTACATCTCCATGATGGATCAGCTCAGGAGAACAGCCTGGCAGCTTCCCCAAACAAGAAACTGCCACTTACACAGGGCCAGCTTTTCTCCTCCTGTGGATGTGACATTTCACTCTTCTTGGTACCTAGTTTTTGTTCACTGTTACATACTTGTTATCTCAACAGCAGAATTTGCTTTTGTCTTTGGTAGAATTGAACCAGAGGCCAAAACACTCCAGTCACCAAAAACAGCTCTGTCTTAAAGGGGACTAGAAAGAACACCTGGCTCCCTTAAAGCTTTTCATTATTATTTTTCCTAATTCAAAATGGTGTTTATATTCAGAGATAATTTTGAAATGTCCCAGAAGACTCTTTGAAAATGTTTCCATAAAATCAAATATTTCAACTCGACTTGTAATTTAATTGTAATATTTAAAACTAAAAGGTATTTCAAAGCAAAACCTAAATGTGTCAAATCAGAAAGTACTGAATCTTGGTATTTCTAAATATTTTTTCAAAATTGCTGTATTTTAGTATGGAATCCCCATTAATAACAAGCATTTTCTAAAAAATGAAAATCTTTGAAGAATTTTTCTTTAGCCAAGGCTGACAAACAGACTTAGACTACAGAGACTCTTAACCCAAATCTTTTTTCATCCTGCAATATATTCTAGGGTGTTTTTTCAATATAACATAATCAATATTCAGACTTAGAAGTATTTGATGCAGTATATGAGGAATGTAAGGCACTGCAGCCTAAAATAACCTCCCTCAGAAGAATGTTTAATGTGACCCTTGGTGCTCACCAAAATACTTCAGCAGCTGAGTGTTGGTTTCATATGTGGGAAGTGTCCAATATCATAGCCCAAGTGGGCAGTTTGATGTGGTTTGGGGTTTTTTCACTGTGTAACTAGGACTGTTCTGCTTCCTCCACACACCTGAATACCCTATTCACATTTAGAACTGAGACATCCTGGTGTGTGCAGTTATTGTGCACCTATTTAACCATGGTATCTCAAATCCTGTGCCACTGAATGAGCTTTTCCAGTACCAGTGCTGGCCACAAAGCCCCAGCTGATGCTCCTGGAAGTGTGGCTGACACCCCAAGCCTGGGCACCTTTTAACAGCAGGTAGAACCTCCAGGCCAAGAGCACAGAGCAGTTAATAAACTCAGCAGAGAGAAAACCTAAGAACACAAGAAAGAAGATATTTAGTTACTACTGTGTCTGGAAATGTTATCACCCCAGAGCTGCTATGGTGTTCAGTCTTTCCATCTCACTGATGTTTTGTACCTCACTGAATTTATATCCATGCTTCTCAATTGTATTACTTTGCTACGTTATAAATCAATTTTTGAAGGAAGGCCCTAACTTCCAAATGCTAATTCAGAAGGGAGATTTGCAGATCTCAGGGCTCAAGCTAATTTACAAAGGTCACTGGCCTATGAGGATACTGTTTGTTTCTTAAATGACACTATGAGCAGTGAGCCAGTGTAGCAGCAATTTAGCTTAGCTCAATTAACATTTCCTATTCAGGGAGGGGGAAGAAGCATCTTCTTTCTCAAGACTTCTTGTTCCTATTAGAGAATTCTTCCTTTTCAGATTAAAACAGAAACCAAAGAAAATTTCTCTTGATATTTTAAGCAGTACTTCTAATTTCCATACCAGATTCACTGTTGGCTTAACCTTTGTCAGAAGATGAACTTTTGTTTTTATAATATCCAACTCAGTCTATTGTGTTTATATACAAAACATTTCATAATCTACTCTTCAAGCATCCTTGATCTTTCAAAAACAGATTAAAACCTGCCCTCATAGAGGATATGCCTGATTAAAATTGCTATACAAAGTGTAAGGAAATGCAACATAATGCATGTCTCAAAACAGACCAACAGTCAGCTCTCTAGGTACAAATCATCTCACCTCACTTCTGTTGTCTAAAATTAGGCATCCACACCAAACTAATCACTTAGTCATAGAAGAAACAGGCACTTTATGTAATCATGAGAAATCTTCAGAAAATCTTTATCTTGAGTTAACAGTCAATGGGGTAAATAAGGTTTTAAATTGAGAAAAGCCCAACACAATAAAATCTCAGAATACCTGCTTGAATTTGCCCACTTTGAAAGCAGACAAAACAAGCAAAGCACTGAGAGGAGTGACACTGGTGGGTGGGGAGTACAGGCCTGTATTATTAGTATAGGATTTAAACTGAGCACAGAGGGAAACACTTAAACTGGAAACAACACAAATATCAATGGCTTGTTTTATTTAAAATGGCCTTGCAGCCTAGTCCTGTGATGCTGGCTTGTACAGGGCAGTTAACTTGGCTATAAATCAGAAACCAGGCGGCTCCAGAAACGCAGCCCTGGGCTTGTGAGATGCAAAGCTGTGTTTGGTGTCAGGTACAAACAGGCGACGTGTGTACTTGTGAATGGGAAATGTGTGGACACCAACAAAGGGATAGTTGCGAATTCTAATAATAACTGAGGAAAATAAAGCATGGAAAAAGGCCTTTGAACCTATCTTTTGTTTGCAATTAACCCTGCTTGATTTAGGAACATTGGAATTAAGGTGTTAAAGATGTTGCTTTTTGCTTGCATTTAATCCATAAAAAGCTCTGCAATAATAACCTTTTCAAGTATAATTTTAGAATATTACTTGTATCCTTGAAACTATAGCTTTGGAATATATATAAAGGAAATATGCTTATCTCACGCCTTATTGAAGCAGAGAAAAACAGCTTGAGAAAGGAAGATGAACATCACGTCAAGGGTTTGTGGTTTCAACCAAAGGGAAGCTGGACATCACTGTTATGGGATTTAGAGTCTCTGCAATTAAAAGGTGGACACACATCTGGGGAGCTGGACCCCTCCAGATGGGATTTGTCTTCTTTCGGAAACTGGACTGTCACCATCTGGGGATACTCCTTTGAGATACATCCTGAGACATTAAAATCACAATAGCGTATAGAATTGCGATGCAATAATTTGGAATAAAAATTGCTGATGAGTAAAAGACTGGAAATAGAAACTGCTGAAAAAAACTGATGAGTACCCCTATAAATACCTGTAACCATCAATTATCAGTGTGCAGTTGGAGGGAAAACTTCCCCCACTGTACCCAGCGCTGTATTGCTCACACTTTACCATGTTAAATAATAAATTGATTGCTGCTTGAATATTGGCCTAGTCAAGCTTCTTATAACAGGCTGACAGACAGGAATCTCAGCCCATTCATTCCCTCCCTCCCCACGCTGCAGACACCTCGCTGCTCGCAGCTGGGCACAGCACAGCAGAGCAGTGACCGGGTTGGTTTTGACCCTTTGTGGTCTAGATTCAGAAACTTTTTTCACCAATTTCTGCAATCAAGTGAAATATTGTGACAGGAAAATTAAACACTGATGGTTTAATCAATATGGCCACAACAGAATATTTATAACTGAGCCACAGAACAACATTAACAAAGGATATATGAGAGTAAGCAATACCACTGTGCTGATTCAAATTATTGCTCGCTGATTATTTTGAGAATGCAATATCCTCTCTTTTGACATGTTGTTCTGCCTTCACTTTCAAATTACTATTATCAAATTCAACTTTGGTGCAACACTAACATCATCAGTCCAGCTCAACAACTGCTCTGAAGCCTGGCAAGTGTGTGGAACATGTTCAGCTGGAACACTGCCTGACAGGATAGAGCTGAGTGCTGTTTTTTGTAAGAGGAGACTCACTGAAGTTCAACTCATGACTGGATTCAAGATAACCTACATTTTTTTAAAACCACTTTTTCCTTAATTTGGAGAGAATTAAACTTTTCGTTACACAGGTAATTTCATAGCATGTATCTTTGAGTGCAAGAAGTTACCTTTTTTAAATGGAAAGGAAATAGTCATAAATCTTCCTTATGCTATAAATCTCTTTTAGAAGAGCAATGTTAAAATAAACAGGAAGGGACACCGCTGTTTTCATACATGAAAGCAATGGAAGAATGAAAGATTTGGACTACTGATTGTACTGTGCATGAGATCCAGGCATGGGGATGCCAGACTCCTCCAAGAATTAGGGGGGCTGAATAACCAACAAATTCAGACAGATTAGCATCACTTGTTTCAGCCCCAGGAACAAATCAGCAGGAAATTTGCAGAAAGCTGTGAGCCAGGAATTTCTGCCGTATCTGTATTAACTTCTTATAAATTTTGTTTACACATATTTTAACAGGTTATTTGGAGCAGTAAATAAAATAACTAATGAGGATTTGCAAAAGGATGCAATGGTACTAGATGACCAAATGGTAGCAGTGATGAAATTCAGTCTAGAGAGATCAAAAGTGAGTATTTTGTGAGGAAATAACCAACAGTTCCTGTGATTCTATAAAATATCTTGACTGTATTGATTAGCATGCACAGTTCTGCCCTTCCACCTCATGGGCTGCAAGGTGCTGAAAAAGGTACAGGGAAAGGAGCAAGTGGATCTTTTTGTGGCTTCCAAATAAGGACATTTTAAAAAGACCAGAAATACCTTGAAAACAATAAAAAATGAAAGAATAAGTGGCATGGAGAAGGAAAAAAAGGGACTGGTGTTCATTTTCTCTTATGATACCAGAATTCATAGACAGCAAAAGAAAAGATCATATGTGGGGGTAGTCAGGGTGTGAAAGTCTTTAGCACAGGATGCTCAAGATGCCAGAGGTTTACAGTGGGCTCAGACCCACACCTGGAGCCCTTTACAGGCAAAAATGCACACTGAGAATGCAAACAGGGTTTTTTCCTTAGCTTTTGTTCCCCTAGACAAAACCTAGGGATTGCCAGCATCTGAGCTGGTTTCCACCTCTCAAAGCTTGCAACAGCTCTGCTGTGTTGGGCATGCCCCACAAAGGCTACTTGTACCTGACAAAATAAAAAAACCACCTTTTTTAATCTGCTAAACAAGGTATTGTGTATTTAACAATATGCACAGTCTTTCTGCATCACTGGCCTTTGCTCTATCAGCTGGTGCCCACAAGCCACCCAACTCCCTGGATGTCACAACTACACCTAGATGGTAAAACTGCTCTCATTGCTGTATTTCAAAAGCCTGATGTCTCATCTCCCCCAGCACCAGCCTCCTCTGGTACAGTTACTGTTCTGGGCCTTTTTTCTTAGTTGTTTACCTTTTAAAATGTTTTAACTACACCTATTGTCTCTTAGTATTCCATAGCCAGGTACATGCCACCCATGATCTGACATTTCAGTACTTAAATTTATTTTCAGTAGCAGAGATGAAGCCCATTCCTGCAATAGCACAACTGACTGGCTTTTGGAGTTGTATTCCAGAACATCCAAGCTGTAAGAGGATTTGTTTGTTGGCTCTTGTGCCAGTGCAGGAAATAAACAAGCAAGGATAGAATGTGAGGCTCCCCTGCAAACATGCAGCTCATAGCTCTCATTTAAGAACCTCCTAATAAAATACAATAATGCTTGGCAACTTCCTCCTGAGTTATGGGAATTTTGTACTGGATTGGCTCTTGGATTCACCTGTCATCCAACTCCACATTTTACAGAGAGCTACCATATATCTCTCACTTACATGATGCTGTCAGAAATTACTGAATTTTTCTTAAAAATTAGATAAATCTGTTTATCTCCACAAAACCCTTTTGTGGCCACTTGCTTAGGTGATAGGTATTTCTCATTTTTGTTCTGTTTTACCTCGGATAGGCTCACAGTTGATGCATGCAGTACAACTACCACCTAATTAATTTGCTGGAGAGTTTAGCAGTTGATATATACAGTTTATCAAAAAGCCATCAATCAAGCTCTTGCTTAGAGATACTGGTAAGGGCATTAAAACAATGTAAGCATCTTTGAAGTAAGATACTTAGTTCTACTAGATATCCAGAAGATAACATAAAGCAAAATTGTAGTTAATTTGAATAGCAGCCCATGATATAACCCCCAGTAAAGTGACATTTGGAACAACTAATTCAACAATAGGAGGTGGCACTGTGTCAGGTCTCTCTTTAGAAGTAAGTTTTCTTCACTGTAGGCAGCACACTGAGTCACAGCATAAATATAAATACGTACACACACCCTGTGCATTCACACATGCAGCAAGATCAGGCTGTGGATTTTCCAGGCAGTGAATCTGTGCAGCCATCAGTCTCTCCAACCACACACCCACACTCATGGCCAGCTAGCTCCTGCATTTGGGACACAAATTCAAACCCATGAAAGAAAACTAATACTGGATTTTATGCTTAGGTCTTCTAAAATGAATCATGACTTGAGTATTTCAGCTGGACTCAGAAATTCTGTCAAGTTATTTGGTCTTCAGTGATTACCTGTTCTTTCTGAAAATGAAGTCACTTCAGGATGGTTTAGCTTCAGTACTAAAAATCAGAAAAGCCTGCAACTTTGATTTCGTGTTTCAGCTGTCATTCGATTTTGCAGCATGGTCAAAATCAGATCTCTTGTAAGTCAAAAATAACAACTTTTCTTATTATGTAATCACATGGCCATGAAGAGAAACATAAATGCAATACCCTATTTTTACTTTAGCTCTTTACCTACTCTTCTTTCATTATCTCTAGGTCACTCAAGATTAATTATTAATTCTGAGCCAAATAGTTTTCCTAAGTAAATTTTCATCTGCAGAGTGAATTCATTGATTTTTTTCCCATCATTGCATTACTGCACACGAAAGCACCAAAAGCTAAAAAACACCACAAAAATTACTAATGCATTCCTTCCAGGCACTTGAGATGATGCTGCTGTGAATTTTTGACTTTAGTATTCCAGCAGTGTTCCAAGCTCCAGATCAAATGAGTTTAGGTCAGTGTATATTTAGTCACATTTGCAGGACTGATTGTCCAACAAATGAAAATCTCCTCCCAGCTGTATCTGCAAATCTCTTAGTGCTGGAGAAGTATCATTTGTAAGCAATAAGGAAGCAGATCCTTCAGAAATGAATGCTGAGTCTCCAGTGTGTGCAGGGGATTCATTCAGCGTGCAGGCAGGAGCTGGGCTCAGCTGTTCCTGGGGGTCCTTTCCAAGCCAGAATATTCAATGGTTGTGCAGCGAGCTCCTGGCTCCTGTCAGAGCCCATTTCCCCTTCAGCAGATCACAGGTCACAGACTTTCCAAGGGAGAAAGCTGGCCCACAACTAACACAGTGCCTCCTGCTCTCTGGGCAGCAGGATCTGAACACTGTGAGCTAATACTCCCACAAACACACATTTAGTAAAATTCCCACTGAACACCTTGGTGGAAAGGCTTACACTGATTTCTCAAATTACAATTCCACACCATCTAATTTCTGTGCAATGAAATGCTATGCAAGGACAAAGCACTCTGTCTTACTACATACCATTATAAGAAAATGGAGTACATTTACTATTACCCAAGGCCACTTATTTATTCCTTCCCGAAATGCCAGCCTTAAACATTTTTGGATATCTGCCAGCAAAGGGAGTGTTCAGTGGCAAATCCCTTACACCATTTATTCCAAACAAGTGCAATTCTATCCAACATACCTCCACAAGCCTGCTGGTATGTTCTCGAAATATAGCAGCATATTCCTTTATTTCTTTCTCTCTTCCATTTTTAGCAGCTTCAATGAGAACCAGCAGAGGAACAGTGGTGTCTAAGAAGGAGTCTGAGATGTGATCTATAATGGCTTTCCTGAGCTGTAAAAGAAAGCAGTACATCAGTACCTGCTAACTGAGCATCCATTAAAGTCTGCTGGAATTATTGTCCCTTCCTGTTTGTACCACAGACACATCCACGCTGTATTCATGCATTATTTACACCATGGGGCTGAAACCTGTGGCAGCTACAATTCATGGATTAAACACAGAAAACTGGATTTAATTCTAAGGAAAACATTAATATGCCACTAGGTAAATATGCCTGTTTGTAAGTGTTTGTACAGATACATAAAACACTACATCATATACTGTTCTCTTGAAATCAAGGGAGCCAAACAAATATTCCCCTTCCCTGATGAATAGGCTACTTAAGTGATTGCACATGTGAAAAATTAGTTAGCCCAGACCTCATCTCTCCTGGGTATTCTCCCTTGTAATTCAGATGCCAAGGGAGAAGGCTATTTAATTTTACAAAGAAAATATTAATTCAATCATGTTTGTACTCACAAAATAGCTACACCCCATGATTTCATAATTGCAAAATTACCCAAGTATTTTCTTTCTGGGAAACACAGCCTGGTTTGCAGAATGGCAGCCTTCATGGTAATTATGTCAATGAGATTACTGATTGTGCCACCTGATAATGTATTAATAAAGCAAGAAGATCTATAAATGAGGCTGGAGTTCAATTTTCTCTGCTTAAATTAATTGTTCTTGAACTTCTAACTTAAATTATTCAAGAAGTATAACATTCTGCTATAAATCACGTGTCTTAACTTAGCTTCACAGCAGCTTGTAACCAATCACTGGGACATTTCTTACTTAAGAGGTTATTTTGCATGTTACCTACACATGACAGCTGTTCATTTAGACCATGCAGCAGTGCAGCAAACATACCAACTGGAACAATACATGAAATGCAGCTTAATTATCAAATGCACTGAATTTCCCACTCCAAATCCAGTGTTTTTACAATATATAGAAAAGATATTGATTGGAACAGAAAAGGACACTAAATGTTTTTAAGCTCATCACACTGTTGCCAAAGTACTGTTTTCACTTGGCGTTTTGCTCCAATGTATCTCTGTGAAAACTCAGTAGAAGTAAAAACTCCTACCACGAGAAAAATACAAAAAAAACCCACAATCTTTTTGATGCTCTGCTGTGTTTGAGGTAGAGCAGTGACCATGCAGAGCAGAAAGAACAGTGGAGAAATCTGCTGATTATGAGACAAGATCTGAATATGAATTCCACCACTAACTTTTGGATAGCCTCACTGAAAGTCAGCTCTCCTTGAGTCACCAGAGGGACACAAACCTTCCAAACAAACACAGGCAATCCATGTTTGGAATGGTTTCTTTGTCTAACCTACGGTAGCCCATCACATTAGGATATACTCTCTGGATACACTGTATGTTCTCCAAAGTAATTTACAAATACAGAGGCTGTGGGATTCCAACACAAAATAGGATTTCTTACATTCTCAGCTTCATTCAGGCTGAAATTAAACACTAAAAAACTATTTTAGAAAGTTTCACTACCAGAAATAAAACACATCAAACCTCCAGTCCTGCCAAGTTACCCACTAAGACTTCTCTGTTGTAAAGGCTCCACTGAAGAAAACAGATATTCTTGCCTGTTTAAAATTAGGTACATAAATGTGACCTTGAAGAATTTAAAAATTAAGATTTCAATTTACAAAAAACAACAACAACAAGTGGAACCATCATATCCATGGCCAATGACTGATTATCTCCAGCAGAAATATTCTGGAGTTCTGTACAGCCCAGAGTGCAGGACTTTCACAGCATTAGCACTCTGTCACTACAACAACCTCAGGCACATTTGTGGTGAGCTTGAGACACCCAATTTCAAACCAGCAGCCTAATTTTATCTCTCATTGCATAAGTCTTTGCTACAGCTTTTCACTGGTTTTCTTGGCTTAATTAACCTTTCACACAGAAATTATCATTACTGTTTCGTTCTAAGAAATGCTCTACCCTGCAATTACACAGCAAATTGCATCTTCTTCAAAAAACAAAGATAATGCTGTGTCTTTGCTGAACACAAACAAGTCTGAAATTATGTTCCTGTTGCTGTTCTGCAGAGGAATACACAAAGCTGAGAGTTGCAAAGGATGGCTTGTGTGGCATTAAAGAACAAAGAAATACAACATAGAAGAAAAAAGGAAAAGACAAAATAAAAAAGGAATATCTGAGGCAATATCTATTTCTTTTCATGCTAATTCTAACGAGCATCTCTTCCATGACTCAGTAAGTCTGTTTCTGACTCTGGCCACCTGTAGGGCAAAATGCTGAAAGCTAAGCAGGCAGAAGGGAGGCAGATGAACAAAGGAAGGCACCAGTAGTGCCAGCACGCAATGCTAGGGAAGTTAGGGTGCTATAATTAAACTTCTCGTGTTTTTAAGTGAAAGAGACACAAGTAGAAGAGGGAAAGGAGGGGGAGGGTGATGTCTGACAAACTGTTTTCTTCTTAAGATGCAAGGTCTTACCCTTTGAGCAGACTGTTACAGAAGCATGGACAATTTTTGGTTTTGATATCCAAATGCATTAAAAAAAAACACAGGAATACATCATTTATAAAACATGGGGCATAAGGTTGTCAAAAACAGTGAGGGTAGAGAAAAAAATGCCAGCAGCTGTTTGCAACACTATTCACCATCAGTACTGATGAGCACAGAAAACTCTGTTTGCCTCTACTCACCTCTTGCCTTACTAGACTACCCTGGCAGAAGTCCTGGGCAAAGCTCAGAGCAGTTACTGCTGAGGGATCTCCCCTTCCAAAGGGGAGCCAGGAAGGCCATGTCCTTTGTGTCCAGAAACAGCTACCCATGATGAAGAAGTTACATAAAAATACAAGAATATCACCAGGAACAACATTTATTAAACCAGAACTGCAGAACAAGCGCAGGAGAAACATCTGTGCAGTCCATTCATGCTGCACTGGGAAAGAACTGGGAGGCAAGAACTGAGTATGGTAATTTCACATAATTACACATTGGAATGGATAGGCAATTCCATCCTAAATATTTGTAAGCTCTCCTCAGCAGGGAAGCAGTGATCCAGGTGAAGCTGCACATGCAGAAGTGACACATCTCCAGCACAGGTACAAATCAAAACAAAGCTGAGCAGCTTAGAACCCCCACAAGTACTGGCCAAGCTCCTGAAATGAGTCAAGTATGTTCCCTTGAAAAGCTGGAGAGTTTCTACAGCTCCCAGCAGATCCTGTGCTGGGGACAGCCACTTTAGCCTTCAGCCTTGCTTCACTCCCCTTGCTGGGACGTGCAAAGGTTTTCCAAAGGGCCCCTGGCACCACCCACAGCCAGGCTGCTGCCTGGGACAGCACCTCTCTGATGGGGCACTACTGCACAGATTTTAAAACTACAGCTTTATAAGGTCTCATCTTTAACCCAAATTTTGCAGAGGCATTCCCAGTGAGGACTGAAAGCAGAGTACACTTCAGAGCACAGCCCTGAAAGCACTGAGAGTGCCTGACACAAAGCCAGCAAAGGCACACAGTACCATTAAAAATACAGTATTAGGAAAGCTGCAAGAGTAGAGCAAACAACACCTTCCATGTTTCTTGTAAAATTGCTGGGAGACAGAGTAATGAATGTCTGCATGTGAAAGCAAATAAGACTCTACTGCAATATCTGCAAGCACAAAATTCACAATTTCATGTCTCCCAGAACAGGAATTAGGCATGCAGTAAACACTCTTTCTAAAACAATTCTTATACAATTCATATGTATGAACATAGAATTGGAGGAAAGATATAAAATATTTCTCATAAATGCTTTCCAGTGGAAAAAAATGTCAAGCAGCACAGAGCTGTTCTGGTAAAAGGAAATTACTGGTTCTAGATTGACTATAAATTGGGCATGATTACATTCAGCCTGAACATTTTCCAAAGGTTTACAGAAAGACACAAATTGAATCAGTTAACAGCTTTTAACCACTGTAACAGAGTCAATAAAGTGTTTTAAGCTGGAGTTTAATTAACTCATGGAAGGAAATGAATGGAAGGGCTGTAGACACACTGAGCTGGTGATGCAGGTCTCTGCACTGAACACATCTTGGACAGAATGTAAGCAGACACTGGATGGCTACTTGGTTGTAAACACTGTATTTATATTATACTCTTCTCGTTTTTCAAGGCCTCCTCTGGCTGATCACGGGAGCAGGAAGGAATTGATTCCCCATCTTGAAGCACAGGCTGGCTTGCAAGACTGAACCCAAAGCTGGGAGGGACAATCTTCCACCAGGGAGATGATCATGAGCCCAGGCTGCAGACAGGCTGAGAGAGGTGTGCTTGTGTTCTTTGTAAACTTTCATGCACTTGGTTGGGGCAGCCTGGCTCAAAGAACTACTGACTTTCTAGGGGTTTTCTTTTTGAAAGGGCACATTATACACACCCAGCATGTTCTGCAGTTTTCTCAAAGATATTTATTACAGAGAAAGGGTATAAACACAGCTGATGTCCACTGCTAACCTTCTACCCTTCACTGGTCCACATCTCACACTGGTTTTTGGACACTGGGATGTAAAATGGGGGGTAGAGTGTGGACTGGGCATTCCAGGGACCCTCCTGTGGGGCGAGAGTTCTCCCTGTCTGTTCCAACAACCTGTAATAATTCAAGCTTATTGAAAATTAAACAAATCTTGATGGCTAGAGTACATTGCTGATATATATCTACAGCAAATATATTTAGACATGCATATATACAGATATATTCAGCCAGGATCATTTGGCAGGGTTTTCTGCCAGAGTTTTGAAAACTGGTAGATAAATATTCTGTGGAATGTGCAATTGTCTTCAATATGTTTTTATTATGGAAAAGAAAATATTCTTTTCAAAACACATAAACTGAAACTAGCAAATTGGAAAAGAATGCCTCAAGAGCTTTTTGTACCTTTCATTTGCCCAGGTCTCACCTGCCTGCGGAGGTCTCTGGTCCTCTTGCACATACTGTCAATGGCAACATTCAGGGCATTGCTCCTCTCTGCCTTGTCAGTCTGCAATGAGAGGGACAGAAAACAATCAGTGCTGTCTGGGACCCCTCAGCAAGCACATCCTTTGTGTCCCCAGTGCATCAGAGCATTTGGTAAATCACACATGCTGGAGGACTTTTCAAATTTTTCATACATTTCAAGAGCCAGTACCACAATGTTCACAGAATGCCAATTTGTGATGTCAAGCATAATTCGCTGAATCAAAACGTGTGCTTTAGAAGCAGTATACAGGAACAAAATAAACACTTCTTAACCTCTGAATTGCTGTAATACTCCCAGTGTAATCAACAACATGAACAGAATTATGATGATAGTGACGATGATGATGATGATGATGATTAATAATAGTAATAACAACAATGACAACAGTAATATTTATGGCAATCCATTAACACCCTATTCATGTGAAAAATAATGCTCTCTCTGTCTACAAACAGTGTATAAATTCAGGTGCCCACAAGGCAGTGTGGTTATGCTTTTGTCTGTAATGTCCATTTTCCTTCTGTAAAACAGAATGGCTGGGTTTCAAAATGTCCAAGCTGGTGCAATGCAAACACTGCCCATGAAAGGGCAATCTCTTCACTCCACAGCACATTCAGCCTCAGCATCCAGAAGACTGAGCTCTTGAGATACTTGAGAGGTCTGAAGAGAACGGGTTTTACTTTGTAAACAATCTGAATTTTTTTATTTCCCCCTAAAGCAAAGTGCTTCTATCATGGTTACCTAGTTGAAAAGTGTACTTCACCCTTCACTCAGCCTTTTTTCCCTGCAACATCACCATAATATTTCTGTGCCTACTAGCTGGTTGGGATTTTTTTTTTCCTGTTAGTACAGAAACAACATGAAAATACAAAATGTGTGATGAACTTTGCTTGCCTAAAGCAAGCTATCACTGCTGACTGCCTTGGACTGCCCTGGCCTAAAGGAAGGAACCACAAACAGTGGTGTTTACACACAGCCAGCACACATGACATTTACAGCACAGAGAACCAGGCTCTCATAAATGCTAAGCAATAGCTATCAACAATGACCACAGCACCTACCAAACACCAGAAGTCTTTATTATGGATATGCCTGTGTTATTCTATAAATAACATTTAAATTATTATGGAAGTAGTAATATCATGAGTACAAGCTCATTATACCAAGAGTACAAGCTTATTATCTATGTCTCATACTTCAAGCAGAGTTCTTCCCTTACTAAAGAAACCTGTGAACAGGACAATATGCTTAATATTAAAACTAAGGGTAGAGGTGGCAAGAAAAGAACTCTTACATTAAAATGGAATGTGCAATGTCATAAATGCCTTGAAATTATTGGCACATTCTGCATCAACTGAAAGGAAAAACTACTTTAAAAACTGAACTAGCATTTTCAGGGAGATTTAGAAAATCTCCTATGACTTCTGTCTCTGAACTGGCTATAGCCTTTGCAGGGAATAGATGATCAAAACCAGGCCTTGGAGAAAGGTCTGAACTTCACCTTAAAACCTTCAAGGAATCCCTGGAGGTGGATACTCACTTTTGTTCCACAGCAATGCCATCATTTCTGGTACCAAGGCTTGCACAGGAACCAAAGTAAATAATGACTGCTCTATTATGCTTTGCAAGCTCTTGTCAACCTTGACAACAAAATGATCCCTTCTGAACTGCCAGGTAAACAGGGCCAGGAAAAACTCAGTGGATACAACTCAGCTTATGCCTGTGCATTTTCAGATTACAAACTGCACTGGCATATCCTTTGAAAGTTTTATATTTAGAGCCTATTTTTCTATAAAGACAAAATCATTGTAAAATACTGGGATATTTTTCAAATTCCCTGGTAATCTGTAACTTCAAAGGTGGCCACTAATGATAAAACTGGCTTTCAGCTAACCTAAACCTTTGAAGCAGCTATTCTGAAATAACCTCAGGCAGCAAGTGGCATAAAATATTGAACAGTGAACAAGACAAAAATACTTTATTTTCAAATTCTTAACATAATGTCTAGAAAGCAAATCTAACTATACATGAAGTTATTCTTCAGCTCATGATTTCTCTAAGAAATAAAACACACTACAAATGCACTGTAAATGCAGCTTCAGGCTGTAGAATATGGGAAGTCCAGACTGCAGGTAACCTCATTACTGCAGACTCTCATTCTTCCCTGAAGAAACTTAAACATCAAAAACCCCACTCTGCTGTTTGGATAAATCCTACTTACAAAGGCTTCTAAACCATGTGCAGTCTTTTGCAGCTGGCTACAGAGTCTCCTGTGGGAACACTCTGGAACACCAGCTGTGGGATCTCAGCACCTCAGGACTGAGGTGCCGAGTCACCGAGACCACCCTTGGGGGGCTCGGGAGTCCTGGAATGTTGCCAGAAGTGTCTGGTGGCTGGACTTTGATCCTACACAGGAGACGACACCTGTATGAGGATAGGAGGGTTTCACCAGGGTGAATGGTGAAGGGATTAGTTAATTAGAGGGTGAGACACAGGGTTTAGGATTTCTGTACAGGGGGGTTTAGAGAAGTAAGATGGAGGAATTGGGGTGTGTCCTGTCCTTCTTCTTCTTCTTCTTCTCCTCCATCTTCTGTGGTGATGGTGGCACTTTGGGATTGGTCATTACTGAAAGTGCACCGGACAATAAGAATAAATGGTATTGGGGAAAAATGATAAATATTGTACACGTAACTTTGGGTATAAAGATAGGTGGCTGTCCGGAGGGCAGCACAGTGTGCTCATGGCTGGCTGCTGAGCAGAGCTCTGTCGGGCCGAAAGAAAATCTTTTAGATAAACAATTAATAAACATAAAAACCGAAAGAAGAACTGAAGCCTCTTCTCGTCCTTTGATACGCGGGCTGCCCCAAGGCCACTCCGGGCCTTTCCAGGCCCTTCAAACAGCCGAAAACCGGACACCAGCGGCCTCAAGCTGCCTCCTCCTGCCTCTCCCAGGTGAAGCCCCCAGCCCCTGGGGAGCTGCAGTCCCCTGTGGGTGGGTGGGTGCTCCCTGCAGACTCTCACTGCACCTGGATGTGACAGCACAGCCCCACAGCTACACCAGACGGTTCCACTCCTGAATAACCAAAAATAGCAATGTAATGTTTGACAGGTGCCCATTGAACTGCTGGCACAGGTGACCTGAGCCCCTCCACACCCAGCAGGGTGCAGCTGTCCCACTCCCCACTGATGGAACCCACACATCTGGGCTTGAAATCCTCTGCATCTGCTTGGCAATCAAATCCTTCTGGTGACTGCTGTACTTCAAACAAACACACCTATGCTGAAACAGTGCCTTCTTGCACAGAGTGACTGAATTAGGAAAAGGGCTAGGAAAATTATGCACATTATTCTGGGTATGGATTTTTAAAACCAGGCAGTTGAGCCTTTCAGTTACCCTGCACTCACCTCTCCGTTCTCGGCCTGTTGTCTCTGCCCAGTCAGGTGTAGGATGGCCCTGGGACAGCCCACGCTCCAAAGGACGAGTGCACTCTTCAGATTTTTCAGTCTTCAATATTGTTTATTAATTCTTATCTACAAAGTTGTCTCCCAGCCTGACAGAGGTCTGCCCAGCAAGACAGCCATGGGCACACTGACCTCCCTCTGGGCAGTCGTCTATTTTTATACTAAAAACTACATATAAGATATTGACCTTTACCTTCCAATACCTTTTACCCTTATTAACAAGTGCACATTTAATGTGAACCAATCCCAAAGTGCCAGCATCACCATCGAAGATGGATGACAAGAAGAGGACAAGGACAGGACATGCCCTAATTCCTCCATCTTGTCTCCTAAAACCCCCCTGTACCAAGATCTCAAAACCTGAGTTTTCACCCTGTGAATAATCAATTCTTTCACCACTTATCTCCAAGTGATCCTCTTGTCCTCAAACAGGTGGCACATCCCGTGCAGGGTCAAAATCCAACCACCAAGCACTTCTGGCAACATTCCAGGATTTCCAAGCCCCCCAAGGGTTGTCTCGGTAACTCTGGACATCAGGAGTGATGTGCTGCGTTCCCACACTCACCTACTGTTCTTTCCTGTAAAATATATGTAATACCTACAAGCTATATGGCTCCCTTGTGAAGATGCTAAAAGCAATATCCAGTTCCTATTTCAATGCATTTTTAACATTTGAAACATTTTACAAGCACTAAGTCACAGTGTTATTAATATTCCACTGAGTGGAAATAAGTATTTTTAATTAACACTGGAGAGCCTGAAGATAAATGCTGGGTACTGCAAATAATACAGGCCCATCCATTTCACACACTGGCAAACAGCATTAGCTGAATGTCTCAGAAACCACCTGTGCAGCAAATCTTTCCTGCTGGATTTCCATTTAAAGCAGGACACGGGTAGGGGCAGATCCTCAGCTGAAACACGTGGCCCTATCACCAGTGGCTGTGATGGGGCTCATTTCCAGCAGCAGGGGATGGTGACACTGCCAGGCACTGCACAGACCCCCTGCACCCCAAGGCACACAGGTGCACACCTGCCCAGCCCTGCAGGGCTCAGAGCCAGCCTGAGCCAAGCCTGTGGGTCCGTGCCAACAGCTGCCAGTGGCAACAGGAACTGCAGGGATCCCACAAGCTCCAGACTTGGTCCAGCTGATCTTAAAGGACAATACAGATACTCCGAGAAGGGTTTTATTTTCACTTTCTTGATACTTCTGAAGGGCCACAAATGTTTACCTGATAGCTGCACTGATCAGTAGTACAACAAAGATATGGGCAGAACTACCTGAGTGATCATCTCATCTCTTCTAGTACCTAGGCCAATATTCCCATATTTAAAGGTCTGTGGCCAGAAGTTAAGCATATGTTTTGTTTGTTCCCAAACAGTCACTGAACAATCCTGGGAGGAAAAAACAGAAAAAAAAATTCAATCTTCTGGCATGATTTTCCTTTGTAAATCCCACAGTGACAGAATGGTTTGGGTTGGAAGGCATTTTAAAGCCCATCTCATTCCACCCCTGCCATGGCAGGGACACCTCCCACTGTCCCAGCTGCTCCAATCCCATCCAGCCTGGCCCTGGGCACTGCCAGGGATCCAGGGGCAGCCACAGCTGCTCTGGGCACCTATGCCAGGGCCTCCTGTTCCTCACAGGGAAGAATTTCCTCCCTGTATCTGGGCTAAACCTGCCCTCTGTCAATTGTCTCCAGCAGCTGTACCATGACTCTGTGCTGAACAGCTTTTGATACAGTTCCATGTACCCAAGAACAGTTTTAGTTAAAATAAGACTAGCACATTTATCAAAATCAGTTCTCTAGTGAAATATTAAAAAAAGAAGCCAAGCTAAAAGGTAAACACACCAATCAATACTACAATAACTTAAGAAATGTCAGAGTTCTAATGAAATGATTGACTGTTTCAGCCTCTGTGTTGACTGCAAATAATCCTACACTCAGCAATTAGAGGGTCCTGTACTTTGCACCTTAATTAAATAAAAAACAAAAAAACAAACTCTCACACAGCTTAGGTAGGACATTAAAGCGAAGTCACAGCCTCTACAGAGACACCAAGCACTTTATGTCTCTTGTTACAATTGAACATGTCACACATCATGATTTTTTTTTGCATATTTAATTTATAAATGGTTGTTCTTTTGATTTATTAAGTCACTGTGAATTCTAATCAAAACCATAAGATTATAACAAAATTGTATAAAAAGCAATTTTACAATTTATTTTGCATAATGAAACCATCTTGTCATTACTTGGGGCATTTCCACACCTCAATTTTTTGCGCAATGACAGGATCTTTTATTCATACACAGCTTACAGAAACCCTGATCTTCCAAATCCTGTTGTGGAGCTCCACAAAGTAGAGACATCTCCAAGCATCTGTATTGGAATATGAATCCCAATATAACCAGTTAGATGGTGCCTGGGCCAGTTCTGACCCTCGCTGCTGGGCCAAAGGTAGCACTGCGGTGTTTTACCCCAGAGATACCTTGGCTGCTGGAAAGTGCAGCGGGGCAAATCCAGGCTGTCAGGACTCCGTTTCCTCGGGAGAGAGAGCTTCTGGCGATGGTGGAGAGAAAGGGAGTGGATTCTGCTAGAAGGTTGCCAGATGTTTATTCCATTGGTACAGAGGTGTCTGCACTGGGCCACTGCTGCTAACAGAATGGAGGCCACATGGTCTCATTCACATTATAAGCTCAGGACAGGGGAAGGGGAGGGGACAGGTGAGCTACCAACCAGGTGAAGGGGCAGGGTCTCAAGGGACTAGGGACACCTATCACACGACGCCTTGCTGGTATGTTAGCCTGATTGACAGGGCACACTCAGCGAGGGGCGAGGGGGAAGGGAGAAGGTAAAACAGGATATTGCAACACACCACAACACATCTGCCTCAGAAGAGCCCCAAAGAAGCCCATCAGCCTTCATAAGGGAAGATCAGTTCCATCCTGCTGCAGTCCTCATTTATCCCAGCTGGGTCACAGCTGCCAGAACTGGATAACACCACGCTCCAGCCACCAGGAACTAAATGAAACTAACACCACCTCCTCCTTTCTTTGCTAGGGGTGGCCAAAGGATTTGTTACCTTGAAGGTCCACAGAGAGAAAATATTCTAAGATGACTGTTTGGTTATGTGAGAAATGCCAAGTGTGGGGCAGAACCTCCTTGCATTCCCTTGTTCCATTCTGGATACCACTAGGCCCTGGCATTTGTCCCTCAAAGGCAGAATTCATTTCAGTATTATTTCACCCTTCAAATTTTCAGCTTTTCCTCAAAGTGCAATGTCCAAGTAAAAACCAAGATTGCTTGTTGGAGGTGCCAGAACAAAACAATGACCTCCTCCAAAGCTGCAGGACTGGAACTCAGACTGAACTGGTTGTTTACAGTTCTTCTCATGGATGTGTCAGGCCTTCAAACAAAATGTTTTCAAGAGCTCCTGGTTCCCATCCTGGAGGTGGACAGGAACAACTCCTTGAGCACAAGCCAGCTCACTGAAACATGGAACTATTCAGATGCATGAACAATTGTATGCACAGCATTCACTGCCTGAGAAATCTCTCACATGAACATCTCAGAAGTTATTCAAGGAATCCTCTGACAAGGCAGTTAAGCCAGTACCTGACATTTCTGACATTTATCCTGTGAAAAGGTAAAAGCTCCCAGGCCTTTTCATGCAGCATTTCAAAGCCTCTTTTTACTGCACAGCAAAAGGCAGGAAAGGGGAATTAATTTAGAAGTATATTTATTATCTTTCTTTTTTTAATATGGGAAACACAAATGAATAACCCACAAGTACTTTTAAGTTGAAAATCACTACCTCCACTCAGTGACACACATTCCCTACTCTTAACACACCCATCCCAGTGTGATTTCTTTAAAGACACCTGGCTCAAGAAAACCTATTTCTGTGAAAACAGGCAAGCATATTTTTTAAAAAGGGGTACAGAAAATCATATGCAAGTGAGCGAACAGGGACTCTTTCATGTGGAACTGTTTCTCATTACAGAGAAGGTTTTTTCCTCAACAGCTTCAATATGAGATTGTCATTTTCCTCCTCTTCAAGCCCTCATGGAATACTCCCCATGGATCTAATGCTGTGAGATGTGAAGTGCCTCATAAGAAATTAATTACCTCAACCTCCACTGCTACAACTGGAGTACTGAGGGCTCTCCTTCCTGTGCCAATTACCCTTTGCCAATCAATATGCAGGAACAGCCTAGAATTTAAAGGCTCTCAGCATAACCCTTTCCTGGCATTCAGTTACATATAGTTTGTAATGCAGCAAAACAAATTTTAAATTTCATTCTAGACCAGCATACATCAAACAGTCTAAAAAACCCAGAATTTAGAATGCATAACCCTTTAATTCTTAGAAAAACCACTGAAACACTGCAATGTGCAGATCCCAATAACCCTAAAATCTCAGCAAGAATAATGTTGCTGGAATATGCATATTGCATTGTCGAGGTGCAGCTGAACAAGATAAATGTGGCCAGGACAAATCATTCTGGAGGGAGGCAGCAGAGACCTCAGAACCTGTCGGATCTCAGGATCTCAGTCCTGAGGTGCTGAGCCACCGAGACCACCTTGGGGGGCTCGGGAGTCCTGGAATGTTCCAGAAGTGTCTGGTGGCTGCACTTTGGTCCTACACAGGAGACGACACCTGTATGAGGATAGGAGGGTTTCACCGGGGTGAATGGTGAAGGGATTAGTTAATTAGAGGGTGAGACACAGGGTTTAGGATTTATGTACAGGGGGGTTTAGAGAAGTAAGATGGAGGAATTGGGGTGTGTCCTGTCCTTCTTCTTCTTCTTCTTCTCCTCCATCTTCTTTGGTGATGGTGGCACTTTGGGATTGGTTATTACTGAAAGTGCACCGGGTAATAAGAATAAATGGTATTGGGGAAAAATGATAAATATTGTACACGTAACAATGGGTATAAAGATAAGTGGCTGTACAGAAGGCAGCGCAGTGTGCCCATGGCTGACTGCTGAGCAGACCTCTGTCGGGCTGAAAGAAAATCTTTTAGATAAACATTTAATAAACATAAAAACAGAAAGAAGAACTGAAGCCTCTTCTCGTCCTTCGATACGCGGGCTGCCCCAAGGCCACTCCGGGCCTTTCCAGGCCCTCCAAACAGCCGAAAACCCGGCAAGAACCCTGCTCAGGCTGGATGCACAATCACCAGGGGCTGGAGAGCTGGGCTGGAGAGCTCCCACCCCTGAGCTCTCTGAGGCAGGAGGGGCCGAGGAAAAGGCAGCCAGAATAAACCACGGCTGTTTGCTGAGGCTGCTCCGTGGGGCTGGCTCCAACCCACGTCCCTGCATCACAATATTGCACATTTTATCCACTCTCCAAAACACTGGTGCCAGCCAGCTGAAGGTGTGGAGCATGGCCAGGTTGTCTCAAAGGACAGGGCTGGGATCTTTATCCCTGGGATAATAAATTCTCTTGAAAGTGACTGGGATCCAGTCATGAGAGAAGACAAGAAACCTACACAATTCTAAGTTTTTAATGGTTCTTTCTGATAGGTAAGACAAGTATCTCCTTATATCAGTTTTTCTCCTACTTTTTCACAGTGGGAATATTAGAAAAGTCCAGCATGACTCCAAGGTGATCCTGGAAAAACACCCATACTTTTCTAGTACTTATTTGGGGAGAAGTGTCCTGGGAAGTGCATGCCATACCCAGCCTGTTGCAGAGCCAGTACAACCATCACTAACACCCATCACTTACTAACAACCATCACTTACTACCTCTAATGCAAAAACCAAACACCACAGGCACTTCATAATTGAAATATGACAGTCCTAAAACTTGATAGAGAAACCTTAAAGGCCAGTAGTACTTTATTTCAACTATCAGGTTTGTATTTCAACTATCGGAGGAATCAGCAGGGAGTAAAAACAACATTAAATTTCTTTTAATCAGATGTTACTGTCATTCACAGATGATGCAGGAAGGAAAGGCAGACATAAGTAGAAATAGAGCAATACTACTGAAGTGACAGCAAGAAGCATACTTGAGGTTAATCTGCCTTTTACTAAGAAGCAATTTTCTAAGTTTCTAGTCCATAGTAGCTTTTAATTGAATATCCATCTACCTTTCACCAAAGTGTTCTGGCAGTTTTACAGCAGGAAAATAGAAAATTAGTTGGAGAAAACCTCATTCTACAGCAGCAGCACAAGACTTTCCTATGATGAACTATCATAGAAATTGCTTGGAGATTATATGCTGTTATGAGAAAGAGGAAGGGGATGGAGGGAGAAGAAAATTCCAAATAAAATATAGTACAGTTGCTGAGACAGTCCTTCTCATTCAGATTGTTTAAAACTCTTAGCTGTACTTTAAATCTGAAAGTTACAGACTTAAACAGCAGCCATAAATGGGGGAAAATGTCCAGCACCAAGCCACTCACATTCTGCCACCCTAGGGACAGGCTGAGTTAGTGCAGGTTCCAAAGTGGCACAGCAAGGGCACACCCTGCATTTCTCAAAGAACCAAACACACCTTACTGTGGCTTTTGAGGTGGCATTTTAATGCACAGCATGCTACACAAACAGAAACCTGTACACTAAAGAGGAGTGCAACAGCACTCAAATCAAACAGCATTATAAATACACATACATACAATATACATTTTAAAATATATAGGGTGACTAAAGAATTGTATTTCTATAAAAAAGCCTTCCACGTGCTCACAGCCACTCCATGCCCTCATGCTTTCTCCTTGTATTTCCACTGTGCCATGGACAGATAAGGAAGGTAGAACAGGAAAATGAAGTTTGCTGTGTTGACACACTCACTACCCTGGGAAACTTTTATGATGCTGTTCATGATCCCTCACAGAACAGACATGCTGTGATGTTTCTTTTAACAGAAAACCAAGCCCACTCTTGTATCACCCTGGATGGGCAATGAAGATTGAGCTCCCTGATTTTCACTCCCACATAACTTTAACATTTCTGTGTAGCTCCCCACAAGGAAGCAGCTTGAGAGAAATATGGGTGGACCCAGGACAGAACTTGGCCTACAGACAGAAACCTTAGAAAACAGCTACTTACCCAAGACTTCAGCTCTGAACCAGGCAGAGCTTGGTAATTTCAAATAACACACATACTATGGATGTGGCTCTGATGAAAACTGTACTTCTAAATAGAAGTTAAACGCTGAAACCCCAAACAGACCAAAAAATGTAATTCCATTTAATCATGTATTAATTGCGTTAGTTAATCCCTTTGTGATCCAGAGTAATTAATTTAATTTAACACCATGCTGTGATGCAATATGTGAATCCAGGAGGCTGGGAGGCACTTCAACATGTGCAGTGAATGGAAGTGCAGCTTTTAGGGAAAGGTCTAAGGTAAGTTCTCAAATTTACACATACTTCCACTGAACACTCTCCAGAGAGACACAGGAGGTTCAGGGATCATCACAGCAAAGGCAGCTAAGCCAACACCTCACTGGGTGAATTCAGCCACTCCCAAACAAAGCACACCAACAGCATGAAACTGCTCCAAGGTGCTATTCCCAGAGGAACCAAATGTTTCAAACACTCAACTGCTATTTAAAAATTCACTACTGCTAGCTAGAGATCTACTCTAGTTCAGGAAGTTTCTGTTGTTAGCACTGTGGGGGAAGGCACACAAAAGAGAAGAGTGCCTGGATGATGCTTTCACACCGAGGGCTGCCAGGAAGGGGCCCTTGCAGAGCCATTTACTCCACAGATGCATCTGCAGAGTGAGAAATCAGTGCATTACTTGGGCTGTGTGATTAGACTCGCAGCACAAGCTTGGAGATCTTGGGTTCCTGTGCTACAAGAGAGAAAAAAGCCCCAATTTGTTAAAAGTAGCAGCTACCAAATGGAACAAGGGAGGCTGGATGTGATGGCATGCAGGGAAGACAACTGAAAATTACAGTCTCCTGCAGGGCTGGGATCTGCAGAATCGTGCATGAGATGAGGAGAGTCTGCTATTCAGGGCATATTCCTCCGCAGTCCTATGCAGAAATTCCCTGAGATCTTTCCCTATTTATTTTTACACAGAAAAAAACCCCAAATATATTTGTGAAAACATTCAAACTCATCATGGAACATTTCTGACATTCCAACATAGCAGTCATACTTCAGGCTGGGAGTTCATTTTCTGAGGACTTTTACCTTAAACGTTGTGGAGAACTTTTGTCTAAATTGAAAATGCGAAGTTTCGTGTTTAATTTTTTTACCTATTCACATCTCCAATTAGCTAATGAATTAATTTATTGTAAATAAACTTAAATTTTCATATAATTGTCATCAGCTCCATGAAAGAATATCGCAAAAAAGGGAAAGGAGAAACATAGACTCCTAGAAATAACTAGAACAGAATCAGTAAGAAAGTCATTAGGAATTACGTTAGGTAAAGCAAAAATACAGAGCTCAAAGACCTTTTTCCTTTAAGATTTATACTAAATCCTTCCACTTTCAATGGAATAAATTAAATACTTAGGTGAAAACTAATGAGTAACCTGTTCTTGCTGTAAATGTGTGCTACTGAATTTCATGTGAAGTTTAGGAAATGTTAAAAATACAGCCAGAAGATTAAAAGCAAAAGGTTAAGTAGGATCTTCATAAATGCGGTTCCCTCATGGTACATGAAAATTCAAACATTTGTAGTTAGCATTTCTACATGCATGCATGTCAGATCTATTTATACTAAAGAAATATTCAGGTTGTGTGGACCTGTAACCAAGGCATTAAAAAGATCCGCATACCCTAGAAGTGGGCACATTCCATACCCCAGCGTGTAAGATGTGAAACGTTTCCATAGGAAAGCCAGCGAGTGCCTGCCCTTGGTTCTCCCTTACAACTCCTCAGCCCTGGGCTCTCCCTCGGCCCTGGGTTCTCCCTCAGCCCTGGGCTCTCTCTCGCTGCTCCTCAGCCCCGGGCTCTCCCTCAGCCCTGGGCTCTCCCTCAGCCCCGGGCTTTCCTCGCTGCTCCTCAGCCTTGGGCTCTCCCTTACAACTCCTTAGCCATGGGCTCTCCCTCAGCCCTGGATTCTCCCTTGCTGCTCCTCAGCCCTGGGCTCTCCATTAGCCCTGGGCTCTCCCCTCCCTCAGCCCCGGGCTCTCCTCGCTGCTCCTCGGCCCCGGGCTCTCCCTCAGCCCCGGGCCCTCCTCGCTGCTCCTCAGCCCTTGCTCTCCCTTGCTGCTCCTCAGCTCTGAGCTCTCCCTCGCTGCTCCTCAGCCCCGGGCTCTCCCTCAGCCCCGGGCTCTCCCTCAGCCCTGGGCTCTCCCTCGCTGCCCCCCAGCTCCAGGCTCTCCTCGCTGCTCCTCAGCAGGGGTCAGCCTCCCAGTGACTCTCACCTCTCCACGGGCGCTGAACAGGGGTAGGGAAGGGCAGCCAGGGCCAAAGCCCACCCACACTGCCCCTTCAACAACAGTTTGCTGCTAAGGTAGTCTCCTTTACTGTTTGCAAGTGCTTGTGTTTGTTCTAGCAGGGGCAGCCAGCTACCGCCGTCATTTCTCAGCTGGCAGATAGTTTTGGAGTTTCCCATGTAATCACCGATGAAGTGCCACCCTCCCAGAGCCAGCCACCCCCTGGCTCCCCCAGGGCCGCAGCATTTCATGCATTCCAAATCAAAGAAAAGCCAATTTTATATTAATTTGATATATAAATACTGTTAGTAAGTTCCATGAAAAGAGACTTTATCATTTAGTAAAACTGGGAGCATGATTCTGAGAATGAAGACAATATGATACTTACTAGATATATTTATTTTACTTCAGACTTCCATGAATAAAATACTTGCTGTTATTCTAGGAACAGTATAGCGGAATGGAAGCCCTCTTCTGTAACCCCTCCCCTCCACTCCTGTTGCACCAAAAGATATCCAGATCTCTGTATTGTAAAATTACAAGAAGAATTGTATTGTCTCTTTGTGGGGAAGAAAAAAGTGGAATCACTTAAAATATTAACCACAGACAAAAGTATAAAACACATTTAAAGGCCCAGTGCTGAAACTGTATCTTTAATTTGGCATCATCTTTTGTATGTAAATAAAGACGCTTTCAAATACACTTGCTGTATGTAATAAACTTCAGGGAGCCTTGCTTCCAGACTGCCACAACAAGCATTGCCTAAAACAAAGGCTGGAATCCTCCTTTATTAACTTACTAAAATTTTCACATGGAAAGTCAACATTTAAACACCTCCTTTTCAGGGGTATTCAAGGGTGCCATATGCTCATTTTTAATTATAGTGTGTCTTCTAAAGTAGGCAAAATACCTCTTCAATCACATGACAATATTATATATTAAAAGCAAGTAAAAATAATCAGTGAATAAAAGCACATAAATGGGATTCAAGAAAACTCTAGAGCAATTGTACATGAAAAGGTTTATATCAGATTGTGCTTATAGCCTAAGTGAAAATGGATGCTGTAGTAAACTATATTACTTAAAGCACAAAGCTGATGTGACACTGAGTCTGCAAAGAATGTTAATAAGAGCGAAATCAAAATAATAAAAGAGTGAGAATGGGAAAGCTAAGCAGAAAAGGCAAAGCCAGTATTTCAGGCAAGGTTTCTTCTGTAATTACAAAAAAGAAATTAAATTATGAATTATGGAAGAGTTGTTTCCTACTCAGACAGCATGAGAGAGAAGGATACTTGGAAATGAAATGAGTTTGCAGAACTAGGGCTTAGTTTTGCTTGCTTAAGACTGTCAGACTCCAGCTCATGATTTTTTTAAGGTTACTGATACACTTCTACACTCATCCATAACAACAGCAAATTAAATATAATACACATTTTTGCTACACTCCGGAAACCTCAGGTGGTCACTAACACATAAGAGCACTGCAGGCACACAGATCCTGAGCTGAGGAAACCAAACCAAGCACTCAGGCCTGAGTGCCACAAAGCTGAAGGCTCATGGATCCTGGGGCATCATTCAGCCATGCTGAGCATGGCAACCTGGCTGAGAAGAGCCTCAATGCCCCCAGATGGTCCTTCTGCTAATTCAGGCTCAGACACACCTGGCTCCTCACACAGCATCCAGTGTAGCTCAGGCAGGTGAACAAAGCCAGAGAGAACACACCACTGAGGCCAGAAGATCCAATCACTGGATTTGTCATGACGCCTGCCCCGTACTTCTCCCTCCCTAAAGACATTGTGTTAGCAGAGCAGGTGCCAGCTTACAGATTGGCTTTGGGGGAATCCCATCAAATCCCTCAGTGCAACTGCTTGTGCCCCAAGTGATCAGAAGAGAACAGCAGACAGAGCTGCAGGGCTCTGGAGCTATGTCTGATTTACACCACCCTGAGAAAAAGGAGGAAGGAACTTTGTGTTGCAAATTACACAGTCCAACAGGATGACTTCATGTAGCCCATCCTGGCCAAGTCCAAAGCCAAAAGCTGACAGATGTCCAACAGAATGTGCTTTCATTAAACCATTATGGTAATCCCATGGCACTTGCAAGCATGTTAAAAGAAAAGAAAAAAAAAAAGCATTGTCTCGATTAAATTAGTCAAATTTTAAGCAATACTGGTAGATAAAGGTATAGGGACTGGGACAAACCAACTCTTAAAACATGTCAGTGAAATCCACCAGAAGCAGCACAGCAGAAGTGCTCTGAGAAGTCCCTGACAATGTACACTGGGAGCTTCTGGGTACTCTGATCCATGATCCAAGAAATTCGGAGAGGGAAGTTACTGCAGCGCCTGTGAAAACTTTAGACACAGGTTTTTGTGTAGAACACACAAGTGCATACATACTCTGCAGCAGCTCAAGGAAGATGCTTCTAGCTCTGCTCACGTTGTGGCTGTTTCTGCAGCAAGCAGCCAGCACTGCCCGAGTGCCAGCAGCAATGGTGCACACGGGGGACATCAAACAGGCTGAAGGAAATACACTATAATATCCACTTAGGCCTCATGCAATAAAAATATAAAGATCCCATGTTATATAAAATACCTTGAACTACTTATCACACTATATATTAAGTATGGCATTTACTGAAACTGTTGCACTTTTACTTTTGCATTCTGAACAGTTTTAAAAGTAGTTTGGTAGCAATCACAAGGTTGGGAAATGTGAAGTATACAAGTAAGTACTATGCTTTTAACAAATTTCATCCACTAAAAAAGGATCCAACCTAATGCCATCCAATATCATTTTGAAAGATAAATACACTCAAATTTTATCTGTAACCCAAACCTAAATAAAACCAAGACAACAAAACTGAAAGGTTCAATGCATTCAATGCCAGTTGAAACAGCTGGTAAACCTCAATACACTGTACACAACCTTGCTGACAAAGCTAAAAAAAAGAAAATAAGGACAAGCTTTTAAGCAGCATGAACAACACTTTGCTTTCATTTTCATATATAATTGAAATATCAAAGAGAAGCATACTCAGAGGCTCTAAATTATACACGATGGAAATCAGTGTTGAAACAAAAATCAGGGAACTCAATTCCAGCATCAGTGAACATTCAACATGGTGCAGAGAACAGCAGGAAATGTCAGTTCTTGCTACCTTTAAATTTTGGAGGTTGTTTCACACAACACTGCCATTTCTGAACTTATGAAGGACTAAGAATTAAAAACCACATCTTCACTGAGAAGTGAGTGCCTTGTCCATTTCAAGCCTACTATGAATTGACACTGCCATGCAATGAAGCACCAACTGACTGAGGCTGTGGCAGAAAATGAACAGCCTCCCACCTTGGGAATAAGTTCAGTAATGGAAGAGGGAGAGTTGAGCAGGAATGAGCCAGATGACAGAATGGCATCTCGGAAAGGAGCTCTGGAGACAATATCTGTAATTGTCAATGGGTTTACTTGTTGACTTATTAGAGAGCAATGTGGACTTGCAAAGCAGGGCTTTACCAAGAAGTTCTTCTCAAGTCCTTTGGAAGAAAAACTGAAGTTCAAGAAACCAAATCTTTGTTAAAAATATGTTTCAGCTTTTACAGAAGCAGTGAGCATCCTCTACAGTTAGCAGCAGTTAGTGCTCTCTCATTAGCAATTAGTGTCCTGTGACTCCTGGCCCTACAACTCAGCTTTTACAAAACATGGGTCAGGCTCCTTGCTGCATAATGATATGTATACACTGCTGAAACAGGTAAAGTGTAAGAAAAGACTGATCCAATTTTTATTCCATATATAAATGAGACCCATTTCTGATTCAATGCATTTATTAATAAGCCAAAAAATACCCTGAATTATATGTGTGCACAACATGCACCTATTTAGAGCACAAACAACACTGGCACCACTCCTGGAACTTGTATTTAAATTAATAGGAAATGTTGCTAAACAGAAAAATGCTTCTAATTTAACGGCCCTCCTTAGCACCATGTACTGTAAAGGGACAGGAGCCAGCACAGAAGACTCAGACTGAAACTCTAAAACTGATGGTTCCCACAAAGGATGCTAAGTACCATCTGTGACCTCATGAAGAATTCACTTCCACAAGTTTTGAGACTATTCACATTTCTAACACACTCTAAAAAGCTCTTGTGTTTCTGGATACATGCCAGAACAAGATTCAAACTTTTCTTACTTTATTTTGCTAACAAGAGTGTCATTCACCTAAGGCTCAATGAAGACAACTTGTTTCAATTACAGATCAATATCAGTGAGTTTTGTAAAATACATTTCCTACCTCCAGACTACAAAACACTGTGCTAAAGAATACCTAAGCCCCACTTTAGTTTAACAATACAAAATCCGTAAACATTTGCAGATTCTGCTCAAGTCTACAGATTCTATAGTCTCTTGTATTCTTTGCATCTTAAATACAACTTGGACAAGTCAAACGCTTTTGAAAACTACACCTTGTCATCCATTACTGAGTCTCTCATTAATATCTGTCTCACATGACATGGCCCTAGAAGTGCAGTGATGCCTGTTATCTGTGCCATGCCACTAATGACTCTTTGCCACACTCCCCCGGAGATTAGGGCAGCTCTGATAATGGAATGCCGAAGAACAGCTACCCCTAGTGAGAGGCAGCAGTCAAACTTCAAAGTCCTTCTTTGTTTCCAGCCATTTCTCATTTTCCTCAGTGAGCTTGCTGCCAGACACAGAGCGCACGCTGAGCAAAGACAGTACTCAGTACCCAAAAATGTATTTGCATTGCAAATCATTTTACCGGGAAGAGCTTTGTGAATAGGTTTGTGTCACATCGTTACACCCCAGTCAGAACTGCAGCTTCAAACACTAATAAACTGTCATCTAAAGAGTTAAAGCCCAATTTAAACCACTGTTCTGCCTCCTGCCACACAGAATTGCAAACAGATCCTTCTCAGGGTCTCTGTGCAATACCAGGAATCCTCCAAGCCACGCAGTGCTGTGGGATCTCAGCACCTCAGGACTGAGGTGCCGAGCCACCGAGACCACCCTTGGGGGGCTCGGGAGTCCTGGAATGTTGCCAGAAGTGTCTGGTGCCTGGACTTTGATCCTACACGGGAGACGACACCTGTATGAGGATAGGAGGACTTCACCGGGGTGAATGGTGAAGGGATTGGTTAATTAGAGAGTGAAACACAGGGTTTAGGATTTATGTACAGGGGGGTTTAGAGAAGTAAGATGGAGGAATTGGGGCGTGTCCTGTCCTTCTTCTTCTTCTTCTTCTCCTCCATCTTCTGTGGTGATGGTGGCACTTTGAGATTGGTCATTACTGAAAGTGCACCAGACAATAAGAATAAAAAAGATTGGGGAAAAAATGATAAATATTGTACACGTAACTATGAGTATAAAGATAGGTGCCTGCCCCGGAGGGCAGCACAGTGTGCTCATGGCTGGCTGCTGAGCAGACCTCTGTCGGGCCAAAAGAAAATCTTTTAGATAAACAATTAATAAACATAAAGACCGAAAGAAGAACTGAAGCCTCTTCTCGTCCTTTGATACGCGGGCTGCCCCAAGGCCACTCCGGGCCTTTCCAGGCCCTTCAAACAGCCGAAAACCGGACACAGTGCGAGAGAGAGGACATCAGTGTGCTCAGACTGTGGCTGGCAGTCCCAGATAACATCAGGCAGACCTAGAGCCTGGCACAGGAGAAATATGGAACCACTGTAAGTCAAGCATGGAAATCACCTTTAAGAGCATCAAGTCCAAACATTCAATCAACACCACCAAGCTCAGCACTAAGCCATGTCCCCAAGTGTCACATATGCACACGTCTTTTAAACACCTTCAGGGACAGTGACAGCCCAGGTGCCCTTGGCCTCAGGGCACACCTGGACTCATGCTCAGCCTCTGTCAGCAGCACCCCCAGGGCCTTTCCTGCTGCCTCCCAGCCCCTCTGCCCAGCCTGGAGCTGCAGGGGGGTGCTGTGACCCAAGGGGAGGAGCTGACATTCGGCCTGGTGGATCCAGCCTGTGCAGATCCCTGTGCAGAGCCCTCCTGACCCAGGCTGCTGTCCCCTGCCAACGTGTGAGGGTGGCCTCCATGCCCTGCCCAGACCCCCACTGAGGACAATGAGCACTGAGCCCTGGGAGTGTGGGAACTCAGCACATCACTCCTGATGTCCAGAGTTGCCAAGGTAACCCCTGGGGGGGCTCGGAAATCCTGGAATGTTGCCAGAAGTGCTTGGTGGTTGGATTTTGACCCTGCACGGGATGTGCCACCTGTATGAGGACAAGAGGATCACTTGGAGATAAGTGGTGAAAGAATTGATTATTCACAGGGTGAAAACTCAGGTTTTGGGATCTTGGTACAGGGGGGGTTTTAGGAGACAAGATGGAGGAATCGGGGCGTGTCTTGTCCTTCTCCTCTTCTTCTTGTCATCCATCTTTGATGGTGATGCTGGCACTTTGGGATTGGTTCACATTAAATGTGCACTTGTTAATAAGGGTGAAAGGTATTGGAAGGTAAAGGTCAATATCTTATATGTAGTTTTTAGTATAAAAATAGACGACCGCCCAGAGGGAGGTCAGTGTGCCCATGGCTGTCTTGCTGGGCAGACCTCTGTCAGGCTGGGAGACAACTTTGTAGATAAGAATTAATAAACAATATTGAAGACTGAAAAATCTGAAGAGTGCACTTGTCCTTTGGAGCGTGGGCTGTCCCAGGGCCATCCTACACCTGACTGGGCAGAGACAACAGGCCGAGAACTGGAGATGGGAGCAGCACTGGTGCCAGCCCCAGCGGGATGTGGCTGCCCCCACAGTGCTCCCTGGCCATCAGGCAGGTGCCACCCAGCAAACACAGTGCCCACCCAGGCGTGAGCAGCACTGGTGCCACCAAAACAGCACCAAACCACCCTGGGAATCCATGTCCAGGCAGACAGCACCCACAGCCTTCCCCTATGCACTAGGGTGCTCACCTGGGCATAGGGGGAGCTCAGGTTGTTCAAGCAGGACCTGCCTTTGATAAACTCAGGCTGGCCTGATCCTCTGGTTGTCCTCTTTTCACATAGATGGAAAAAATTAACATGACTCTTTGGTAGTGCAGGAATGTTCTTCACCAGAAAATCAAAAACGTCTCCAGCAAGCAGCAATCTCCCTGACCTGTCACCCATGAGTGAACACACAGCATGAGGTGAGTCCAGCTGAACTCTGTCCATGAGAAGGCACTCTGATGGATAATTTAGTACCAACAACACAGACTATCTGGAGGTGTTTTAACCTGGGGCTTTCTGACCACTATATGGGCTCTTTACTCAAGTCCCACGGTTACTTTCAAATATGCATAATACACTCTAGATCCATCAAAAGAGGGACACAGGACTAGGAAAATAATCTTTACAAAGAAGCTAAGAAAAAAATTTGCATAAAGAATATTCATGTGGCAGAAAATTTAAAGCACACAAGCTGCAACGGCAAAACGAGATAAGAGGAAGAAATCAAACATATACTCTCCATTTACCTGAAATAAAGGAGAAAGAGGTTTGAGAGCCCCAGGCAGAAAAAGTCTCCCCCTGACCTTAGTGTCCTAGCACGGAAAAAATTATGAAATGTCTGTCCCTTTTAAAGTAGGTATTTTTGTAATTTATTTTCTATTAGATTAAAACACTATTTCTCTTTTGAAAGGGAAATTGGACAAAGTATGCTGGCCAATTGGAAAACAGAGAAGCATATTTTCATCTCTATTACTCAAAGAGGAATAAGAAATAATTTTAACGCATGATTCCCTGTACACTATTCACCAGCAGGTATTAACTGAGAATATCTTCACATGAAAAACACAATATATGGAGACAGAAGACTCTTACAAGTTCACCTTGGGTGGAAAACAGTTGATATCAAGGAATATTACTTCTAGGGCCAGGGAAATGTGTGTGTCAGGAAATAAAAGCAAGGTCAAGCCACAGATACAATCACAAAAAACCCCCCCATTCAGATGTAAGACTGGAAGTAATTTAGAGCTGGCACAGGTAAACACAGAACAGACAAGTGCAATTACCAGCCTGCTTTGATCTGCAGGACCACGTCCTCTCTGAGGCTTCTGTGCTATTGTGGCAAGCAAGTTTTGCTGCAGAGTGTTAGCAAGCCTGATGATAACACAGAGTCCCAGTCGATGCAATGCAGAGCTGGCCCTGTTCTGGTAAGGCTGATCAGCTGTCACATTAATCATGCCAGGACACTGTGTCTCTGATGTCCACCTGGGTGGGTGATGAACTCTGAAAGCCTTTTTCATATTAATCATGCCAGGACACTGTGTCTCTGATGTCCACCTGGGTGGGTGATGAACTCTGAAAGCCTTTTCCATCTGCTTACACACAATGCTCTGGGATGAGGTCCCTGCTGGAAACAAGTGTGGGCACTGAAGACAACACTCATTACAGTAATGGAGGACTGGTATCAACCTCCTCACCAGCCTTTATCACAGTGGCTCTGAGATTCTCACATGTTCATCTTTAGTCTACTGTAAAATAAGAATTATAATACTTACTTGAAAACAGCAAAGACTAGACAAGAAAAGAGTACATCTACAACTTGCAATATCTTCAAAAAGCAGTTCTTTACTGACGTACCAAATATGTTGTAATAACATGAGTAAGACTGTGTGTCACAGACATTTTTTCATAGAAATCCTTTCTTTGGGATCTTTTCATCTTCTGGGAAGCTGAGGCCCCAGAAAGAGAATGTAAACAATGGTTATCAGCTGCTGTGGAATGCAACAGGTGCACCTGGGATTGGCTCATGTTCCATGTGTACAATTAAGGGCCAATCACAGGGCAAGCTCTCTGGAACAGTCACAGAGAACGCTCTTGTTTTTAGACTCCTATTCTATTCTTAGCTTAGCAAGCTTCTGCAACTTTTCTCTCTATTCCTATTAGTATAGTCATAATGTATCATATATCATAAATCAATAAACCCAGCCTTCTGATCATGAAGCCAAGACGCTCATCTATTTCTCTCACCTTGAGGAACCCTCATCAAGTCACTGCAATAACTGTGCCCTAAGTACCAGGCTTACTTTGAAATATTTACACTTCAACATCACAGCCAGGTATTTATTCCCAGCCATACATTGAAATGGTTTCATGGGCTACACTAGAATTGGCCTTATGTTAACTGGTAGAAAAGAACATTTATATATTCAAACTGTATTTACCAAGCTCTTTTACATCCTTGAAAACTTGACTGGGTAATATTGGAAGGAGCAGTCAGGCTGCCAAAACTCAGTGGGCCAGACTGTTGAACACAGGAACAAAACATGACAATTGTAATACCGAAAATAGTAATAACAACAGCAGCAGCAGCAGCTTCCTGTGATGGCAGACAAGGTTGTGATACAACTATAAATGCATTCACAGATTTGGTCTCAACAATTTTGATAATACAGGAGTTTCTGAGGGCAGAAGAGCTAACAAGATTTGAAGCCAAATCACATGAAAAAGTCTGTCTAATCATATAAAGCACCATGCAGTGGATTGAGCTTGCCTGTTTTGTGCCTCACAACCTTGTTTACCAGCGAACAAGACTGTCACTAAAAGTCTCCAGATAAACATCTCTGCTGCCTCGATGCTGTTCATCACCTGGCACTGGAATTCACTGACAGCCACAGGAACAGACAGCAGCAGCACTGCTCCAGCACAGGGGCACAGCTTAGCTGTACTCTGCAATCACCTTTAGCACAAGGAAGATTACAGGGATTTGAAGAGTTATTGCTTTTCATTCTGCCAGGTTTTCTGTGATTTCCTTGCCTGTGCTTCATGAGGATGACCTCTGATGCTCACTGTAAAAGTGGAAGGACTTTTACAGTGGAATCCTACCAACTACTTTCCTAATGAACACAGATGAATTTGCATTCAGTGATCACTCTGGAAAATATTTCAGCCATTTCTGGTTCACCTTATATGCAATTATTGCAAGCCCTTATGCATGTCTTAGTTTAAAGTCACTGTGATTTAGCCTTATTATTTTGTATTCACATTCACACTACTGTTCAGTGATTTAAACTTTCTGAGGCTTTTTCAAGCCTATTTCAGCACTATGAAGGTGCTCTGGGCCTCAAACCTTCTCCACATCTTAAACAGCTCACTTGGGACAGACTTTTTTCATGTCTTTCTCTTGTTTATTTTAATTTCTCTGCTCCAAATCAAGCTCTAGCACCCCAGATACTTTTACTTTTGCTGTTCTGAAAATCTGGTAAGCTCTCATGTTACATCTCTACCTGTCCACTTTGGCACTTCATTTTTGCAGCCATTGTGGAAAATGTGTGTACTGTGCATGTTGAAGCTGAAATAGGCTGTTCTCTTCCATTTTCTTTTTCTTTTTTATTTTTCCCAAGTAAGTGTTCCCAGGCCTCATCCATATAGTAGCACTTCTCCATTAATCACATGCCAAATGCTCGCGGTTCATTAATGAACTGTCTGCTAAAGGAAGCCAGTGGAAGCTGCTCATGAAGGAATAATTCCACTTCTGCTCATAGCATTTTATCATGTGGCTTGTTTGTTGAAATTGTCTATCAGTGTCTAATTGAGAAGTTTTCTAATGTGAGTATTGCTGCTGATTTCTGATCATTGAACACTTAATTAACAAAAAACCATACTCACATAGAAGGGTGTTACAATTACCAACTGCTAATTCCATTTTAAAGCTATCAATAGCTTTTCCAGCATATTGGTTACAGACAATTTTGCAACATTAATTTAAAAGAGAAATACTTTAAAAGGCAAAAAGCAAAAATCCTGGGTTCTTTGAGATTCAGAGACAATTCTATCAACTTCCTGATTTTGACTAGGCCATTCTTTACAAGGAGAAAACAAATTAAAGATGTAAGTGTATATTACTCAAAGCCAAACCTCTCTTTGAGATGGATACACAACATAAGTTTGCTCAGAGATGACAAAACACACAGGTACCACTTGCTATGTATCTGCCCAGCTGTCTCCACCATGCAATCTGAAATTTAAAGCAGCTTAGTCTCATATAACAGCAGACCACTGTAGCTATGAAGTCTATAATCAAAAAGGTAGGCTCAAATGTATAGCACACCACCTCAGAAATATGGCAGGGAGACACACATCAAATTTTAATGGTGCTGTTAAAACCCACTCATCAAAACCTCTGAAAACACCAAAAAGAATAAAATCTTATTACCAGCCCTGCTCCTGTTCCTCCAAAGCAAATAATCAACCTGAGCATAACGACAGTAAAGAGGTGCTCAATAGCATGAGATCCACAGCAGCTTCTCTCCAGCTGTGTCTTCTGATCCATTAAATACTGAATTGAGACCATTTGAAGCACTTGCCTTTTTACAGACTGAATGAGCAGTGCCCTGAATTTCTCAGTGAACCCAGCACAGAAAGTCCACAACTCAGGATTTACAAAATGCAGAGACACTCAGCCAACTGTCCTCTACTTTATTGTTTTATTTACTCTTCCTGCAAAAGAATCAGCCAAAAGTTCTTCTGTGACTTGAGGGACAGGCACTGACCCATCAGTATGTGTACTTGGTTATTGTGTCAATAGGATCAGTCTAATGTCACCTATCATTCACATGGGAACCACTGCAGAATGATAAAAACAGCAGCAAGAGTCAGCTCTTGCACCAAGCTTTTCTCCAAGTGTTGTTCAAGAAAAGCCAGCCCTCCTCCCTGATTTCCCCGTGAGAAAACTGAGGCACAGAATGGTGATGTTATGTGGCCATTGCCAACTTCAGGCCAATAGCAAAGCCAGAGATAGAAAATAAAACTAGAAAAAGCAGTTGAACTCAAAGGGGTCGCACATGAAAACACAGCTGAACACACAGATGGGGTAAATACCAGTACAGCCAATGCAACAAACTAGAGAAAATAATCTGGGTTTCCTGAGACAAGACTCCCAGTCCAAGTTGGGATTTCACAACACAAACTCAGTATCCACTGACACCAGTTGTGACTGTAACTGACTGTGGTGGGGAAATGCAGTATCACACAAATCTGCCATTACCCAGCTAACAGCCCCACACTGACAAGGCAGGCATGGCAAACTGCAGGGACAGGGGCCATTTAACAACAGCTGAATCATTTCACCTTTCAGTCTCCCTGTTCTGTGCTTACAAAGCCATGTCCTCACCTTTTAAACATTTTTACCCCTTCAAACAACAGATGGGTTCATCTTCTACTTCTGCCAGTCTGAGCTGGTGAGTAATGGAAAAGTTAGCCATCAGTCCAAGACAAGGTTAAGAGGAATGGGAATGCCAACTTCCCTGGGTTTTACCAGCCAAAAATCAATCTAGGACAATAATCAGTACAAATCTATCATAGTTCCTGGCAGCAATAAAAATGTCAAAGCAAAAAAAAAAGGCAACAGCAGGATAATTGTGGTAAGAATTAACTTGTTGAAGAACAAAAATCATCTGCAGGTCATGCAAACTAGAACAATTAGAATCCATTTATTCTGCTTAACCTGGATCCTACTCTGTGCAGCACTCACCCTAAGAAGGACACTGAAATTAGATGCATATGCCTGAATAAATTCCTACAAATTCCAGAAATGTGTTCTGCAAATGTTACAGAGTTGGGGGCTATAGAAAGAACCTGAGCTGGCCAGACTACTGATGTGCATTACAAGGACACAAATTAAATATTACAGCAAAAGCTTAAATCAATCACTTTCAAGATAAAGGAGTCCCTGTAAGTGGTTTGGGTGTACATTACATAACCTTACAGGCAGTGGCATCCCTCTGTCTTGGTCATCATTAAACAAGCAGCAGTGAAAAGCACTTTGTTTTATTGTTCTGTTTCATGGATTTAGGGATGGATGAATCTTATTTAAGTTCTCTAAAGTGACAGTTGAGAGGATTTTGGACAAACAGTTCTTTGTTTAGCTATGGAACTACAGTCAAAAGGCAGGTCAGAGCACAGCAAGCTATCATTCATGATTTCTTCTTCTCTCACATTAGGAAATAACTCTCAGAATGAAATTAATTCATTTTACACGTCCACACACTGCTTTCAGGGTTAAGGTAATAAACAAAGATGCCAGTAAATAAAAGTAAGCACTGCCCTTCTGACTGCAGTTGATTGACCCTTTTTCAGCAGAACAAGCACAACTGCATATTTTGAAGTTTAAGTTTGCCTGCTATTTTTTAAGGACACAGAACACAGCCCCAGAAGCCCTTTCCCTTATCCCTCACATGCTCAGGTACTGTTGTTCCGGTGCATGACAGAGCCCTGCAGAATGTGCCTGCGTGTGCTGAGGTCTGTCCCTCCAAAGGGACAAAGGATGGCCATGCTTCCCAGAGCACAGCCCAGGACAAACTGTGTCTGTCCTTCTGAGCTCTCCCCACATGGAGGGGCACCGAGGAGCTTTCTAAGCCATGATGGGCAATTCCCCAAGGAGCTGAGCCCCACAGAGGCTGCCCCAGCACCAGCCTCCATCCTGCAGGGAGCAGGCAGGGCTGACACTCACACAGTCACAGATAACAAACTCTGTGTGGCTGAGGGGACTGGGCAGAGGTCCCCCAGGAGTCTCTTGGGGAAAAGATAACAATGGAGCTTTAAAACTCTCCACTTGGAGGATTTAGAAATGAACAGTACACCATCAATACAGCAGCTGTGTGACAGGGAATAGTGAGCACTTTGTACCTTACAGTGACTGATGAGAAGTTAACACAGGATGCATTAAGTATAAAAAAGTACCAAGTCAAAAGATGAAGGATGGAAGAGCCAGAAACAACCAGCCCAGGCTGAGACAGCACCACTTGTGCACGTCTGTTACCCATCACAACAGCCAGTTTGCATAGATTGTGAACTGTTACCGAGCTTGCAAGGGTTTTCAGGGTGAAGAGAGAGACGAGAATGTTGACCTCATGTTCAGAAGGCTTGATTTATTATTTTATGATATATATTACATTATAACTATACTAAAAAGAAATAGAAAGTTCTCAGAAGCTAGCTAAGCTAAGAATAGAAAAGAATGAATAACAAAGGTCTGTGTCTCAGCACAGAGTGAGACCCAGCTCTGCCGTGAGTGGTCAGTAAATCCAAACATCCACACGAGACCAATCACAGATGCACCTGCTGCATTCCACAGCAGCAGATAACCATTGTTTACATTTTGTTGCTGAGGTCACAGCTTCTCAGAAGGGGGAAAAATCCTAAAGAAAGGATTTTTCACAAAAGATGTCTGTGACAGTGAACCAATGTTTTACGAACTGCAAACAAAGATCATTGCTGCACATGGACCAGTGTTGGACCTTCACACAGCAGGCATTTTTGGTCACTAATAACTTGAGATTCAAGCTACATCTAGAAGAAAATGGCAAAAAATGCCTAATAACTGTACTTTCAATCTGTTCCCTAACTGAAAACATTTGATATGGGGGAATATTCAGCACAATGACACCTCCTCTCCTGCTACAGATCACCTGGCACTAAAGAAAGTACAAATCCATTATTACGGGACCAAAACTGGGATTTGCAACTTGAGAGTGCAGAGTGGCTCAGGGAATGTCTGCATGCCCAGGGGCCATGGGGACCCAGAGGGGGAGCCAAGAGCTGCCATGTGCTCACCTCGCAGTGAGGAGGCTGAGCATGCAGGCTGCACCACCTGCACTCACCCCAAAACTGCAGAGAAACAGCCAGAGCTGCTGTACAGCCTGACACCAGGGATGCCATTCCACCTGAATGGCTCTCCAGCCCCGCTATTCCACACAGGGCCTTTGCCACACAGGACTCCAATCACAGAGATAATGAGCCACCTTCTACTGCATTTAGCCATGATAAATACTCTGGGCTAAAAGGCTGTTACATTAGCCACTTTGCAAAGTGTACTTTGCAGGTGTGAAATGTTTACGACCAGCCAAGCCTTTGTTAATAACTCAGCAGGATGATCCTGTAATGTAGCACCTCATATGATGGGAAAGGCACAGGCTCAGTGCTATCCACATTTTGCTTCTGCATTCTTTACATGAGATATGCACATGAAATACTGTTTACCACCAGTACAGGAACAAAACTATTTGCTATATAGAGAGAAATATCTGTGGGCAAGATTTTTACTGGCTCCAGCACAGAAAAAAGATTCTCAGACACCTAGAATCAATTTCTTCAGAAGCAGTAGCTATGAAAATGTAAAAATAAGTGCTATCAAACTGTACATATTGACAGGAAGTACAGGACCAGTTCAGTACTGATATAAGGTTAGTGAGAATTTACTGGTGTGCATGTTGAGTAGATTTGTTTAAATGTAACAATGAAAATGTAAAAATAAGTATTATCAAACTGTACAGATTGACAGGAAGTACAGGACCAGTTCAGTACTGATATAAGGTTAGTGGGAATTTACTGGTGTGCATGTTGAGTAGATTTGTTTAAAGTAATTATTAAGAATGAGAAATATTTGTATCGTTTACGTGCATTATCACATGGAATAGGGGTTTTTAAAAAATTCTTTTTAGGGTCTTCTTTATTCTTCCACAAAATGGACTCAACATTACAATTGCATTACACTTCACTATGATATAGTACCTTTATTATAGCCAAATTCCCTTTAATTTTCTCAGCCTTTAAGACACCAATCTTATAGTGCTTCATTGTGGTTATTTATTTCTTTTATTTGTTCTGTTTCTAACCCAGTATTCATTTTTCTCCACAGAGTGACTTCCATTTGGATGAAGGAGAAAACCCCAAGCTTTCCCAATTCTGCATTTGACTACCACAAAACTTAAATTTGTTTTCTTTTACTTTAAAATTATTTGTGTAAGTGTTTGGCATTTACACCCAAATGGGCCTAGCTCACTGATACAGTCATAGATCTTGGAAATATCAATTCCCTCTGAACAGCTTAAAAGCTGCATTGAATGTAAAACAAAGGGCAATAGATGCTGGCTGGACATCTAGCATCACATTCAGAACTGCAAATTCAGCTTTTTAAAACCACCTGTATTGCTTAGGATAGTCTCAAACAACTCACACCTAGGCAGTTTATGAGATCTCGGGATTTCCTGTTTGCACTGTGTTGACCAGATATGTCTGGCAGCTGGAGGAGAGGAGGTAGGAATGTATAAGAATGTAATGCTTCTGATCTTAAACATCAGTTGTCCTTTGAATTCTGTTCCAGCCTCTTGTATTTTGATGAAGCTCACTGATCTTTAACAGTACAAATCTAATGAAAGCACTGATCTATTTTCTAGTTACCATTAGTCAATATCTGAAAGGCCTTAGTGTATCAAATGTCTGCTACTTTAAATTTCAAATCTCTGTTTTTAATATCTGGGTCCATTGATTTGTCAATGCTTGGCAGCACAACAGTGAGGAAAGGCACACACTGAATGCAGCAAAATCACCCTTCTCACTCCCCTCACACCATCCAGCTTCTGGGATCTCCACTTCTGACACCCACACCTGCCTGAGCTGCTCTGAACCCTGTGCCAGTGCAGAGAGAACCACCACAGACAATAGAGTCAGCTACAGTTCAGGAGAGTCTGTGATTCTGAACCCGGCCAAGCTTGGGATTCTGTGATTCTGAACCCAGCCCAGCTCAGGATTCTGTGATTCTGAACCCGGCCCAATGTGGGATTCTGTGATTCTGAACCCGGCCCAGCTCAGGATTCTGTGATTCTGAACCCGGCCCAATGTGGGATTCTGTGATTCTGAACCCAGAACAGCTCAGGATTCTGTGATTCTGAACCCGGCCCAGTGTGGGATTCTGTGATTCTGAACCCAGCCCAGCTCGGGATTCTGTGATTCTGAACCCGGCCCAATGTGGGATTCTGTGATTCTGAACCCGGCCCAATGTGGGATTCTGTGATTCTGAACCCGGCCCAGCTCAGGATTCTGTGATTCTGAACCCGGCCCAATGTGGGATTCTGTGATTCTGAACCCAGCCCAGCTCAGGATTCTGTGATTCTGAACCCAGCCCAATGTGGGATTCTGTGATTCTGAACCCGGCCCAGCTCAGGATTCTGTGATTCTGAACCCGGCCCAGCTCGGGATTCTGTGATTCTGAACCCAGCCCAACCTGGGATTCTGTGATTCTGAACCCAGCCCAGCCTGGGATTCTGTGATTCTGAACTCAGCCCAGCTCAGGATTCTGTGATTCTGAACTCAGCCCAGCTTGGGATTCTGTGATTCTGAACCCGACCCAATGTGGGATTCTGTGATTCTGAACTCAGCCCAGCTTGGGATTCTGTGATTCTGAACCCGGCCCAGCTTGTGATTCTGTGATTCTGAACTCGGCCCAGGTTGGGATTCTGTGATTCTGAACTCGGCCCAGCTTGTGATTCTGTGATTCTGAACTCGGCCCAGCTTGGGATTCTGTGATTCTGAACCCAGCCCAGCTTGGGATTCTGTGATTCTGAACTCGGCCCAGCTTGGGATTCTGTGATTCTGAACTCAGCCCAGCTTGGGATTCTGTGATTCTGAACCCGGCCCAACCTGGGATTCTGTGATTCTGAACCCGGCCCAGCTTGGGATTCTGTGATTCTGAACTCGGCCCAGCTTGGGATTCTGTGATTCTGAACCCAGCCCAGCTCAGGATTCTGTGATTCTGAACTCGGCCCAACTTGGGATTCTGTGATTCTGAAACAACCCAAACACCAACCATAAAAGGCATGTCCCCTGAGTCAGGCCACAGTTTTTCAACTTCTTTAACCATTAAATTAAAACACCTGAAATTGGCTATTGGGAGAGATGAATGAAAACATACAGAATATAGAAAAAAAATTCACAAATTTGACAAAAAATAGTAGAAAACAATGCTGCATCCACTGAAGGCAGCAGGAATTCTACCAGCTGTCCAAATGGAAGCAGAACTGAAGATTTTTTCCACAGGAAAGCGTTGAAGTACTGGAAACTAAAAGATCTATTTTCAAAAAACATGTATTTTTGTGGGAACTCAGCATATCACTTCGGATGTTCAGAGTTACAGAGAGAACCCTTGGGGGGCTCGGAGGTCCTGGAATGTTGCCAAAAGCACCTGGTGGCTTGACTTTGACCCTTCAAGGGATGTGCCACCTGTGTGTGGGGACATGGGAATCATTCAGGTTTGAGTGGTGCAGGGATGACATATTTACAGGGTGAAATGTAGATTTTGGGGTTTTGGTACAGGGGGGCTATGGAGACAAGATGGAGGAATCAGGGCCTGCCTCATGGTTCTTCTTTCTTCTTCTTGTCATCCATCTTCTGTGGTGATGTTGGCACTTTGGGATTGGTCCATGGTGAAGGTGAACTTACTAACAAGGGTGAAAGGTTTTGGGGATAAAAGGTAAATATGCTGTACGTAGTTTTTAGTATAAAAAGACACGACAGCCCCGTGGGTGGGCAGAGTGCCCTTGGCTGCCTTGCTGGTCAGATCCTGGCTGGGCAGAGAGAAAAACTCTGTAGATAAGAAATAAGAAACAAGTCTGAAGAGCGAATAACTGAAGAGTCCAGACTCGTCCTTTGAAGCGCGGGCTGTCCCAGAACCATCCTACGCGTGTCTGGCACAGACAGACAGCCCACCAGACAGATTTTGTGGAATTATACACTCAAACTAACTACATTTTGCTGAGATGTTTCTCATTTCAAAAGCTCCAAAGAATTTATAAAGCAAAAATGCCACTGAATTCTCCCCATATAAAGTCACATTAACATATTCTTTCCCAGCAGTCCAGCCAAACAGGAAGGTTTGATGGTAGCACAGTGCTATGGGAGCTCTAGTTGAAGTTAGCACACATGCTTCATCTAATGCTTAAATTCTGCTCTCAAAGCTAATTCTAATTCTATTATTATTTTATCATAAATACATTAGCTCTAAATCTCCAGTACTGCCTGTCATTAGTTTCAGAGAAACAAGCATTTGTTTAGCCAAAGAAAAGCCATGTTATACACTGGACCAAGTCTAAACTAGAAATGTACAGGTATCAATTACATGCATGCAATTTTAAGAACATTTGCTATTTTAGTGCAAAAAAATGGGGGGAAGCTTGGCTTTAACTTCATTCAAAGACCTAATTTAATGTTCATTCCCTTTTATAGTTATAGCTGATTTCTCTACAATAGATCCTATAGTATTTTTAATAGACATTACCCTGATTAGTGTAGCTTAATGTAGAGCAGCTGGCCTAGATGATTAGAGCAAACTGATCCACTGAATGACAGAAACTGCGTCTCTGTGCCTGCAAATACATCCACATTTTCATCTCCTGGTTTTCACTGCTCCTCATTTTGTTTTGCCCCCTCAAAACATGCTAAAGAGCTTGGATTTTCACTATAATTAAAAATATGGAATTAAAATATCTCTTAGAATTATGACAAATTATTTACCCTACTGTTCAGAATCAGTCTGGTTCCATATTCTGATTTTTGAAGATTAAACTCCTGGTCTAAAACTTCTTTTTGCCTGTCCTAGATTTGGCTCTTCAGCTGTTTCAGATACAATGTCTGGGAGGCAGAAGGGCCTGACTGCCCAGGTACCCTCCTCACATCACAGAGGAAGCTCCACTTGCATCCCCAGCTACAGGGGTGAGGATACAGGGGAGCAAAAGGCCTTTCCCCAGAGCTGCAGACAGACACACAGACACACAGACACACAGACAGACAGACACACAGACAGACAGAGCTCAGTGCTCAGGGCATGGCAGAAATGCAATCACCAAGCCATCACCAGCACACACACAAGATACAACAAGATACAGCAGGACATTTCCCTTAAGGCCTGAGCTGCTTCGTTCTAAGCAGCATAAATAACACATTTTTCTACACAATTAAGTTAATTTTGCTTATTATTCAGAGCAAGAGGCTGGTGTATGCCACAAGTCACTCATGTACAGCCCCTCCACTGAACAACTGCAGGAGGGTGTACATATTCATGCAGGGTCTGTAAAAGGGGGGAAAGTGTACCACGATAGCATGTGCAGCCTTTGTTTACAATGCATTTTACATTGATGGATTTCAAATAAACCAGCTATCACTTCCCCCTCCCAGGGATAAAAGGAGATGGCACATTCCAGAGAAATGCTATCTCCAAACAGCAGCTGGATGGGTACTTTGGCAATGGATGGAACTGGCACAGAGCCCCGGCAGCGCTGTCACTCCCCAAAGGGAATCAATGCCTGATTACATTTAGCACAGCCTCTCTTGTGCTACCTTCACTGCATCTGCTATGAATAACCATTCTCTCTTTTCATTTCATCCCTAAGCTTTCTTTGTCTCTGAATTCCTCTGATTACTGATCCCCTGCTCACAGACTTTGTATCTCTGAAGAGCCAGAGCCCACCCTGGAGGTCCTTCGTGTCAGGTTTTCCCCCTTTAAATGTGAATCTGCACCCCTTCATCTCAGGAACTGCAAAAGATCTCAGAGCACACCGTTTGGGGCCATTCCACTGCCTTAAGATTGTCACATGTGAGAAAGGACAACAAAAGTTTGCTGTCCTGCCTTCATCCCTCATTCTGGGGGGTTTGCAACCAGAGCAGTCCCTGTGTATCCTCTGTGAAGAAGCTACAGGAGCCCCACAGACCTGGGGATCCTGATGATGATGGTGACTTCCAGGAGACAGCAGTAGTTTCCTGCCCCCCAAAATGCCTCTTCAGGGTATGTGACAAACTCTGCTCAAGCAAAGCCATTCTAGATGCATCACTGTCATTGCTGTGTACTGCAGAGGGTCTCAGATGGACCTCTGGCATGCCATGAAGGATGAGAATTAAGTAGGCTATCAGGTTTTACTACTTCTATATCCACAAAAGCCAGCAAATTAGGTAACACTACAGCACCCTGAAAACACTCCACTTCCCCTCCCTCTGAAGCCAAAAGCTGTGGAAGGAACACGGCCCAGCCTCACAACCACCCTGCATGTCACTGAGGTGAGGGCACAGGGTGTCTGCTGCATCCCCACTCACTGATTTCAGGTCATAGGAAGAGATTCAGAGTCTGTGACAGGAGGAGAGCAGCAGGTGCAATGTGCTCTCAAATCCCTGCCCTTACCCTTGGGATTACAGCTCATCTGGCAATGCTACAGTTAATGGGGACCACCACAGCAGGGCTAAATGCCTGGCAGAGCACATCTATTCTGTGAAGGTTCTGCAATGTCCTCAAGACTCATCTACTAATCCTCCATGAGCAACCTTTAGTAGATTGAGAATTACAAGAATGTTCCTCACATTATCTTCAGAGGTTTTTTTCTTACCATAGCATTTTACTGAGTAATAGATGAATAAAGCCCCAGGAGACAACAGAACACAAAGTGAAATTCAAAACCAGTCAGGAGTAAAACCAGCTCATATTTAGTACACACAATCATGACTCTTCTTACTGTTCAGGCCTCTGAGAACTGAGCAGAGCCTGCCCACAGTGGGACTTGCTGGGGATGTGTTTCCAAGGGGCCCACAGTCAGCAATGTCATCATTTAAGCCTCATTTTCCTGAGAACCCAAGCTAAATAGCAATTATTTTGTGAAGGCCTCAAGCCAGGAAAACACATCAAATAAGCTGCCAATTTAAAGTCTCCAATCAAATAAGCAGTAGCATAGCACAGGGAGGAGTTTGAGTGCAGTGAAACTTTGCACACCAACAGAAGAGATTCCTCACACTGCTCTCACCTTCTCCCAGCAGCAAGAGAAACCATTGGGACAGAACCACTGAGCTCATGCCAGTTTCTGCACTGATTTTGTACTCATCTCCTTGTCTTTACAAGGTTCCCCTTGGTTTTGTTTTTAAATACAGATATTTTATAGCCAAAACAATATATACTCTGTTGTTGTAGCATTCATTCTAATTTATATACACATAATTTTCATCTGAAGCTCAAACAAAATTTCAAGCTGTGGAAAAACTGATTTTGAAAGAGCTTTTTTACTGAAGATATAACCACTAAAATATGGCTTTTTTTACTATTAGTAGCTAGAGTTGTGTTAATAGTATTGCCAACAAGAATACACTATAAAATGCAAATAGTAGCATATAAAAAAAAAACCAATTACTTATAACACATATGAATAGATAAACAAATTCAATGTTCCATTAAAATGATGCTGTATTTTTACTGTATTTTTCCTTTTTTTTCCTCACAGTTTTAAACAATAACAGAAAATCTACTGTCATGCAGAGAAGTTTACCATTTGTGTACAGGACTGCATTATATACATATATACATACATCCTGCATTAAAAATGGACTGCAGAAATAGACTGGTGTGAGGAAGCCCTTGAGAAGAGGGAGGAATGTCTTCCAAGAATAAATATGCAAGATTCAAATGAATAAATGCCATATCTTTATGTATGTTGTTCCTAAGTTTTATTTCTATTCAGCTACTACTAATGATACTAAAATCACTTTAAAATACAAATTATTATTATTCCCTATTTTCCAAACTTCCAAGTCATTGAATTTTCATATGAATTTCTCTCTGCTACCAAACAGGTCCAAAAAGAACCATTCCCTTAGTTTACAATGGTAAAGTGAACAAAAAAGAATCTTTGCCATAATTCAGCAGAACAAAAGCAAACCGTAATTCACCTGACACAAAAGCAAACCATAAAATGACCCCATGATGATGTTTGTGCTCCCATGCAATGCTTTTTCAGATCTCCTAAAGATCAGCCCCAGTTAATTTAGTGCTATGTTACACCCAGCCACATCCAAAAAAGACACATACAAAAGTGTTTGGGATTTCATACAAATACAAGAACAAGTGTAAGAAATCAGGCCAAATCTGTTCAGGATCCTGTCTCTGACAGTAATCAGCCAGAAATGTTAGGAAAATTATGCAGGACAGAAAAATACACACTGGTAATTTCCAAATTATGTGCTCCCACCAACTGGCAATGTGCAGCACAACTTGCTGACCTTGGGGTGAGCCAGGGCTGGCACCCAGCCCTCAGTACAAATCCACAGTGAGCAGAACTGTCTCACTGCTACCTACAGGAATTCACTGCTCTCCAGTCACTGAACCTCAAAGGAGAAACCACACTCTGTGATCCAGGTGAGCAACTGCAGGCCATCAACAATAAACTGCAAATAATCCAAGCAAACAGTTTGTGCCCAAGGGCCAACATTTGTTCACAAACTGCGTCAAAGTGAATAATATATAAGGGAAGAGGAATGCTTGCTCATGAATGATGCACAAACAAGTGCTGCTTTAGCCAGATAATTTGTTTGTGACAAAATGTTTGGCCAAATCCCATGTTTGGAGAGCTGCTAATTTCTGGTGTTCTCCCCTTCTCTTCCCCTCTCCAGGTCTCATCAGCAATGAAGGGATGGGCACTGCAAGGTTGCCTGAGCTCCATCTCTTCTGCCTCCTTTACTTCCCCCAGCAGGAGGCAAACAAACCAGCTGGGAGCACAGCTGCAGTGTTTTCCATGAGCTGTAACTATTGCAAGGATGCTTCTCTTTCCCCTCCTTCCAATTCAAGGTGCTACCCAACACGAGCAGCAAGAACACATGTCAGTCTCCTGGAATTCCTAATTACATCTCAATGCCACTGTCTGAAAGAAAAGCAGACTACCAGGAACTGCCTGCTGAAAAACACACTACCTACAGCTCACACTGATGCTGATTATGTACCAAACAGCAGAAGCCCCTTCTGAATGTTTGTCCCAAATTCCACGTACATCTTGTTCGTCTCCTTCGATTTGCAGCATCTTCAAACCACGTTTTGAAACAGCTAGAGGCTTTCAACTAAGAATTTGTACTGAGTGCAGGCACAACTGAATTAATCCTTAAATGCAGTACCCTCTCCTGTACTGGAAATTTCAGGCTGGATCCAGGCACCCAAGTGCATTTCTCCAAGTAATTTCAGTGCTATCTCTAGATGGAGGCCATCTAGCACTCCACATTCCCTCCATAATCAATCAATAGGGAGAAGACAGCCAGCTCCCAGAGGGCAAGTCACAAAATGATACACAAAAAGAACAGCAGCAGGGGCTGTTAGCACAAAGTAAGAGTGCATCCAGTTCCCCTCCTCACTCAGATCAGACACCTGCCTCAGGAAATCACACCACTGAGCCTGATATGGTTTCAGCCTGTGCCCCTTGCTTCCAGGCCTCATGGACAGAATAGGTCAGGGCAGTGTTTCAGCCCTGAAAGAACTATCTGAAAGAAAAGCAGACTACCAGGAACTGCCTGCTGAAAAACACACTACCTACAGCTCACACTGATGCTGATTATGTACCAAACAGCAGAAGCCCCTTCTGAATGTTTGTCCCAAATTCCACGTACATCTTGTCCGTCCCCTTCGATTTGCAGCATCTTCAAACCACATTTCGAAACAGCTAGAGGCTTTCAACTAAGAATTTGTATTGAGTGCAGGCACAACTGAATTAATCCTTAAATGCAGTACCCTCTCCTGTACTGGAAATTTACTGGCTGGATCCAGGCACCCAAGTGCATTTCTCCAAGTAACTTCAGTGCTATCTCTAGATGGAGGCCATCAAGCACTCCACATTCCCTCCATAATCAATCAATAGGGAGAAGACAGCCAGCTCCCAGAGGGCAAGTCACAAAATGATACACAAAAAGAACAGCAGCAGGGGTTGTTAGCACAAAGTAAGAGTGCATCCAGTTCCCCTCCTCACTCAGATCAGACACCTGCCTCAGGAAATCACACCACTCAGCCTGATATGGTTTCAGCCTGTGCCTCTTGCTTCCAGGTCTCACTTCCAGACAGAATAGGTCAGGTAGGGCAGAGTTTCAGCCCAAAACAAAGCTAAAAACTCCCTGCTGTTGGTTATGTTTGTTGGAGGTGCCACATATGCTGTTACACTATTAAAATACAAGAGGAGGAGGGATTGATCCAATACTACTCTAGTTAACCAAATAAACTCCGTGATGAAAACAAGCCTTAGCTACTAGATTTGCCATGACAGTCCATAAATTAGGTTTCTAAATCACTTGCACTGCTTTGAAAAGTTCATATTGAAACACTGAAGATTCCTACAGAAGTCTCCTCCTCTTTTAAACTAAACAATAACATGGAACACAAACTAAAATATACACTGAACTAAAACAATCCATAGTAAATGAAGCAAGAGAAACAGCATATTTCCAACAGCTATGCCAATCACTAAAGAAATTACACAGAAATTATATTATTATCATTCTTCTGGATCTTTTCCACCAAAATAAACTCAGGTTTATCCTCTTCACTTCACAGTTCATAAAAATGCATTTGCCAGTGTAGAATTATTCACTGTACACACCACTACTATTTTCAATCTTTTCCATGTGAATTCCTAAGTGTCAGCAGAAAGCACATGTTTCTAGATGCCACTTATATATGTCTTAGTTTAATAACAAATACTCTCACACATCAGAATTCCTCACTGTTTTGAACAGCAATGAAGACAAAATCCACCAGTGCTAAAGATTTTGCCATCACACCAACCACATTATGGAGGCACTCTGAAAAATACATTTTCCTTGGTCTTCCAAGTGCAGTTACAAAACATGTGAAACAAGCACCTTAAAAATGTTGTTTTTCCATTAGTAACTGAAATACCTACCCGTGAATCTGAATGTTTCTGTAAGCCAAGCAGGGATGTGCCTAAGAAGAGATGCACAAGCAGTTTGCCGTGCTGCTGAAATCTGCACACGTCTACAGAGGTAACTTTAGTCATCACACACCCACAGTGTCTCAAACCTACATCTGACTGGGAAAAAATGAAAGAATTGCTAAATATTTTTTAATGCAGAAATCTAAGCTTCCCTACAAAGAACATTTATACTCTTAAAGGCCGTTTCTGAAGCTCAGCATCTCAGATCAAACTATTAGTAACATTTCTGCAACTTAGATTTCAGGTTTTGACCCTGGGATGGAAATTTGGAAGACTTGCAATATTTGGGGTTTTTGGTGCTTTTTTTTTTTTTAGGCCCATCAAAGTTAATGCTAAACACCAAAGCTAATATTTTCACATGTTTCAAGTATTTTACAAAATGCAATTACAAGCTTATTTGTATTTAAATGACTGGGTTTCTTCCCAACCATTTAGCTTCCAGCCTCTATGGTAAGAATCACATGTTCAAAAAAACTCTGGCTACTTTAGACCTAAGTTTCCAGACTACAAAATGATAGATGTGAAAAATGCATGTATTATATGATTGGCTTTTCGCAAATATTAAAATTAATATTATATGTGTTGTGTTAGAAAGTAATGCTGTATTAATTCTTTTAAGTACTGTGTTAAATATAGTTTTGGGTTATAAAAATTGTTAAAATAAAAACTATGTTAGTGGGGTTTTGTTAAAGAAAGGAGTGAGGCACTTGCACCAGACAGCAGCCACAGGACACCCAAATCTTTCAGGGAAATGAATTTATTTCCTTCTTATCAGAAGAAATGAACTTCTTCCCGCCTTGAAGGCGCTGTTAGGATTAGAAGGAAGAAGTTGACAACGATCAGACAGAATCCTGTGTTTGAATGGGATTTATGCATCATGGATGAGGTGTATGAATATGCAACAGGCTGTTGTTTTTAAGGGTTAATCCTTTGTTAACTGTGTGTCCTTTTTCGGGCTCGTGCTGCCCAGAAAAGGTACCCAGACTGTCTGTAACTCTTTGTTTTTATTGCCTCATATTGTCCTAATTCAAAGTGTCCAAATTGTTATTACTCTAATTGTGTTGCTATTTTTATAACCATTTTATTACTATTAAACTTTTAAAATTTTAAAAACAAGTGATTGGCGTTTTTCACAATAGATCTGGATACAGTTATAACATCTATGGAAGTAACTGAGGAATGGAGACTTGAAATCAGGCATCCTAAATCTCATCAAGCTCTTCTGCACTGTAGAGAACTGCAACTATTTCTACTAAAATCTGATTTTGGCCCCAAGTGGGCAGTCAGCCCTGCAGAGCTGGGTTGGCCAACCAATGGATCACAGCAATGCCCTCTGGCCCCCGGAGACTTTAAGGAATGCAGCTCACTGAAGTGCCACAGGTTTCTCACTGCATCTTGGCTTAGGTGGAAGATACAAAATAAAGAGTTTCATTTCTCTGGCTATTAGAGGAAATCAGATGGTTAGTTATTCAATCAATGTTAATCTGACAAACCAGTGAACAAACATGCATTTCTATTACAGCAGAAAAAAGCATACGTTATTTAATTTCCTTTAGAGCCTACCTAAAGACAACAGCATAGAGCCTGTATTAGTTGAAGAGAGCAGTCTGTGCACAGCCCTGAACTACTGTGGTATTTACCAGCTGCAAGAGGATTTTAGAGCAGAGGAAGAGTTTGAAGCTCAGCTTACCTCCCTCCCCTAATTAACTTTTATAAATACCCCAAAAATGCAGCATACCTTCAGGGGAAGGGAGTTTGTCCAGCCCTCCAGCACCCTGCATTAAAAACGGGGCCTCAGCAGCAGCCACCAGTGTGCTGGGGCGATTGCTGCCAGTTAAATTCAGGTCAACCAACCTGAAAAATTATGCTAGCACTGGTGCCATTTAAAGCTGTATTTTTTTATCATCAATAAGTTAATATGATTTCTATTAATACCATCTTCCTTGAAAGAAAAATAAACCTCTCAGCAGAGAACCTCTTCTAAAGCATCCTCCCTCACTTCAGCATCAAACCATTTAGCTGTGGTTAACTCAGTCCCAGTGAGGCCAATGAGGAATTTGCCAGTAAAACACAGGAACACAGTTATCTTGTTCATCACCTCTGATTTCTGGAATCTAAACAAAACAATAAAATCGCTGGTGTCTTATTGTTTTACCAACATGTCTTATTTTGCAATAATATTGAGCTGCTTGCAATCTAAGGGCATGTATATATGCATGTATATATATATATGAATTCACTGTCATCTGGAAGTGCTAGTGCAACGTGTGTCATCAATTAAGAATGTTTTGTATATGCATTAGTTTTTATGAATTCTGTGTTTATTAGGTGTTAGTTAAATCCAGTTTTCCAACTGATTTTAAAATAAATACCTTTCTACAGTCCCGAGGAATGAATTGCTTTTTTTTGCAATAGCAAAACCCCGTGACTAAAATGTTTCTAACAGAACTTTTCTAATTATTTCAATTCAAATGCCTTCCACTGTGGGAGGCAATTTGGCTGTGGTCTGAGAGCTCTATCACCACAAATGTCCAAAGATATCACTTTAATACACACTCAGAAAGGAACAAATGCTGTTTATAAAAGGTGTCATTCCCATAGAGACCAGACTGGCAGGCAAGTCTGTGTTCTTATAATTCCATTCTTCCTCAGGGAACAATTTCTGCCATAAAAGTTTTATTCCCATTGAACAATTTTAACTTCTCTTAAAGAGAAGAACCTTCTCTCGCTGCAAGATAAACAGAATTTTAAAGATTCAGGACTGCAGTTTAACTCATTCCATGCAGGGTCCAACATTACACTGCAGCCAGACATTTTCTCTGTCTCCAAGCTGTCCATTGCCATGCCCCAAACCAGGGGAGAAGAAAACCACTGTGATGTAGGGTAGGACCCTGTGAGATGTGCACTCCTGGAGATGAGCATTGGTACAGGAAATAGGCTCACATCCTTACGTGCTATCATGAAGTAAAACAGTGAAGATGGACTGAGAAACGCTCATTCCATAAACAGCTATAGCTCTGAAAACAGAGGCAGTAATAAAACTCTACTAAATATTCAGTGATTCCAAAGAAATCTCTCAAAAATCTATCATCACAGAATGTGGGACAATATTTTGAATCAAAGATGTAAACACACCAAGAACTGAGATCCAAAGTACAGTTAGGTTTTCCTCTTCCTCTAATTGTCTGTCTGCTGTCAAATATTCTTCTCCTATCTGTGCCAAAGCCAACCTTTAGGTAGAGCTGGCAGGTTCCCCAGATTTATCAGTATTACATTTCTAACAACACTGAAGCTGCTGTATATGCTTTCTGTCTGTTGTAATAGCTTCAAAGCACTAATTAAATAATGGCAGCAACTATTCTGAACTTGCCAATGAAATCAATATGGATCAATGATGTCAAACCATCAAGCTGTACAGAAGGTCAGACTATGAGCAGCTCTGAAAAGAACCACCATTTCTGTCACTCTCTGTGTGTTATCTTTTGATAACATCTGTCATTTCCTTTTATCACTGATACCATGAACTCGTAGGGCTGTGATTAACCCTTTCTGTACACTGTCCACTGACTGCTGCACCTAATAATTGATGCACTGAAGACCTAAACAGAACTTGTGTTATAATTTAAAGGTATGCTTGCATATGTTGAAGATTGATAAAACCAGAATCATTTCATCCTTGAACACTCCCCTAAATACAGAGAGCCATCTACTCTTGCCTTCAACAGCATTTCATTCTCTATTTCATGATCCTGATCCATGATGAGCAGCCAAGCCTAATACTTAATACCTACCTGAAGAGAGTATTAAGCCAGAGACTCCAAGATCAAGCATTATACTTGACCTTTTAAATTTTGTTCCAATCAATACCTCAAAAATTGATTTCTCTCTTATTCAGTATACCCAAATGGTTTCACTGAACTGAAAGATTACATGACCTCCCAACAGGGAAAGGGCACCAGAACCTATTCTCTAGTCTGTGTTATATAAAAGCCCTAATCAACAACCAGAGAGTATCTGAGAATACCAAACACATCCACCTCCATTTTTATTCAACAATCATACCAGCAGTAGTATTCAGAGGAAATTACGGCCAGAATATTAAATTATCAAAGATTTAGACTTGGTTAAACATCTGGCAGCAGAACACAGCTGGATTTGGGCTGCACAGGAGTGCAACATCAGCCATTGCCAGTTCATTGTAGCAAGGATGGGAGAACATTTCCTGAGTTAAATCCATCCAAGGACTCCCACACACCAACTCCCTGGGAAGTGAGAACTTCCCTCAGGGCACTTTTAACCTACAATAAGCCAGGTGAGCACGGTTGTGCCTATTTGTCCCCATCAGCAATAAATGCTTTACTGCCAGGAGGTGGGGAGGCGCAAAGGAGGAATGCCAGGTCCCTTCCCAGCAGCTTGCCAGGCACTCTGCCCTCACCTGTCACAGTGCCCAGGGTCACTGTGTCCCCAGGACAGCACTGAGACTTTTGTGCCACCCACTGGGGATTGTGGAAGGAGCTTTGAGTGAGTTACACATCGGAGCTCTCAGTTGCTTTTGATGATGTGCTTTATTTTTTTATATTACACATAGGTAGGAAGGGTGAGTTCAGCTCACATCTTCACTGCATGGTTCAGAAGGTCACAAGAATCTTACTTACAAGACTTTAAAGGATTTATTGACTAATAAAACACTGTTAACAAGGATATTTATGGTTTTGACCTAATCTTTAAATATTTCAGCTTATGGACTCATGCTACAGTGTAAGCTTTCTTAGTTAATCATGTTATGACACATAAACTTAGAGTACTGCATTCTAAACTCCTTGTTTACCTAAATACTTTTTTTTTCTGTATCTTAAACTCTAAAACTCTAAACATTCCTTTACTTAAGGTGTTTCTGTTTCAAACTATAAATCTGCATTCTTGCATCTAGCACCTAAGTTTGGAAGATTTTTCCAAGGTCTCAAATCAAATCCTGTGTTTAATTCTAAACTTTGGCTTACAAGACCAAAGTTCTGAGAGCTCCTTCCATTTCATATTCCAACATCTCCCCCTTCATTTTGCATTAAGAATACTCTTTTGATGGTTTTGTTAATTATTTTTTGTATGTACTGCAGTAGGTAAGGTATTGTTTTAAGTATAATTATGATGATAATTAATATATACATGCTTATCTTTAAAATCTCTTTTTAATACAGGGTAAGGTTTAATTTATCGAGTATATTTTTAACTGTGTTATTATTAACTTTGATTTTAGTTACACTTTTTTAAATTGTTGTATGTTTTTATGAAGAGTTTCTGAATTATTAGATAGGTTTATGTAACACATTTTATTAAAATTTTTACACTTATGTCTATGTATTAGTAAAAGACAATCTATTGTTGTTTTGTTTTGTAGAGTTGTGTTTCATATTTTTGACACTGGTTCACAAACTAATGTAAGAGAAGTAGCATTGGTTTGTTTATTTAACTAGTACTTTAACTGATTTAATTGTTTTAGGGTTACTGTTGAGATAAGCTGGGGCAAAAATACAGATGTTGAAAATCTTTTTCTAAAAGTTCTAAGGTTTAAAATTAACTTTATAGTCTGATTTATATTGATGGACAGACATTTTTCCCCTGTGTCTATGGTCTTTAATCCTGTTTATACTGGGAGACAGTAAAGTAAGCCTTCTAATGCTACCTGGACTATTATGGTGTTTGATGGAATGGCTGGTTAAGCTCCATCTCTGTAAATGAAAACCATTTCCTGTGGCAATTGTAAAGGAGTAGATTCAGTGTTGAGAACAGAACTGAGCTATAATTGCATTAGGAATCTGTATTTTTATACACAGAGTGATAGGGAGCAATATTTGAAGTTTTGCTTTTGTTTTGTTCAATCCCAAAACCACTGCATTTGATGCAAAAATCTCTTTTCACAGAACTAAGGCTCTTTAATTCTCGGGGTTTAAAGGATGCTTCTGGAAGGAATTTGGTCTAAACACACTGCCTACCAGAGGGATTTACAATGAATCAGGAAAGATGAGGAGGAATGGGTTTTGGTATGGGCTAATATGTACTGGCAAACTGACTGAACAAGTTGGAAATGGTTTTTCAGGGTTTGAATGAGTTAAGCACATGGTATTTAAGTCTGATGCACTGGGCAAGGTTACTCAGACATTGGTTTTTGGTTGATGAATGGCTAAAGGTGTATTGCTGAAGGCAAACAAAAGGAAAAGACATAAACATGACACCAGATTGAGCTCTGTGCTCCCAGTTCCTGTATGTGCAGTAAGAGGTGCTACTTTTCAGCTGTTCACATCTGTGTGCTGTTTTGCTCTCAGAGCTGTCAGTGTGGGTTTGTGTTTGATATGGTTTCACATTCTTTGCTGGAACCCACTTTGGTCCTGAAGAAACATGCTAGATCCTGGATCCTGGCACTGGTCTAATAAGTGGGGAGTCCTTCTATTGAAATATCAGAGGTGCTGTGGGCATATGTAAAACAAAGAGAGAATGAGAATGGCCTTGAGCCTTTCTGCAGTGTGCAATCAGCCTTTTGTTTGTATCATTACCTGAAAACAGGGCCTCAGGGTAAGCTGACCGGACAATATTTTCTGAGATCTGTCCCTTGTCCCAAACCCACTTGTTTTGTACAAACTCTTTGCTTCAACTCAATACCACAACCTTCTCCACAGCTCTCATCCATTCCTGGAGGTGTCTATTCCAAAGTTACTACAATTCTAATCCATGCAAGAATTTTCCCCTTATATTGCAAACCCTGCCTGACAGAGCTCCCTCCTAATCTTCTGCCCTAAATTGCCTCAGTTTCTCATTTACAAGAACCAGACATTTTCATTAAAGCTGATTACAATTAAGAAAATTTTAACATTTTTTAAAAATCATGACTTCCTGGTGCTAAAGAAACGGATTTCTGTTTTTACTATCAGAGGTCCTGCTTCTGCTTTCTTCCAAATCCACTCTCCTAGATGCAGCAGTCTTCTTTCTCTTTCCTTTCTCCCATGCTTTTGCCTTTGTACTTTCTGGATTGATGTTCCTCTAACCCAATTCCACAATGCCTACAATCCAGAACTCCCTTATGGCAGCCCCCATCCTTTGATTCTTCTCACTGGTAGCTGTTCTTTCCCTGCTCTGTGCCTGTTCCTCACCCCAGCTAAGCTGCTTAGGGCTCTTAGGGTGAAGATGTCTGGGTGCAGGCATGGAACAGGAGCAGAATGAAACAACAGCTTTAAAAAAACTCTACCCAAGACAGAAAAAAATAACCTGAGGAGAGGAGCATTGCATGGTAGATGTCCTGAGTGTTCATGCAAGCTCAATAGCAAATACATTCCTTTGCTTGTTGCCTACCAAAAAAACAAAAAACCAAAAAAAACCACCCCCCCAAACAAAAACACAACATTTTTGAAACTTACATTTCTTTCAATAAAATAATTGTAGAAAATACGAGTTAGGATTAGCCTGGTGGAAAAAAAAAAAAAGTCAATTTTTTCAGGCAGCCCTCAAAATATCAAGCACAGAAAAATAATAAAACAGAAATTTTCAATGTGCAGTTTAACAAATGTTTGATCTCAATGAATCATCAAGTCAAAGGAGGGAAAAAACCCAACAAAACACATTTATTGCATGGCAACACTGAAGTGGTGGGAGTTTTATCTGGCACTGAAGAAATAAGAGAAGAAGGTTAACCATTCAGTGCCTTAAATCAAAGCTGTTAACTTTTTTTTTGTCCCACAGGTGTCCCACGGGTGTCCCACGGATGTCCCACAGGTGTCCCACGGGTGTCCCACTGGTGTCCCACGGGTGTCCCACAGGTGTCCCACAGGTGTCCCACGGGTGTCCCACAGATGTCCCACAGGTGTCCCACAGGCGTCCCACGGATGTCCCACGGGTGTCCCACAGGTGTCCCACGGGTGTCCCACAGGTGTCCCACAGATGTCCCACGTGGGTGCCACAGGGTCCCACGGATGTCCCAGGGGTCCCACTGGTGTCCCACGGTGTCCCACGGATGTCCACTGGTGTCCCACAGATGTCAACACAGATGTCCCACAGATTGTCCCACGGGTGTCCCACGGATATCCCACCGGTGTCCCACAGATGTCCCACAGGCATCCCACGGATGTCCACAGGTGTCCCACGGGTGTCCCACGGTGTCCCAGGTGTCCCACGGGTGTCCACGGTTCCCACAGATGTCCCACAGGCATCCCATGGATGTCCCACAGGTGTCCACATAGGTGTCCCACGGGGTCTCCACGGGTGTCTGTCACAGATGTCCCCACAGGTGTCCCAGGTGTGTCCACAGGTGTCCCACGGTGTCCCAGGGTGTGGCCCATGGATGTCCACAGGTGTCCCACGGTGTCCCACGGTGTCACAAATGTCCCACAGATGTCCCAGCGGGTGTCCCAAGGCATCCCACGGGTGTCCCACGGGTGTCCCACAGATGTCCCACAGATGTCCCACAGGTGGGCCCACGGTGTGCCTACAGGTTCCCACAGGTGTCCCAGATCGTCCCGAGTGTCCCACTGGTCCCACGGGTTCCCACGGGTGTCTCACTGTGCTCCCGAGGTTCCCACGGATGTCCCACTGGTGCTCCACAGATGTCACCAGATGCCACGGGTGTCCCACGGATTTTCCCACGGTGTCCCACAGATGTCCCACAGGCATCCCTACGGTGTCCCACAGGTGTCCACATGGGTGTACCACAGGTGTCCCACATGTGCTCCACGGGTGTCCCACGGTGTCCCACAGAGTCCACCAGGCATCCATGGATGTCCCAAGGTGTCCCAATAGGTGTCCCACGGGTGTCCACGGGTGTCCCACGATGTCCACAGTGTCCCACGGGTGTCCCACAGTTGTCCACGGTGTCCACGGGTTCCCATGGATGTCCCACAGTGTCCCACGGATGCCCACGGGTGTCCCACAGATGTCCCAACATGGTCCAGGTGTCCAAGGCATCCCAGGGTTCCACGTGTCCCACAGATGTCCCACAGATGTCCCACAGGTGTCCCACGGGTGTCCCATGGGTGTCCCACGGATGTCCCACAGGTGTCCCACAGGTGTCCCACGGGTGTCCCATGGATGTCCCACGGGTGTCCCACGGGTGTCCCACGGGTGTCCCACGGGTGTCCCACAGGTGTCCCACGGATGTCCCACGGGTGTCCCACAGGTGTCCCACGGGTGTCCCACGGGTGTCCCACGGATGTCCCACGGGTGTCCCACGGGTGTCCCACAGGTGTCCCACGGGTGTCCCACAGCCACAACTGCTGGGAAATGATGCAAAGGGCCTTGGGCAGTGCCCCTGGGTAGGTCCCAGCTGTGCCCATGGACCTGTGTCAGAAGCATCCATTACTGTTTCAGTATAACTAAATGGGAATGTCAAGGACCTGGATAAAAGGACTATTGCACTTCCCTTGGAATCCCAGAGCAATCACATTTTGCAACAACCTCCCAAATATCAAAGCATGTCTCTTGTCTGCTATGGTAGAACTCTGTATAAAAGATCATGTGGATGTTTAATTACTTCTTTGTGCATTACAAAGTGATTCAACCTGGATTTATATACAGATTAGCAGACATAGCAGGGAGAAAGAAAACACCTCCAATCCCAGAATGTCACTGACATGAGGCTGTGAGGAACCTGAGGGCTGGTACTGGTACAGGGATACCCACACAGGAACTCCTCACCCAGTGGTGCAGTGTGGGTGAAAATGCACAACTCACACTGACCTTCAGCTGTGGGGGCTGAGAAAGGTCAAACTGCTCTCCTGGATTCTCATCTGTGTGGCACAAATGAACCTCACACATGAGAGGTTTTGCTGCTGAGGGGGGCTTTTCACCAGGTGGTGATAATCTGGCATCTCAGCCTCTTTCCCCAGGGAGTGCTAATCCAGAATAACAGCACACAAAAGCTCCCCTTTGGAATGTCACATAAACTACCTGCTGCTGTTCCAAGCTAACTGAGATGCAAATTGGAGACACAGTGTTAGAGCCTGTCTCCCTAACCCTACACCGAGACATTCCACAGTGTGAGGGACAGCTACCTACAAGAGAAGAACATCTTTCATGCCAGTATGTTCAGACTAAACAGTTTACAGCCCTTGTGCTACCAGAGCCAAGAACATTTCAGCTGTATGCTGCTTTCATGGCTCCTGACTTCAGCAGGCAGACTGCATTTAACACAAGACTCATACTGCTTTTTCGTCACATAAAATAATCCCCTTTCGTGGGGAAGTCAAGAGAATGAGAAGCCTGATGGATGTCAAAACCTATTCCATTAAATAAAGGTAATAGCAAAACTCAGGAGAGGCAGCAGCACTTTATAGTGAGTTCCCATTTATTCATTTTGTTTCAAAGCCAACAACAACTCCTATAGTCTTAGACTCCAAGAAAAGAGAGCATTTGCATTTCAGATTTTATCAGCCTTCTAAAGACACTACCTACAGCACACACAAGCATGTCTAATGCATACTCACAAGCTCTTAGGGAATCATTATGCTCAAATTCAAAATGCATTAATGGAATCAGTATAAAATAAGATAGAATAATCACCCTGAATATCAGCAGTAAGCCTACCCAAACAGTGACTACATGGAAGATTTACCTCTGACCTCTGCAATAATCACGTAAAATACAAATTAGAGACAAGCAGAGACAGCAATTAATTCCATAAGGAACACAAATCAGTGAAACAGACGCCCAGTAAGTGTTCTGTTAAACCATGAAACTTGGTCAGTATGTTCCTGCTAACGTCCTGTGACAGACACAGCTGTAGGTGCAGGAGGACACTGCTGCTCTGCCACACACATCCCTATCCAGCCCTGCTATTCCTGTTATCAGCACTCCTGGAAAGTGGGGAAATAGTGCATCTCTCCATACAATGATGTGTAAAGCCCTCCACAGTTTTTTTAATTTGTTTGTGTTTGAGAGCATGAGAAACACTCTGATGCATTCATAAATGCTTTCCTATGTGGTTTCTGCCTTTCCTGAACAATAACAATGGAAAGAATGGGAAGTGAAACAGAGCAGATTCCTTTGCTGCTGCTGCTGGCTGCCTTTGCATGAAACTGTGGCAAGTGAAATAAGGCAGCAGGAACACACACGACACTGGGAGCCAGCCCTGACAAGGCAGCAGCGCGTGGCGCCAAGCAAATTGTGCAGAAAGCAAAAGACAAACAGCAGCAAAGCATGGCACAGGCTGCAAACTTGTAAAGCACTGAAAACATTTACTCTGTCAAATACATTCTAGGCACAGTGGGACGTCAGGCATTTCATACATTTTTGCTGCAAGTGGCCTAAAGTAAAATATACCAGGTAAGTGGCAACCTAAGCAAAGAATACAAATGTCCTAGAAAAGCATTTGAAAACAAAACAAAACCATAGTTGTAAAGTACTTCCACTAGCTGAGAAAAAGAACAGCAACTGGCATACCTATCAAATTAGCTGCTGAACATTTAAGAGGATAATTTTGACATACTTAAGAAGATCAGCCCTTGATCAGCAACTCTCCAGCCCTTGATTTTTGCATGTAACATATTGTATTAGTTCATTATATGAGCTGAGATTTAATATTCAAAAACAGAGATAAATACACCAATGGAGAATCCTCTCCCATTGTGAAATTCTGCAACTGAACCACACTCACATGATAACTAATTCTGTCAGCAGTTAAGTCATTTGATAGAAAAAATCCTACAAAGAGAAGGAATTTTCTCGTTCTCAGCGTCCCTGATGCAATTTACAACAAGCTTTTTTAAGCAGAAGATCCAAGTTTGAAGTTTCTCAGTACTAGAGCAATTCCCACCACATTAGGAATGGGCAATGACAGAAGGAGGCTGCTACAGTTCTCACTAATGGTACAAAAACTACCACAAGCAGATCTGGACTTTGTGAATAACCCCAGTAGTAGCAGTTATTGGAAACCTTTTCTAAAGCTGGATTTGGGTAAAACTTTGTTTTATCAAAAATAAGAAGTCTGCAGCTCAGCTGTTACAGAGGCTGGCACTCATTGTTTTCTCCCACGTTTCTGTGTTTATGAAAGGGTGAAATATTAAATCCTGGTCTTTACATGAACATAAGAATTAATGTCTTCTTTAAAATATTCGTCTTTTGATCAGCAAGTATCTGACACAGAATTCCAAACACCATGGTATTTATATAAGGAGCAAATGCACTCAAGGACATTTCTTTTTGGAAATGCTGTGAGGTAGCGTGTTCTGATACAACTCCAAGACTTTTATCCGTTTACAAATATCTCAATTCCAAGCATACTTCTACTTGACTTTAAATCACACTGAGAGGAACACTGAAATTGCTGTGTCAGATAAGAGCACTGGATCTCTTCCAGCTTTCTGTCTCAGAGCAGCAAGTCCTGGGTGTTTTAAAGGAAACTGCAAAGATCTCCATAGGAGACAGCTCTTGTTCAGTAACGTGGCCATACAGCACCTTGCTTTTTTCTTTTCCTACAACCCATTAGTTACTTTATGGCTTTTACAGTGAAACAAGAGACTTTTATGTCTTTTAGCTTTTACTAAATATCCCTGTGACCTCTTTATGCACTTGAACAGCACCAGGGCACATCACCTTAGAAGTCCCTCAGGAACTGTACTGTGGGCTTCAATTATCATAGTAAGAACTGAACTGTACAACTGAAATGGGACACACTGGTGATGCAAAGAAAAAAACAAAGGTACATCTGGCTTTCCCTTAAAAGTTCTTCTTTCCTAGTTTTCTTATGAATTTCAAACTAAATAACATTGCAGCACCACTCTATTTAGAACTGCTCTGTATATTAGATTTGCACACAGTTGTTTTAAGATTTGGGTCCTTTTTAGTCCTGCATTAATAGAATAAAGCACATTCATTTCCTAGAAGTTTACAGACTTACAAAGAAGGAAGGAAACATAGGGAACTGCTTACATAGGAAACTGCTCAACCCAGAGCAGCAGAAATGGCCAAAGGAAGCATTTTTGTTGTGTTAATTATATTGGCACGAGTCTATTCCTGCTGTGCATTTCCACCTGGTCCATCTGTCTAAATCACAAATAAATGATGACAAACTTATGCTGGAGGACAAAGCAAGCAGCCACTCCATTTCCCTATGACACACAGAGAAGATCTTCCTGTGACAGAAGAGGTTTCCTGTTAGAGCACGTGGATGGATGGATGGATGGATGGACAGATGGATGGATGGATGGATGGATGGATGGATGGATGGATGGATGGATGATGGATGGATGATGGATGGATGATGGATGGATGGATGGATGATGGATGGATGGATGGATGGATGGATGGATGGATGGATGATGGATGGATGGATGGATGGATGATGGATGGATGGATGGATGATGGATGGATGGATGGATGGATGGATGGATGGATGATGGATGATGGATGGATGGATGGATGGATGATGGATGGATGGATGATGGATGGATGGATGGATGGATGGATGGATGATGGATGATGGATGGATGGATGGATGGATGGATGGATGGATGGATGGATGGATGATGGATGGATGGATGGATGGATGGATGGATGGATGGATGATGGATGGATGGATGATGGATGGATGGATGGATGGATGGATGATGGATGATGGATGGATGGATGGATGGATGGATGATGGATGAGATGGATGGATGGATGGATGGATGGATGGATGGATGGATGGATGATGGATGATGATGAGATGGATGGATGGATGGATGGATGGATGGATGGACGACGGATGGATGGATGGATGGATGGATGATGGATGATGGATCGATGATGATGGATGGATGATGGATGGATGATGGATGGATGGATGGATGGATGGATGGATGGATGGATGATGGATGATGGATCATGATGGATGGATGATGGATGGATGGATGGATGATGGATGGATGGATGGATGGATGATGATGGATGGATGGATGGATGGATGGATGATGGATGGATGGATGGATGGATGGATGGATGATGGATGGATCATGAGATGGATGATGGATGAGATGGATGGATGGATGGATGGATGGATGGATGGATGATGAATGGATGGATGGATGGATGGATGATGGATGGATGGATGGATGGATGGATGATGGATGGATGATGGATGGATGATGGATGGATGGATGGATGGATGATGGATGGATGATGGATGGATGGATGATGGATGGATGGATGATGATGGATGAGGGATGATGGATGGATGGGATGGAGGGATGGATGGATGGATGGATAGATGATGGATGGATGGATGGATGGATGATGGATGGATGGATGGATGGATGGATGGATGATGGATGGATGGATGATGGATGGATGGATGGATGGATGGATGATGGATGGATGATGGATGGAGGGATGGATGGATGGATGGATGGATGGATGGATGGATGATGGGTGGATGATGGATGGATGGATGGATGGATGGATGGATGGATGGATGGATGATGGATGGATGATGGATGGATGGATGATGGATGGATGATGGATGGATGGATGGATGGATGGATGGATGGATGGATGGATGGATGATGGATGGATGATGGATGGATGGATGATGGATGGATGATGGATGGATGGATGGATGGATGGATGGATGATGGGTGGATGATGGATGGATGGATGGATGGATGGATGGATGGATGGATGATGGATGGATGGATGGATGGATGGATGATGGATGGATGGATGGATGGATGGATGTTCCCCTGCTTTCCGTCTGCCTGGAGTGAAAGCTGTTTTCAAATGGAGTCCCATTCCATGTTTGTGAGTGTTTCTGTTTCCTCTCAGCTCTGTCACCATCCAGGGACACAAAATGCAGCTCAGCTCAGGCTCAGCTCTCCTGTCCCCCCACATGGGCAGGCCACAGTCTGTAGCTGGTTACCAACTGCAGCATTTCTTGCTTTCTAACCACTGCTGTGTGCAACTAAGCTGCAGGAGGAAAAGGTGCCTCTAAGCCTCTTACCTACTTAGGAGATAAAGAATGCTGGCTAGAAGGATTTACAAAACACAAAAATACAACATGCCTATCCTAATATTCTTGCAAGAAAGAGAAGTTAAGAGTGAAAACTCCAACTCTTCTTTCCATGTCAGCTTCCTCTCCTCTACCCTTCAGCACTGTGTCCATCAGCAGTTAGCAGCTTGCAGGTATTTACTGTTTTACACATAGATTGAGTCATTTTGAGTTGCATTGTCATTTGTTTGCTGTCCTAGCCACTGGCTGAAAGACACTTAGTTTTAATAAACAGTAGAGTGCATTGTCACAGAACCCAAAATAAATATGCAGGAACCCAGAATTATTTTTTTAATTAATTAATTACATGGAAGTCTGTTGCACTTTTTTTAAATCAACCAAACAGGCTGGGGTTCGGTTGTATGGGGTTTTTCTATTTTTTTTCTGCTATTAATCACATTTAATTTGAGACAATTATCTTGGGTAGACATGAGAAGAGGAGCTAATAGGTCATTTAAATCACATGTTGTTTCTTCAGAGCTCTGTCTGTCAGACACCCCAATAGGAAAAGACAAAGAAGGATGGCAAATACAGACTGGAACAGTTAAATCATACCTGCATGTATTTTATTTTCTTTTAAATCATGAAGTTCTAGTCCACCGTTACTGGCATGGATGAGTGACCCGTGCCTAAGCAGCAGCTGATTACAGGCTGGTTAACTGAGACTGTCAGCATAATTAACATTCTGAGCCTGCTCAGGAACGCCAGGCTACCAAACCTGCAGTATCTACAAGCTGCCACAGCTCGCTTAATTGAAAAAGACTTGACTGAATCACTAAAAGCTAAAAAATCTGAAACTTTTGATGCAAAAAAGAACAAACTTCTTTTTGCAAGAAAATGACAGAACACAGTATCAGGCTGAAGCCAGGGAAGGAAGTGACTAAGCATGCAACTGCAGCCACTTGGAATAAATCATTTCTATGCCAGTCACGGTGGCAATGAGCACAATTATATGCTTCTTAACTTTGTTCATGTTTTCTCCTTTCTGTTGCAAATCTGCTCAACTGTCATTTTTAGTTTTCTCTTCAAAACGTCGCTAATGCTGTCTAATAACACATCACTCTGTCTCAGCCTGGAAATCACAGCCTCAGAACACAGCAGTGAAGCCCAAGCAGCAGCCTTAACAGAGCAAAGCTGGAATGCTTTTTTCTCTGTGGAGTTTTTCATGCATAAGCAACTGAAAGGAGAGACTGGAAAATATTTTAGAATATTTCAGCATGTCAAATGAAATCATTCTGCTCTGCCCTCCTGCCCCCTGCATGCCTGTTTATGCTGAAGAGCAGTAAGACTGGGAAGTACACCAACAAACATCTTCTACTAATTCAGGTCTGATCCTAAGAAATATTACATATACCTTTTGTTTCAAGAAGCTAAAAATATCTCAGTTGCAGTTTTTATATGGAAAATTAAAAGTAATATTCAACAAATATTGCAGTCATTTTCAAAACGGTACTCTTGTAATATTAGAAAGGTTCTGTAAGTAAACAGATATTGGCACACTTATTAACCACAAATAAAAGATAATTCTGCATTTTAAATAGAAGTCTGTATTTCTGTATTTGACAACTACACTCTCCTCACATGGAATTCTGCTATTTGGGCACTCAAGCTCAAAAAAAGGCATCAAAATAAATGATACCCATAACAAAATAGATACAGAATAACCTGTGCTGGAATTCCAAAAAGGAACAGACAGCTTAACTGATGGCAAGGGTGTATGTTTGAATATAACTAGCGTCAGACAAAAAGTCAAGCAAATCATCTATTATGCTGATAAAATTATAGAATAATTACATGCCACTATTCCTCTCTCATACGTGAAGATTCTGAGATGCCAAAAAATTAGAATAAAAGCTCAGGTTTAGACAAGTTATAATGGTTCCTGATATTATGTGGATGTCATGGGTTTCCTTTAATGAAAGTTCTCACCAGCTGCCTTCCTCCAGCAGTCAAGGAGCCACTGCAGCAAACAGGGCTGACCTGACAGAATAATTAATTCTACAGCCTCAGCACATCGTGAGACATGAAGGCAGCTTCATCAGGGGCCCCACAGAGCTAAATGCATGGCAGGGTACAGGTCTGAAACTCCTAAGAAACGTGTGAACATGCATCACCTATGTGTGCTCCATGCTGTGCAAATGACAAATACTAATCTCAGAGATGTGGGCAAAGGGTAGGAGTGTAAAAGGAGCAGCTGCAGGCAAAGGCATGAGGGCAGAGGGAACAGCTGAGGAGGCAAGGCCAGCCCGGAGGGATTTAACTACACATACACATGGAACACTGGAAAGGTCTAAAGTTTGGTGAACATCAAAACTGTGCAAATGGCCACACGGCTGGCACTACCACCAGCTTGTCTTTACTCACACGTTACTGTTCCTGTTCTTACCAACACGACAGCACATGCTCAGAGCCCACTCCTTTCCCTTGGCCAGAACCGGACACTGGCAGCATTATTGGGTTTCCCTGGGACCACGCTGCAGTCCTGCTTGAATTCAGTTGTGCAACGCCTCTACACTGATGTCCCAGCCCTTGAAGACTTCTCCTTGAACAAAACTCTTCCAAGAGACGTGCATGTAAATCTGGCTGCCCGGGAAGTTCATTCCCTTTGCCATCCCTCACAGGCACGTGCAGAACTGTTCTAGCAAAGTACAAGTCAGATCCCACAGGAGACTCTCGTGGCTTTGGGTTCTTCAACAGACGAATCCCGTCCCATCTGTTACCTGAAAAAATGTTACCTCACGCTGTGAGGAGAGGAAGCTGCCGCCCAGGGGATGAACAGTCGGCAACTGCCATACAAAAGAACTGGCCAATGGCTCTAGCATTCCACCGAAATCTTCCAGGGAGGGGGAAAGGGGCAGTGGGCACTCTCTTAGCTGAGGGGGACACGGTGGCTGTGCGGGAGCAGAGCAGTTCGGTTGGTTTCTGGTGCTGGACTTGTCCTGCTGAGGGTCTCGATGCTGCTGCAGAGCTCTCCTTGTTGCCCGTCTGACTGGGGCTTCTCGGCACCAGCCAGCACCGGGAGACCCTCACCATCTCCGCAGGTATTCGGGGGAAACCGGGCCCCCAGCTCCTCCCTGGCTCCGGAGAGAGCAGCTCCCAGGTGCTGGCCGGAACCCCGGCACTGCCATCACCAGGATACTCACAGCGCACACATGAGTGCATGGGGAAAACGAAGGCCGTGCCTGCTCCCTCCCCCGGCGCTGCCGTCCCCCCGCAAGCTCGGGGCTCGAGGGGCTGTCCCCGAGGCCATGAGGGCAGCACCCCCGATGCCATGAGGGGCAGCCCCCGAAGCCATGAGGGGCAGCACCGCCGAGGCCATGAGGGGCAGCACCACCAAGGCCATGAGGCGCTGCTCCCGAGGCCATGAGGGCGGCACTGCAGAGACCATGAGGGGCAGCACCACTGAGGCCATGAGGGGCAGCCCCCGAAACCATGAGGGCGGCACCGCTGAGGCCATGAGGGGCCGCCCCCGAGGCCATGAGGGGCAGCACCTGAGGCCATGAGGGGCAGCACCCGAGGCCATGAGGGGCAGCACCCGAGGCCATGAGGGGCAGCACCGCCGAGGCCATGAGGTGCTGCTCCCAAGGCCATGAGGGCGGCACTGCAGAGACCATGAGGGGCAGCACCCGAGGCCATGAGGGGCAGCACCCAAGGCCATGAGGGGCAGCACCCGAGACCATGAGGGGCAGCACCCGAGGCCATGAGGGGCCGCCCCCGAGGCCATGAGGGGCAGCACCCCTGAGGCCATGAGGCGCCGCTCCCTCACACGGCGCCAACAGCGCCCCCTGCCGGCCGGGCCAAAGCCAAAAGTGCTCAGCAGATGGGAAAAGGCTGATAGCGGGTTTCTTTGGGGTTGTTTTTTTATAGTTTTTATTGTTGCCGTTGTTCTGTCTTGTAACATATATGTGTGCATATACACACACACACATACACACACACCTTTTTCCCATACTTTTGCCTCGAAGCACCATAATTTTCAAAGGGAGGAGTCATCTTTCCAGTCCAGGAAGGTTTCCACCTTCCTTGACAGATATTTGTCTTTTAAACGAAGCCAGACAGATCGTTCTTCCCAGACAAGTACAGTTCATGGTGATAGCTCAGGATCTCCCAGCAGCCAGGCCACCCAAACCCCGGCAGCGCTGGCTGGACAATCACACAGGAGGCGTTCTTCCAGCAATGGCATCCCAGCCCATGGAAGAGTGGGAAGCATTCACAACAAGCCTGAGTTTATTGTAACCTGATCTCTCTGGCACCTTCACACAGACTGCAGGCACAATCACAAGCAGAGGCTACCAACATGGGCCTTGCATATCACCCCTACACATCTCCAGGGCACTGATGGTGGGGATCATTCATGCTCTGCAGGTTGAAGCACTGTGTGGAAGATGTAATTAATTTTTATTTCCATGATCATTCATCCTCAAGCACCTTCTGCTGCTTCTACTCATACTAACTTTTCAGGAAGATACTGGAGGATAAGCCTGAATGGAACAACACTAAATCCAGTGAAACAGAAATGGTCATATGAATTGCAGAGAGTAAGTAAAACAATAGCTTTGCGTCTCATGTGCTGTCCCTGGAGGATGAGACTGAAGCACAGGCTGCTTGCCCTTGACAGGAAAATTAATCCACAAACAGCAGAGGTTTATGTCCAAAAAAGAGACAGAGGAGTCCTTTAACTTTATTTAAATACAGAGAGAGGCCATGGGGCATTTTCCCTGGTGTCTCTCAAAATTTTGGAGGACGCAGCCTCCTTTTTATCCTCATTTCCTGGCCCCATGTCCATCTCTCTTCCCCATTGCCTGAGGTACTTCAGAGGTACAGACCTCCTGAAATGTCTCATACCTGAGACCCCCATCTGATATATAACCCTCCCCCTTTTGTTTTCTTTGTGTCAATCCGTGGAATTCCTATGGAATTTATGGTTCTTCCCATTGTTTCTTTCATCTCTCAGTACCCAGTTTTATTTATCAGCAGACCTACAGTTTGTCTGTGAAGACAAGTCTCTCCCATTCCATTCATCAATCAGTGGAATCCTTCCCATTGTTTCTTTTCTCTCTCACTGCTAGTTTTACCTACCAGCAGACCCACAGTTTGTAAAGACAAATCCCTCACTCCTTTCACCCTCAAAACAGCTTCAAAATCGCAGGACAAAAAGCCAGCCTGGGCACAGTTATGTGTTTAGCTCATTAAGGCTAAAGGACTTTTGACAGGTCACAAAACATCCGGGCCTGGGTGCTGTGAACAAAGGTTTGTGTGCAGCCTCGCCTCCCCCAGGGCAGCCAGAGGCCCCTGTGACCTGGCCACAATGGAAAGGCTTAAGCACAAGTGTCCAGCTGGAAAAGCTTCCTTCTCTGACAGTGTGTAAGTGTGCGTGAGGGGAGCAATAGCCCGAGTGGCCCTGTGCCAAGGCCCTGAGGGACCTGCTGGGGACACACACGGTGACAGATGTGTCCTGGTGTCCTCTGAGCCATCCCACATTACAGAGCACACTGACCCCCAGAGTGCAGCACGGCTCTACACTCCTCAGCTTCCTGGTGAGTGGAACATGGGATCCTTTCACCCTCACAGAGGTGGGGGAGACCTTGCAAAATAATACACCCTAGGAGAAGGGCAAGAGAGCATTTCAATTTATCCATTTCAATTTATCCATCTGCCTCACCTACCACTGACCACCACGCTCCTTTAGGGCAGTGTAGTTCAACTCCTGGGATAAGATCCTCTCTGGTCTCAATCCTCTTTCCCTATTTCTTCAGAAAATGTTCTGTTGCCTCGATTTCCCTCGCCTGCTTGTTCCCTGAGCCTGGCTTTCTCACACTCCCCTCTCGCTGTGTGTGCCTTCAGCCAGCGCTGCATCCTGAGTTTCCCTGTGCCCTCCCACGCTCTGATATTTACCCTGGGAGTTACACGCCCCCAGCTCTAATCTGATCCTCATGGAACAGCAGGTTCATTTAATCACCGGCTCAAAAATTGCAGGCACATTTTATTAGACTTATCTCTCCTAACGATACAGGGATAGCACACCACAGTACCACTGAGAGCAAGCTACAACTGCTAACCCAGCTGACTCCTGGCTCCTTTATAGGGGAATAAAGCCAAGGGAACGACACACGGTGTCACTTCATAAACCCAAACAGAGCACAGCGCGGCACTTGCTAACTACAGCTCCCCAAAGGGATGTGTGATTCACACATAAAGGCACTCCCAGGCCCGAGTGCTCTGGCTGTGAGCAGAAAAAAGCTGTATTCTGCTCTAGTCTGAATTCCAAAGTTTGTGCCCTGTGTCTAGAAAAGCTCCGACTGCATTCCTGAATGTACATTCTGTTACTCCTTCTCACAGGAGTAACAGAAACCTTTCCATTTTTTTTTCTTTTTCTTCTCTGTAACATCATCATTAAATGGATTTTAAAGAGTAAGCACAGAATATCCTGAGGAAGGCTAAGGTGAACCATGTGCCAGAAGAGAGGAAGGCTTTTGATTGATTTGCATGGAATCCCACCTGGTTTCTTACACTCTGGGAAGTTCACATCACTTCCCTACCCCCTCACTCCCGTTCTACTGACACCTGATAATTGTCACTCCCCCTTTTCAAATGTACTTAGCAAACGGATGTACCTGGCTATTACAGGTGCCTTCTCATAATCGTAAAAAATGCACAATTTGCTGGTTCCCCTTTTCTCTGTGCAAAGTTTCAATTCCAACCAGCTCTGGAGAAGAACAGGCTTTCACAGTGAATGCCACCTTTTCTTTCACAATTTACAATTTTGGCTGCAGTTCATACTAAGCTTTCCATCGGGAAGTTTCATCTAGGTACAGAGAACTCAGCCAGAATGAATGGCAAAAGAAAACACACTATAACTTAACCACGTAAGAAAACCCAAAACCTAACATGAAATTAAAGTGAATCAAATTAGTGCAAAATCAGATAGCAGTGAAATAAATCTGCTAGATTTATTAGCAGATAAAGTTTAGCACCAAGAGAAAAATTTGGACTAACACTACCTTAGCATAGTGCATAACTTCCAAAGAACTTTGAACTTCTCTGTTATGTAGACAAAGAAAACTACGTGCTCATCACAGGCTCTGCCCAACACATCTCTTTTCATCTGGATATTAAGACATATCTAGTAACACATTTGCCACTGTATTTCCTGATCTATGCCATTTTCCCCTCAGAAAAAGCCCAGGAAAAAATTAAGAGTGGTCATGGAGTCATAAAACTCAAAACTTAGTCAGGTTCTGTGGTGTCTCAGTTTATGTTTAGGGCTGAAACCCCAAAACACAGACTTGAGCTTTGTGTTCAAGACTGCACAAATAAATAAAAAATTTTTCTTAAGAGGTTTTTCTTTGCACCCATAACAGAATCCAATCACTTGGGCCCTCAAGGTCTCGTTGCCCAGTTCCATGAGTTGAATGGCTACCCCATGGGGGTGCACTGATAGACAAGGTATAGCTGATACAAGGCAAAGGTCTCTTTAACTTAATTCTTTATTTGTCATAGTTTACATGAGTGGCAGATTGACCTAAAATTTTGTAAGAAATGTTCATACTGGGATTTGTTTCATACTAGGAGCTTTACTTCCACAACTGGAGAAGAACTCATTCTGCTGTATAAAGATACAGAAATGTAATCTTAAAAAACTCTGGCACTTTTCCTGCTTGTGTAATTCAAAAAGGATCTCAGTAAAGAAAATTCAATTTGGCAATCCATTAACAGAGATTTGATGCTCTCTCTGTTCATATCTTGATGTCTCACCCCTTTCAGAAAAATGAAAATAACTCTTGGTAAAGAGTGGCTGTTCCCTCTTATTAGTCCAGTATATTGGCAATTATTAAAACCCTAGGAAAGCTGCTGAAGCTCTGCTGACTCATGGTGGCCAAGAACTTATTTGTTAACTCCATAACCAAGGTGGAGGAGGGAGAAAAAGAAAAAAAAGAAAAGGCAGAGAACAGGCAAAGTTTGGGAAGAAGGCTGTGTGTCAGGCGTACACTAAGTTGCACCAATTCTTCAGGAGAAAGGATCTGGATGTTATTGGAAATTTAACATGCTGTGTTTGAACCAGGTGAAGAGACAAACCTTATTTGAGCCCATTTAAGTTTAGGAACCTAAAAGAGTCATTTCAATGAAGAGTTTACCTCTCACAGACATCTGCTGTCAACGGAGGAAGAGCAGCAGTTCCAAAAGACAAATTGACTTAGCAAAGGTCTGAGCTGTCTTCTCCCTGCTCCATCAAGAACAGAGACACCCCAGGGCAGTGATGGAAAGCCTGTACCAGGACAGCAGCCTGGCACGTGACACTGCTGTCAGCACAAGAGCTCAGTTCCCACTGCACTCTGCAGTTTGCCACTGCTCCTCCACCCTACAGAGCAGCCTGCAGAGCCCCAAACAAGCTGCAGCAGAGCACGGGGGATGGAGCTGACAGGGATTAATGGAGTAATTAACCCTTTCCCTCCCCACCAACCTGCCCCAAGGAGAAGGACTCTCACAGAATGTGCCATGACAAGATGTTAGTAAGTGTTAGCCAGGAATGACTGCACTCCTCATTTGGGAGCTCTGGTTTGGTTCATTAATACTTGTGGGATTACTGTAAACCTGAGGTCATTCACAGCCTAAGTACTAGCAAAGGTGGCATTTTAATGCCTGGAAAATTTTAGATTTCACCTCATTTTAAATTATTCTATTCTCACAGCAGTGAATAATTAGGGAAAAGCCAGAGCACATTATTCCAAGGGTACAGATTCTCCCCCAGAAAGGCAAAGTGGTTCTCAGCACTGCCTGGCTGCATTTGAGCACTGCACTCTGCACTCCTAAGGAGCAGAACAATTCTTCCCAGCCCCCTGCCCATTCCTGCACAAAAAAGAGCCAGGATTTTCCAATTGCCCACCATCATCTGTGATCACATCTTTCACAGCAAAGGAAGGCTGCCAGCATGGTGGATTTGCTGTGACACCATCTCTGCCTTGCTCTGCCCAGATGAGAGCATGTGTTCTTTCCCCACTGCACGCAGGGAAGAAGGGGAAACCAAGGAAAGACAAGGTGGCTCACTTGGTGGTATTTGACGACTGTAGAGCATCACACATATAAAAAGCTCAGCATTAGTGTACCTTCACATAAAATCCTGTCCCTGTCCTGAACAACAGTAAAAACAATTCACCTCATTAAGGTACCACACCAAGCTGCGTACTCGCTGTGCTGTAAAGGCTCTGGAAGCCTGTGGTTGAAGCGTTAGTGTTGTGGAACAAAGTGACAGCAAGTTGGGAAATAAATGAGCACAGTACTCTCTTCTAACCTCCTGGCACTGAGCCTTTTAACAGAGAAGAAAAAAGCAAAAACGGAAAATGTCAGCCCCAAAAACATTTTTCACGTTGTAAAAAAGAGAGTCCGCTCTAAAGCACTTGATAAGAGACACACTGAGGGGTCTGAAAAATAGTGAGTGGAACAAAAAGGTTATGTGAACACATCTAATGTAATAAAAACAAAAAAATCGTTCCAACCAAAATCTGTATCTATGTCGTACAAACGTCACGTCAGCCCTTAAGACCAAAGTCTCAGCAGCTCGGGGACGCAGGGCAGCACTCGGGAGCACGCAGAGAGGGTCGGGGCAGCCCGGCACCCCGGCAGCGCGCACGGAGCGAGCAGCGCCCGCTCTCCCGGGAGGGCTCGCTCATTTGCAAGGGAAGGCAGGCACTGCACATGCCCGCGGTGCCGCCGCCGCTGGGGGCAGCTTTACATAAGGCTGCGCCCGGCGCCAGCCCGCTCAGTCGGCCGGAGCTCTCGGCATGCCGGGCCGCGCTGCCCGCAGCTGGCGCGCCCGAGCCGCGGGCCCGGGGCACGGCGGGGCAGCGCCCGGAGCGCGGCGCCGCGGGCTGCACCCACCCACGGGCGCTCCCATGAAGCGACGCTGTGAAAGCCACGCTCCCAACTAGAAAGATGCAAAACCGTAATATCCGTGAAGATCCTATTACCTAGGAAGAATTTGACGTTTTGCTGCGAACGCTGTGTTGGGATTGATTTATTCTTGGAGTGCTCTGCACGGCTGGCAAAGAATAATGTTCCAAAATCGGTCCATCTCCCAAGGGGTCCAATTTTTCTTCCTGGGTGTCAGCGAGCCCTGACTCACTACAGTGCAGCTGACAGGGGCTGCCATGCTTGTGGCACACTAAGCAAAAAACAAAAGACCTAAGGACGACCTTTGAACAACACAAAGGATGGGTATGTTTTTCATGTTACCTTTTTAATTTATAGTTCATAGTTACTGCATAGCCTGTGCTTTAATTACTCCATAAACTTACCTTGATGTGATTTGTTATTATACTTAAATGGCTTAGGGATTACACCTTTTACCCAACTATTTGTCAGTAGTTATATTGAGGTATTCTTAAACAAACCAAACCGAAAAAAAGCCGAGTTAAAAAAAAACCCAATGTGAAAAGTAGTCGAGTCAAGCTAGGGCTTTGTAAATGATTGCTGAAGTAAAAGATATTAGCATGATTGAAAAAAATGACTGATGTGTGGGGGGATAACTTTTCTAAGTTGTTTTTATTTCCAGGTTTCAATGTAATTAGGCTACTGAGCGGATCAGCTGTAGCTCTGGTAATAGCCCCTACTGTATTACTGACAATGCTTTCTTCTGCTGAACGAGGATGCCCTAAGGGCTGTAGGTGTGAAGGCAAAATGGTATATTGTGAATCTCAGAAATTGCAGGAGATTCCCTCAAGTATATCTGCTGGTTGTTTAGGTTTGTCCCTTCGATATAACAGCCTCCAAAAACTAAAATACAATCAATTTAAAGGTCTTAATCAACTCACCTGGCTCTATTTAGACCATAACCACATCAGCAATATTGACGAAAATGCTTTCAGTGGAATACGCAGACTAAAAGAGTTGATCTTGAGTTCCAACAGAATCTCCTATTTTCTTAATAATACCTTCAGACCTGTGACAAATCTCCGGAATTTGGATCTGTCATACAATCAGCTGCAGTCTCTGGGATCTGAGCAGTTCAGGGGCTTAAGGAAGCTGCTGAGTTTACATTTGCGGTCCAATTCCCTAAGAACCATTCCTGTTCGAATATTTCAAGATTGCAGGAACCTCGAACTGTTGGACCTGGGTTATAATCGCATCCGGAGTTTAGCAAGGAATGTCTTTGCAGGTATGATCAGACTGAAAGAGCTTCATCTGGAGCACAATCAATTTTCTAAGCTCAACCTGGCACTTTTTCCAAGGCTAGTCAGCCTTCAAAACCTTTATTTACAGTGGAATAAAATCAGTGTGATAGGACAAACTATGTCTTGGACCTGGAGCTCATTACAAAGACTCGATTTATCTGGCAATGAAATAGAAGCTTTCAGTGGACCTAGTGTTTTTCAGTGTGTGCCCAATTTACAGCGCCTCAACCTGGATTCAAACAAGCTCACATTTATTGGTCAAGAAATTTTGGATTCTTGGATATCTCTCAATGACATCAGCCTTGCCGGGAATATATGGGAATGCAGCAGAAACATTTGCTCTCTGGTAAACTGGCTTAAAAGTTTTAAAGGGCTGAGGGAAAATACAATTATTTGCGCCAGCCCCAAAGAGCTGCAAGGGGTGAACGTTATTGATGCAGTGAAAAACTACAGCATCTGTGGCAAGAGTACCACGGAAAGGTTCGAACTGGCACGAGCTCTCCCAAAGCCAACGTTTAAACCAAAACTCACCAGGCCTAAACACGACAGCAAGCCCCCCGTGCCCCCGACGGTGGGAGCCACGGAAGGCAGCTCTGAGCCCGAGCACGACGCAGAGCACATCTCCTTCCACAAAATCATCGCCGGCAGCGTGGCTCTCTTCCTGTCGGTGCTGGTGATCCTGCTGGTGATCTATGTGTCATGGAAGCGCTACCCTGCCAGCATGAAGCAGCTGCAGCAGCGCTCGCTCATGCGAAGGCACAGGAAAAAGAAAAGACAGTCGCTGAAGCAAATGACTCCAAGCACACAGGAATTTTATGTAGATTACAAACCCACCAACACTGAGACCAGTGAGATGCTGCTGAATGGAACGGGACCCTGCACGTACAACAAATCAGGCTCCAGGGAATGCGAGGTATGAACCATTGTGATAAAAGAGCTTTTAAAGGCTGGGAAATAGTGGTGCTTTATTGAACTCTAGGGACTATAAAGGGAACGTTTTTCTCACTTTTCTGGCACAGCTCTTCCATGTCCCTTTTTTGTACATTCATAATACTGGTCATTTTACTCTCATACATAATCAACTCATTGAAATTTAAATACCGCAATCAATGTGAAGCCTGAGCTCTGGTTTAATACAATACCTATTGTACAAACCCTCTACTGATCTCATTAAAGTCTCTCTTGTTTTTAAATAGAAAACTTCTTTCATAAGTAATCCACTGCACCTGCACCAACTGTGCCTCTGTTTAGGGAGATAAATGACAACAATGAAAAAAAAAATCAAACTCAGGGTATCCCCCTCTGCCTCCCCAAACCCAGTCCTTGCTCTAAAACTCACTTTTTGAGCCCAGAATGAAGGAAAGATCCAGGTGCTGTAGTATAATATGAATTCTGAGTTGTCTGAGGATAGAGATGGTGCAGGAACAGCTCTGAAAAAATGCCTGATTGCTGCTCAACACAAGAGAGACTAGAAAGCACCCTTAAGAATCACACCAGAGGCAAAGCAGAGGGAAACCTAGGCTTAATAAAAAAATTAAAAATAAAAAGGTACAGTGGTATTTTCTGTACCGCATTATACCACAGTGTTTCTAGGGCCAATAGCTAGCAATTGAAACCTGTTTATGTGACTTCATACAAAAGGTGCCAGTGTTTATCCCTACATCCAGTTGCCTTTCAGAAAATAGTCAAAAGGCATTCATTAGATGAGGAGCAGAAATTCCTTATTGATGCAATTAGAGGAACTCAAATGTGCAGCAGCAAAAGCAAGACCACTTCCTGCACACATTTGTTTCAGCTCTCATTAGGAATTCTCTTTTCAGGACTGTCAAAGGCATTTATGTAGCTGAGGAAACCATTAAAATCCATCATTTTCTTCTGTTTCTGTTTATTGGCTGGGCTAGGCTTGCTAAGGTTGTGTTATGTTTTGCACAGTGTCCCTCTAATAACTAAATAAAGCTTCATCACTTAAAATGCCAAACACTGAGCATTTTAGACATGCTACAGCTGCACAGAGCTTTCAGAGAAAACTGGTTACTCACTGATGTGAGAGGAGTACACCCAAAAATCCTTTTACACAAATCAGTGACAAATCATTTTCCTCTCTTACCAAAACCCTAATGACATTACAGAATTCACACATATTCAGTTTTAATGTCTAGTCATACACCAGTGGTTGTGGGCAAAATACAGATTTGTAACCCAGCTATTCCCTGCCTTCCTTCTCCCCAAATCATGTATTTTGTTGGCTGCAGAAGAACAGAATATCCCCCATATTTGCAAATAAATCATACCTCTTATTTTGATTATCAGGAAGGGAGGGTATGAAATAACACAGCAGCACCTTTATAGAAGTCAGTAACTTAATTATCTCCATTTTGCAACTTGATTTGGCTTTGTAAACTGCACATCTTCAATCACTTGGGAAGGAATATTTCTACAAGGCAGTTTCACTGCAGCAGATTAGAAAAAGCAAAACCTTAACAGAAGGTTCTCCTGAATTGTTACTGAAAAAACCCAAATATAGAAAATCACCTTGAAACATTGAAAACAAAGATAGAAACATCTCTTAAAAGAACTAATACACTTGAAAGGGTTTGGGCTGGGGTTTTTTCAGGGAATGAAACCATTCTCCTTTTCAAGGACTGTAGTGAGGAAATAGCTGAGGGTGGAAGCTGGAGCTGTGCTGAGCCCTGCAAGAGAGACCCCATTTCCCTGAGCACCAGGACCCCACAGCATTCACAGTGCCAGTGCTTGAGACACTTCAGCAGCACAGCAGAGCTGCACCTCAGTTGTGCCTGGGCAGCTGCTATTAAAAAGTCAATACACATTTAATTATCCAGGCTACTGCAGGATTCAGTTTTCTACCAGCACATCCTGCTTATCTCTGCACTGAAGCATTAGAGTTTGCTATAAACTTCATGTTAACAACCATCCCTGCACTTCAGGGGCTTTCATCTCTGCAGTGGTGACTAACATTGGGCACAGCCAAAACACAAGAGACTTGCCCCAAAACATATGGATGTTCATATATACATACATACAGACACACACACACACGTGTGTGTGTGTGTGTGTGTGTACAAATATAAATGCACATAAAAATAAAATTATTTTTTTATATTTCGTTTTAGGACTGCTAACTGCAAACAGAAAATAATTTCATACTATTACTTAAGAATTTTTGTTATTCAGAAATATTCAATGCATCTTCTAAAACCTCTTAGTGGACTGTGATTGTGAGAGTTGTCTATAATTGAATTGGACTTATTATGCTTTGTGTTTCTTTAATGCCTTGTTCTAAACATTACTCAGAAAGAACCAATCCACAGCCTCCTTCAGAAAGTGCTACCTGTAAAACCATCACTAGCTCCCTTTGAATAATCAATTATAGGCATGAAAAAGACAATTAGGCCAGTCTGCCATTAATCATGGGTGGGTAACAAACACCCAGCAGGTGCATTCATGCACAGACAAGCTCAGATCCCCAATCCCCTCCCAGGCTGGGAACTGCAGCTGTCCCCAGACACGTGGGTCAGTGTGTGAATCCTGCCATGGTCACTGGCAGTGCAGCCCCTGGCTGGGCACACACCAAACACACCCAGTGCAACTCTCTGAGCCTTGTGCACAGCCCAGGGCCTGGGAGCCAAGGTTTTAAATCCCACCCTAGTGCCCATGGCTTAGAAAGCATTTTGAACCAGCTCCACAGCCCCTTAAAACACATTATGAACTCCATGTTTTCATGTGAGCAAAACCCACACGAACTCAGCTAACCTGAGCCTCACCACTGGCAAATGAAATACTCCAGCAGTGACTTGGTTTGGGTGGCAGGGCCACCAGAGTCACAAATTCTAATAATCTTGTGGGAATGACTTGGTCTTGGCTGAGCAGCTCTAAGTCCCCATGAAAGGCTGCCCCTCTCCTGAATACAAATGAAGTGCTGAAGCCTCAGAGGCTCCAGCAAAGAAATTTCTCCTTTGCTTCTCTCCAGTATCTAAAATCTTGATCCCACTTTGTCCTGGTTTTTGGATAGTTTGGTGCCAGTCTCTCCCAAAACTGTTAAAACCTCACTGGGGTGATGCCAAGCAATCCTCAGAGGATGTCAAAGAGCCACAGCAGCTACTATGGCTCTCACAAACCTGGGAGCCTTCACACAAGCATTTTAGGCACTAAGTTGAGGAAGGAGATGTGACCAAATGCCTCCAATGACTTGGTTCCTCTTTAATGGAGCTGACAGCACCTACATATTCCAATTTTAGGAGAGCAGCAATGGGTCTTGAAGATGTATGTAATTTTTTTTTTCTGTTTGTTTTTGGGATCTGTAGTCATTTACTGTTCCTTTTCCTGGGACATGTATGGTGTTCTGGGGCTACCACTGCAGACCAGGGCTTTTCAAGATGCACCCGAAGTGCAGGACTCTTCCATGCCCAGTGTCATTGTCACTGGGTTGGCATCTATGTGTGCTTAGACAATGCTGAGACGAATGTTAGGTGGAATCACCAAACTGCTTCATTTCATTGTAGCACCCCAAAAACATTGAGGGCAGTCAGGACTTTCTCTGTGAGACACAGAGAGACCATGGCAAACAGAATGAGAGATTTGAGGTCATTTGCTGGATCACACAGAGGCTGAGTGCTGGGACTGTAACCCAGCCCTTGCACTCAGGTCTCCTCCTTTGCCTCTCACAGACCCAGCTCATGGAATATTCCAGTGCCATTTCAGAGTAACCCCACACAGAATGCACATCTTGGGGAAAAGAAAATAACTCATGCACTAAGCAAATTGGAGGAGACTGGTAATGTTCATTCACCATGTTGAGATCACCTCCAGCAACTGCAGAGTAAGAGAATAATAATGAGAACAAGTGGCTTGAGTATAATGACTGCAAGCTCCTCTGCTGGCTGGCTTTCATGACTCACTATCTGCACCTCCAGAGTCATCACAGCTGAAGCTTTGGCAAAGCTCTCTTTTCTTATTAGTATAAAATGGTGAGCCTTCATAGAAAATTCAATTGCAAAATCAACATAAATATACAATATGCCTGCAAACACAATTAGAAATTTTCAGTTTGCTGCAAGCAAATGGTCTTTGCTGTCAGCCCTCAGTGCTAGATAAATATTCCATGGGTGAATTTCTGTGGAACAATAGTGACATCCAGTGGGTAGGGAGCTTAATCACAGGTATCTCCTGCATAAATCAATTCCCACTGAGATGTGTTTGCCTCTTCCCTTGGCATCCTTCTCTGTCCCACAGGAGAAACATCAAACCCTTGCAGCATAGTGAGTGCTCAACTGGAGCTGTGTACAGCAGCCACAACCTGCATGTAGTGAGGACATGGAGAAAATAAGAGCAGGTGAAAGCTGGCAGGAAATGGTGACTTCCATCCAGTGTGGAGGCCACTACTGCCAGAAAAAGGCAAGGAGTACACAAGCAGCTCTAACAAGTTTGTGGCCACTGGTTTAGAACTTATTATTTAGAAAACACCACTTTAATAGACTAGAAAATAAACTCAGGCCACAAACAACTAATTCAACCTCCTAGTAACAGAAGACTAAAAATTTTTTTCTTCAGTTTGTAATAATGAGAGAAAGATTTTATTAGACATTAAAAGAAGGACAATTCAATACCTGGGAACAAGCCCAAGTAAGAACTTCCTCTCAAAACCACACAATGTTCAAAGAGACAAGAGGAAAATGATGCAAGATCAAATTCACAAACAGTAGCAAAGTCCTACAGTGGCAAATATGACATGAATGTGCAGCACATTTGCTTGGGCACACCCTCAGGAGCGTTTTGCTGTACCTACACTGGGTCCCAGTGACCCTGTGCCAATGTTCCTGCCATGGTCCTGAACCACAGGGAGGGACAGAGGACAATGAAGTCAGGATTGCAGCTCTGTTGATAAGATTCAGCTTTCACTGCCCCACAGAAGGTGCACAGGAACTCATTTCCCTCCACACTGGAGGAAATCCAGCTGTAATTCTAATTTTTGATGGCTTCAGGTGCACTGGGAGGTCACCTATCAGTCAGTCCATGCTCCAGTGCTTTGCTTTTCAGCCCTAGCAAGGCTTTGGAGAGTGGGGATCATCACAGGAGGATAAAATTTCTGATTGTGGTGTGATTCTCAGGGCTACAGCCAAACCCTTCCCTGGCATCACCACCAACAGAGCACAGCAGGGCACACAGGCAGTGAGACATGGCACAGCTCAACAGGAGGTCAGAACAGAATAAAAAGGCTTTTATCCAGGGCCCTGTGGGACAATTAGCTGTGAGCTGATGGCCAACGTTTTACCTACCAGAGAAGCTGCAAATCTCATTTGGAACGAGCACAAACATCATAAAAGCAAGAATGAAAAAGATTTGCAAGTAGGCACTATCTTTTTATCCCACCAATCCATCACAGAAATTACATTTCCCTGCAAGTCCTGTCTTGCTCACGCTGTGACACCATAATGACCACAGGACTGGCATTGTAATGGAAGAATGAGCATTGTTTACTGAGAAGGGGCAAAAGGCTAGCTAATTCCTATTTATTAGCTTCTTCCTAAAGGGCTTAATGACCTCCTGATGTTAGTACAGGAAATACTAGATATTCATGTGAGAACTCACACATTTAAGGTTCTTCATCACTAAAATCAACCAAACTCTTTAACAAAACAAAATATTTCATTCTTTACTTACTGTTTGTTAATGTTTCCCACAAACTTTTGTTTGCCAAAAAGCAACTGAATAACTGGAGGTGTGATCTTGAAAAAAAGTCCTCCAAAAACCCTTCACATGTCCTCTTAACCACTAAAGCCATTCCCTTCCTGTGTTCATGACCAGCATTCTCATGGGCACCTCTGTTCATGGCCATAATTACACTGAGAGATAGAAAAAACCCAGGGAAAGGGCTGCATGTGGCTTACAGCACTGGTAAAAAGTCAGGAAGGGTCACTCAGCTTTTCCAGAACTTAAAAAACTGGAAGTAAAAGATACAAAATGATAGATAGATAGATAGATAGATAGATAGATAGATAGATAGATAGATAGATATGGAATGTCAAATAAAATAAACATTTCTGCATCTCTTAGAAGTATTTTAAACAGCTTTTTTTAAGTTGCTACTGTCAGGTTCTGGGCATCTTTAGGCATCAAACAAAAAGCCTCTCTTTTCTTTCATACCTTACTAAATGACAGGAAGAAAATACCTTCCTATAATGTAAGACATTCTTTCCAAAGCTGTGGGACTGAGCTGGTGCTGGAAAAAGTCTAAACATATTCCATCCTACTGCTGTTGTTTCTGATGAGATTATTTCCAACAGCTGCAGAAGTGGTAAGATACAGCTCACAGGTAACATGTACATTATTCTAGCTGAGCACATCCTCTGGCCTTTATTTCAAGCTTCATGGCAAATCCTAGGTTGTGCTCTTCACTCTTCCATGTGCCCTTTGTGGTCAGGAACAGCTTACTGAATGTTGGAATGCCAGTTCTTTACCTGTGTCTGCAGCAGCTGGCACTGTAGAACTCATGGTTCTGATTTTTTGGGCACTCATATTTTCTAGTTCCCTGAAGGCTGCAAGGCTCACAAACAGACTCCAAAGTAAAGTAATGAGATTATCATCCCCTTCCTGGTTCAGCTCTGAGCCAGGGGAGAAAAGGTGCCCCAAACATTCAAAGGTACAGCCAGGATCCCAGTGAAAGCTGGGTGCCATGATCTAGCTGAGGTATTAGAACATGGGTCGGACTCAGTGATCTTAAAGGTCTCTTCCAACCTAGAAATTCTGTGATTCTGTGAAAGTTGGGCATCCCAAGAGCCCTGATGGCATCCCCAGAGCCTGGTGGGCATCCCAAGAGCCTGGTGGGCATCCCAAGGGCCTGGTGGGCATCCCCAGAGCCTGGTGGGCATCCCCAGAGCCTGGTGGGCATCCCAAGGGCCTGGTGGGCATCCCAAGAGCCTGGTGGGCACCCCAGGAGCCCTGGTGGCTGCTCCCTGTGCTGCCCTAGGGAACACTGAACAGCCCAGGGGAGATAATGAGCAGTAGTAGTGCATTAGTAATACAAATCCACTGAAAACACAACCATCAGAAATGGATTCCCTGTTCCAAAAATACAGACTTCATCATGTATATTCTAGCATACACACTGTCTTGTTTGATTTAACTTGTTAAAATGCATTATTTAGCACTGCACAAGCATCTGTTTGGGGCTGTGGCGAGTTGTGCAAAAGCTGCAGGTGATAAAAGCAGAGAAAGGGAACACAGCTTACAAAAAGCAGACTGGAGTCAAACAGAAAAACACTTCAGACAATCTTAATTAGTGTGCTGTAACTCTTTTTTCAGTCTCCCATAGATTATCCTGTTTATTTTAAAACAGACTGCAGCAAAGGTTTTCAGACCTGCAAATGGGAATTTCAACACCCAAATCTCACCCATTTGTTGCACCAGTTGAGCACTTAACCTTTGTTATGAAACATTATCTCCTCTCTATTTCTCCCCAGAGCTGGACATTTGAACATGACTCAAGGGTCACAAAGTGCTCTGGCCAGCTCCATGAAGCTATTTTGAAAAATTACCTTCCCAGAGATTTTGTCAAATCCTCTTGCAAGAGAAAGGGAGCAGCTGTGCCTCAGTGAGTGCAGATGGGGCAGACCCACCTCAGTCACACTGGGAGGGCTGCAAAAGGATGGAAAAGGATGTTGGTAGCTGGGGAACTGCATTCTGACCTGCTGCAAAAAGGACTGGCACTAATTCCTGGCACATCAACCATGGTTCACCTTAAAAAACAGCTACAGATTCTCAAGTCTGGCTTCTTTTAGCCAGAAGAGTTTATTCCTCAATTTCTCACTAATAACAATCATAGTAATCTTATACAAAAACACTTAGTCAAAGCATGAGAAAAGGATCATCTTTTCCTCTTCAATGAAAGAGTAACATCAAATAACATGCCAGCACATCAGAGTTTTGTTAGCAGTGCACTGTATCTTGTAATGTGACACTCTCAGATGGCAGCACTGCCTTGCAGCCATCTGGGACATGAGTCATATCCTCAGAGCAGTCAGCTTCATCCTGGCCTGCCCCAGAGCTCCCAGCTTCTCTGAGCATCCCTGTGCTCCAGACACATCCTCTGTGCACATCCCAGCCATTTCCAGCTGGGGGACTCATCCCTGTGCTCCAGACACATCCTCTGTGCACATCCCAGCCATTTCCATCTCAGACACTCATCCCTGTGCTCCAGACACATCCTCTGTGCACATCCCAGCCATTTCCAGCTGGGGGACTCATCCCTGTGCTCCAGACACATCCTCTGTGCACATCCCAGCCATTTCCAATGGCACACTCTTCCCTGTGCTCCAGACACTGCACTGTGCACATCCCAGCCATTTCCATCGCAGACACTCATCCCTGTGCCCCAGACACTGCACTGTGCACATCCCAGCCATTTCCATCTCAGACACTCATCCCTGTGCTCCAGACACATCCTCTGTGCACATCCCAGCCATTTCCATCTGAGGGACACATCCCTGTGCTCCAGACACATCCCTGTGCACATCCCAGCCATTTCCATCTCAGACACTCATCCCTGTGCTCCAGACACTGCCCTGTGCACATCCCAGCCATTTCCATCTGGACACTCATCCCTGTGCTCCACACACATGCACTGTGCACATCCCAGCCATCAGACACATGCACTGTGCACATCCCAGCCATTTCCATCTGAGGGACACATCCCTGTGCTCCAGACACATCCCTGAGCACATCCCAGCCATTTCCATCTGAGGGACACGTCCCTGTGCACATCCCAGCCATTTCCATCTCAGACACTCATCCCTGTGCTCCAGACACATCCCTGTGCACATCCCAGCCATTTCCATCTGAGGGACACATCCCTGCGCTCCCAGGGCTGTGACTCACACTGTGATACCCTCACCATCCTCCTTCCAACACAGGATCCCTGCAGGAGGGATGGAAACCCAGCTCTGGAACTCCTCCTAAGGCTACCTGTACCTAGCTCCAGCAGCCTCTCTGCTCTGGGGACTAAATGTCTGTCTCTACTTTGATTTATCTCCAACAGCAGTTCCCAGGTTACACTAGTGACACAAAATGCAGGCCTGCAGCAAAGCCCAGCAATATTATGAGTTCAAAAGCTCCAATTGCCAGACAGGAACTCATCCTTCATTAAAGAACAGATTTACTCCAAGCACACTGGACAGCACCTCCCACCCACCCCTGCTGCTGCTGCTGGCAGCACAAACAAGAGTTTCATTTTTCTAGTGAGCAAGCAACAAGCACAGAGGGTATGAGGGAGAACATTCCACAAGGGAATCCTGAGCCCTGGGTCAGGCTGGGCAGAAAGCAGCAGCAGTGCAGGGAAAGGGGCTGGGAGGGCAGTGCAGCTGCCTCAGTCTGCAGGAACTGAAGTGCAGCAGTTTCCATGGAGGTCTGCTTTTATGGAAGTTTAGAAAAGCACAGGAACTTAGGCAGCCATGCACAATTCCCTGCTAAAAGGACAGCTGGGCTGCAGCCACAGCACATCGTGGCAAGTTCTGATGTGCAAGAGCAGTAGAGAAGGATTTGAAATTGTAACATGAGGGATTGCACTGTCAAATGTGAAAGCATGTTGGATTTGGCCTGTACTGGTATCATAAATTAAAAACATCTGTACATCAGTAATATGAACAGAATGTATCAGTAATGTGAATAGAATGTATCAGTAATATCAATAGAATGTATCAGTAATATCAATAGAATGTATCAGTAATATCAATAGAATGTATCAGCAATATGAATAGAATGTATCAGCAATATGAATAGACTGCATTTTCCAAAGCCATGGAACTACTGATATGTGTGCTTTGGCTTCATGTATAAACTGACATGGCAAGTTCTAAATTTAGCCAAGCCAATTTCTTTTAAAGCCTCATCACGCTAATTACATCCATCAAGTGTGTAAAATACATTTTGTCAGCTAAGAACAGAAGACTTAAATTAAATGTAAATCCTTACTCAGCACTTTAAGCTGTTAATGGCTCGAAGTCGTTAATGAGATGATGAAAGGAAAATGCTCCTGCAGACTCTGTAGTGAGAATTTATTACCAGTACTCATTACTCCCAGCCAGTGCAGATTCTGGAAGCGTCCCACATTTGTGCCAACACCCCAGTATCGACAGAGAGATACCAAAATAATCTTCTTTGCTTGCAGATGTGCTCGTGTGTGCAGGTGGGGCTTGGCAGGCACTGCCAGAGATGGGTGCCCTCCCTCCTGAGGCACAGGAGCTTTCCCCATCCTGCAGCAGGGCACAATGTCAGAATGGCATCTCAGCTTGACTTGCTGGCATTGTAATTCATCAAACAGTGTGAGCACTAATGGCTGACTGCACAGCATGCCTGCGCTTATGTGTTTTGATAATGAATTTTGATAGATCCCCCATTAGAATTAGCTCAGAAGAGCACTGGAAAGAGATTTACAGAACTATGGATGTACTACAGCAGGGTGGGGGAGAACATGAGAGTTAAAGGAATATATCCCTGTTATATATCCCTGTTATCCAAAACTTGCAAATTTCATTTCAATTCAGTAACACCAGGATTTATGAATTTTCTTCCTTTTCACCAACTACAGGATTTCCTGTCTCTGCCTATAACCTTAAGGAAGGTTATTAAGAGAAATTCCCAATTGCAGAAAACCCCTAGATCAGGCTTAGTTCTTACTGAAAAGAAAAATATCATTATTTGATTTCTTTCTCAGATTTCTCTCTCCCACTCTAGTCCCTTTCTTTCCTTCAGTCTGAGCTCCTCTCCTCTCTTGATTAGCTATTTCACAGAAGGAAAAAGAAAATCCAGGAGCTACATTTAAATGTACCAGATGCCCTTGAATTTGTACCGAGTTGTGCCCTGTAAAGCCTTGTTTACAACCTCAGCTCCAGCAGTAAGTGAGCTCCCAGGAACAAAGAAATGTTAGAGGCATTTTCACAACAGTTTTAAATTGCTTCCCCCAGTAGAGAAGACTCACTGATCAAGTAAATAAAGTGAGGTAAAGTGATTCATGCTCAAACACAATGAAAATTAATAAAATAAAGCAGTCTGGAATATTTGCACCCTCTGCAGGAACACTGTCCAATCAACTTTTAGTGAAAATTAACATAATGTTCAAAAATTATTATGCATGAGAAAACAAAAGCTATCTCAAATGATTGCCCTGCTGCAAGAGGATGCTGATTAGCTACAGAGAATTGAATTTCTGGTATCAGTGCTTTATTGGGTCACTGTATGGATTTGACAGTCAAGACACCTCCTTACACTGCAAAAACAAAGCAGATTTGCCTAAGATTAATTCCACACTAGCTTGATTGTTAATTAATCTCTCCCAAATGGATTTTTTAAAATGTACTCGAAAAGGCCAGTGCAAATAGAAGTGCTGTGTGTAAGGAGGGGCCGGTTCTGCAGGCAGGGATGCTGCAGGGAGCAGCCTGCACTCCCTGGGCTGAGCGTTCATTACAATGCATGGCTCTCACAGGCTCTGGGAGCTGCACTGGATAACCCCTGATCCCTCTCCCCAGGACCACAGAGCACTTTGTGTCTGTTTAATAATGCTGTCTCAGGCTTTAATCAAAGATTTACAATCTACACCCTGGAACAAGGAGTCTTCCCCTTTTTAAAAGGTTTCAAATAAAGCACTTTTTTTTGTAGAGATTTTTCCTGAATATCTGTAGCCTGTGCCCCTTACCTGCACCTTCTTACAATTTAATACCTCTTTATGCAATTTAATGCTTTCTCTTCCACTTCTCTGCATCCCCAACACAAAGAAAACACAGAGACTGTCACATGTTCTTTCCAGCATAAATCTGTATGTCCAATTTTACTGAATGAATTAACAGCTTTGAAGGGAAGGAGTGAGCAGTGAAGTGCAGGAGCTGATGGGAACCTCTGCCAGGCAGTAGAAGGAGCAGAACTGAAGTTCTGTGGAAATCCAGCTGCTATGTGGCATTTGCTAACACACTGCAGTGGTGCTGCATGCTAATGGCAGTGAGAGAAAGAGGGGATTTGCAAATTGTGAAGCTGTACTGGCGTTAAACTGTTTGGAAAACAGCCTGGGAGAAAGGAATGCCTCAAATCAACCGGTCAAAATTACCTGAAAACTCAGCTCCTCCCTATTCTGTTACACATCATAAAAACTGCTGTGATAATTACAAAGCTCGTTCAGCCAATAATGGCAAAAATGTGGACAGACACCTGAAACTTCATCCCCTTCATCAGTTCAGCTTCAGCTCTGACTGTGTCTGAGCCAGTTCCTTCCCATTTTGGAGCAGCTGGTCATTCCCCCAGATAATTTCTGGCAGCACTCTGAAATGATCCTCCATTCCAAGGCTGGGTTGGACAGGGCTGTGAGCAGCCTGGCTCAGTGGAAGGTGTCCCTGCCCATGGCAGGGGGCTGGAAAGAAATGCTCTTCCAAGCCAGGCCATTCTGTGGTTCTCTGAGTCACACCCCTAACTCCAAAGCTCTAGGCAAACACCTTCACCAGGCTGGCCTGTGCTTCTGTTCCAAGCAGTACTGGAAGTCTCCAGCAAGCTGGGAACTCCTGCATCCTTCTGGAAAAGTCTCCAGCAAGCTGGGAACTCCTGCATCCTTCTGGAAAAGGTCTCATCTGCTTTACATTTACCTTTCCAATGAGCCTCCTCCCAAAATACTGACAAGAAGCTGTTGTCTGAAGCCATGTTTTTCTATCCAATGGGCAAATTCATTAGAGCTCCTCTTGCAAAAGGGGACTGGCAGATCCTGCTGAAAGGGAGTTTTGGGCAGCCTGACAACCTCAGCCAACACCTTTGCCCTCTCCGTGTGGCCCTGGAGCAGCACAGGTCAGGGAATTCAGGGCACACGCCCCTCCTGCTGGTTTCCCTCTGTTCCAGAGTGCAAGGCACAAAGCAGGGCTTGTCCCAAGGTGTCCAAGAGCAGCTCTCCCAGGATGACTCTCAGGGCAGGTGTGTTATTTTTTAGCAAGTGTTGTTCTGCTTGACAGTACTAACACTGACTGCAAGAACAACAATATATAACTGCTTATGCCTTCCTGTTCTGTTAGTGTTCCACACATCAGAGCTTGCAGAGCCTGTGGGAAAGAAGCCAGTGACCATTAACCTTCACTTTATTTTATGCTTTTATAATTTCAGGAGTTTAGTTTCAGGCTTGCAGCCTTCAGGGCTGCAAAGTTGAGACTGGAGTAAAATACTGCAAAGCAGCAAATGCTTAGCATTAAGTTAGAAGAGCTTTTCCTGAGTGCCCATGTCATTTCTCCCAGCTCTAATGCAAACTTTATTTCAGGGGATTTAACAATTTTTTTCTTGCCTTGAAGTAAATGCACCAGAGATGCTTTGTGCTTTTGTAACAAAGAATTGGTCCTGGATTTGACAGTGGCCAGTTCACTGAGTTCCCAAGAAGTCACTCTGAGTAGGCAGCACCTGACTTTCAAACCCTGCATTTCTTGTCAATGGACAAGGTGACTCAAGGCTGGAGGGATGGCCAGGACAGCACATTCACATCTTTGTTTCTACCACCCATAGGAACCCAGCTGAAAACCCTATTGCTATTAAAAATCAGGAAATCCCTCTCGTACCTTCATGCTCCCCTTTTCTTTGACTCAGACTGGCCCACTGAAACTCAAGACAAAAACACCTCCCAAAGGGTAAGTGTGCCACAAAATCCCAGGACAAAGCTTAGGGAGAACCCGAGGACTTTGAGGATATGGTTACCAGAAAGTCATGAGGCTGTTTCAGGAAGTTTACCCTTCATCCATCATTCACACAGCAGAGCACTCCCAAAGGTGAGGTGAATTCCACAGGCTCCCATATGCTGCAGTTTGTAAATCACTGCCATGAAAGTAGGACAGTAGTGTCAAGCTGACAAGAGGCCTTAGCATTTCAGAATTTCCTCACTAAACAAGCTTGACTTGTGGTGCCTGCAAGAAATGCAGTGCCCCAGCATCAGCTGTGCAGCACAGCCTTGCCTTGGCAGCACAGAGCAGCTGGGAGTGCCCTCACACACTGGGCCGGCTGCACAGGGGACACAGCAGAACAGCAGGAGCTGCACTGCAGCTGCAGCACACCAGGCAGGCATGCAGCATTGCTCTGTGAAACTGGGGTCCTTTGTTCAGCTTACAGAATCATTCCATTTATGATTTATAGAACTTAAAGGCTGGAAAAGGGGCAAGGTAAGGCAGCAGAGTAGAGAAGGGTGGTTTCATCACCAACAGCCCTTCTTGCATTCTGTTTATCAAAGGCCTGACTGATTAGATAAGAGCCATTAGTTCCTGTTACACAGCAAACTGCAGCAGAGCCAGCAGCCATCTGCAGTGGCACCTCTGATTCTTTACAGCTCCTACAAATCAGGGTCAGGCAGTTCAGCCATGCTGACCTGCAGGTGAAAACCAGATAATAATAATACACTTTGTGTCTTGTCCACATTCTCCTCAGGGAAAAGAGCCTGGAGCCAGCACACAGTGTCAGAAGGGCTGGGTTTCCTGAGTGCTGCAGGAATGAATTCTGTGAGCCCTGCACTGCCATTCCCTGTTCTGCCCCAGGGAAGGCCTGGCACAGCATGCACTGCTCCCCCTTGTGCTGCTGTCAGCAGGGCACTGCTCACCACTTCCTCCCAAATTTTCCAAGTCAAGCCAGTCCCCCAGTGAGCCAAATCTCTGTTGTGAACTTTGCTAACCTTCAATTTGCTTATGTTCTCAGAACTTAGTACATAGGAACATAAAGATTTCTTCCAGATTACATCCTCTGTAGGAACTCTACGTCTCTTCTCTTTCATTGCTTTGCTTGGTGAATACAGAAATCAAAGCCATCCACTTGGAAAATATTTTCCTTATTTGGAGTTTTAGTATCAAATATGGGAAAAAAAAAATTTTTCCAGCAATTCCAATCTGGAAATAAACAGCTCATCAAGTCAGTTATCTATCAATTAATAAATTAAAGATAATAACATTTCTCCTCAACTGCTTCAACAATAGAATTAATTAGTTCTAATTAGAAATAAATGTCACTCCTTGAAGTACCTCAACATCAAAAATGTTGAAGCACCTTTCATTAGAGAGTCTCTAAACACTCTGCAAGACATTATCAATGCCATTTGTACAGAAATGAGGTTCTTTTCAGGCCATGGCAGCACTGGGAGCAGATGCTCAGCCTCCCACAGGCATTATTTCAGTGATTGTTTTCTTACTCACAAAGAAAGTGGAAGCTGGGTGGGAGACATGAGTCATGTGAAATGAGAGCACAGCATCGTGCAGCAGCAAGGGAGCAACCCCAGACACCTCCACCCACATTTAGAAAGGTACAGAATTTCCTAAACTAAAACATAACCTTAATCCCATTACAGCACACTTCCACAAATGTTGCTTGAAACCTATAGCCTGTCAGGCCATAAAATACAATTAGTCAGTGCTGATAATCACCACTGTTGTAGCCTGTTGTGGTTTGGCAGGCTCTCCTCCTCCAGTGTCAGATATAAAACAGATGATGGTGGCCTACAGAACTTGGGGGAAACATAATGCCTGACAGCAGAGCAACACTGCATGGAAAAGCACTGTATCACCTCCAACAAAATAAACAAGCCAGAACTCTCACAAGATTCATACCAGCAATCATCACCACCAGAATAAATAGAGGGTTTAGTTTTACTTGTTTTAAAAGGCTTATTCCACTTGGTGAATTATGGCTGTTTTTTCTGAAGTGGCTCCTAATCTGATTGCTCAGAGATTTATGTACAGTCACAAGGTTGGGAAATTATTATTGGGAATGTCTATTCAGATGAGAACTTTCTGAAAATTGAGATAGGGACTAAAATCAGATTTATACCTCTCATTTAACAATCTGTTATTAATAAGCTTTTTAATTGATGTCAGTGGAAATAATAACTTTGCATTCACAGCGCCAGACAAAATTCTGTTCCATTGCTTAACCGTATCTGTCCTTCCCAAGATGACTTAGCAAAAGCAGATTGATGCTGTGGTGTTAATTGAAAAAGAGCCCAGCCTTAAAAAAACCCACTTTTATCCCAGTGTTTGTCCATGCCTGTCCATGATAAACTGCTGACATCCAGCTGCAATGAACACAAGCAGTGACCCACACATGGGGAAATGAAAGATGTGTCCAAAACTGGACCACACCAGCAATGTGCCTCCCCACATCCACAGCAGCAGCAGCAGCTCAGGAGAGTTTCCTACATTCCCAGATGGGGTCAAACTGCCAAAGGCTGCTTTTCCCCAGCATGGGGAGGTATAAACCTCCCTGTGCTTTACAGGTTGAAAATTCTGCATCACAAAGGATGAGGGGTGGCCCTGGAGAAACTCAGAATCAAACCTGAACAGATGCCAACAGGAAAACTGTTTTCATTCCATTGTGCCTCTGTTTAAAAAGCTCAGATTGTGCTGATACATGATACAATAACCTACCTTGACTGGGAGGATGTATTTGCATCAGCACAGAGAACTGCAACAGCTCACAAAGGAAGGAATTCATCCACAGAGCACTGAACTGTTTGTGCTCTCTCCTGAACCAAGGATATCACAATCACAGTAGGAAATGTCATATCAGACATGCCTAGCAGGCTTTCTGACTGGGTGCAACCTGTGTATAACAAGTACAAACAAACACATACCAAAAACAAAAACCAAAAACCCAGAAGAGAAAAGCTTATGATAGTTAGAAAATGATGTCTTAGCCCTTAACATACCCATGCATGAATGTGGATCAAGTATTATACTTCAAACAACACACCTGCAAATGATCTCATTATACACAAAGAAATGAAATCTTTTTATACAGAATTTCCACTAAAACCTTACCATCATTGAGGTCTGGCAGCAAGTTCTACAGATGAATTATGGACTGTAAATAAAAATATTTTAATAAGCCATTTTAAAATCAATTCCCTGTCCCTTGAATCAACTGCTCCTAAACATTTTCCTCAGCAAATTCCAAACCATTTCTATTTCAACTCATCTTCCTCGGTAATAGGGAATTAGAATTGACCACAAACTGAAGAATACAAGGCAAAATATTTACACAAAGGCATTGTTAATGTACTCTTAACAAGCCATTTGAACTGTGTCCAGAAGGATACAACAGTCTTTTTGCACTGGTAACACTTTGTTAAATACTAACAGCAGAGGTCTGCCATTAAAATCATTGCTACCATTGCCAACAGGGAATACTCCACATTTGTGAATTGATTCTGCTTGGTAAACTCGTGCTTGTTCTCATAGCTTTGGAAGGTCCTGCTTGCATTCCTAGACCTGACTGACCCAAACAATTTATATTTCCTGCACATTTTGCCATTTTCCCTTTCCCAGAGACTTCAACGTGCAGCATATGAATGTACCCTGAATACCTGAGGGCTCCCTGCTGTTAACCTTTGGCCATGTGGAAAATTGACACCTCATTCCTTCTGTTTTCTGTCTCCAGACACTTCCTACCACAGAAGAGCAGCTCCCCTTGCACTCCAGCAATGTTCAGCTTCCCAAACAGCCTCTTATGATGAATGCTAGCACAGGCTGTCTGAGCCCAATAAATTCTGTCAATGTGCTCTCCTTTACCTGGCAGACAGCACTGATGAGCTGCTGTGGTAGAGCTGCCCTAGAAAGGAAATATTCTCTGGGCTGCTGCTGCTTGAAAGCACCGAAGGCAGCAGTAGTTACCTCTCCCCATTTACCCCAGCCCCTTAAATGACATTTAGACTGACAAACTGCAGCACCTCCTTCACCTCCCTCAGAAAGAGTAAGGGGAACATGAAAATTGACATTTAGCATGCTAAAAACTACCCTTCAGTAATGGGTGTAGAGTCAAATTTGATTAGGGTCTTACTGTTGTACAGTGCAGAAGTGTGTATATTGCACAAATTAAAATCTATTTGTTTGTGGCTGGCAAATGGAAGTGCATGTAATACTAGACACAAACAGCATGCAAGTTTACAAGCATAGCAAATGCTCAGATAAAGGCAGAGTTACTTCAAGTAATTGCTATTATTCTAACAATCCATGCATGACTGCCTGCAGAGTACACCAAAAAGAGAAGAAAAATAACATGTAAAATATTTGGTTATAAAAAACACAGGAAATCTGTCACATTTTTTGTTTATCTCATTAAAAGACCATCCTATGAAAACTAATACTGTCTTATCTGAGCTATTTTTCCCTAAAAAGAAAAATGGCCTCTTTATCCCACTAATAAACACACCACAGATGAACAGACACTAAGTAAACATATTCTTAGACACCCTACACATATAAACCCAGGAGCCACTGCTTATTAACCACAATAATTAAATACCATTAAATAACAAACTCTTCCCTAAATTATGACGGTTCCACTGTCATCCACTCATCCACAAATCCACAAATGAGACACAGTATCATCCCAGTCCTGCTTCACTCCATCAAGCTGAAAGAGGTGATGGATGTTCTTGACGTAAAATTTGGATGGCTACTTCATGAGGGGTTTATTTAAAGATTCAGGTTTCCATTGGCAGTTTCCCTTTAGGTGGCCAAAACAGGGGTTTAGAAGTTTAGCTCTGGTTTGAACATTGTCCATATTTGTTTTCCCTTCACAGTTCCATGCAGTGTTCATTGTTAATGTGCTCCATTTTCTGTAGATGTGTATTTGGAAAGGCATACCCTTCCAGCATACCAAGCATTACAACAAACCTGTTGAGAAAAGCTTCAGAAAATTGCCTGATGTGCAAAGGCAGAAGTATAGCAATTTTCACAGTAATAAAATGCAGGCCTTTATTTACAAAGAAATAGAGCAATATCTATCTTGCAGGTGCTATCACAGAAGGGGTTATTTTTACTTCCTGTAATAAACTTAAGCAAACAAAATCTAAATGAAAAACCATTTGCAACTAGGTTACAGAAATTTGAACGTAATATGGAATATTGTGAGTTCATTGCCTGCTATTATCAGATCAGGATTAGGTGTATTTGTGCTAAGGCTGTCCTTGCAGCCCTGTGGAAGGTTTAATATTCTTTCATTTCTGTAATAAATCAGCTGTTCTCTTCTCGCACATAAAATGTTACATACTTGTAAAACAGCATCTGGTGGAGAGAGAAAGGAGGGGATGTGATTGACACAGGAGTCCAAAATCTGCTGTTGCTCAAAATCCCATTTTATTATACAGCTTTAGGCATCCACTGCAAAAGCAAGACTGAAGATTTGCTTGCATTATTCTCCCCATGATACATTATTGACAGTAACAGCTACCATTATTTGGGGAAGTGATTTGGACAAGCTTCCAGAGCAAAGAAGCATGCAGAAACATTTTACCCTAATTGTTTGGGGCTTATCCTTCAGTAGCCAGTGAAGCATTCTCTTTCCTCACAAAAACCACTGCAGTTCCACTTGGCCTTGTATCACTTGCCTTGCATTTCCACAGTGAAACCAAAACAGCACCAAAAATGCATCAAATGCTGTCAAAAACCAGCATTTCTCACAAGGTTCAGGGCAAGTCTTTATGAGGTTCAGGGCAAGTCTTCAGCCTCTGTGTCTGCAGCTAAGCTCAAAATCCATCACAAAAAAATATTAACTAATACTGACTCAAGAACAGATTTAAGCTGCCAAGTGAAACAAAATTCATTGGAGTCACCCACTCCCATAACATAAATCCATAAGAAAGCACAGACACTCCCCAGTCTGACTGCAAAATTCATCTGAGTAGCAACACTTGCAAAAGAAGCTGAGAACCCCCAGAGAAAGAGACACATGTGGGGAGACTTTCTGTCTCCTTTTCCCCATCTGTCTACAGGCCCATGGGCAGAAAATGCGCTGGCCAAAGTCACAGGTGAAGCTGTTTCCCAAAAGAGGCAGAAGACAAAAAAACCCTCACCAAATATGTATCTGTTTCTATACAAATGCTGAGAAGGTTAAAAAAGAGATGGCTAGACTACAATGCCTATCTGTAAGTGTGTTTTGAATAATATCAAACATTGGAGGAAAGAGATCATTATTGGTACTTTAGTATCTAGATAAAGGATTTTAAAAATGCAATAACTCGTGTCAGTACAGGAATCATGTCAAGAAATCGTATCAAAAATATCTTAGAATCATATCAGAGTTTGGTGAAACGTACCAACGAGAAAAATAGAATCTCTACGAAACTCCAAGTCCATGCTCAAATACAGGAAAAATACATTATTAAGGACAATCCAATCTTTTTCATTTGACAAGAGCAACCCTGTTGTGTGCAGAGAAACTGGAATGATTGCTAGCACAGGAAAACAGCAGTAATGGTAGGGTTTCATTATTTCAGACATGCTGTGTGACAAATCTGATCTGTAGATTGTACTTCAGGGAGAGGCAAATAGGGGACCCACTAAAAAAAGCCACTTTGTGACACAGCCACAGCAGTGGCAAGGTCCTCATCAAGAATATTAAGAAAGGCAGTCTGTAAGAGAGACCCTGATACAGCAAGATTTAGATATCTCTAAAGCAGACAAAAGTTTTAAAAAAAATTCCACTTGATTTTAAAAAGGTGATGTAACTAAAAGTGAAAGCTTGTTAAAATAAATGAAATCTCAAATGTGAAGTGTTGGCAAGTATGTGAAGGCTATGCAGGCACAGCATCCAGGGAATTGAGCCTATCCCAGTCCCCTCAAAGCCCTGCTGCAAGGCTGACAGCAAACCAGCCCTGGTGCTGGAAAGGGATTAGGAGAGGGTACAGCAAAAAAAGCACCAGAAAAGATCATGGCATACCTGTAACAGAAAGGAATATAAACCATGGCAGGTTAGCTGTAAAAAACACAGTCTGACAGGCCACAGAAGACTTTAGGCAGAGAGAATTGCAGCACTACAAGAACATTTAACACACCTCCATCACTGTGTCAGGAGCACGATGGCTGCCAGAGTCTGTGGATCAAGCTGGAATGCCCACAGAAAACAGGGACAGCACAAAAACCAGATGGGTCCTTGTGCACTTTTAGTACAGAAATCACTGGGAGGTTTCCATAGATGAAAGAGCGATGCAGCTGAAAATGTGACCAAAAATGAACTGACATTTTATTGCACAGTAAACTGCAATAGTAAACTGTGAGAACTCACTGGGACCTGCCATAATTCACCAAGCAATTCACAGATACAATAATAACCTCATCACTATAATATACATTCTAGTACTTTAGAACCAGCATCAAAAGAACACAAGACAGCACAAATGACAATTCTTGTCAGGAAGCTCTGACCACAAGGAGCAGCACAGATAACATCCATCCAATGTGGATTGTAGCAGGAGCAACAAGAAAGGACCAAAGTAGGAGGCAAATGGACAAGTCCTGTGTCAATTATACTGGACAAAGGGTCAGGGAGAGCTTTTAAAAGAAAATTCATACCTCACAAAGCTATTGAAACTTTATGTAGGACTCAAATAACAGCTGGGAGAGCTTTACAGCTAGTTCTTAATTAAAAGATCTAAAAACCTATTAAAATTATATCCGTGGAGAGACTGACTTGTAAAATGTAAAATCAAAATTGGCACACACAGAGAATAAAATGCAGCTTTCAATCCCACCTGTCTCACCTGGGACTTTCAGAGGTTAACAGAACTTGGCACCAACGGGTAATTCTTTAAATATTGGAATTGAACATTTTCTGACGTGGTTCTGTGACAAAGTGATCTCCAGCCATTCCACTAACAACTTCCTCCAAGTCACTTTGCTATTTCAAGGCAAATTGATTCCTGGAGTGGTGTCACTTTTCTGCTTGAACATTGTAATTACACAAATCCAAGTTTAATAACCCAAGCTATTCAAGTTTAAAATAGACACATTGTTTTTCTTTTGCCATCACTGCTTCTCTACCTTCCAAACGTCTCCAGCCCTGATTTACCCCAGTCCCAGGTATTCCACAGCTAACAGCATGACAGACACCTCACACAAAGACACTTTTACAGTCTGTAGATGGAAGATACTTTTACAGCATGACAGAAGCCTCCAGGCAGGGAAGGTGCATGACCTCTCCCTTTTCCCAAGCAAAGGGAAGCCTGTGTGAGCTGTACCCCAAGAGAGGCTGAAGCAGGAGCTCACCAAAGGTAGAAGGAGATGGGTGGGGGACCCTGTGACACAAAGGACCCTTGGAAGCTCTGCTTCTCCTTCTCAGTGTCCCATTCAGGAGGCAGCTCTTGTCCTTCTCCCCTGAACGTGCCCCCAACAAGCCACACAAGGCCTGCACAGCCTGGCCCTGGGAGCTTTGAAAGCAGAAAGGGAAGGCAAGAATGAAGTTAAGAATGTGGGGAAAGAGCAGGGAGTAAGTGGAGAAGTAGGAAAATGAAGAGAGGAATGCAAGCACTTGTGGAGACACAGGGGAGCTGGAAGAAGCAGGTGAGTGCAGCTGAGCAGTGAACACAGCAGTGTGAGTGAGTGCCCCACTGAGACACAGGCATGGGGCTGCTCTCTGCTTCTCCTCTGGAAGGGCACTGCCTTCATCAAGATCAGGCACAAAAGCCTTAGAGACTCACTAAAGCCCTGCAGTTCTATAAATCTAAACAAAAGTGCCTGCTGTGTCCTGCATACACTCCAAAGGAAAAAGAAATTACAAATGGATCTTTAAACCTGTGCTAAAAACCAGGAGTGTAGAGAATAAGTCATACAGGCACTCTTTCCAAAACCAACCCTTCACAGCCACCATCTCCACTTCACTCACTACTCCCTTAACCAGACCTTAGGGGAAATGGAACAAACTGATTTAGGCTGGTTTTAAAGCCACTCCCTCAATGCCTGAAGCTGTGCTGGGTGCCCAGCCTTGCTGAACACCTCAGCCCGTGGGTGCCACTGCCCCTGGGTGAGCAGGCTCTGCATGGCAGCTGGGTGCAGCTGGCACCCCAACAGCCCTGCCCCTCCTGCCTGCCCACCCTTCACCTCAAACACAGCCTGGGACAGGAGATCCCCCCAGGGCTGGCAGGCTGCTCAGGACACCGAGGGCAGGCAGGGATGCATTTCCTGCCCAGCCATGTTGGGCACCTCACAGTTAAACCTTCTGCTGCAAAGCTCAGGAATATTTTTGTAGTAAATTCTACCAGACAGCTTTTGAGCAGATCTACTTACAGACTACCACTGTGACTTCCAGCAGAAACATTCATTTCATATGCTATGCTAGTACTTCCCTTACAACAGCAAGAGAGCAAAGAAAAAGCTTTATAATGCAGAAGAGATCTGGATTTGGCAATTAAACCTTCATTTGTATTTCATTTAGCAATATGAGAATTCTGCCAACATCTTCAGAAGGCTTTTAATCTATCTGCATTAATGCCCAGCCCATAAGGCAGCAGTGCTTTCCTTTCCCTGAGCACTCGAGTGCAGCTCCAGGTGCTGCCCCAGCTGGGGAGAACATTCCCTGGGTGGGACTGGTTTGTCCCATCAGCTCCAGGGAAACACAGCAGGGGCAGCTCCAAATGCAGCTTCAGAGGAGCTGGAACACACGGCACTGGCTCCTAATCAGAAGCAGAGGATCTTCCAACACACATTCAGTGACCCAACACTGCTGTTCAGAGAAGCAACAGTAGGACATGGAGCAATTTCTATGTGGAAACAAGAGTCTTTCAACACCAGGGGTGACATGACTGTAACCCATCTATTTGTTATGCTTTAAAAGTTACTTAGAATGTAAAAAGGAATGATGCAGTGTTTCCTTTAAAGCAGAAAGGAATAATGACATTAGTGACATCATGATATTAGTCAGCTACCAAAAGGGCCCGATGTCCACAGTGTCTGAGAAAGCCAAACCATTAAGGTAAAAAAAAATCTGAGGGGGAATTTTGCTCAGAAAGATGCTTACAAAATCTGCATTGCCTCATTATACAAATGCAAATTCAAGGATCCATGAAAAATGAAGACTGGCTCAAGGAATGTGTTCCCTGTCAGCAGTGCAACAGAAATCCATCCTGCTTGCAGAACAAACCTGCACACAGACACAACCTGCATCTTCTTGTCTCAATTAGCACCTCCCAAACCATGCAGATCTTTCAGAACAGCCTCTTAAAACTCATTCCTTATTACCAACCCCTCTACTGTCAGCCTCCCATTCATTTATGAGTGATAATGCTTTCCTGGCCTGAGTCACAAACTTATTCTTTTAAAACATTTTACATCTGTATGCAAGCCAAACTGGCTATCTTCTTGAGCAGCCAGGAAACTTGAGTCCTCCCACATGACTCACCCAGATAATACTACTATAATAACTTTTTTTAAAATATTTGGAATTAAACATCAAGACAGAGCAATTATTTTATTGCTCATCAATACTGAAAACAAAATTATTAAATCTGTTCTTTTCAAAGCAGGCAGAGCTATGATTTCAAGTTTGTCACCCTGTTCCAAGTGTCTTAACTATCCAATAACTCTCAAATAACTTGGTCCGTTTCATCCAGCTTATGATGTTTCATTTTCAGCTTAACAAAAAGTAACCACATAACAAAAATAACCACATAACAAAAATAGCCACATAACAAAAAGTAACCACATTTCCCTGTGCTTTTGGTTTCCTTTTTAACGATGTCCGCTTTCCAAAGCAAAGTTTATGTACTGTCCCCAAAGCCTTGAGGAAAATCAGCAGAGTAGATAATGAGAGAGAATCTCTTATCAAGGAGGAGAATTTACTGATCATTTCCACTGCAGGCTGCAGCTTCACAGTTACTTCAGGCTGACCTAATTACAAACTGTCTGATTTTCTCTGTCCCTTGCTAGACCTGGTACTGAGCACACTGAGCAGGATCTGGGGTTTCACACAGGGCTGTGATTCACTAGAAAAGTCATTGTTGAGCTTCTTGAAATTCTTAACAAGTTACTGCTAGGCTGGATCAGCCCCTTCCCTTGGCTCAGCCCAGGCACCTCAAGGGAACATCAGATTAAATAAGGTGTGAAATTCCATCTGGAGAAGAACTCAGCTGCACCTAGAGAGACAGAAACACCCTGGGTCCTGGGCAGGCCTCCACCCCACAGCAAACCCCCTGGTTCTGAGGGAGTCCCAGCCTTTCCAAGGTGTTTCCAACACTCCATCCTGCTCAGCTCTTCCCCACACAGGAGGCTCCAGGGCAGACAGGCCCTGCGTGCTTCCAGACTGCAAAAAGCAGCTCCAACATAGCAGTGTGCAGGGATGACAGATCCCAGGCTTCCAGAAACATGACACAGCTTAGCAAGATGTCAGCAAAGAACATTTGGCTATCAGTATTCCATAAATAGCCCCAATTTGAAAAGAGCTGCTCAAGTTCTAGAAATCCATCACTTTTCTATTTTCAGGGTTTTTTCCTCATTGTTTCATATAAATGTCCAGAACAGACTTCATACTTCCAAGTTCTAAAATGGATGTCTTTGTGGTTTTGGGCTGGAAGACCACAATGCTTCAGAGATACAAATGGTCACAAACCAATCTGTGTGATAAATGAAAAGAGGAATCCAATGGCAGCAGCTCCAGGTCTGCAAATCAATTAGTAATCATTCAAAACATTAAGTGAGAATATCTTTATGAGCAGAATTGCCACCTTCACTTGTTTGCACAGGTGCCCAGAGCAGCTGGGGCTCCCTGGATGTCTGGGGCAGGGATCCTGTCCAGGGCCAGCCTGGCACAGTGGGAGGTGTCCCTGTGGATGTGCCACTGAGTACTGAGAGCTCACCCTGCACAGACAGGTTTAGCAACCTAAGCCAAATTTTGCAGAATTTCTCTGGTCATTTCCTGAGCCGTAATTCTGACAGCTTCTTACCTCACCTGCATTTGGCAAGAACACTGAAATAACTGGAAATATCCAGCACTTTTTGGATCATTGTTGCCAGGAATACAGCACACTGCTCAGGTACACTTCAGTCTAGCCTGGGCTCCTCAGAACTCCCACAATTTATTGGGCAGCAGAGAAAGTACTTTATCCTGCAGGCATAGAGCACTCCTAAACAATGCTTGTATGAGGGGTGATCCTTCACTTTGTGCATTCCAGTACAATTTGCTGTAGGATGATGAATAATAGAAGTGATTATAGCACATGTCTTAATCCCATCTAAACCAGCTTCTTGGGCTTCACAGAGAAAAAATGAAAAAGTTACCGAAGATCATTTAACCAAGTGGTTTTTGAGATTGACAACACAGAGTCCCTAACATAGCTGCTTTACTGAAAAGTGGAATCACATTACTCTTAAGAGAAGAAAAAGTAGTATTTTCCCATATTTCTTAACCACAGGGAAATATCCTTCCCCTTTTCATTTCCTATTAAAATAAAGGTGAAGTTAGTGACTCAAAGAAAACTAATGCTGTAAATTATTGACCTCCATAGGTCTGAAATGATGGCTGGTACCACTGAATCCTTGAAACATGGTTGGAAGAAGTAAGTGGAAAAGTTTTCTACACTACTGTAGAATTTTCTAGTGGTGTGAAAGTGAAGTCTTGTGAAGTCTTAAATATCTGCCTGACAGTATGGACAGAAGTGATTTACAACAGCCAAGTTCTATTCAAAAGCAGCTTGCACTGAGCTGACTGATCTTCATTTACCATGATTACTTAGCCATGAATTAAAGTTAGAAATCTCTGCCTTTTCAATGTGAAACTCAATTTATCCCAGAGTGTCTTTCACACTTGATGAAAAATGAAAAGATAATTTCTTTCTGGTTTTTTATGTAATGTAACCACAGTGAACATGCACTTGCTGCAACATTTCATTACCCAGGTTAACACACAGCATGGAATACCCGAGCAGCATGTTTATAGAAAATAGAACTTTTTATATGTCACTGAGTTGAAAGAGACAATTGGAGTAAGATGAGTGAAAAATTCATTTGTTCCTTCTCCCTGAGGACAAAGCCATTGTTTTCTTCAGTGAGAAATGAAGAGAAAAGCAGGGAAACAGCTTTGCAAATGAGGATGTATAGAGGCCTAATTTACAAAAATAAAGCAGAACGGTTAATTCCATTAACTTCTGCCAAAAAGCAGCTTAGGTAGGATTCTTACAAATCTCAAGCTTCACAGAACCCAGAGCTTCTGAGGAGGCTGGATGAGAAGGCCTGGAATGCCTGTAACGGTGCATTCCCAGCAGAGCTCTCAGCTCCCCTGGAGCCTGGAATTGGCTGTGCTGCTCCAGGGGCTGGACAGCTGGATAACACACAGGAGCAGACATGGGCACACTCACACTGGTCATGCTCAAAAATGCTCTGCGGTCACATCTGCCCAGTCAGGAACTAAATGAGCACACAGTGTCATCTCCATGCAAAGATGAGAGCAGAGCAGCAGCACCTGTGGCCATGGAGGGCAGGCACACACCCACCCTGCTGCCCCGAGGCCACACCATCCACCACCCACCACCCACCATCCACAATTCACCATCCACCATCCACAATCCACCATCCACCATCCACCATCCACCATCCACAATCCACCATCCACCATCCACCATCCACCACCCACCATCCACCATCCACCATCCACCATCCACCATCCACCATCCACCATCCACCATCCACCATCCACCATCCACCATCCACCATCCACCATCCACCATCCACCATCCACAATCCACCATCCTCCATCCACCATCCACAATCCACCATTCACCATCCACAATCCACACCAGCACAAGGGAAAGGCACAATAACTTCAGAAACAAGTTTGCAAAGTGGTTTGCATTTACCATGCAAGCAGGCCTTTGGTTCACACAAAAAGAAATAAGACTTGTTAATTTTAAATGAATACTAAGTTTAAGCAGTGCAAGCCAGCATAATGTTGAGGTATTTATTGCTAATATGCTCATTAACCATCAACCAGAAAAAATCCCTGAGCCTGTAGCATACTACATAAATAGAAGTGCCTTCAGTGGGAATGCTGGATAAAATCTAACACAGCACACAGCTCAAGCTGGAAGCCTAAAGAAACACTCCTCCTGCTGTTGAGATGGGAGAACTGGTGTCACTCTGACATAACCTCCGTGGAAGTTCCTAGCAGAGTTCCAGTGCTCTGCCATGGGAACTGGGCAGTGCCTGAGCTCTGTCCCACTGCCAGAGGCCATCAGTCCCTCCCCCTGTGTTTCCCAATGCTCCAGGGAAGGCAGCGGGCAAAGGAGAGAGGGATTCTGATTAACAAAGTAAACAACCCTCTGAGAAGCTGATCCCCATAACAAACATCTCAGAAATCCTATGATCCCCCTCTAAGAATTCACCCTGAAGGATTTAAAAAATATCTGAGAACAGGTCAGAAGAAGGGTTAGAGATATTAAAAGTACCTAATCCATGGTGCATGACTATTATGGATACGGGTCATTAAAATTTATGTGCATGAGACATTGTAATCTTTGTTACTTAATTACATTTCAGTAGAACTGTGGATGAACAGGAGCATCTTTAGAATTCTGCCCCACCATTCTAATTAGCCTAGCCTACTTAAATTTAGGAGGGAAAAAATCAAGAAAACCTGAAAATAATGCTGATGGGAATGATTATATTAAAAAAGGAATTGGGGGAGGAAAGAACAGAGACCAGAGTTACCTCCAAGTTGGATTTCAAGTTGGATAAGCAATTAATATTGGCTCCAGGATATTTTATATAAAGCACAGGAGGTGTAGCAGAATTATTTCACCCAACTGTTGTGAGCTAACCCACTGCACTCAGCTGCAGATACTGCATTTTAGAGAAAAGGAAGAAAAAGGTAAAATAGTCTAGAGAAAAGAAAATCTGAATAAATATTCTTTTAAAATTACCTACGATGTGTTGAAGCAGAAACTACACAACATTTCCCCATTTGACATTATCATTAACAAACTGGAGGGGGAGGAACAAACAAGGGGGGGAAAATCCAGTTATCTGCAATCAAGATTAGGCTGGGTGACAAAAAGTTCTTTTTCAAGCTCCATCTGCAGTTTTGTCTGCAGCCTCCCCTCCCCAGGGCAGAAGCACAGTGCTGGCACTGGAGCACACACAGTCTGCAGCTCAGAGCAGCTCCCAGGCAGTTCCAGCCCAGCTGCTGAGCTGCCAGATGTTGGCAGAGAACACTTAAGCTTCTTACCAGCCACAAATAAACCCCACAGTTTATCTGAGGTTCTGTGCAACTTTATTATTTCTGACACGAGGCTATCAAAAATATAAAAGTGGTCTTAGGCTAAAGCAATGCAGTGGATTACAAATTTGTCAGTGTAAGTAGAAAACAAGGCTTAAAAAAAAGATTTGCATGTGCACAAATGATACATCCAGAGGAAGTGGAGGATTGCCAGCAGATTAGCAGATGAGGTGAACAGTGAGGTTCCAGGACCAAGGAATGACAAAATGCCCTAGAAGTTTCTCTGCCCTGGATCAAACAGTGAAATCAACACTCATTCCAGTAAAGAGAGATTCTAAACCACTAAATATAGAAACTACAAATCACAGATTCAGCACAATGAGTAATAAAGATGCCTCAGAAATACAGGAAAAACAGAAGTAGCCAGATATGATGTCATGGAGCTCATTTAAAATCTACCTGAGGCTAATTACAACAGGCCAGGCTCAAGCACCTTTCAGCATAAATCAAGTCTATCTGCTCAAACATGGTGAAGGGATAACACAGATTCCCAATTCCATGCAGGTCCCTTAACTGGGAATAAATTCAGCTTTTCAAGGCACATCCTTCTCTACAGAAATGGCAGTGGTGTATTCCAAGGCAGCTCAGTTAGGAGGCTGCTGCTGGGGCAGCAGTGGGTGAACACACAGTTCCAAGTGTTTTAGCATGCAGAGTTGTTTAGAGATGGCTGTGACCCTTTGTCATGTGTAAATACACATAGTTGGAAGGTATTTAGCTTCTAGAGGCTACAGAAGGATAACATTTAGGACAAGTGATGTGCATGGCACTGAGTTGTGGAGTCCACTTTGGTAGCTCGTGTGTCAAAGCTAATAAAAAAACAAACAAAACATTGGCCATCCCATCAGGGAGTTGTGAGGTATGAAACAACCTCTGCATGAAGGGACTAAAACTTACAATAACCTTGCCTTTTCAGCATGTCTGCCCCTCAGATCCCAAGAGCAAATGGGACCAGACTTGCCTCTCATGTCCCCAACACACAGCACAGGCTCCAGACATAATGGGCAGATCCAAAACCTGATCCTTCCAATGAAAATGGAGTTAAAGATTGCCATTAAACAAAACCTTTCTGATGTTCTCACCTTCCTTCCACCTGCTGCCAGTCAGAGAAATTAATTCAAGCAAGCAGATTGTGTAAAGGCAACAGATTAAATGAGTTTAGTTTTCCTCCCTTGTGCCATGTACTATTTCTGCTACCAGCTGGTTGGAAATGCCACCTAGGCAGTCCTGGTGAAACCATGGAACTTGACAGTGCTTTGGAATTCAAAAGCTGCAGAACATGAATATAAAGCATGATTAGAAATATCGACACTCTGAAAGAAAATACAGATGGATTTCCAGAACAGGAGCCTTATACAAGTCTGATTAAAGGAGATGTGAAGAGACAGGATTTGTCTGAATCCAACATGGCCCTGCAGCACATGGACAGGACAGCCCATCTCATCCATGGCACTTGCACAGTTCTTAGGTCATTCCAGCAGCATTCCATGTTGCTCTTCCAGAGCCCAAAGGTGTAAGAAATGCTCTGAGAAGAGCAGCCTTTATTGTACTGCATGTATGTAGATTCTACAATGCCTAATAGCTGCTCTTTGCCTGGACAATTTGGCAAATCAGGCAATTTGGGGTTTCTCCTGTATCGACAAGAAACTACAGTTCTCCATTTGCCCGTATCATGAGGCACTAAAACTGTTATAAATGTCTTATTTGCAAGCACTGAATAGTTCTGCTTCTCAGTCCTTACCTAAATTCTCACTTCACAAGCCAACTGCCATAGGTCTTGCTACAGCCAAACTCCATTTCATGTAACAGAGAAAATAAACTGAAGCAGAGAAGTGACCTTTGTCAGTTGAGCACAGCCCATGGAGCAGCCAGGCTAGGCCTGAATAAAGCACTGCACAAGAAAGCAGCAGCAGCAGCAGAGCTAAATTTATGCAAGCCAGAGCAGCTCTTGGATCACAACTCCAGACCTGACCAGCAGCTCGAACTTTGCAATGTCTCAGTGCTGGAGAGCTGCTCTAAGCAATGTGCTGCCAGCTCTGAAATCTATCCCCCTCTGCTGAGAAGGCTGCTAGAGGCAGAGCAGGGCATCCCATGGGGAGGCAAAGGCAGCCCCAGCAGCAGGGATGGTGTCAGGGCAGGGCAGGCAAGGGCAGCCCCAGCAGTCGGGATGGTGTCAGGGCAGGGCAGGCAAAGGCAGACTCAGCCGGGATGGTGTCAGGGCAGGGCAGGCAAAGGCAGCCCCAGTAGGAGGGATGGTGCCAGGGCAGGGTCGGCAAAGGCAAAGGCAGCCCCAGCAGCAGGGATGGTGTCAGGGCAGGGTTGGCAAAGGCAGCCCCAGCAGGAGGGATGGTGCCAGGGCAGGGTTGGCAAAGGCAGCCCCAGCAGCAGGGATGGTGTCAGGGCAGGGTTGGCAAAGGCAGCCCCAGTAGGAGGGATGGTGCCAGGGCAGGGTCGGCAAAGGCAAAGGCAGCCCCAGCAGCAGGGATGGTGTCAGGGCACAGGAGGCAAAGGCAGCCCCAGCAGCAGGGATGGTGTCAGGGCAGGGCAGGCAAAGGCAGCCCCAGCATCAGGGATGGTGTCAGGGCAGGGCAGGCAATCTCTGTGTGCCCCTGCACCAAAGGGCACTGACAAATGAGGTGTGTGCACAGCACAGCAGGTACAAAGCTCTCTGCAAGACACAAGGTGTCTGCAGCTCCTCACATTTGTTTGCAGATGTTCTCAGGGTCCTCTCCCACCAGGTGAGAGAGACAGATGGGACAGGTATGATAATGGCTCTTGCAGCACTGCACATTAAGGCAGCCTGTGAGCAGAGCTGAAGCAAAGAGTGACGGCAGGGATCTCACAGGCCAGAAAAGCAAGCAGTGGCAGCCAGGAGTGTTCCAGGAACGTACACAGACAGAGAACAGCAGGGACACGGTGTCCTGGGAGCCTCTCCCCTGTGCCTGACACACCCTGGGGCTTCAAACACTGAGAGCCCCAGACAGAACTGCTGCACAGCCCCCAAAGGCGCTCCCTTGTCCCCACACTGGAACCAGCCCTGCTTGTGACAGCTGCGCTACCCTGGGCCTCAGCGGGCTGGGGGCACACAGGGCTCACACACACACAGTGCTCACATACACACACACAAGGCTCACACACACACAGTGCTCACACACACACACACACACACACACACAAGGCTCACACACACATACACACTGCTCACACACAGGGCTCACACACACACACAGGGCTCACACACAGTGCTCACACACACACAGTGCTCACACACACACAGGGCACACACACAGGGCACACACACACACAGGGCATCCACACACACATTGCTCACACACACAGGGCTCACACACAGGGCTCACACACACACACACACACATTGCACACACACACACAGTGCTCACACACAGGGTTCACACACAGGGCTCACACACACACACAGTGCTCACACACACACACGCATTGCTCACACACACACACACACACACAAGGCTCACACACACAGTGCTCACACACACACACACACATTGCTCACACACACATTCACACACACAGGCTCACACACAAAAGGCTCACACACACACACACAGGGCTCACACACACAGGCTCACACACACACACACACAGGGCTCACACACACACACAGGGCTCACACACAGGGCTCACACACAAACACACACACAGTGCTCACACACACACATTGCTCACACACACACACACACATTGCTCACACACAGGGCTCACACACACACACATTGCTCACACACACATTGCTCACACACAGGGCCCACACACACACACACACGGCTCACACACACACACACAAGGCTCACACACACACACACACACACAAGGCTCACACACACACACATTGCTCACACACACACACACACACATGGTCTAAACCACACACAGGGCTCACACACACACACAAGGCTCACACACACATTGCTCACACACACACACAGGCTCACACACACACACACACACACACACATTGCTCACACACACACACACACACACACAAGGCTCACACACACACACAGGGCTCACACACACACACACACACACACACACACACACACACACAGGGCTCACACACAGTGCTCACACACACACACACACACACACACCACACACACACACAGGGCTCACACACACACACACACACACACACACAAGGCTCACACACACACATTGCTCACACACACACACACAGAGGGCTCACACACACACACACACACACGCATTGCTCACACACAGGGCTCACACACAGCGCTCACTCCCCTTCCCAAGGGCCGTGCCCTCGCAGGGGCTGGTTCCCCCCAGGTGCCCTCCCAGAGCAGTCCCACAGCAGATGGTGCCCTCTGTGTGCCCAGCCTGGCACAGACCCACAGCCCCCCAGTGACTGCAGGTGTGCTCTCCTCACTGCCTGTGCCCCAGGAACCCCAGCTCAGCAAGGTTCAGCATCTCCCAGCACATCACAGGGAGCCACCACCCCCTTCTATTCTGCACACAATTCATTGCTTTGGACTTGAAAAATAAACACATGCATTAAGATTGATCTTCCTTGTAATTACACACCAGCCCTCCTCCTAACTTTACCAGACATTTATCAGATTTTTAGCTGCAGGTTACTTAGGAAAGGCCTTATTCTGCTGCCATTATTATTGTCAGCTAATTCAATCACATTTAATGGCATGATTTGTTTAATGGGATGCTGCCCAAGATGAGAAAGAATGGATAAATCCAGCTCCCAGTCAGGTTTCTGCCTGGTCTCAGCTGGAATTATGCCTTTGCTAACCACACACACGCTACATGGTAATTTCCTTGCATCCTTCCCCTGTGCTAGCTCTTCAAGTGGTCCTTAATTAGCTCTGGTTTATTTATGAAGGCATATTTTGCTAGACTTTCCCCAAGAGCTTTAGTAAACAGCTATATTAAGCTTGTATTTACTCACCACAGCTCCTGCAATGCTTCCAAGGGGAGGGGGAAGGGGAGGTGGTTCAGAGGGGCAGGGCTGTGCTTGGGCTCTGAAGGTTTCTGCCACTTGTGATCCATCTCTTCAGCCCTTTGGAAATCATGCTTTGCCAAGCCTGCCTGTGTGCAAATGTCCATTTGTCTCCTTTCTCACTGGTTTCCAGCCAACTAGCCTGTTTTGGCCTGATTTAGTGGAAAGCAAAGCTCTCAAAAATACAAAATTCTTATGAATTCTGTGAACAGAATTTGAGAGAGCACCTGTATGAACATTCCCATAAACACCAAACCTCTGGTAATGCTTTCTTCCCCACACACACTTCAGCAGTGATCCTTCCATGTCCTCTTGTCTCCTTTGCTGTCACTTTTAACCAGTTTAAAACCTGGCTAAACTGATTTGGCTTGTTCAGGCCCAGTTTGACCTCTATCTTTTATCTGATTTTTATTTTGGAACAATAAAAGGTGGCACAATTTGTGTCATTAAAACTGTAAGTTCTACAGGACAGGCAAAGGAACATGAAATTTAAAAACTTTGAATTTTTACAATGCTTGCCATTAAAGCACTTAGAAATTAAATTAAATTGATCAAAAAAAATGAGTTGCAAAAATAATTTCACTTTTTTTTAGATCCCTGAAAATTTCAGAAGTTGACTAGAAGAAGTAGGCTAAAAGGGAAAAAAAAATACTATTCGATATTTCCCAATTTTTAAAACATTCTTATCATTAATTTTTTTGCATTGAACAAAGAGTTTAATGAGAACTTCTTTAAAAAGAAAATATGCTGACTAAAATATAACTTTTAAATCAACACATTAAAAAAGGGTCGTGTAATTAGCCAGCACTCCCATTCCAAGTGCCAATGCTCCGTTTAACTGAATGGAGTAAATAAGCTTTCCCTATTCTTCTGACCTTTTATGAGTTGTCTTCCATGAATAAAACATCTTTCTGATAGACACCAGGGTTTTCTAAACAAATATCAATATTTCCAACTCCTGTGAAGATTCCTCATGCAGACTCCCCACTGCTTCAAAAGAAACCTCCTGCATCTCTGGCCTTCAGTTGTATTTTAGTTTCAGCACATATGAAAGCCAGAAGCTATGGCAGACACAGACAGAAATGAAATAAATATGTACTTTAAAATAAAAAATGGACAAGTGCTACCTCCAAGATTTTCACTGAAGTTCACTGAAGTGAATGGAAAAAACCAAGAGCATTGAACAAGTAGGATTCCACCCACATGGTCACAGCACTGGATGCTGTGGCTGAAAGCTCTCTGCAGACTTTGTGTCCCAGAGAATCTCTCAGAGCCACTTCAACAGCTCATGTTTACATTAAGCACCTTTTAGGAAGATTTCTCATAACTTTTCAAACTCTTAGCTGACAAATTTCTCAATAATGCCCCAGAGCAGTCATTTTTACTGTAAATCAGCATCTCCTGACACTGCATCCTGTCCAGGGCTGGCACAGGCCTTGGCACAAACACAGGAGCCTTGGAGGGAAAGAAGGGACACAGAATGCAGGCACAGGCTTGAGATGTGCTCCCATGACTCTTTCCAAAGCCCTGAGAAAGTCAGCTCACTCCTTTCCTTCAACCTCCCCCTCTACAAAAATGGAATATTAACATTTAATGACTTTGAGGGATATGATGAATATTAAGGCTCACTTGTAAACTGCTTGAAGGCTAGAAACACTATCTAAAGGCTAAGTATCATCCCCATCATCAGAAATTCATGGTGTAGCCTTTCCTCCTCCGTACATATGAAGGCAGGAAATTATCTTACCAAGGAGACTGATGGCACCTGGAAATTGCAGGCAGCCACCCTCTAAATGATGGTGCATGAGTCACTTCAAGGTATTACAGCTCTTCCCTCAGTGAGACTGCACTGGCTCGAGCCAATTGTCAGAAAGTGATTCTGGGGATGTTTGGGAGAGAAACTGGAGCACACAAGAACTATTTCTGACTCTTTCCAACAACTCACAGCAAGTTTAAATATTCTCAGCAAGTTTGAATTAAGGTTGTTTTCTTGATGTTAGGGGAGCTCTGCTGCTAAACAGGGGATGAAGATCAGTGATTTAAACTCTAAGAAATAACTAAAGCAACACCTGAGGTATCTGTAGACAAAACTGCACTGACATTTCTTCCATAGCTTCATCTTTTGGGGGTCTGTATCTGTCAGTCTTTGCAGGAAGCAGCTTCCCTCTGTTAACTCTGTCACAGCCACAGTGAAATGCTTCAGCCCTTTGGGTTTGATCTTGTGTAAGTGAAATAACATTGAGGGGCATTCTATGGAGCAGTGTCAGCAGGGTCATTAACTTTAGAAAACTACATCAGCACCCTTGAGCTATCCTGACACCCACCCTGTGTGCCCAAACTCTCATTCATTACTCTGGAATACACCATGAGACAATCAAGGGTTTGCCCAAAGACCAAGGACCTTTAGTTAAACATATTTGTGTGTCACAACCTCAAAATGTGCTCATATGCATCTCAAGAACAGAATTCTAAAGAGGAAACAACGAAATCCAGGATGCTTTTTCTTAGATCACCTCATAAGGCTGCAAAGTGCCTCAGATTTTGGTTTTAGACTTTAAGTCTGGCACTTTGATTTCAGGGGTTAAATGTGAACTGCTGGATACATCATCTCTGAAGGCTCTGAGCAACTCAACAGTGCTGAAAAACTGCTTTCCTCACTTTTCATGCTATGGCTTCTAGACTTAGCAAGCCCAACTCTTTCAATCCTTCCTCACAGGAATTATCATCCAGGCCTCTTATCTCTCCTGTGTGCTCATGCCCTAACAGTGATGCCCAAGCCCAACACAATGTATTTCCTTTCCATAACTAAGGAATATCCAAACTCACCTTGTCCTAAGCAGGACTATTATAAATTTTTCAGCAATCTCTGTAACCTTTGTAAAAACTGATACAAGCCTCCCATCTCCTGAGATTTTGTTGTGTGTGTATTTCCCCAGCACACAATGGTGAGAAAAGTGAATTATATGTTACTACGTTAAAAATAAATTCCAAATCTTGCTCTCTTGGCTTTGAGGAAAAGTCTGAAAATTTGAAATGAGCAGACACTGAAGACTCCAAAATTGAGATGAAAAATAAAAATAACTTTTAAATACATTTAATTACTTTAAAATTCCTCATTTCCATTTTTCAAGCCTTATACTCTCATTTTGGACAGTCCTGTTCATGACTTTTGACCATTTCTGAAAAGCTGCCAGAGCTTCATATAAGAACCAAAGCAAAAGGCATCCCAGAAAATTCTTTTCTCTGCTGCATTTAGAATAACAAGATGTCTACTGAGCTGGTGTTCTCCCAGCACTGGAGTAATGCAAATCATAAGCAACTCAATCCTTATCATGAATTTTATAACTTGGTTCTTAACAGCACTTTGCATTTCCCTTTCCAAAGACAAATGAACACTGTCTCTCACAGCCCACTGGGAAGTGTGCTAGGCCACTTTACACACCAGGATTGATGTTGGGGAGAATGCTCTGGAAAAACTGAAGCTGAAAATCTCATTTGGATTAAGTTCTTCCATATAATCTAAAAATGAAAAATGGTTTAAGGCCAGAGAAGGCAATTTCCACAAGTATTTTCACTGTGCACGAAAGACATGTGAAGTTCTGTCTTGAGCAGATGCAGTTCTTCAATTTAACATTGATTTTGACTTGACAGTTTTAGGGGTGACATGAGAAAAGTAATGTAAGAAAGCAGAGACACATAGAATCAGACGTTGTTAAAGGCTCAAAACACTTCTCAAGAGCACAAGGTTAAGAAAACCTTTCTATTCATCTTAACACTGCATAGAAAGAGGTGCCAATTTATTCCTAGCAAGCTTTTTTCCTTCAGTTGGGCTTGTTTCCACAGGCGAGAAAAAGCAAATATATTTTAAACCAAGCAGCAACACAGCATAAAAAGACTGCAAAAAAGGTGAGGAACAGCTTAATTCTCAACCTGTCACAGGCAAGCATAAGTTTTATTTCTATCAGGAAAAAAACAGCAAAATGTTGCTGAAGAAATGGTGAAGAACCCACTCACCTTTTATGTTCACCAGTATCCAGTGTGTACCAGTGCAAGCCCTCCACACCCTTTAGAGGTGAATTAATAAATTCTTACTATTCATGATGTTTCTTAAGACTGCTGCCGACCTAGGAGAGTTAAAATGGAAGAAAATGACAGGAAACATTTCAGCCCCAGCAGAGCTGCCAGACCTTGGTGAGCACCTTTCCCAGGCAGAGAACTGTAGGGCCAGCAGGAGGATGTGCATGTCAGCAGCATTAACTCTGATCAAACCTCTCTGTTCATTTAGTCCAGAAAGTACCATCTGGCAGCACTGCTTCTTCTCCTCTCAAAAAGCACCTGAAATTGAGGATGTTCCAAGAGCTGAAGGAACCTTTACACTTGGAGACTCACTGAAGGGAAGAATCCCCTGGTCTCAGCCCAGTCTGCCTGCACTTAAAGCAATCAGTGCCTTGCTGACAATACAGGTTTAAAAGGTGTTAGATTTATGGATACAGCAAGGGACAGATAAAAAGGTGCTGCTCTCTATCTTTACCAGATAATTCCACAACCCAGCTCTCCAGTAAATAATCTATCACTAGAGCCAGGCAAGTCCTTGCAGCAAACTCTAAGATTAAGTGATGATTTTAAAAAGGTGTAGTCTCTGTAATGGCTTTTTTTCCTTTCCAAAACAGTTACTTGCATTTAGAATTATTCTTTCCCTGACCACTGCAAAACAAGTGCAGTGTAACCCCACGGAATGCAAAAAACGTGAGGCAGAAATGCTACAAGCTCAAAAGACAGAAAGTCTTTGCTGCCTAAAGAAAACACCAGGTAAAGCACTTTACTGGCTGTACTGTAAGCAGAATTAGCATCATTTTCAAAGCCCTCCATTGTATCCAGCATGCCACAACTTTCAGCACAGCCCAATTTCAGGTGTTTAGGAAGCTGTCTGGATTAGGGCAGTGGTGCATTAGTACTTTACATTCCCACTGGTCTTTATTCCTCTTCATGGCCTGAGAACATCAGGCACTGAAAGCACTGGTGAGCATCACCTCCTGCAGGCTCCTGACTGCATTCTACCCCTCACTCCTCTGTCTTCTCACCCAATGCTTCTCTCATACAGCAATCAGTGATTTTACAATAATTTGTGATTGAATAGGCATCTACCAGCATTTTCTTAAAATAAAATATTGCAATTGATTTGCTTAGTCTCCCAAATGAATTATAGTGCCAATACAAGGAATTAATCCTAATGAACTCTCTAATAATGGGCCAAATCTTTGGATGCTCTAAATGTCATCAGTGGAATTTTTATACTGGCAGAAAATTTGGCCCTACAGATTCAATAATGCATCAGCAGACACTTTTCAGCATTTTTTGGAGGCACAAATTGGAACTCACCCGGGTTCTGCCTAATGGAAGTAGCTGAGAGCCAAGGAACTCATCAGGAGTATTTGAAAATTAACTTTATTCATCCCCTCCATGCATTCTGAGTGTGTTGCCTTCTCCCCCAGCTGCTGGAAGTCACGCTTTTCGTGGGGGACCCAGAAACCAGGGGAACAAGGGAATGGCTAAGGCAGCCAGGATTCATTTAGCACATGACAATGTGTTAAAAGCTCAGCCTTATGACACATTTCTCACTAATGTCACAATAGTTACAGAGGAAGGATAGCTTTGATATGTCAAAATGTTACACAGCTTGTCTGTGTTCCCACTGAAGTTCATTTAAAGTGAACTCTGTGTTCCCACTGAAGTTCATTTAAAGTGAACTTCTAAAGGGATAAATTACAGTATTTGTAATTTTCTTTCAGATTCTTACTATCCTATTCACATCTAAATTCTACTGGCTCTATTCAATAAAAGTAATCAGATTTACACTTTATCCACTCCTGTTTGTAACAAATGCTGTGGAATAAGGTCAGACTTCCAATATGGAAGTTCCTCAGCACTGTGTAAGAACAGGAAGAGCAGAAGACAAAAAGCAGCAGGTTCAGCTCGTGGCCACTTGGTGTGATCTGCCTGAGGATTGCATGAGCTTCCAGACTGAGGCAGCTTCAGGAATAAAAAATGCATCACTTCTTGATGCTATGTTAATAGTTATAATCCAACTACTTCTAATTACCTAAATACTAGAGTCTAAAAGAGCCATCATTTCCCCACTGAATACAGTCACAGCACTCTGACCTGGTTTAACATTACAGCATCAAAGGCAGAGAGCAGTGCCAGTCAGCAGCAACAAATTCATGGCATTTTTCAAGCAAAGAAGCAGCTCTGATTGCTGAATTCTGCCACTTCTGGACAAATAATGTATTTTCAGTTTGATTTCCTGCAGGAGGTATCAGTTAAGGGTGAAGGATTTAGCACAGTACAATTGCCAAAGCAGTATTCATCACCAAACTTCATCATTTAGTCTAAAGATGCAACACTGGCTCCCGAACCAAAGAAAATGGAAATCAGTTTTGTATGAAAAGTACATTCCCTGTGTGTCAGCTGATTCCCTTTCCAAGGGACTCTATTACTGCCCTTGCCCCAAACTCATAGCTTATAATTTCTTTTAAAATCTCACCTGAGTCTATCAAACTGACCACGTTATCAGCTTGCCCTGTCATGTGCCACAATTAACATCCCATTTCTGCCCCTCAGCCCCTTGAGGGGCTGCTACTCACCCATCAATTCTACACTCCACCTCTGGAACTTCTTCCCCTCAAAGACACACCACTTTCATAAACCAAGAAACTAAAAAAACTGCTAGTTTTGATGAAAATATGGCAATTAGCAATGAGAATAAATGGTGGGTAAACTTTAAAAGGTAAAGTTTAAAAATAAGCAAAAATTCAGTGTTTGAATAAAAAAGCAAAGGCCTAGTGAGAGACTGCAAGGTCATTAAAAGTAAATTTATACTAATGAAATTTGATGATACACAAAGTTATGCAGTATCATCAACACAGGGGCACTGAACTATTATGCTGGAAGAGGGAGATGGCACAGAACAGTGCAGTAGAAAGAAAAATATTAAAATTGATGGGAAATAATACAGTTATGCATTTAGAAACAATTTTTTCCCATAAACATTGGGCTTATTCACAGAGATAACAGCAGGGAAAGAAAAATATGAATGTATTCATCAATTCCAACCTTAATATGAAGGAGTAATGCAATATGGCTTGGAAAAAGGTGAACTTGATTCTAAACGCATCAATTGAGTAATTTTCAGTAAAGAAAGAGATTTGTTAACATTGTTATGAGACATACAAGTAATTTCTCCTGGATAATATGTGAGGCTGTTCAGCTGTATTCGAGAAAGGGATTCAAAATGAATTTCTGATGGAGAGAACAACCTTTATGACAATCACTAGGATGGATGAAAGGGAATTAACAGCTTGGAAATTTATCATACAAAAATTAAGGACAAAGGAGAAAATTTGGTTTATCTCAGTAAATAAACCCCAGACCAAAATAAACCAAAACCCTTCAAGGTGAAATTTGCCCTAGGTGCTTGCTTGACTGTGCTGCTCCAGAAGTTACACTAGTATAAAATCTGGTTTTACTCTCAGTGATTCGAGATGATGAATGACAAGCCTTGGCCTTTAAATATTCCTGAGGCAATGTGGATGCCAAATATCCCACTCTGTAATGCTTTAATACTTCTCCAGGGAACTTCAGGGCTATAAGAAAACCTGAAAGCAGGGGAACTGATGACTTTCCCGAATTCACTGACTTTTAAACTCTCCTGTTTACAGAAGGTGTTCTAGCTTTCAGACAGATCCTAGTAAATGCTCAAGGCACTTGAAGTATTTGCATGTGAAAAAACCAATGGCAGTCCAGGAGCCATAGGAATCATGGAGTTTTTTAGCAGGAACACAGTCCAACAACAGCAACACCAGCCCAGAGCTTTGCCCAGGGGCTCTGGCACAGCCTGGGACACTGGGAGCTAAAGGAAATCAATAATCAGCCCTATCTCTTTCTGCCTAATGAAAGATAGAAGTAATAGCAATTTAATCTGGTACCATATCACACGTGGCTGTACAGCAGAGGAGACCCTAAAACAAGATTAAAGAGGAGAAAGAAAGAGGTCATTTTCTCTCAGAGCACCACGCTGAAACTCAGAGCCACTGTCCCCACAAAACAGCTCTAAAGGTTCAAGCTACCCTGTGCACTACAGGCCATCTTATATAAGCAACATTCCTATTTTCAATTCTTTAACCTGTTCCACAGCAGCTGCAATGACTACAGAGTATGAGAGGCTCCAGTAAAATTTGACATTTGAATCAACCACATAAACTGAGTCATCAGATTAGCAAAGGTGCATAAAAAATAGCTAATTGCAACTTCCAAAACTTTCATCTGATAGAGTAAGGAATGCTTTGTCCTTCACGTCACATCAATTTCAGACTTTTTTAATTACAAAAATTAAATACACATCAATAGACAGATGCACAGACTATCTACCACCACTGTAGAAATTTCCAAAAAGAATTCGATCACTGGTCATTTTCTTTGTAGAACACTGCCTCTGCAGTAAAAGAAAACATTTCATATGCTCTTGAGCAAAAAATTCCTCAGCAATATTTCTTGTGCCCTTGGCCAGCTGGTATCAGTGCCAGCCTGAGCAGGTGCCCCCGGAGCAGGCGCTGCCATGCCAGGCTGGGGATGGCACCATGCCCACGCTGCAGCCAGGGTGAACCACAATGCTCTGCACATTGGATTGCATTGCCTGCCATCCCAGGGAATTGCTCACACAGGCCCAGCTGGAGAGTGATCGAGCATTGACTCAGCAGCACTTACTCACAGCGCCATGAAATGAGAAATAGTGACTTTCAAAGATGAGGTGTGAGAAGGAGGGAAGGGTAATGAGCAAATTTCTTTGTACACAACTGCTGGGAGAGACCTCCTTAACCAACAGATTCTGCATTCATCACAATTACAAACAGGTACATTTATTTTGGGGGCATTTGAATTATAAACTCATATGCAGATCCCAAGCACTACAATACAAATTATATCTCCCAAAACTCTGAGAAGTAAGATGCTAGGATCTGCACGCAAATTTTTCAAATCAAGTCTATTTCTACTAATATTAAATAAATCTTCAAATTTCCTGAATGCACACTATCCAGATACTCATCTAATGAGGGGCAGGAGAAGTAAGAAAGAAAAAAAGCGGAGATAATCAGGTAGCCATATTTACCTTCTAAATTATTATTAACTATACAAAACTCTTCAAGTCAGGATTTACCTTGTTCTTACTTACACAATGCATAAATTTTGTTTTCCAACCCTTCTAGTGATAACAGTACAGAGTAAATTTTTATGTATTTGTGAGATTAAGAAAACTACTACAGCACCAAGATGTTTTGCAAGTGCCATACAGGATTTAATGAACAGGGGCAGTGGGCAGAGGAGAAATCTCCTCTGGGTCTCTGTCTGAGGCTATTGCAGATCTGAGAGCAGGTATGAACCCTTCTGCTTTGCCATCTCACCTCTCTCAGTGTGCTGCATGTCCCTGCTTGAGATTCACTGCCAACAGCAACAGCCTAAAAAACCAGGATTTTGGTGTGATGTATTATCTAGGGATGTGTGATAACTCATATTGCAGGAGCCTTTCAAACTCACATTCTCCCCATAAGGCATGGCCTGTTTCAGTCCTAAAAGCTCATTAGGTAATTATTTGAAGATGTTTTTTCTATATTTTGTTGTTGCTTTATTTTTGTGTGAGACTTCACAGGGTTGGTCCTTGCCTCCTTTAAAACACAGAAATGCAAAATCCTTAACACTCTGTGCTTATACGTGCACATACTCAGAACACAAATGCAGAGCCATGAGTGTGCAGCTCTAGTTTTACAAGAAATGTATGACAGGAATGAAGGCTTTATTAGAGGAGAGGAAAACCAAACGTTTTCAGGCAGCAGAATGACGCTCCTGGAACCACCAGGACATTGTTACTGCAGCAGGGCAGCTGTGCTGTGCAAGTCCCTGAGCTGCTGTGGCAGCTGTGCTGTGTCCCTGGTTCCAATGCAGCTGTGCCTGTCCCTGATCCCACTGCAGCTGTGCCTGTCCCTGGTTCCAATGCAGCTGTGCTGCCTCCAACAGAGTGCCGTCCGAGCCCTCTGCAGTGGCCGCCTGATCCCTGCAGTGCAGGTCCGACCCTCGTGCGGGCTGCCCGACCCACTGCAGGTGCCGTGCCGATCCATGCAGGGCCAAGTCCCTGAGTGCTGCCGAACCTGATGCCGACCTTAGCCCCCTGAGCCCCGAGTGGCCGGGGACCGAGCCCTCAGTGCCGGCACCGAGCCCTGAGTGCCGGGACCGAGCCCTGAGTGCCGGGACCGAGCCCAGAGTGCCGGGACCGAGCCCAGAGTGCCGGGACCGAGCCCTGAGTGCAGGGACCGAGCTCAGAGTGCCAGGACCGAGCAGAGGCCAGGCCGGCAGCCCCATGCCCTGCAGGGCCTGCACAGGTTCTGAGGAGGAAGACTGAGAACAGAGCAGAGGAGGGGCTGGGCTAAAGTAGAAATAAGATAAATCTAAAGTCGTTCAGGGCAAGAAGATTGAAGTCTCATGCATTTACTAAAAAAAGATAAATTTGGGATTTTGAATAGTTTATATTTGTTCTCTTCTTCAGTCTGAGGCCCACAGAAGGCTGGCCATTACGTCATGCAGTAAAATTACACTTAGAATTTGCAGTGGAATTTTGCAAAGAAACAAGCAGCCCCTCCTGAGCAAGCAGCCCCGAAAGCAGCGGCCGGGCAAGGCGCAGCCCCGTCCGTCCGTCCCTCTGTCCGTCTGTCCCACAGCCCCTGCTCCAGCAGCCCCTCTCAGAACCAAATCAACCCTCTCAAACCAACCCTCTCCATCTGCTGCAACACAAACTGCAGTGAGACTGAGATTTGCTGGGCCTGTACTCAGGTGGTTCCTGTCCCAGAATTTCTTTTATATGGGTTGATTAGATATTGCCTCAAAATTTATTGAATGGTTAATGTGTTAGATGAGACATACAATAAAAAGTTATGCTAAATACTAACTTGATAATAAAAACAAATATTTTCCATGGTGTGTTTTAGCCAATAACTTGGAAAAGCCCCCTTCCCCCCTTCCTTTTAACACTGAAACAAACAAACAAAAAATTAAAAACACCATGCAGAAAGTAAACTTATGGAAGTCCATATGAATTTCAAATGAAATTTGTGACTATAGTTGTGAATATCTCTCCCCCTTTTTTTCCCCTTTTTTTACAGTGATTTCACTACTACCTTAGTATCTGAAAAAAGCAATTTTTCAAATACCTACTGCACATTCTCCAAGTAATACACATTAAACAACTGGAAAAATGTGGCACAATTTAAAGAAGCACAAACCTTTCTGTTCTGCCTAAATGATACATATTTCAGAATATGGAAAATATTAAAAAAAGAGTGATAAATCCCTTAACTCAAGGCTACTCTTATTAGATTCGCTTTTCTCTGAATAAATGGAGTCTTAATGAAAACTGTCACTAGAAAATGGAATGCAATCATTAGATAAACTACTGAATTACAAATTCCACCCACATGTGAATGGGTACATAAAGTTTTACAGTATTATGAGAGTATATTTCTGCACCAGGATTATTAAGGAGCAGAGCTAAATGATTTTTCCTTCCTAAGTGTTTATTCACCACAAAAAGTCACCAAAATTTCCTAAAATTATTTGACAAATAAAAGTTGAATCTACCTTTTTTTTGGCCACAACACTAAAAAATGGGGGCAGGGGGGTTATTAACAATACTAATGTAACTCAAACCTTTTTTCCCTTATTTAGGTTTTCCAACTCTTCCCATAGTTAGCTGGAATTGCTGAGAAAAGGTTAAGGGGAGATTTCAGTAAGCACAGTAAAATTGTACTGACAAGTAGCAATTTAATACATTTACAACTTATTCATACATCAGATGTTCTAATTGCCACCACTGAAAAACTGTACCCCTACAAGTGGCCCAAAATGTCAAGATCCATACTGAATAAGTAGCAGCAGCCTTGATGTTGATTGTACCATCACTTCTGCTTATTTCTTTGCAAAATTCCACTGCAAATTCTGTTAAGTGTAATTTTACTGCATGACATAATGACCAGTCTTCTGTGGGCCTCAGACTGAAGAAGAGAACAAATGTTAACTATTCAAAATCACAAATTTATATTTTTTTAGTAAATGCATGAGACTTCAATCTTCTTGCCCTGAATGACTTTAGATTTATCTTATTTCTACTCTAGCTCAGATACAAAACATCTGCTTATGAAGATATTGGTGTGACTTCTATTCACATTTAATTTACTGTATTGCTGTGACTCTATCATAAACACAGCCATGCATGAGATTAAATGCAGTTTATGAAATAAGAACGTCCCTTGTTTAATTTGTTTCAAGTAATTCAGCCCTAGTGGGTTTAACAATATAATTAAGTTAACACCAGTGCTGTTCTCTGCTGCCTTGTGTCAAGAAGTGCTGCACTTAAACCTGCCTCAAGGTCACCTTCCCCCATAACTCTCATAATCCCAAATCACCACACAATAAAAAACCTGCTGTCAGTGACTGAACAGATTGGTATTATTTTTAACAGCCTAACAGAATTAAAGAGTTGTGCCACCTCCAAGAGAGGCCAGATTTTAAGGCACTAGGCATGTAGGAATATTAGACTCGTACTTAAAATGAATTACGACACTTCTCACATTCCATAAAAGTCAGCTTCCTCCCAGGCCTCTGGAACTGCACAAACCTTGCTGGGAAAGGAGGAGAAATGACTCATTGCACTGCACTACCTCAGCTAGGTGCATTTCCCTACCCTAAGCACTGTGAGGGGTGTTCAGAGGCACTGCCTGCCCTGGGCAGCAGCACAGCCCAACAGGGCACTGCAGTCAGCTCCCCACTGCTGCAGATCAATATTCATTAAATAGGACATTTTCTAATGTCTTCCAGTATATAAGGCATAGATGGAAATACATATTTGTACTTACTTCCCTTCAATCAGCTGCTGTTAGATTTTAAAAGACTGTGAAATTATCAGGATCACAGAACAGAATTTGCTGTGCTAAAGGTCACAGTCCCAAAGATTTTGACTGTCCTCATCAATCTTCATCCAGCCCTGTCCCACTCTGGGGTCTGAATTATACTTTCAAGCCCTGATTCCTTGAATCAAGGCCTCCAGGAACAATATATTCTGCAGTGGTCCCAGGGAATTTGCCTGTATGCAGATTTTTCAGAGTAGCTCATTAAAAGCATCCATTCCTGCCAGCTGTACTGCCCCTCCCCAGCACGGGCAGTCTGTGCACTCCTGGTGCTCAGATCTCACTCAGCCCACAAAGCCTGTGCTGCTCCTGGGCTCCTCCTGCTGCACAGCCCTGCTGGCAGCATCCTCCACAGGCTCAGCCCTCCACTCCACAGGAAAAAGTCATAAATCATAATATGAAATAGGAAGACTTTTACAGATCACACTACATGTCACTATTTCATTCCCCAAGTCAGTCACAAAGGCAAATGTAAGTTATTAAGTAATGTTTTTACTGACTTCGCATTTCTGTGGCTCACTCTGCAGGACAGCAGCCTCCATGAACTGCTAACTTGAATAGATGATAAAGAGCATAATCTTTTTGCTGTACAAGTTCATTTTTTTTTCACTGTACCATTAGTATAGAAAGGCTGGAAGAGAAATCCTTTGATCCAGCAGGATAATACTTTAGAGAAGACCAAATGATATTTTTCTGAATTCCATCACTGGGTAAGAAAGATTGACTTAATCAATCTGGATTTCTGGAACTACTCCATTTCTGCTCTTCTTTTGATCAAGCTGTATGTGTAAAGATGCAGTAACTCCAGGCAGGCCAAATTTATGCACCAGCTTCTTTGAACTTCAAACGAGCTTGCTGGACCCTTTAAATTCAATTTTATCTGCAACTCAATTACAGAGAAGTTGTTCTCTCTCCTCTGCCTAAGAAAGTATATTTCCATTTGCAGCATCTCATCATTTCATATAACCTCCTGTGGAATCCTATTTCCCTTGTCAGGTATGATCAGCTTCCCTGGGAAAGTTATAGACTGCAGTTAACAAAGTATTTATCCACAAAGCTTTCTGGTAGTCTTTGCTCCAGCAAAGATGATTTCAACATTTAAAATAACTCCATTCTTTTCATATATGAAAAACCGAAAACATAATACATATATGAAAAACTGAAAACACATCTCCCAAGTTTTGTACAACGATCAGTTTAGTTCTCCCTGAAATGCTGTAGGAAAATCACCTCCTTCAGCAATAAAATGCCTTGTTGCAACCTTCCATGCCACAGACTGTTCCAATCCCTCTGGCACATCCAGAAGGTGCCCCCTTGACAGAAATCCTCAGCTGCCCTACACAAACTGCTCCCACAAGTTGGTACTGTCAGGATTAAAGCAAATGAAGCTGCCCCAGCAATCTGAGCCCCAGAGCTGCTTCCAAGCCCCTGTTGTGGTACCCCCAGGACTGCTATCAGATAACTCCAGTTCCAACTAAGAGTGGGGCTGATAAGAGAAGCAGAGATGGGAACTCCCTCCATGCTGTGCTTGGGAAGGGAACTCAAGGTAGCTGAGCTGCAGCTCCACACTGATCCCCCTGCACACCGTGCTCTGCCATTCAGTCACACTGCTGAGGCCAAAACTGGGAATCTGCTTCATTTCATTAGCTGGATTGCAAAAAACCAATAAATCTTTCCCAATAAAACTCCGCTGACTTTGCCAATAACTTGGCTCTCTAAAAGCCTGGGCAAAACTGTTACAGAGAGATGAAGATAAATCTTGAGGCCAATTAACAGCTCCTGGATTTCAAGCTGAATTTTCACAATTGTATGGACCTGAGCTCTCAGGAGAAAGTACATAGAATAGACAGCAATTACAGACACTCCCCACTGCTTTATATGCAATTACAGATACCCCCCAGCAACTGAATAATTTTCTTTACAAATAAATCTGACAGTGAGAACTTTTTAATCCTTTTTGAATTTGTCCTTAAGCAAGTAGCCTGTGCCAGCTCTACACTGCTTCCACACCCATTCTGCCCCATAGTGCAGCACATTGAGTCCACTGCCACTTGCAGAAGAAAACAGGACCAGGCTGAGAGCACAGTGCAGGAACTGGGGTTTCTGGAAGATGCACCAGCCAGGAGATCCCCACTTCAAAGAACAACTCAGCGCCCTAGAGGTACACATTTAGTTTTGCAAATTACCCAAAAGTTATCTTGGCAATTGTGGCGGATTTATTAAGCCCCAATGAAATATATCAACAGATTAACCCCCTGATTTCCTTTTACATTTACTGTGCTATTGGCATAAGTCCAGTTAGACCAGTTTTGATTTATGATACTGAAAGTAGGAGAATAATTAAATCCATTAACCCGCTCTCCCAGAAATAAACCTGATATATAGCATTCTAAGTGGCTTGATGAGGAGGAAAAGATTGCATCTAGCCCAAATCTTTTGTAATTTAAACATGAAAGCCCCTGTGCTGTCCATCCTACGTGACTCTCTCCCAATTACAGCTATCACTTTCATCCTCTTTCTCCAGGATAGGGGAAGAGAGAAACTCTATTAAAACTTCTACAGAGAGCACACAGAAATGGCAGACATGTATTCTGAGCAAAATATTACTCATCCAAACCAGTTCAAGATCAAAGAGAAATAACCCCTTCCACTAGAGTGCCTCCCTCAAGAGGCTCCAGTGAGCCACCAACAACCAACACACACAGATATTCCTCAGGGCCATGCACAAGGGTGCTGGGTCAGTGCAAATGCAGAATTCCCAGTGTTAGAAGCTTGCTCCATGTGCCACCTCTCAGTCCCTCAGCCTCTGCAGACATTCCAGGCTCCAGGCTAGCCAGGCTTTCCTTCTGACACAGCTGGGCCATGCACTGCAAGCCACATGCTGGCAACAGAGGATTCAGCCCTCAGTTTTCAGGCACATCTTCTCCCCCGAGTTCTGCTGAGGTGGAACTCTAATTTTTCACAGTCTAAGTCAAGGAGGAACATCACAGGTGTGATTAAAACACACCAAGAGAGAGATTTTGCCAAGAGTCCTGAACACACAGTTTCCCAGTCTGGGCAGTGGGGTTGTTATCTCTGTCCAGAACAGAGATTGTTCCTTTACCTGATCCCCATTTGCTGAAGACAGTCTCTGAGGCTTTCCTGACTCAGATTATTCCTGGTGATTTTACCACCAGTGAAAGCTCTCAGAAAGTGAAAACTCAGTTGCTCTTTGTGATCCCTGCATTTGGAGAGACAGCCAGCAGGACTTCAGCACTTCAGTCAGACAGCGATGCCTCCTTCTGGAGTGCAAGCACAACAGAGAGGTGAGAAGAAAACAGAGCTGAAGAAAGACTGAACAGATGGGACTTTGGCAAGAATGTCTCTGATCCCACACAAAACACAGCTATCTCCAAATTCTCTTTTAACCTACTTGTTGCTCTATTTCTCTTACAAGTACTATCCTCACTCAAAAGTGTATTGCTTTGATCTACACCTCCTTAATTCTGGGAACAATCAATATCTCTTACTAAGCTAGGAACTTTTCAAGACTAAAAAGTGGGTTTTTTCTCTTTTGGAGGGTTGGGGAGCAGAGGGCATGGAATGCCAATGCTAAATTCCAACAACAAAAAGCCTTCTACCCAGAAACCTATTGAGAAAATGTTTAATCCAAATCAGACTTGAGAAAAACATAAGAGAATTAGCTTGGTTCCAATTCAAAGTGGTATTTTAGAGGGGGCTGAGAGGATTTGGGAAGATCACCTTTCCCATCACTTGCCCCAGCAGCAATGGGCACAATGCATTCCTGACAGGAGCCTGGCTCATCTGTTTCTGGCTTGCTTCCTGTGAAATACACTTCTCTATTTCCTCTGGCAGCTATTACAGTACTTAATTGCTCCTAACAGGAGAAGTTTAATCCAATTTAATCCTATCTGGGACCTGCTTCTTGTTTTGCCCACCACTGTGATGGAGAACAGATCTTCCCTTCTTTGCAGCAGAGCTGTACAGTATCTGAAGGGGTTTATCACATGTTACTTCATGCTCTCTTGACTGAAGACTCCAAATCATTCTTGTAAGTTGTCATTTCTAGATTCTGACTTCTCCCAGTGCTGTCCTTCAGGAAATAGTGTTTGCAGCTTCTCTGGCTCCCAGGAAGAAAACCATGATGCTGACCCTGTGTGCCACAAGTGCCACAAGCAGCCTGGACCAGCAGGACATTCTGGTGTCCTGGCACTTGTCCTGGCAGAGCTCCCAGCTCAGGAACATCCCACAGCTCTCCCAACACCTCCTGCCCTGCTCTGCCTCCCCTGCTCTGCCTCCCCTGCTCTGCATCCCCTGCACAGCCTGTGCTCTGTGCTCTGTGTGCAGCTCAGCAAACGTTCACACAGGCACCTTGCAAACCCTCTCTGTCTCATTCTGATACAGTGAAGCTTGAGAAGTCACACAAGAACATGCAAAAATCAAATAGACAAGAAAAGCCACTGTGATTATAATAAAAGCTAATTTACTTACCATGCAATTGTCTACAGCTGCTGTGAAAATTGCTTTAACCAGTGCTGAGAATGAAATACATCTTCTGAAAGTTTATCAGAAGAAATAGGCATTAACGAAACACTTTGATTTTAAAAATAAGTAAGAACATTGGAAATCAAAGTTCCCAAAGCAACTAGAAGTCTGTCAAATTGTGTATGTGTATTGAAGTGAAAAATTAAAATATAGATATGCACAATGGAGAGACTTAAAGAACTGCCATGGAAGAGTGTAACAGCACAGTACTTCCTCAGGGCAGCATTAAGAGATTTCTGTTTCCCTCCCCACCTGGAGAAACAGCAGACCCCAAAAGAACTGAGACACAGGTCCAGACACACAAAGGATTTCCCTGAAAGTCAGAAAAAGCGTAAGGACCTTTCACCTAGACAAGTCTGAAACCAACAGTATCCCTGTCAATGAGAATGAATGTATCTGTCAGTCTCCCACTGTTAATTCAGGAGTTGGCTGAAAATATTCTTTGATCAAAGTGTCCATAATGCTTTAAAGGCCTGTAACAGATCAGATCTAATACTGAGATGAGACCACAACCTTCAATTCTTACCATGGATTTGAACAGAGATACAACAATGCATCACATTTAAGTAGGTGCCACAAAAATGGGGAATACCTATGAAACTGGTAAGATACCAGCAATCAAAAGAATAAAGGAATGTTTTACAGTGACTAGTTTAAAGATCCCCATCCTGTACTTACAGCAAGATAATTTGGCAATAAGCAGCCAATAACATTAGGAATAAATATGTATATAATTCTCTAGTCTAAACATTCTTTTCAGTCCAAAGTCTACTGGTGTGTACAGAAAACACAAGCAAGTGTTTAAGCTTCAGCCAAAAAACCAAAAAAAGTGTAGCAGGAAAAGTGTTATGCTAAAATCTTTCTGCAAAAAGATTTTCACTTTTAAAAAAATGTAAATTAAATGGAATTTCTGTTATTCAGTTCAGATTTATCTGTCAGCAAGCTGCCAGCTCCTTAGTTGAGGCTACAAAGGCTGAACTCTAATGGAGGACCCCATTCCCCCTTTGGTGGCAATCAACATTAGGTTTGCTGTGAACAAAGCACTTTGGGATCCCTTTTCTGACATCTGGGAAAAAATCTCTTTGCATACCCTATTATCCAGAACATGAGAAAAGTACTTTACACTTCAGAAAAACAGAGATGGTATTTTATAGTATAAATGTATCAGACTTCTTTTGTATTTGTCACATCTGTATAAACAGCATGGTAATGGTAGCATGGCATTTTTTGTAAGTAGGTCACCATAAATACTTGGAATTATTATATTACATTTCTCAAAGCTGAAAACTAGGACCTCATCCTTCCAGTTGTGCCTCTTGGCACATCTACCTTTGACTTGCAGCAAACACTTCTGCAAATGTGAAAGAGTCAAAAGTAGAGATTTTAACATAACCTTCAAACCAGCTGGTTTGCAGAGCCTGTAACACCCCAGAGTTATATCTTCATGGTTAACAGGGCTGTCAGCACTGTCTGATAGGTGATGGAGGAGTCCACCTGTTCCACTGGAAACTAACCCTGACTCCATCATCAGGAGCTCAGTGATGGCAAACAGGCTAAAAACCTCCTAAAAACGCGCTCTGGGCTGGCTGGTTTGACAAGAAGGAACTATCCCAGAGCTTCTGAACACATCCTGAATTACTGAGGGGGAAAATGGACTTTGTGTGCACACTGGGCCTCTCGCCCCTGCAGCTGAGCATTTCCCCTTCCTGGCAGCCTTTGAGGAGCCAGGACATGAGGGGGGACAGCACCAAGAGCCTCCCTCTGTGCCCCTCTCAGGGCCTCTTCACTTGGTGTTTCAGTGACACCCAAGCCAATGGGAAGGTGCAACCCCATGTTTAATTTGGGGTTTTTCCCCCTGAAACAAGAGGAGATTGGTATCATGAAAAGACATGTAGGAAAACCAGGAAAAAGCAGGTCCCATCCAGACTTAGGGCACCTTAACATCACAACACACACAAGAAAAGTTTGGGTGATCCGGATGAAACAGGGCTCACACTGGAGATTTTACTGTTGCACATTCTGTCCAAAGCAGTGCTGCAGTGCTGAGCAAGGGAAAAGATAGCTGGCAGGGGCACTGTGGGTTGTTTAATTAAAAGAAGCTATGTCCTGCCAGGGCTTTTTGTTAAACAATTTGCTGTTTAAGCAACCACCTGTTCCATCAAGTTAGAGTTGGCTCTGATGGAAGAAAAAAATTCAGAGACTAAGCTGAGAAGCATTCATAACTCTCCAACACTAAAGAAAAATAAAAAGTTTAAAAAGACATACAGCAGTTTCCATAAAATCAGTATAAACCACATTTTAGATGTTAGAAAACCCACTGAGCAGGCACATTGCTGGTTACAGAATGAAATGAAAGCAGATAAGACTCTGCCAATCCTCATTCTAGCACATGCACACAACAGAGCGCTCAGGAGTCGGTGCTGAGCTGAGGCACAGCCCAGAGGGATGCCCAGACAGCACCAACACACACAGCAGTGTGAGCAGCAGGGCTGCCTGATTCCCCAGCCAAAGGGGACAGGGAAATGAGCCAGCAGCCCAATTTTTATCTGTACAACTGCAACCACCAGCTCCCTGGTGCTGCACACAGCTCAGAGTTACAGGCCCAGCACAGCAGGCTGTGAAAAGGAGCCCTGGCCAGGGGAACAACTCTGGAGAGACACATCAGGAACTGTGGCAAAGACTGGCACAGCCCTGCCACCCAGCACTGAGGCTCCCAAACGCTCCTGCTCTCCCTGCATTCGTTTTTTCCAGCCAGACACCTAGACAAGCTGAGCTTTTTGAAACCTTCTTCCAACACGTGCACTTGTGCTGCTGTTCAGTGGAGGTCCCATCCCAGCAATACCATCATGCTTCCCAAACAAGCTGCAGGAGCTAAAGCCTCCCTTGCCCTCCCCTGAGACCCCTGCCCAGCTCAGGCAGGCTTTACTACTGTGGGCACAGGAATGCCCTGAGAGCTGGGGCAGCACAGCACTGCCAGGGCAGGAGGCACAGCAAATGCAGCACCCAGAACGGGCACAGCAAATGCAGCACCCAGAACAGGCTGAGCAAATGCAGCACCCAGAACAGGCACAGCAAATGCAGCACCCAGAACAGGCACAGCAAATGCAGCACCCAGAACAGGCACAGCAAATGCAGCACCCAGAACAGGCTGAGCAAATGCAGCACCAAAAACAGGCACAGCAAATGCAGCACCCAGAACAGGCACAGCAAATGCAGCACCAAGAACAGGCACAGCAAATGCAGCACCCAGAACAGGCTGAGCAAATGCAGCACCCAGAACAGGCACAGCAAATGCAGCACCAAAAACAAGCTGACTGCTCAGGGGCAGGAAAATCCTTCAGTGCAGAGACTCCCATTGCTGCAGGGAAGCCAAGAGGTGACACAAAACAGCAGCACAGTGCTCAAACCCCTTCAGGAGTGGAAAGGAACAGAAATGACAGGTAGATCAAGGATTGAGCCTAGAATGATTTCAGGGTTTGTTTGTTTGTCTGCCTCACCTGCTTTTAGTCAAACAACACACGTGAAAACACCACATACTAATTGAATAAAAAGCAGAAAATAAAGAATCTCAGAAACTGAAAATCCATTAGGCTGTACGTATTGCTCTTAAAGAATAAAAGATAATCTGTTAATGAAGAAGAAATGAACATATCAACAATTCAATACAAATCATCAGCCCAAGCAATTGCATTAGCTTCTCTGAACGGCAAATAACTTTTATTCTCCTCATTTTTGCTCTTTAAAGCTTTTCCATTTAAACAACAACAAAAAAAGACAAAGCACGTTATTTATTCATCTTACATAACTACTTCTCAGAAAATGAATTTATTAGAGTGTTTTGAAAGCTCTACTACAATTTTTTACATTTACTCCAGAAAGTGAATGATGGCATGCACTGAAAAAGCTGGCTATCTGGGATGCTAAGTGGTTTGTCTTAGAGATACAAACCAAGCTTAAAATTAATTATTCCTCCTTTCCTGCTGCACTCTTCTCAAGTTGCCACCTTATCTCTGGAGTAGTTCATAAGATAATTCTTTTCATCCCTTTTCTCAGTAACATCAAGAAAAGGGTTATCTCTGAATATGGTGTTGTCCATCATTTTACTTTCTCTTAAACCCTCAGTTATTACTTTTATATAAGCCAGCTTTCAGCCAATCTGCAGTGCAGAACAGAGGGAGTAAATGCAGCCCTGTGCAGCCAAGGCAGGGGGCTGGCAGTGCCAGCCTGGCACAGCCCCTGTGAGCACAGCACAGGGAACCACAAACACAAACACAGAAAACCCAAGGCAGAGCTGAACTGGCAGGAAAGCTGCAAAGCACTGCTCTGTGCGGTGAGGCAAGAGCATTTTCTGGGGCAACTGCTGCAGCATTAATCAATCCACACACCAATTTCCTTTAAAGTCACTTCACTCTCAAGCCAGCCTTTGCTTGCCACAGAAATTCATAGAAGTGAAATAAGTGCTTCAACAATCAGCAATTTGGCTGTCTTTCCTAAATCATGATGCTCAAATAATTATTTTATTGCCTTTCTCTTCCAACACACTGCCAAATTCCACATTTCCACTGAGTCCTCAAATAATCCTAGGAAAAAGCAGTATTTTCTGGGCAGCACTTGGCCTTCCCCAGACCCATTTCCTGCCAATGCCAGGTGCAGATCCAATCAAAAACTTTGTGCAAGGCAAATTCCAAGTGCTGCCCAGCCTGTGTGGCTGGGACACAAAGTGCCTGCAGAGGCACAGACTTCTAATAAACTCCTGGGGCCCAAAGGCAGCTGCCTGACTCAGGAGCAGTGCCACAGACTCAGTGCATAACGGGGAGAATGAGCAGCACTGAAATCTTCATCAACTTCCCTTCTATAAATCCTTGTGCTTGTAAAATCAAATAGGAGTTACAAAATGTGTTGCTAATGCTCATGAGGTTGGAGAATTTTTATCTGTACAACTGCAAAGCCCATTGCTAGAAAACAAACGTGACCCATTGCAGTTAACTTCACCAGCTCTGGGGTAAGAGGTCTTTCATAGGGAATTTTCCAGTATAAGTTTGAGACTGGCAGATTTCTGCACCAGCCACCTGCATCTTTGGGTGGCTCAGCTGAATAGTTCTCTGTTCATCTATTTTTAATGTGCAAAGCACATTACCAAAAGGAACAAAATTATAAAGAGCAAACTATTCTTTACAAAGGTAGAAAACATCTCTGTCACATAAAGTTCTATCAAATATTTCTCTCTTATTCTAAAATTCCCCTAAAGAACTTCTGCCCAAATACTTAAAAAGAAGGTTTGTAATTAGATGTGACCTCTCTTTGACATCTGATTATGAAATTTGGTCAGATTATCAGCCCACCTGCTGCGCATATTAAACAACACAGATTTTGAAAAAGCAGTGCTGGAAATTAATTTTGCTTTAGTCATTCTCATGCAAATTCTTGCAGCCAAAGTTTTCCACGAAGGTTTCCAAAGCACATGGCTTTAGAGAGGGGTTTGTGAGAGGTAAAGACAATTCTCTGTGGTGTCTCCAGAGCTCTGTCTCATGGAGCAGCTGTGCTGGCCCTTGTGCAGAGCTGCCCAGCCCTCAGGAGCAGCTTGTATGCTGAGATGAGATGGGATGATACTTTGTGACCACCATCCTGCTAATGGCACGGCTTGGCCTGAGCAAAGGAGCAAATCATTTCAACCAATCCTTGAAATTATTCTCAAGGTACTCAGAATTGGTCAAAAAGACATGGATGGATTTTTTGCAACAGAAAACTGCAATTAACAAAATTAATCTTAAAAAGAAAAAGAAGAAGATATACACAATATCTCACTAAGAAGTCTGGAACAGTTGGATTAGACTACAATTTCTCATTACAATTTTAATACACTATTGCCATTTTACAGATTTAATCAACATTTCAAAAATCAATTTTGATAATCCATATTGTTGAAGGTTTAATTACTAAGACAGCATGTGACAAAAACCAGTTAGAACAAAATATTCTAATTCAAAATGAAAATATGTCAAAAATGTCAAAAGTCATTAATTGTTTCCTTCATTCCAATTGACACCAACATTTGTCAGATTCTTGAATTTCCATCTAAGTGGAAGTTCATGTTCCATCACCAGGATCTGCCTAGAGCTAGTTAAGGTCTTAGAGCATGAGGCCTCTGAGTGCAAATTTCTCATTTTACAAAGCAGCACCATCTTATCACCTTTAACAGGCACAGACCCATTAACCCAGGTGGCTCACACACAATCTCATCCTTGTCAAGCACAGAGGGAAATCCTTTATTACCAGTGCAGCTTTGCCCACCTTGCAGCTGCAGGCAGGAAATCCCAAGCCCAGGCAGGCAGCCCAGGAGCATCCTGAGAGCAGCTGCACTTCCCTGCCCCTGAGCCCTCCAAGCTTGTCCTGTTTGCCACAGGATTCCCTCACCTGTTCACAGAGCACAGAGACCTCGGAACAGAAACACATCCTGCCTTGGAAATTCAGCGGAAGTTTCCCTACAGAATTACATAAACAAATGTATTTACTGCACTGTCTGTACTGTTATCATTTGTTTCAGAAGAATTCAGACTCCATTCTCCTTCTCCAGCCCAGCCTGCTAGAAGCACTGCCAGTGCTGCTCCCATTTGGTTGTTCCCCCACGTGCTGTGGGCTTCTTGCTAGACATGGGGGGTTTAATACTGCTCAACATCTCAGGCTGCATGAAAAAACCATCCTCTGCCTGCTCACAGGACTAAAAACACTGCAAGCAGCTTCTTCTGTCACACAGCAACCTGACCCCATTCTGACTTGAAGGACACATGGTGACCCAGAACAGCCGGGCAGCCAGGGCTATAGATTGCTCTCTCCACAGCTGCAGTAAGAAAATAAACATATTTGTATGGGTTCTAGCGAGGATCAAAGGGACTGGGTGCAACTGGCTGGCTCTAAAGAAACACCCCGACCACTGTGCCCTTCCCTCACTGCTCAGGACGTCTTTGAAGAGGAAATGCACTTTACCTGTACAAATCTGAAAGGAATAGCACTGGCACCAGGTGGTGAGCAGGATGGGGCTTAAAGCACCAATTGTCAAAAAGGCCACAAAGAGGCAGGACAGCCCAGAGAGGCAGAGAGGACAGCCCAGAGAGCCAGGACAGCTCAGAGAGGCAGAGAGGACAGCCCAGAGAGGCAGGACAGCTCAGAGAGGCAGAGAGGACAGCCCAGAGAGCCAGGCCAGCCCTGTGCCTCGGTGCCCCAAGGGCCGTGCAGGACAGGACGGAGCTGTGCCCGGGGCCTGCCGGGCCTAGTCTGCACCTCGAGCCCCGGCACGGCCCACAGGGCAGGGCAGGACCAGGCAGGGCCGGGCCGGGCAGAGATGGACAGGGCAGGGCAGCAGCCACCAGCACCCAGCTTGTGATAAACGAATTTACCAAATTTAAGAACCGTATAATTATCTTTATTATTATGCAAGCAAGAATAAGCAAGATTCAGCGCTGGGCAGCCAGGAGTCCCCACTCCTCTTAGGCGCGTGCCTTTCCCCCTTTAAAGTTCGCTTTTTATTGTCCTTTTTCTCCGGATTCCTGGATGACATGGTCCGTCTTCTGCGCTTGCTCCTCCGGTTGCTAGGGGGTCTTTTTCTGCCTTCTGGTGGTCGTGGGATGAAGCCCCCAAGTCTTCCTCTTTGGCCGCTTTCCTTATAAGGCATGCCTATAAGTCTAAATTCTACAAACTAAGCATTCTTGCAAGGTTAATAATTGTTACCAGATGTGACGGTATCTAGTTACAGAGGGTCTCCTATATCTATGGGGTGGAATTTGCAAACCAAGCAATTCTAGCGAAGTTAGTAATTGTTACCAGATGTAGCTGTACCTAGTTACAAGGGGGGGGTTTGTAAACAAAGCAATTCCTACGGAGTTAAAGGTTTTACCATACGTGACTGCACATAGGTATCCTGCTAAACAAGAGCTATTTAGCTATTGTTTTATAATTTAAATTATCTAGCTATTAATGAACCAACGTATTGTTACTTATTACAAGCTCATCCCCGAGCAGCCGCAGGGGCTCCCCAAGCACTGCTCCGGGCCCGGCTGTGTGAAATGCTCCATTCTGCCGGAACCCTGCCCGCACACCCCGCACACACAGAACGGCCTCTGCCCCTTGTTTGCTGTAATTTGTTCACTCCAATTTTCCTGAAACTCTCCGAAGTTACTCATTAGCGCAGCATTTAAGAGGGGAAAGGACAGCCTGGCTATCAACAAACTGTCACTTGATATTTGGAATGGCTGGCCTAGATTTTGGAGGAGTTAATATTAAATTGACCAAGTAATGCTTTGCTACCCTGAGAAATTTGTAGTCCTAAAGGGAGGAATTGTTTCGTTTTGGACAGTTCAATACACAAACAGCCAGCCTGAGTGCCACACAAATGTCAGAGCAGCAGTGCAAATAACATGCACCACAGAAATATTTTCTTAACAAGTGCAAATAGTAACACATCTTAAAAATAAAAAAAAATCTAGCAAATACTGATATACTGCTTGGGAATGTCACAGAGCTTTTCCCCTCAAGAATTGCACAGTGATAAAATATAGCATGAAGGCCACTCTAAGAGGGAAATAAGTTTGAAAAAAAGAAAACTTTTTCATTTGTATAAATATCAAACACCACATGTTCAGGATGTGATGGTTAAGGAAAGGAAACAATCTATTATTACTTCCATCACATCAGAAAATAACAATTTTTTATCAGTCAGGTATATACAGTAACTTTATTAAGAACCTTTACTGAGAACTGAATGATAAATATATCCCACACTCCCCATCCATGAAATTTATAAATTATATTAAGTCCTGCTCTTGCTTTTCTTAAGCTGTATCTGGTATTACTCTTCTGTTGTAATATCATTCAATTTTTAACCAACATCTTTTTTTAATTTACTTAAATAATTACACAGAGCCCATTCAGTAATGCAATCGGAAATACTTCACTCAGAAGAGTTTTATGAAATTATACTATTCTGCAGAAATAAACAAAACAAACACTGTCCATTTCATGGTAAAGTCCAAGAACCAAGTCTGACATAGCAGTATTTTATTTAAACATTAAACATAAATTTTGCTTTTCTTTTAGATATATTCTTCTATATTAATTTTTTAAATTTTTAGTTAGAAATTTTTTGTTTAAATTCTTCTGTGTTTCAGGTTGTTTCTCCCAATATCCATTAGGAAGTCTCTTCTCTCTGCATGAACATATCATTTCTCCTACCACTAACAATGAACAAGGACTCGATTCCAGGAGAGCCTCTGCCAAAACTGCAGTAGCATTTTGGCATCATTCAAAGGGTTTTTTCAGATATATGAAAATGCTCTCATTCCAACAATTAGAAAATATCAATATGCTAGTTATTCAACTGAAGAGCAATGGTAGCTATGTGGCAAATTGGTCTTTTGCCTATTTAAAATACTCTTTGAAAAGATTCTCATCCACTCCTCTTTGAACAACACAAACCCACCCCACAGAACAAAGGAAGGATGAGAGAAGAAAATCTGGAATTCTGTGCAGCATGCATTACATTTTCAATGAGAACAGCTGCATCACACAGTGCAAAATAGACTTCAAACAGAAAACACTTCCTGCAATAAACAAACCATTTTAGTTTTAGCAAATTATTAAATCCCAAGGGAATCTGTCTGTATCCTTCAACTAATTTAAAGATTTGCATGCAAAACTCAGCATGTGGGGCACATTTGGATTTGAGTCAGGTACTTTAAGGGACTTTGAGACCATAAAAATCAGCAAATGGATTAAAGCAGACTCAGTACAGGCTTTCCATCTCTGACAGGTATGCCTGGATTAGTCACTGGAATAATATTACTCATAGTTTAAGCTGATGTAAGCTGTTAATGTTAGATTTTTAAATCATTTGAGAACACTGTGCACAAAGCAACACCACTCCACAGAAACAAATTGTTTGAAATGTAAAGAGGGATTTCTATTGCAGCACGCCTGGGACTGAAACCAAAACCCCATGATTAACACCCTCATTGCTCAGGATCAGTTTCCTGTGCCCAAGGAGGCACTTGGATGTTCTGCCTTTCCATGATCTGCTTGAGGTGAGCTTGGGCTCAGCACAGCACCACAAATGCAGCAGGACACACAGCACCAGGGCAGGGGAACTGAGGGATGGGGGGAGTTATTGTTTGTGCTTTTAAACCCTTCCTGTGTGGTTTTATACACTTCCTGTGGCTCTGGGACTTGGGATGGCATGGGAATATCCCTGGTGCTGTATCACTGAATGCCCCAAATTCCCTGGCACTCAGTGGGAGTGCTGCAACAGCAGCAGAACAATGTGAGTGCAGCAGCTGAGGAACATCCTGCCTGACACACACCAAGCTAACGAAATGAGGCATGGCTGCATCTGCAGGAATGCTGCACCAGTGTCGTGGCTTCAGCTACCAGAACACTGTGGGCAGGATTCTGTCAGCTGTGACAGGAAAATGTGTCCTCCAGAAATGCCAGGAGAAAAGCACTGAAAACATCAGCTTTGTGGGTTTTTTTATTGGTACCCCATTTTAATCTCAAGATACATGCAATGCAGAATACAAATGAAATACAAAGTTTGTCTTCAACTCAGTTTCTACACACTAAATTTTGGGAAAATCAAGCTAGCAGAGTAAATAATGCCTCCTCCTCCTTGCTCTCAGACACAAGTTCCTCTTCCCTTCAGAGCTGATGACACTGCATGTGCTTGGATAAAGTGGGATTCCCTGGGATCCCACAGTGGTTCCCCTGCTTGTCTCAGCACCACCAGACCCTCCTGCACCTGAAAGCCTCTTTTGGGATCTAGCACTTAAGGGAAGAGAGCATCAGGGCACTTCAGTGAAAAGCAGCCAAAGAGGCAGTGCAGACTGCAAGAAAGCAAAGGTGAATGAGGTAACAGACCCATGGCACCCAACATCAATGTAACTGCAAGATGGAGAGCTTACACAAATTATTAATATGGTCAGTAATAAGAAGGATTCTTCCTCCCCAAGACAGAAATAGAGGGAAAAGCATAAAACAAAGCAAGTAAGAAAGGTTAAGATTTGGAAGGTAAGAAAGACAAAGGGGGCAAAGCACAAACAGGACAATGTTGACATCAGTTTATCAAGTTCCTTGGTATTTCCTAAACCCCCTCTTACTGGGGTTTTAATAACTTCAGCTTTCACTAAATTTAGAACTTAGCCTTCATAGTTAAATGTACAAACTATATCAAATTTCCCAACTGTTCACACACTGAAAAGCAAAGAACCAGCTAAATATTGTAGCAATAAAAATATTTTCCTCTTCTTAAGGGAAACTCATGACTGTGGAGTCTGAGTTGTGGTTCTGAATACTCAGAGTAGCTAACACTTCAGCTTCTGGTTCATTCAGTGTTGTTTATTCTGCTGCTGTTTTATTTCTCTGTAAACAAGCCTGATGAAAAGTAATGAGATTGCCTGTTATAGTACTTAGGGGATATGAAAATTGCCTGTTACATTAAAATAATTAGAGAAGAAAATAAGATCATATTAATCGCACTCTACAGAAGCTTACCCAAGGTATGCAAACCCATCCTTTGAGGATCACAAAAAATCCTACTTAGAGCCCACTGATGGCCCAAAAAGTTCAACCATCAACCAAAACAGGAGCAATTAATAAAAATCTGTGAAGCTAACTGCAGTTGGTGCTGTAAATGGGTGGATGTTGCAGCAGTGGGTGTTGCTCATTATGAAATATCCCTGATTGCCATGTGCAGCTCCTGCTCTCCACAGCACCGAGTGTGCCCCTGGCTGTGGGGAAGCCTTGCTGCACCAGCAGCCCCAGGCTCTTGAGCTGAACAAGGCACCCTGATGTCCAGCTGAGCCTGGCCTGCACAACTTCTGAGGAACTTTGAATCACTGCTTGTTCTACTTGGTGATACAAGAGATTTGGGTTTAGGGGAGACAGACCTCCCCTAAGCATGAGACATATCTATAATGTAAACCAAATTAATTTCAATGGTTTTCTTCTTAGCATTCTAGAACTTTCAGAGGAGAAGGTCAGTGCACCACTGACCTCTCCCAGGGCTTGTCCATATGTGTGTATCTACAATATACACACACCACCTACATATTTGGCTTAAACACACATTTTCTGAGACATCTCCACAAATTCACTTTTCAAGGGTGTCTTTTTTAATGTGCTTTTATTCATACAATTCCCTCATATTTCAAGATAATCTACTGATTGCTAAGTAGAGAATTTTAACTAAGATACAGCATGATGCTCAGGTTCTCCAAGCTGCAGCAAGCCTTACAAAGACAAAAGACAGCTCCCTCCTTCTACCTGCAGCAAAAGCTTGCTAGGCAATACTTCCATTTGAGTCCATTATTCATCCAGCATCCTGAGGAAAAGCTTTATCTCTGTTGATTCACTTTTAGTCCCACAAAGTTCAGCGCTGTTGTTTTTAAATGACACCTGGGTAATTATGCCCGCAGAGCCTATCTGATAAACATCAAATTTTGCATACAAATTAAAAACAAATGAGAAGCCTAAAAAGGTTAGTGCTCAGTTAGATATGGATCTAATTGTAATAACATTTTAGAGCTACTTTAGGATAATGTACACCTCTATTAAATATTATGAACCATATTTTAAGCAACTGAATGGATTAATCTTTGTTTAGTCACACACTCTCACACCTACTTCCTTAATTCACTTTACTACATTAGAACTTGAAGGACTGCTATTAAAAAGAAACAAAAATCCAAAACTGCAGCTTGTTCAAATTAAAAACAAAACCAAACCAACAAATAAAACCCCACACAACCACAGGAATCCACACAGACAAATTTAAAAAAAATGTGCAAGGAGATATTTACTTTGTCAGGCAGAAGAGTATTTATAACTTGTTCATTTTTCTAACATTATTAGCAAGCATAAGTGTCTAACTGGAAAAATGTAATACACACTCCTTTCAGAGTCAAGCAGGCAATTAGAGCTAATCAAGACACAAGTTGTTCTCATCTTACAAATGTCACATTCTTTGCAGGAAGGAAAGATCCTAACTAAATATCACCCTGTACAAATTTTAGGAAAATTAACAACATGAAAGACAAAATGTCCAGCAACTAGGAAACCATGGCTCATTATGTCTCAGCCTGCACCCAGTGAACTGAATCAGTCAGTGGAACACAAAACCTTTTCCTTCTGATTTCTCCTCTTCATTATCATTTTCCTAAAATTAAGAAGAAAGGGCTCAGCAGCTGTTAGCAGCTGTTCACTCTGGCATTTCAAAAACTGGTAAAGGTGACTGTCAAAATTAGCATGTGCAAATTGCTGAGAATTTTTTTCAATTCCTTCTACTTTAAGGTATCAAGTCTACACTGACACAACAAAACAAAAAGCTTTGTTTTCCCATGGAACCTATCTGTGGTTGAATGCCCCTCTACACTCTCTTCCAATCCTCAGAAAACCCCACTTTACTGTTCAAGTGTCCAACATTCAAAACAAAGCTTCAGAAGTTCTGGTCTTTGTTTGTCAAGGTGATTTTTACTTTTTAACATCACCCTCCATTTCCCAGGGAATGTGCTGCATTATAAATTACTGAAAAGTCATGTTGAACACAGCACAGGAAAGATTACTGTTCCAGATGGACTGTAATTCTAATCATGCACTTAGTAAAGACTTTTTTTAGTATCAATATAAGCCTAGGGCATTGAGTCACTGAAACAACTCAAGTCTAGACAGAGCAGCTACTTCAGTAAGAGATTCTTTTGTTTGTACTGCCATGGATCAATGGATCCTCCCCTCGAGGGTGACTCAAGGGATGGTTTAAAAGACTTTAAAGGATTTCAGGTTCCTCACCTGCCCTTTGCCTTCTCACTCTGCTCTCCCTCTGCCAGGAATGTGCCCTTCAGTCTGGCACAGCAGTGAAGGCTGGGCACAAAGCACCTGGTTGGATTCAGTTGCATTGTTTCTCACTGTGTGGGACCCCAAGTTAACCACAGACGAACATGTAAGAATAGAAATTGCCCAAGCCAAGCAGGACACGTGAAACATCCCACAACTATGTAGCAGAAAAAAGGCAAGAGTTCCTCAGTATTGGAAATTTGTACATCTGGACAGGTGTGCCCTTTGAGGAGAAAACACAATTCTCCCTCACCAAGAGGCCATTAACATTTGTGTGAAGAACAATTTTGCTATTCTTGCTGCTTATACTCTTGGTAGGTTTTTAATTACAGCCTGAACTGAGTAGAAAATGAGCTTGAGAGAAGCAGGGAAAAGCCTGAAAACATCTTTCCTTTTGCACTGAACTCCTCCTGGCACTGACAGGAAAACTGGTGGAGCTGATGGCTGTCCTTGGGACATCTCGTGCCAAAGCTCCCAGCAGCTGATCCAACACTCCACTGCCTTTACCAGGCCTTCAGAACTGGCACTTGGAAAGGCTGAAGGATGTAAACACCAAAGAAGCACCTAAGAACTGAGAAGTCTGAAGGAAAACAGAGGTCCCTAGGAGGGACTAGAGATTCCTGCAGCCCTCTCTTATCAGCACTTTCAAGGGACAGCAATTCAGCCCAAAGCATTCACTGCCTTACAGTGTGGTCTCCTCTCACAGTGTATGCAAATTACCACAAAAAATAACTTCTGGTAACTTAATTCATTCAGCTGAATGAATTCTTGGTAGGGGAGCCAGAAGGATCTGAACTCTAAATCCATGACCATCACAAATTGGCTGAAACAGATTTATCTGTTCCTTTAACAAAAGTTTCAGTATCTCCCTTGTTTCACAGCATAGCCGTTTTAAGTAAGTGCACGCTTGAAAAAGCAGACAATGAAAGAAAAGGGACAAGATGATAATCAGATGGTATTTTCTTTCCATAACTGGCTATCAGACAGCTCCAGGGCATTCTAGAGAGAAATAAAGAGACTTGTTTAAAGACAGTTACAGGAAGAACTCAAATGCAGGGGTACAGAGGCGGGAGACATAAATGTAGGTACAAAATATTTTGTAAATGTAGGTACAAAACATTAGCCCTGTCCTAAGACTCCTTAAGGAAGAAAAGTCACAGAGACAAACTGATGGATGGTGAAGTATCAGGTTTGTTTTGAAGTTAATTTGAAATAACAAGACTCGTCCCATGGCCTCACATAAAGCATTACATTTTGATTTGTGTCCATAAAAGCTGTATAGTTCCCTGGGATGTATTATAAGGGCTTGCTCCTTTTTTAATTGAAGGCAACAGCAAAACTTGAATATGAAACAGATGAAATTCTCACCTATTGACCAAATGCTGATGTACCACATTCCCATGCTTGTTCTGTGTATGACACTCATTACTCTGTAACTCTGTACATTTTCAGAATGGCACATCACAGCTCTATCACTTCTATTGCTTCCATCCTTCAGCTCACTTTATTCTCCTGCTTCAGTGAGGTTAATGTTCATCCGTCCTCTTCATGATCATCTGTTTTTCAGCTCTGTCATCTTCATGGAAAATACTCCATTGCCCTATTGTAATTTTCCATCACAACATTCTCAAGCCACCCAGAACTGTGGCTGTCCCCTTATGCCTTTGTTTTCCAAGTTTTTATTCTCAGGATTCTATGGCTGAGTCTCGACATCGCCCCGAGAAGTCTGAACACCCCTTGTCCATGAAATTTAACAATATACCAAAATCCTTGGGCTGAAAATATTGCCACTAATTCTAAATACAATACATTCAGAAAAAAATGCAATTTTGTGTCTTATGAAAGGGCAGTCAAGGTCAAGCAATCAGGTAGCAACACAGGCACAAGAGCAGAAGCTTAATAAATGCTGTAAGGCCTTTGCAAGAACCTTTCCCACCTTTGCCAACTGCTGAGATATTCATCTGGAGCTACAAGCATTCCTCCCCAGCCAGTTCACAGCTGTTGAGAGGTAAATACACTTCTGCAGGCTACAGAAAAAACCCATTTCCTGCAGATCCCTGTAATTGCTACAGAGACCAGACCCAAATTATCTGCCTCCTTTTTTTAAAAAGAAAGAAAAAAAAAGGAGCTTTCCTTTTAGTCTGTGGTAACCTTTCAACTGTCAGCGATGATCAAAAGAAAAATGAAGAAAAAAAAAAATCAGCATTCCAAACTGGACTACATTCTTTCCAGGACTGAACAGAATTATTTATAAAAACATTCTGGTTTGCCATACAGTTTTGTAAGTACAAACTTTTAGCTGCACTTTCTGTGTAAAGTAAGTCTAGAGTTTTACACTTCCTGACTGAAAAGACAGAGGGTTGCCAGAACTTCCCCCTCACTGCACAGAAATGTAATATATGCAATGAAATTCAGCCTGCAGAACAGATGCCCCCTTGAATAGGAACTGCAATGGGAAGGCTTCTGAACTGTAAATCTAAGATAAGCTGGGACATCCTGATGCTCACCTGAACCTGAACTCCAGACAATATGACGCTCACATATCACTGGTAATTAAACACTGCTGTGGGTTTTACTCCAGAATTGCTGTCAGAGATGAGAACTACTACAATTGCTGTGATATTATTAGATTATTTATTAATTTCAGAGAACTTCAAAGGAGGTTCTTCATAACTAGAAATTTTATTGATACACACCCCAGAAGGAATGAAAATGGGAAGGAAGGCTGCAAAGGAGCAGATACAAATAGGGATGTTACCCAAATAGGATGTGTACCCAAATAGATACCCTGTTTGGGTACACTGCCAGGAGGGCTGAGGTCCCCTTCCCCAAGCCCTTCAATAGTAGGAACCCTCTCACCTGCATTTCCAAGCAGACCAAAGGTATCACACTCACTGACAAATTCAAGCCACTCACTTGAAAAACCATTTACATTCAATGTGCAGTATTCCCTGTCACAGTGATTGTAGCTGAGGTTAATTACATTCTAAAGATAATTTAACTTGAATCACATCTTCATCTTCTCAAACACATTCAAGCATGCACACAGCCCTGGGCCTCGAGATCCAAGGTGGTGGAGGTGAGGGTTAAAACAGCCTGGAGAAGAGCAGGGTTGGGGTGGAGAGGAGAGGCACAGGGACCCAGAGAGCAGCCAGTCTGGTTTCCCAACCTGCAATTCAGGCAATCTGGTAATATCCCTTGGTAACTGCTGCTTCTCCCCTCTGTTTCTGCCCAGATCCCACTGTCCATGAACATGTCAACGTTCCTGGCCTACGAGCAGCCCACGCTGAGCTACTGCGGGGTGCACCACGAGCTGCTGGCCCACAAGCCCTACGAGGGCAGCAGGCAGGAGGAGCCCATGGACACGGGGCTGGAGGCGGAGCTGGACCTGAGCACCATCACCACAGCAGCACGGAGCCGGGAGCAGGGCCAGCAGCTGCCCTAGGAATCCTGGAGCCCCTAGGGAACCCTGGAGCCGGGAGCAGGGCCAGCAGCTGCCCTAGGAATCCTGGAGCAGGGAACAGGGACAGCAGCTGCCCTAGGGAATCCTGGAGCAGGGAACAGGACAGCAGCTGCCCTAGGGAATCCTGGAGCCAGGAGCAGGGGCAGCAGCTGCCCTAGGGAACCCTGGAGCCGGGAGCAGGGCCAGCAGCTGCCCTAGGGAACCCTGGAGCAGGGAACAGGACAGCAGGTGCCCTAGGGAATCCTGGAGCCCCTAGGGAACCCTGGAGCCCCTAGGGAACCCTGGAGCAGGGAACAGGGGCAGCAGCTGCCCTAGGGAATCCTGGAGCAGGGAGTGGGGAGAATGGACAGCAGCTGCCCTAGGGAATCCTGGAGCAGGGAGAATGGACAGCAGCTGCCCTAGGGAATCCTGGAGCAGGGAGCAGGGGCAGCAGCTGCCCTAGGAACCCTGGAGCCCCTAGGGAATCCTGGAGCAGGGAACAGGGCAGCAGCTGCCCTAGGAATCCTGGAGCAGGGAACAGGGGCAGCAGCTGTCCTAGGGAATCCTGGAGCAGGGAACAGGGGCAGCAGCTGCCCTAGGAATCCTGGAGCAGGGAACAGGGACAGCAGCTGCCCTAGGGAATCCTGGAGCCGGGAGCAGGGACAACAGCTGCCCTAGGGAATCCTGGAGCAGGGAACAGGACAGCAGCTGCCCTAGGGAATCCTGGAGCAGGGAACAGGGGCAGCAGCTGCCCTAGGGAATCCTGGAGCAGGGAGAATGGACAGCAGCTGCCCTAGGGAACCCTGGAGCCCCTAGGGAACCCTGGAGCAGGGAACAGGGCCAGCAGCTACCCTAGGAATCCTGGAGCAGGGAACAGGGACAGCAGCTGCCCTGGAGCAGGGAGTGGGGAGAATGGACAGCAGCTGCCCTAGGGAACCCTGGAGCCGGGAGCAGGGGCAGCAGCTGTCCTAGGGAATCCTGGAGCAGGGAACAGGACAGCAGCTGCCCTAGGGAATCCTGGAGCAGGGAACAGGGACAGCAGCTGCCCTAGGAATCCTGGAGCAGGGAACAGGGACAGCAGTTGCCCTAGGAACCCTGGAGCCGGGAGCATGGGCAGCAGCTGCCCTAGGAATCCTGGAGCAGGGAGCAGGGGCAGCAGCTGCCCTAGGAATCCTGGAGCAGGGAACAGGGACAGCAGCTGCCCTAGGGAACCCTGGAGCCCCTAGGGAATCCTGGAGCAGGGGCAGCAGCTGCCCTAGGGAACCCTGGAGCAGGGAACAGGGACAGCAGCTGCCCTAGGAATCCTGGAGCAGGGAACAGGGACAGCAGCTGCCCTAGGAATCCTGGAGCAGGGAGCAGGGGCAGCAGCTGCCCTAGGAATCCTGGAGCAGGGAACAGGGACAGCAGCTGCCCTAGGAATCCTGGAGCAGGGAGCAGGGGCAGCAGCTGCCCTAGGGAATCCTGGAGCCCCTAGGGAATCCTGGAGCAGGGAGAATGGACAGCAGCTGCCCTAGGGAACCCTGGAGCCCCTAGGGAACCCTGGAGCAGGGAACAGGACAGCAGCTGCCCTAGGGAATCCTGGAGCCGGGAGCAGGGGCAGCAGCTGCCCTAGGGAATCCTGGAGCAGGGGCAGCAGCTGCCCTAGGAATCCTGGAGCAGGGAGTGGGGAGAATGGACAGCAGCTGCCCTAGGAATCCTGGAGCCCCTAGGGAACCCTGGAGCAGGGGCAGCAGCTGCCCTAGGAATCCTGGAGCAGGGAACAGGGGCAGCAGCTGCCCTAGGGAACCCTGGAGCAGGGGCTGCATCCAAACCCTGGGGGAAGCTATGGACACCAGTGAGCAGGCAGTTCTGTGGAGTGTAGGATCCCTGTGCAAATTAAAAGTCAATCACAAAGATTAATTGTTTCCAGTCTACAATTTGTAATTAGTTCAGTTGTGCAGTATTTTTTTGACTTCAGAGTATGACCCTCGAAAGTGAATCTTTTTCAAAACTCATCCTACCTACCTGTATAAACTGTACAGATGTAATGTATTTTTCATATTGTAAAGTTTCAATTACCAAGAACAACTGGTATGTACAGTGCCATAATTTAATTACATCTTACTTTACAAGCTTCAGTTTCTAAAGCTTCAAATTAACAAAAGTTATTCCTTGTGTTATTAAGTTACTCTGTTTTGTAGGGATCATTTTGTTACTGCTTTTGTGCCCAGACAACTTGAATCTAAAATTCTGTCCTTTGCAGAATATGCACCATTTTTACTGTGTTTAATGTGTAGAATTTTATCTACTGGTTCCAGAGGGAGGGTTTAACTATTCAAACTTCTAAGAAAATCCTGAAATATATATATATTTCCTAGAAATGAAAACTAAAAAAAAATTAATTCTTCTCAAGCTTACCTATTGCCTTGAAATACAGCCTGGTTTTTAACAACAGTTGAGTTGTTAGTTGGTTATGCAACTGGTAGTCAAGGCTGATGATATTTTATTAGGTCTCACTGTTCTGCAAGGACAGGAGACTTCAACAGGCAGCTACAAAATCTGCTGTGAGAGCCTGCCAAACCAGGCATTTGTATTTCTGCTTAAAGACAAAGGGGTCCAAAACCTACTTCTGTCACAGGCAGCTGCTGACAGAAGTGGCAACAGAAACAAATCCTTCTACTACTCCTAGAATGTAAAATGTCACTCAAAAGAAACATCCACTTGCTGAAAAATCTAGTCATTTGGAAAAAAATGCTAAAAGTTTACAGTCCTTTAACATTAGGATAAAGCAAACAAAGAAAAAGCCCAAAACTTCTAAAAACAAAAATATAATGTAGTAGTATTAAGTCTTTAACAATTACTACATTGCTTATTTGTCTGTCATTTAATATCTGGATTGAAGCATTCTTATACCCCATTCTTTTGTTTTAGATCTTCAAGACTTCTCAACACTGTATGAGAGTAACTTTTTATACCACTACACACTACCCTGTAATCATAAAAGATTACAGAAATTAGGAAGACATTATATCATGCTGACTCTGTGAAAAACAAAATGGGAACACAAGCCTTCCAAAATATAGGAAAAAAAGTTTCATATGGTGAAGCAACTTTTTTATAATAAAGAGAAATTATATAACCTCAAATCTATTTTTCTGGATCTTTATCCTACCATATTTTCATGTAGTTTCAAAGCAGAAGATTGAATTTTAAAATTACAGGGCAACTGTTTGTACAAAACAAGGTGTATAGAATGAAAATCAGCTTCAAAAATCGGTAACAAATCAACCTGCATTCAGTACCTGTTAAGTGGAAACAAAGTGTCAAAAGCAAATACATTGTACTGCTTATTTATTAGCACTTCGATTTTGTACCATATTTTGCATAAATTATTTCCTCTTCAAAACATTAATTGTCTTTTTAAGACACCTCTTACACCGGCACACTTCAGCTCTGTATTTCTTCACTGGTTCTTGAATGTGTTACACTGGTTCTGGAATGTGTTACCTTCCACAGTGCTGGAATTTTCCTACGCATGAGTCTGAAAACACATTTTGCTCATTGCCCACAGCTAACGAACACCCAGGAGTCCCTCTGGAGCTGTGGGGGACAGTGCTGCTCAGGCTGCAGGGAGGAATTACCTGAATCGCTCCACAGCTGGTTTGAGGTGCAGTGTTGTGCCATTCTGGCTACTGGAGCAGGCCTGGAAGGAAGGAGCAAACACCACCCTGCCAAAAGGTGCTTTCAGCTGCTCTGCTCTGTCCTCCCTCCTGTGTGCTGGGACCCTGGGGCATTGGCAGTGTGTGAACAAGGGCCTGGCACCAAGGGAGCTGCTCCCAATGCCCAAATGTGTTCCAAGGTTCCAGCACTGGGCACTGGCCAGCTCAGACTGGGGAGCATGGGAACAGATTCTCTCATGCAGACACACAAGAAGGTTTGGATGAATGCTGAAAGAGGCACAGCTGGGCAGACATTCATACACACACCAATATTTCCCCTTTTCTCTTCCTCAGTCATGAATCCAAGACTGCCAGTTCCAGATGCCACAGGACAAATGGCAGGAGCAGAGTCACAGAATCAGCCCCTGACAGATTCCTCACACTCTCCCAATCACTTCCCAGGTATCTGAATCACCAGGCTCTCTGTAACCCCAGAATGGCAGTGCTCTGCAAGATGGATTGTTGCATGGCTTTGCAAGGGTTCCTCAGGGTGAGAGAGATAGACAAGAACCTTGACTCCATGATCAGAAGGCTGGATTTATTATTTTATGATATATAATACATTATGACTATACTAATAGGAATAGAGAGAAAAGTTCAGAAGCTGCTAAGCTAAGAATAGAATAGGAATGAACAACAAAGGAGCTCTCCCTGATTCTGTCCCAGAGAAAGCTTGGTCTTTGATTGGCCCTTAATTGTACACAAGCAACACGGGCCAATCCCAGGTGCACCTGTTGCATTCCACAGCAGCAGATAACCAGTGTTTACATTCTTTTTCTGGGGCCTCAGCTTCCCAGAAGGGAAAATCCCAAAGAAAGGATTTTTCACAAAAGATGTCTGTGACAATGGATCCAGCACCCAGGGCCCAGAGCAGCAGGGGGTGTGTGGGGTGTGTGCCCACCCCAGTCCCAGACTGCTAAAACATACTCAGTGGTATGATACCCTTTTTTAACATGGACTACACCAGCCTGAAACCTGTTATTCTCAGTAAGACAGATGTCTCCAAGAAAGCTAGGTGGCAGGTATCTCTAAAAGATCCTCATGATGAAAACACCCAGGTTAGGCTGGCCCAGAAAAGACCCACTCCTGAATCCTGACCTCAGCCTGGGTACCCCTGCTTGCCACCAGACTGCTGCCAGCTGGGCTCTGATTCTGGCTGCACAGCAACAGGAAATGCTTTTGCTCCATGGATAAAACACAACAGCATCCCCAATAAAGCCCCAGCCTCCCAGCTAAGGTAGCAAGAAGAAAGGAGTCTGTGGGTTCAAGTATTCATCAAGAGGGAGTCACTCCCATGTATCATTTCCCTTTGTTCCACACACCAGGAACAGAGGGCATCCACCCCTGTCTCACTTAGTGACACCACCAGAACCAGGCAGGTCCTTTCACCAAGAAAAGGCTGGGGGAAGTCATTAAACTTGCAAAATACAGACTGAGAGACAATATAACCTCTAGCAGTGAAAAACCCGAGACAAGGTTAAAAATAAACCTGGCTGCAAGCAACAATTCCCACCACCATCCATCAGGGGCTCACGCTGGGGCAGCAATGCACAGGGCAGAAACACCCAGCAGCAAAGCAAGCCCAAGCAGCTGGCTGGAGCTCCTCCCTAGGGAAGGGGCTGGATAAAAACAATAATGACTCATTGGACAAATTCCTGCATGTGTCTCAAGACTGTAAAAAAAAAAAAAACAAACACCATCTAGACAAGAAAGCAAATGACTGCTTCAATTAAAAAGGTATGAAAATTTGCAGTACAAACTACTCTCAAGGGATCTGAGAGCTACCAGTAACAAAAAAGTTCCCAAAATATACACAGTTTTCAGACATACATCCTAAGTATCAGACTTCTTTTGGCAGCACACAACCAGTGGAAAATGCCACCCTCAGAAGCTGTGTACTAGGCTTGCTCTACTCCATTTCTCTCTTTCTCTCTCAAGGCATGCTTTATCTGTTATTATTTCCTATCCTCAGACAGGACCTGAGAACAGAAATTGTGCAAAAATGGTAACATGAAGACTAAAACAACCAAAATACAAGTGCAAGGGCAACACTATGACCTAAGAAATAAGCCAGGATTCCAGTGTCACTGAACTGCAATAAATTCTTGATTTTGCTACACTAGCAATGAAAGCCCTCAAAGATGGTGAATGTTAATTAATGATATGATCATTTACAGTGTCACAGACAAGCAGCTGGATTCAGTTCCCATACTTCAAAGCAGATGTTTCTTAAATTCCTCAAAGAAAGTCTAACATTTGAGTGAATTAATAGCTCTATTATAAAATAACAAAGCCCGGTTCCATTTTATTGTTCTACCTAATTACAGACCCTGATTAATTTCAGTTATAAAGTTTCAGACTAAGGTGAACATAATCAGAGTTCATGATTAATGTTATTCTAATGAGCCCCCAAGAAATTAACATTTCACCACTAGAACTTTGCCAAGAATCTTTACGTAAGCTGCAGTGCAGTGTGTGCAAGTGTGAAAATCCCACATGGCACAGAGCTTCCATCCTCCTTGTCACCATCAATCAGGTATGGAAATGAGATCTGCCTGCTAATGGCAGCCTCAGAGGGGCTCGGTGACACAGCTCCCAGCCCAGCTCCACACACCCCTGACAGGACACTCAGAATACACAAATGAGCATTAATTAGTGCTGCATTAGCACAGCATTGGTTGGGATAACAGTAACGTGTGATCATTGCCTCATTAATTGCCTTAGGTCAGCTGACACGAACAGGATGGATGGTCTCCTAACAAACAGCAGAAGAATTCAGTGTGCAGTTATACAAGAGTGTTTTTTCCAGCTTTCATAGGGAGTATTTCCCACCTTGTGTTCCCTAAGAAACAGACTTTCAAGGTGGCTGCATTTCAGCATTGGTTCTATCTACAATCTAATCATAAAGTGAGTGCTTCAATGAAACATCTTTCAAAGCCCAGTAATTTACACATTCTTATACACTAATTCTGTGTTTCTTGGAGAACAAAACCTCATCAACTTTTGCTGAGAATACTCATTAAAAGAAAATGATGTGTCTCTGCAGCACTGTGCACTTCAATAATTTCAGTAGTTTTATACAAGAGTGTGTCATAAATGAGGCATGGAAAGCCATTAACTGAACAATTCATATTGAACAGTTTGTTGTAATTTATGCTTTCAAAAGAAATAATGAAAGTTATTTATTTTTCTAGTAATAATGATGCACCTCCCTTTTACGTCTTGCTGTTGGTAACTTTATTTTTAAAGAACCTGTAAACTTGCACAATTAGTCCCGCCTCCACTGCCCAAAAGCCTTATTCTCATTGTCAGGAAAGGAAAAAATACAGCTATCAATGGTGTATCTGAATATGCAAAGAGGATTCATGAAGAAGATGTATTTTTGTCTCCTGCTTCAGCTACCTAGACAGTTCATACTTCTCTTTGCCCTCTGCAGTCCAGCTCTTTCTCCAAAGTCCAGCTGCCACAACTGAGAGTGGCAGCAGTAACACAGAACTATTCAGACTGAGGTCCTGGAGGGAAACACCTCTCAGGTATCACCTCCAGAGCTGAGCAGCTTTGCTGCCAACCAAGCACATGCTGAAGCTTCTCTCACTGCTTTTCCTCATCACTACCTCTTGCAAATATAGATTCATAGATATAATAATGCTAGAATATGCTAATAAAAATCAACCCTTTTTTTTTTCATTCTCCCACTACACAAGGTGATGTAAAGGTTTGGGGTTTTATAACCTCTTTGCACGCCAAAGCTGTGAAGAGATATGGTTAACGACTGCCAGTATGAACTGCACTAACCCCACCTTCATCAAGTGATCATAATAGAAACATTCCAAATTTCTGCAAAGAATGAACACGTTGCCCTGCCCATCTCAAAGCAAAAAGTGTACAGGTGTGTCCTGTTCCACCGAGCCAGAGTTGGGGAGGATTCTTTTGATAGATTTATCGGACATAAATAAAGTACAAATGTGGCAATATTACATCTGAGAAGCGTTTCTTGATGGGAAAAAGGTGAGTGTTCCTACTGAAGGGGGAAAGGACAAGGCACAGAGAGAGGGGGAAAGAAACAGAAGACAGGGACAGCGTTATCACAAGAACCCGGCTCCCTGTCAGCATCATCTAGCAGGCGGAGCGGGGACAGTGCCCGGGAGGCACAGAGGGACAGGCAGGGACAGGCGGGGACAGGCGGGGACAGGCGGCCGGGCCCGGGACACACGGCGGAGCGCGAGCCGTGGCGGTCAGGAGCCTTCCCGCAGGAGCGGGCAGGGAGCGGGAGTGGGAGCCGGGCAAGGAGCAGGAGCAGGAGCGGGGCAGGCAGCGGGAGCGGGCAGGGAGCAGCAGGAGCAGGGCAGGGAGCAGGAGCAGGAGCGGGGCAGGGAGCGGGAGCGGGCACGGAGCGGGAGCGGGCACGGAGCGGGCAGGGGCACGGAGCGGGAGCAGGAGCACGGAGCGGGAGCGGGCACGGAGCGGGCACGGAGCGGGAGCGGGGCAGGGAGCGGGAGCGGGCACGGAGCGGGAGCGGGAGCAGGAGCGGGCAGGGAGCGGGAGCAGGGCACGGAGCGGGAGCGGGCAGGGAGCGGGAGCGGGGCACGGAGCGGGCAGGGAGCGGGAGCAGGGCAGGGAGCGGGAGCGGGCAGGGAGCGGGAGCAGGGCAGGGAGCAGGAGCACTGCAGGAAGGCGAGCGGAGCCCGCAGGAGAGCCCCCGCTCCCCTCAGGATCCGCAGTGCCGCGGATCGCCGGCTCCATGCGCTGAGGCTCCTCTGCAGGGGCAGCTCCCGGACACACACCCAACAGCCTGTGTGGGTGTGTATGTGTGGGTGTGGGTGGTTGTGTAGGTCTGTGTGTGTGGGGGCACTCACAGCCCGACCCTGGAGCTCTCTCTGCCCTGCCGTGCCCTGTGAAGCCTCTCCCGGGACACAGATGCCAGCACAGTCTGTACAGGTTCTGCACAGAACCTTCCACCACACGTGTAACATACATTGAGGCATAAATAAAAACTAGATGGTCTCTCTCAAGGTGCTTCTCTAACTTCTTAAAAGCCCTGCAGTCTCTGGGGAACACAGCAACATGAGTGAGAATAACCATTTTGGATAAAATTTGCTTTGGAATCCTGTCTCCTGCCTGGCTTAAATAGCTGCTTCAATGCTACTTTCTTCTATTGCTTTATTTCCCTGAATGACTCCTTGAATCCATGAACAGTGTCACTGGAGACCCCTGGATCCCAAAGGGCAGAAGAGCAGAGCCCATCTGGTGGCTCGGGGGTGAGGAGCTGCCCCTGCCACCCTCACACACCCTGCACTCATCCACTCCTTCCTTCCCTACCTGCATCTCGAGGCCCTGCCTTTGCTTTAGCAAAGAAATTAAAATACCCACCAAAATAAAGACATTAATTCATATAATTTATACTGCTAGATTACATTCTAAGATTCCTTCCTGTAATATGCAAGCATCTTACCATAAGATGTAAGTGTTGTTTGGTGTTTGGTTTTCTTTTTGCTTCCCAGAAATAAGCACTAATGACCTGTTTTGAGAGTTTGTGTGTAAGTTTTTCTTTGACAAAATACAGAGGGAGGGGAATTTATGCAGGGGCATTGTTAATGCCACAGAAATACAACAGTTACCAAAAAAAAAAAGACTCACACTGCTACCTAAAATTTGAAGATTTAAATGCAAAATAATTCAGCATTACTCCAGAGAGAGGATGTAAAGAAAGGAGCTATAAATGCAACTAAGTTATGCTTCAGAAATGAAAAAAAAATGTATTTTCAAAATGTATAGGGACCTTGAGAAGATATTTCAGGTGGGTTTTTAAAAGGAGGTACAGGCTAATAAGGCACAACATAAAACAGAAGATGAGAAGAATTAAATTTAAGTCTGGACTGGATATACACAGGCAAACCATCAGAGAATGGGATCTGCCTTTCTGAATGTGAAAACCATTTCCATTTTCTTTAGTTCCAAGCATCTCCTGTACATGGCAGTAATCAGCAGCACAGTATCTGAATGCAAATCAGTAACAGGGATTAAACAGTTGGCCTTACAAACATGAACTAAAAGTAAATGACCCCAGAAAAAAAAAGAAGATAGACCCAGATCTGCAAAACTCCTCAGGGAGGCATATGAATACAGTGAGGTTCTAACAGACCTATACTAGACCCCCAATCAAGTGCTTTTATGTCAAAAATAACATTGCTACTGGCCTCTCACCTAGGAGGACTTCAGAGAAACCAAGGGAAGGGAAAAAGCAAATCAAAGGCAGAACTATTAATAAATAACAATATATGTAAAGACACCAAAGTACTGCCCACATGAATATTAATTCAATTAGATGTAAAGACAAACAATTGATGTTGTCCCTTCAGCCTGAATACTTCCTTTTGTCTGGACATCTCAAGGTGGATCCATTCTTTTCCTTCTGTCTAAAAGAGCTTTTAATTTGCAGCAAAAACTTGCAAAAAAATTAGGTTTAAAAAATTGATTTTTTGCCTCCAGTAAAAGCACACCAAACTCCATAAAATATTCTGCTCCCAAAATTTTTATAAAAATAAGAGCTTTGCAATCAGATATATATGATTTAAAGATAATGAAGCAGGTTTTATGGGCTGCAGAATATTATAAATCTTTTCTGATTTATTTCAGGGTAGAGGGAAAAGGGGAACTGTTGAAGGAAAAGATGATAGATCACATCTGCCTCTGGGTAATAAGGCTTCCTATACGAAGAAATGGCATACTCTGAATAATTACATGCAGTCTGAGGCCAAAAGAGACAGAGTCTAGTCCTGGTCAGAAATTTCAGCTGCCACAAAATACTTGTGAAAAATGTGTGAGGAAAATATGATGAATTCTCAATGGTTATCAACAGTTTTTCTTTTGCTAATTTGCTCAGCTTCAACACTAGGTCAAACCATAATTTCACCTTTCTGCTTTGCAGAAATTCTTCCCTTTTGCATCATAAATGTCAGCAGAAACATCAAAACCACAGCACCACTCAAAGAAAGAAAAACAGGGGAGATATAACCAGGACTGTATTTCAACAAAAATACCAAGCATATTTTTCTAATGAAGTTTGAAAGACACTACAATAAACCAGAGTGGCAGGCAACATAGGCAAAAGCAAAGAAGAACAGCATTAAATATTTAATACAGACCAGATTGTTTTTAAAAAGTAGTAACAGCCCCAAGAGCTGAGCTTAATTCCTTCAAACTAGGTGATGCTCTGGCTCCATCAAAGCCAGCTGCAGCTCCACCACTGGCTTTAGAGGCTTTGATGCTTTCAAGCATTGGGTTTTTGCATTTGTACAGGAGATAATCAGGAGTCAGCACTGGAGATAAGAATGAGAGCTTTGTGCAGCACAGCATAAAGAGTCTCCTGCAAGTGAAACCAGCCCCCAGCCTAGCAAGTTCCAGAGGTTTCTTTCTCTCAGATGAGCATTTTCAGCTGTTCCCTAGGAAAATGCCTTCTCCCTTCCTCCCACGTAGCTCCACCTGAGCAAGGGCTGCAGCCCAACAAGGAAATTAAGTGACCTTTCTCCCTGCCTCCGAGCCAAAATATAATGCACTGTAACATTCAGTAAAGAGTAAACAATTTAATAACGAAATTATGCTATCGATCACACCGTCCCAGAACATCGAAAGTCACATTTTATATCACAGTTCATAGATCAGAAGCACCACAATAACTTATATTTTTCTTCTTTGTAGTTTCAGGAACTTCAGGCTATTTTCTAGGTTGCCATATGTATGACTTCAGCACAAGCTAACGAGATATTGAGTGAGAAATCATTAGCAGCTGGTCAAGTAAAACCACTCCATCAATCATTTTCATTTCCTTAATGTCAACAATTCTAATTTCAACTTTGGAAAAAAAACCTGTGTTTTAAACTGTGAAATACATCTCATAAAACAGTGACATTTGACAGTATGCTTTTAGATTCTCAAGTTTATTGCAAAAAAGTCAGCTCAACACATAATGAAGTCATTCCTCCTTTATAACCACCAAACCCAATTGTAGGGAGGAAAATAAACCTGCTTCATCTAGATCAGGCAAACAAACTACCATCTATTCCAGAATAAATCCATTATTTTGTACCTAAAGCACCAGTAAAAATTCTGGAAGAACTGCAAAGCTGTCTTGTGTCTTCTATTTACACAGACACATTCTAGGTTGTTCTTGAATTCCAGTTGGTGAAACCAGCCCCTGACTACCAAAGGACTTGTTTTATAGTTCATATCCATTCTCCTCAGAAAAACATGCTAGTATGAGAGAACAGCTCACATATTACATTACACAAATGCAATTTGGTTGCTAAAGTTTTAATCTTGTAGAGCAAAATTCCTATTTTCTATTTCTTGTACTTAAGTTCCAGTTTATGAACAGATTATAGGATGTAAAATGGTTAGGCAGATCCTGAAATATTAAATTTAGATAAATCTTTCCAATATACTTATAAATTTGTCAGGATACAAAAGCTCCTGCTGATATGATAAGCTGAATCATTGTTAAATGTACTGTTTTCATGCAAATAGCTCATAAGAAAATAAACTCCTAGTATGCCTACAACTATTAATAGCTTCTTTTATTAACCAGCCTTCCCCAGATGCTTGAACACAAAATTGTAGAAAGGACAGATTATTATCTGTATATGGCCTGGAAATCTAAAAACCCCACCAAATTCCACTCTAGCTTTGATCACTGCACAGAGAAACCATTCACTGTTACAAACCCTACACTAACCTGTGGAAAAAAGCAATCTGTGGTAAGAAAACACAGTGTGAATGTTGCTTTTATAAAACTGTAAACCCATGATCAGTGGGGCTAAGGTGTGCTCAGGGTCACTTTGCACCCTGGAACTCTGCATTTTGCCACTGACATTTGTCTTCCTCTGAATGGATACAGAGAATAACTCAACAGCACAAACCTTATAAAAACCTCTTCCATATCTGAAAATATCAGCATGCTCCTCTTCTCCTCCACCTCTTCCTAAGCTACACAGACTCAGTTAAGTCAGCTGCTTCCTACTTTCTGTAAGTTCTAAAATGCTTGCTCCATTTTGTTCCTTTTACCAGTCCTTGTTATTCTTAAGCTGTGATGCCTAAAATTCCCTACTGAGCTGAGCCCTACTGCCAGTTCATTTCATTTCTGATTTCCACATGGCACTGGGAGCTGCAGAGCAGTACCACTGTTAAGCCACAAATCCTGCATTTTTACCTATACACTGAACTCCTTCCCAAGAGGAATTTTTTGCACTTATCATTTCAATCTGCAGATTTCAGACCATTTCAGCAAACAAAAATAAAAAGAAGAAAAGAGGGGCAATGTTTTTATTGAGCTATGAAATCCTTTGAGGTTTCATTCATTACTAATGGAAGCACACCATACACATGGGTCCCAGGCCAGTCCTTGCAGAATCTTAAGTCCTTAACTTCATTAAGCCATCCCAAACTGACCTGCAATGGATAAAATAGCAATTCACCAGGAACAGTTTTTCAGTGACCTGTATTTCCACTCATTATACAACAACTGTGCTTCTCAAGTTTGCCTATGAAAACATCCTCTCATGTGCACTGCTGTGTGTAACATTACAGCTTTTCCAACTTCCCTTTTAATCCCCAGCCAGCTATTCTGTCACAGAACTACATGTATTTGACAAAACATACTTTCAAAATAGATGCTTGTGGTTCAGCACCACTTTCATATCCTGAGCAGTTTCAGGGAATGAATATATAAGGATTTCCTGCAGCTTCTTCATGGTTATCCAAGCTAGAGGGACTGACCTATTAATTCTCTAGGCAGAGGAATTTATCTGTTAAGATAAATTTGGCTTTTTGGTTACCTGGAAATACTCATCTCACAGATTTTTACAATCAAGGCAAATGGTTCACAAGCTCCTTTCTTAAATATTCCTGGACTCTTCCTGTCATATATTCACTTTGTCTTATTGACTGCATTCATTTTTCCAGCTAGCTATTTACAGGAAGCCTGAGGCAGGCAGGAAAGAGTATTTTTGACTTCCTCTCCCCCATTTAGAAAGGTCTTTACTTTCCCTCCTATTATTTCCTTCTAAATTCCTTCCAGTGCCCAGATTTCCACCCTTTTCTTCATTATTAAATTTGCAGGTTACTTCCTTCTATTAACTGAGCAAAGAAGCCTTTGGTGCTGATCAGGCTGATCAGACCATGCCTTGCTGCATTGCTCAGAATGGGTTATTTGGGCAGAGGAGCCAAGAGCCACCTAAAGCAATGTGTGTCTGCAGCAGCCAGGGGCATTCCCAGCAGCCCCACAGCAGCTCTGTGGCACAGAGCAATCCCAGGACACTGCTCATCCTTTACTCCACCTCATTCACCTCCTCACCCACAGGGAATATGAGGGCAGTGTCATATTCCAGCTGTTTGCCAGCAATGGATGGTTCCAGATTTACAGACTGGCCCACAGACTCTTCACTACAAGGATAAGCTAGAGGACAAAAAAAAAAGAGCCAAACTTCTTTCCTTCCTTAATTAGTGGTCTAAACAATAATCTAAAGCCATTCCTCCTGATCATTTTTTCAGCCTCCCTATTTTACTTGAGTTATCATAGCTATTGTTGTAATAGCTCTGCAATAGTACTTTACCAGATCTGCATCTGAATAAATGCCAAACAACTAATTTTAATATCTGAATTTTGCCAATCACATTGCATCCAGACATGGAATGAGAAACAAAAAGCTTTCTATTGGCTTGTAATTCTATCAGACATTTAAAATGGCATTGACAGTGCTACAGATAAACTGAAAAACAGAGCAAGAACTGAAGCACAACATCAGAAATCAGGAATACAGCTGGAGATTCTCCAGAGGAATATTTCTTCTATTAAATTTTACCAATTTATCAAAAGCAGAATCTTCCATGGAAACAGAGAAAGCACAACAGATCTGACACAACACAGATATGCCCTGCCAGCGCTGTAAGGCAGCCTTGGGACCAAACTCTGAAAGTTTCAGATCTGCTGTTCCCAGTCCTTCTGGGAAGAACGTGGAGGTGCCAGCGGCTGAGCAGTCCTGCTCTACAAAAACTCCATTCTTGGAGCTGAGAGAGGCAGGTGTTCCAAGGATCAGCCAAGCAGGAGCCAAACAGCCTGAGGAGCTGGCAGCCTCAGCCAGGCCTTGCTCAGATGTTGCAAGCTCACTCACATGCAGCAGCACTCTGCTCTGCCCTGGGATCCAGGAGAATTCTTCATCCCAACAATCTGCTCAGCACAGGACAGGCAGAGACTGCTGCCAGCCCTGGCAGGGTCTGCCAGCACCACCTCAGCATCCCAGGGCACTGCATTTCAGTCCTGCTTTCATGTCACACAGGAGGTGGCTGACAGAATCCAAAAGATTATCAGGCCTCTTGTTTTTCAAATGAGAAACAAGTTTTCTGATCACTTGAAAGCTAAGCAATAAAAGCTCCATTTCCTTGCCAGCTGTGGGACACATCCCAAATGCCACTCTGACTTTACCTCCTTAGCAGCTACAAGCAGTCACAGAGCATTCCCCCTTTCCTTTACCTACTCACTGTTTGGACTCCTTCAGTGCACACCTTCTACAGGAATCTTGCAGTTTTCCCCAATTTCACCTCCTCATTGCTGCAAGCAATGGGAACAGCACTGTAAAACCAAAGGGTTCTGGCTCATGTGCATCTGCTCTGTGCTGTGTGCACTGTCCCTGTGTCAGGAGCACAGCAGTGAGGGCACATTAACAGCACAGTGATCTTTCGCTGAATTAAGCACAAAACAAGCACTAACCAAGCTCCCAGAGAAGAGATTTACCTTATATTTCTTATTTTCTCTTATTTACATGGAATAAAAAATGATCATTATTCTTCATTTCTCCTGCAAAGAGCTAAATATATTCAAGAAAATGAAGGGAGGGATTCCTTTACCGATTATCCTCTTTTACAGCCTGATAATTCCTCCCCTACAATATCAGGGTTTAGAAAAAATTAGAATCATCGCTCCTTGATAGAAAAGATAATCTTAGATTATTCCTGAATACAGCTCCTAGTCAAGTAGCTGACTTATCATTTCTTTCCATCTTTGTATAAATTTCCTTTGTTTTTTTCTCCTGATAATAAAACAATGGGTAAGAACAATTAGAATAACCTACGGTAGTAAGGATTTTCCAGTAAATACAGCAATTAGAATCATTTATTTAATGTGTTCTACTAAGCACTGCAGCTCTCTGACTTCAGACATTTATTTTCTTTGCATATTCAAAGAGAAAGAAAATGTGCCAATTGGCTCCACTGGCTTAGAAAACAACCATGAAAAGCAGTTCTTGAGAAGAGCTGATCTTGAAAGGAATAAAGCACATCTTTTTTATTAATGTGAAGGGAGGATGGTTCCATTGTTTACTTAGCCAGCCTTCTGATCATACACAATGGTCACAAATGCAATTATACAAAATGATAATCTTCCTTTTTATTTTACTTAATTAAGGAAGAAGAGTAGCATGTCAGGCAGGAACAACAAACAACAACTGGAAAAGAATTCACTAAAAGGAAAGTTAAAATAGGAGGGAGTGCCAATAAATGCTGTTTGTGACCAAGGCAAAGATGTGGTTTTGTTTTTGAAGTCTTGTTTTGGTTTTCTTTTCGGAAAGAAGATGGTAACGTGGAATTGGGATTTAGATCTTCAAGTTCCTGATCTGCTTTAACTCACTGTTTTAAGATCTGGCTGAACAACTGAGACCAACAACTACAATTTTCCTGCAATATGATTTCTGATTTCATGAGAAGTGTCCATAAGCTATTTCACTTAAAGCTCCATTGTTCATTCTTCATAACAAATATCAAGAGAAGCCAGGCAAGAAATGAAGCCCAGAAGTCAGCAGACAACTCTGCAGGTGTCTCCACTTTATCAAAGAGAAGTCACTGCTGGTACTATAAATGAAGGAGTGCAGCCTCTCATAGGCTGCTGGCACACAATATCCTGGATCCAAGGAAAGCAGGGAAAGCATTTCCCTTCAGCCATGCAATAGATCTCTGCAGTCTCAGAATTTCATCTCTGTGATGAAACTCTGTGGGAGGGCTTTTAATCAACCACTTCCCAAATGCCTTCTACAAGGTATTGTTTTATAGAGAGGGTTCATTACAACAGAATTTAACACAGTAACTCTCTTCTTTCGTCATCTCAAAATTACCAGAGATTACTGAAATGAAAGAAACTTTCCTTTTACTACTTTATGTAATTTCTTGTCCTGGCTTCATTACCTTCATTGAATATCTTTCAATCTTCCATTAGTAAATAATGGGATTTACTGTATATTAAAAGGAGCTGGCTGGGTCATCCAGGGCATTGCACAAACACTGGAATTTATTCAAATGTTTGGCATCAGACTCCACAGACTGAAAACAGCAGCAATGTCTGGCCATTATCCAGTCCAACCTACTGCTTAAAGCAGAGTCAACTCCAGCCAGGCTGGTCTGGGTTTTCCATGGGCCCACAACACCAACATTCCATGAAGAGTCCCCTGAAGTATCCAGTTGTGATTGATCTTTTTAATTAGAACTGATACATAAACAAAAAAGTAATTTTCAACCTGCAACAGAATGAAATTTAGAAATATATTTGGACGACAAAAATCAGCTGCGCTATACCAGAGGATAAAAACCATGACAAATGCACCTGAAACAGCAGACTTCAGTAGCATCCCTAGAAATGGCACCCTGACATTTCAGAAAATGAGCAGTCTAACATCCTGTAAAAAACAGGAAACTGGTTGAGAAAAATCTTATGTAGTAACAACCATTTCCAACAAACTCTAAAAATAGGAAAATTCTCGTAAACTAAACAGCTGAGTTAACAAATGCTTGATTATTTTTAATGCTTGTTTATTACCATAATCAAGGATTTATTTCATCTTGGGGAGAGCAAATGCTGCTGTATTGAAGGTTTCTTGAAAAAAATTTAGTCTTGAGCCCAACATATTTCCATATATTGGTATGGTGCTGCCAGGTATGCTGAATACAAACTCCTGGCTCCTGCAGGGAGCCACGAGCTGCTCCTCACACTGTGGTACCCCAGTGCAGAGCTGATCAATCCTGACACAGCTCAGCTCAGAAGCAGCCCAGGAAAAGCAGGGCTGAAGGACAGAAAAGCTCCCATTATCCTTCTCCAGCTCACGTGCACAGATCCCAGATTACTGCAGGGTCTGGAGGAGCATCTATAATCAGGTACATGTAACTGCAGCTTATTTTTCAGCTGTAAATCTATTTGGGGAATTCACTAGACTACTTCTGTCTTTTAAGTACACTTAAGATCCTCCTCCTTAACAATTCATATCTAATTTCCCCATAAAACAAAATGTTCACTGAAAGTTAACATTTAAAAATGATTTTCAATTACACATACTGCATACAAAACAGAAGAAAATCCTCTGTAGGAGTGTTCAAAGTCAACTCAATCAACTACTCAGACAATGTGAACAACAAAATAATGAAAACTACATATTTTCTTGCATAAATGCCAGCATAATATACCATATAGGCATACCAATTTTACTGCAATACATCCTTTTTTGAAAAACATAACACTCAATAAAGTCATAAAAAACTCCAGCCATGAATAAGAAAAGAACTGAGTGACACTTCCCACCCACACATGGAAATTCTTCTAGTTTACATTTTGACATACCTCAATTTCAAACTTCTCTGGAACACCAGTTTTCTTAAGATGTTTAAGTATGAAGAGGACAGTAAAGTAAGCACATTCCAATCCACTCTTTTTGTAAAAAGGCACAAATAAAAGTGGGTTTCATGTGCTCAGAAATAAAAAACAGATTTAAAACCAAGGATTTCCAGAAGTCAGTTACTTCAACCCCTTCCACGAATAACCAGAAGCCATTCTGCTCCTGAAGACTTTAACATGGAATTTCCTCAAACTCCTTGTTACCAAGGCTGGGTCAGTTCTCCAGAGAGCAGCTACACAGAGCTTTGCAAGTTGCACACTGGTGAAATAAAGTGGAAGTGACCATAAAGCACAAGTCAAACATCCCCTATTTTACCTCCTCAGGTGTCACTGGCAACCAGGAAAGTGTTACAATTCTTCCTGGGGAAACCATGAAGCACAAGTAAGGCCAAGCTGAGATATCAGCATGCTTGAGGCATCTCTACATCCCTCCACTCTCCAAGAGCAAGAATGGCAATAAAATAGCACAAAAAACCATTATCAATCCCAGTCTCCACATCTAGACTGTTGCAGTGTGTTTTAAACTTCCGGGTCCCTTACCCAGGTGTGCCTATACCTCTCTTCCCCTTCCCCCTCGCCCCCTTGCTGAGTGAGTCCTGTCAATCAGGCTTAACATTCCAGCAAGGCGTCGTGCGGTTGGGCAAGTTCAAAGGATGCCCCTCAGGCCTGGGGGTCATTGGCCTGTTTGGGTGTCCCTCGTCCCTTGAGACCCCGCCCCCCCACGTGGTTGGTGGCTCACCTGTCCCCTCCCCTTCCCCTGAGCTTAAAAGGTGAGTCCGGCCATACGGTCAGGCATTCTGTTGGAGCTCTTCCTAAGATTCAGACATCTCTAACCATGGAATAAACCACTGGATATAACCCTCCAGCAGAATCCTCTCCTTTTTCTCTTCACCATCGCTTGAAGCCTTCTTCCTGAGGTAAACGGAGTTCCTAACAAGCCTGGACTTGTTTAGTGCCCAGCTGAAACCACCAGCAAGCTAAAGGTGTCTCTGGGGTGATACACCACAGCTGCCGCCTTTGGCCCAGCAGCGAGGGTCAGACTGGCCCAGGCACAATCTAACTGGTAATATTGGGATTCATATTCCAATACAGACAGTGGGTCAGACCTTAAGCTGTTGTTGAAGACTCCTCAATACAGAGGTAGAGCAAGGCACGAGTGCTCCACAGCACCGAAATTTAAGAGCTGACACCAAAAGCAAGGCCCAGAACCACACCACCAATAAAAAAACCTCCTGGTTTCCCACCTATTTTCTGGTTTGAATTTGCAATGCTCACGTTCCAGTAAGTGATCAGAGTCTGGAACCCAGAGAGACAGAGCAGCCCAAGTGCCAGCTGCCCACTGTGTCCCCTCTGCCCCAATGGACCCTCCCCATGGCTATCCAGGCTCTGCACTGCCCACCTTTGCCCAAGGGCTCACCCAGCCCAGCTGCCCCTCTGCTTCAGGGTGCTGGCTCCTCATCTCACCCCCACTGCCCTCAGGTGACAGCCACACAGGTCTCATTCTCTCATTCCCAGCAGCTGTGGGCACAATCTGGTGGTGCAGGACAAGGCTTGGGAGCCTTGAGGGAAGCCAGTTCCATAAAGCTCCAGGAGCTGCATTCCCAGCAAGGTTCAGGTGTGCCCTACATGCAGCCCAGGGCACAGCTGACCATTCCTGAGCTCTGCCACAGAGCACACAACACTCCTGCTCAGGCTGCATGGATGCCCAGGGCTTGATCAGCACTAATATAAATGTGTACTAGGGGGGCAACTTCAGTTCACTTGCTGGTCTGCCTCAAGGTAAGATGTATCACTGCTCTCCTCACATTTTTTTAATGGAAGCACGGCTGGAGAAGCAGGGCTGGCTTGGCTCTGCTCCCTGCCACACACACAGCACAGCTGTGGGACAGCAGGACACAGCAGCTGCCACCACCTGTGGCACAATCCAGACTAAATTAACCGTGTCTGACCCAAACATCTCAGTAATCATGACATAAAAACCCAGTTAAGAAACGAACGATTTTAAAAAACACAATAAGGAAGTGAAATCAGAACTGAAAAATCAGAAAAATACACTGACCCACATATATACACACATATGTATCTCCAACCTATAACCATAATAAGGTGAGAGACCATCCACTAAAATTAATGAAGCTCAAATAGGATGGAACATTCAAACAGCAAGGGGATTTTGAGTTCCAGAAAGCAGCTCTCACAGCAGTGTGTCTGAGCTGCCCTAGCAATGCAGGAGTGATCTTTACTGAAAGCCAGAGGAGGATGCAGGTAATTGTTCGGGCACACCTCCCTCATCAATGATGGCAGACAGCAGCCCCTGCAGGCCCTCAGTGCTGCTCCAACAGCCCCTTCCACCCAGGCTCAGCACAGCTCCACCATCCCTGTGCCCCCAGGGAAGGGATGTCCTTACTCAGACTGAGTAAAAGCACAACTCACAGAACGTGGGGCTCGCATTGCTGCACTCCACTGAGCTCAGCAGCTCTTCATTGCAAAGGATGAAGAGACAACAGCTTGTCACTAGGAAAGAGCAAGTGCTTATTAGCAGAACAATGATTGCTCCAGTGGATACATTATTCCATTATTGTCCACAGGACAGTATGATTCTGTCACTTATAAGGTATCCAAACCCACAGTAGCAATTCCTGTTGCTGGATGTCCTAAAACACAAATGTATCTCCTGACAACCTGTGTCTATGAGTATAAATTCAGAAAGGTTAACAACAGTACACAAGTAATTTTGAAGAATTTTTGGAACAATTCAGAAAAAAACCTGCTGCCTTTCAGAAGAATTATAAATGTGTTTGCAATTTCCTGTGTGTCTGAATTACTCTGTGAACAGAAAAACGTTTAGGTTCTTGTGGAGAGCATTTTGCTTCACTTTGCATTGTACTATTCACTGTGATAAAACCTCTGTGAAAAACACTCATGTTAAGGCAAGTATCTTCCGAAAAGATGTTTCTCCAAGTTGTCATTAAAAACTCTTAAAAAAAAATTAAAAATTTATCTCACTGACACCAAGAAGCTCTTAATCTTTGATGCCTTTGAGGCTTATTAGACACTTCATATAATTGAGGAAAATAAAAGAAACAAATTTAGGAACCACAAAAGCAATACTCTTTATACTCTTTCAAATGTTAGTGCTAATAAATCCTAAGTTCCTGTACAGTTTGTTAGGAAAATTAATCCACAAACAGCAGAGGTTTATGTCCAAAAAAGAGACAGAGGAGTCCTTTAACTTTATTTAAATACAGGGAGAGGCCATGGGGCATTTTCCCTGGTGTCTCTCAAAATTTTGGAGGACGCAGCCTCCTTTTTATCCTCATTTCCTGGCCCCATGTCCATCTCTCTTCCCCATTGCCTGAGGTACTTCAGAGGTACAGACCTCCTGAAATGTCTCATACCTGAGACCCCCATCTGATATATAACCCTCCCCCTTTTGTTTTCTTTGTGTCAATCCGTGGAATTCCTATGGAATTTATGGTTCTTCCCATTGTTTCTTTCATCTCTCAGTACCCAGTTTTATTTATCAGCAGACCTACAGTTTGTAAGGACAAGTCTCTCCCATTCCATTCATCAATCAGTGGAATCCTTCCCATTGTTTCTTTTCTCTCTCACTGCTAGTTTTACCTACCAGCAGACCCACAGTTTGTAAAGGCAAGTCCCTCATTCGAGTTCAAGCACCGAGGCCCAGCTTCAAAAGAACAGAGAATGCACTTGCCTGTAGAGCACAACAGTGATCCCAAGGAAAGGAAAAGTGAATTGTGCTTAAATTGTGCTATGATAACAAATGGCTGTCATCATCTTTACAGCTCACTCAATTCCCAGGCCTGGCTTGTTGAAACTACTAATAGAAGAGCCAAAAAGACACCGATAAATCAGCACTGTTTCCTGGATCTATCATCTTTTCTTCAGCGAGTTAGAGCTGTGAAATAAAGTAACTGACATCTGGTAATCCTCTCATTGAAAAACTTATTTAACACAGTCTCAGTAATAGCCATAAACTGTTCTCAGTGAGAGTGTTTCCATTCATATAAGAAGAGCTCTAAAAGAAACTAAAACCTTGTCATTCCCTCCTGTTATGTAACCACATGCCTTTAAATCTTTTGTATTTTCTCTTTTCTGCTTCCTTGTCTTTGCCACCTTGTGCATTCACTGTGTTCTGCAGCAAATTATATGGCACTTTCCCTTACTGTCATATTTCAATAGCTGCTTTCTGACTTTCTCAAGTCAGTGGGGTGGGTTATGTATTATTCTTTTCCACCCATTGTACATTATACACCCCTAAAACCATGATTATGTCTGAAGTAGAAAAGATCATCACAATTTTGTTTCAAGAGTCTAAAAATGTAAGACCATTTGAGTTAAAATCTTGTAGTTTCACACCAGAGATTCATGGGAAAGTGTTCTTGGGACAAACCCACGGAAATCTTTTGGACTAATATGGGATGCTGTTCACCACATCTGCATCCTGCCACGTGCTCTGGACAGCATCAGAAAGTCATTTATGTTGGAAAAGCCCTTCAAGATCATTGAGTCCAACCATTAAAGGTGAATGCTTTCCTGTACAATACTTTCAGCCACTTAACAGCAAACCCTGACCCACCCTAGAACAGACATTGCAAGAGAAATCTGCTACAAGAATGTACTGAAGATTTACATTCCAAGCTAACCAGAGCTGAAGAAATCTCACTATCTAACCCATGTGTAAAGCACTTGCAGAGAGCTTCAAGGATTAAGGCTGCATTCAACGGCATTTTGATTAAAACTTTCACAGCACCTTTCTCTGGTGTAAGGCCTGAAACACAATTTGACTTTAATAAAGCATCTGTAAACGTCTAATAAACAATCAGAAATATCAAAAAGCACAATATCTGTCAGATGAAAAAAAAATCTGACATGCATAATTATTTTAGTCTCTACACTACGTTATCCTAAGGACAATAAAATAAGACAAAGTAAACAGTCTCATTAGAACAGCTTTCAATTGTGTTAATGCTATGACTTACAGAACAAAAGGGAATTTCAGCCTTCCAAAAAGGGAACAAATATCTGTATCACACAATTGTTCCCTCAATATGCTCAGTGAATCATCCTGAGGTATCTTTAGAAAAGAACATTATGCCTACAGATAATGTTTACAGATGAAAAGCATGAGATTAACATTGTGTACCCATATTATCAGTATTGAGTCTCCACTGTTTCAACATTTACCTGCCAGATGTAACAAGTGTCAAACCCATTCTTCAAATCTAAAAGAAAAATCAATTCTAAAACGCAAACTACGTTCCTTTTCTAATTCACAGCTACAAGCATGTCAGACAATCAGATTTCTGGATTTACCCAACACTCCTGTCTTCCCAATATAGCAATTTAGTCATTCTAACACTTGTAAATCGGTGCTCTTCTCCTCTTCTGGTGACAACACCCTGCTCAAAAACAACACTAACAGATTGCTTACCTTTTAAGAAATTCTTATTTAAATTGTTGCATTCTACAGGAGCAGAGATTACATTTCCAAACTCTGGTCTAGGAAGTGGTATTATCAAAAATTCTTGGTTTTAGCATATGAAAGATTGTCTGTTCTGAATCAGTGACAGTTCATAACAAGCATAAAATAACCTCAATCTACATTTTATTTGTGGTACGGCATTTTGCACAGACTTTATATACACAACACAATTAATACAATTTACACTCATGCTGGGGGTGTGCATTTAGTTTTCACTTAGATTTCTGGAGGAAAACGTCCCTTTCAACCTTTTAAAGATAATTTTGTGAAATGCAGGTTGAACTGCACTTTAACGTGTCGTTACATGCTAAGCTCCCAGAGCAGGAGGTGCTGAGGCAGGCCCGAGCTGGGCCCTGTGTTACTCAGTGGCCACGCATTACTCAGTCGCCTTGTGTTTGTTACTCACTTGCCCCGTGTTTGTTACTCAGTCGCCTTGTGTTTGTTAATCAGTTGCCCCATGTTTGTTACTCACTTGCCCCGTGTTTGTTACTCAGTTGCATTGTGTTTGTTACTCAGTTGCCCCATGTTTGTTAATCAGTTGCCCTGCATTATGCAGTGGCCCTGTATCTGTTACTCAGTTGCCCCCTGTTACTCAATCCCCTGTGTTTAATGTCACTCACCTACCCTGCATTCCCTACTCAGTGCCCCAGTTCATTACTCAGTGCCCTGTGTGTGTTACTCAGTTCCCCCACGTTCATTACTCAGCGCCCTGTGTGTGTTAGTTCCCCCTTGTGTGCCACTCAGTTCCCAATGTTCATTACTCAGTTCCCCCACATTCGCTACTCAGCTCCCCCATGTTTGTTACTCAGTTCCCCGTGTTCGTTACTCAGTTCCCCCGTGTGTTACTCAGTTCCCCCGCGTGTGTTACTCAGCTCCCCCCATTCATTACTCAGCTCCCCCATGTCTGTTACTCAGTGCCCCATGTTCGTTACTCAGTTCCCTCCATCTATTACTCAGTTCCCTATGTCCAGTACTCAGCTCTCCCGCGTTCATTACTCAGTTCCCCATGTTCGTTACTCAGTTCCCCACGTTTGCTACTCAGCTCCCCATGTTCATTACTCCATTGCCCGTGTTCATTACTCCACTCCCCCACGTTCGTTACTCCATTCCCCTGTGTTTGTTACTCCATTCCCCCACATTCATTACTCAGCTCCCCACGTTCGTTACTCCATTCCCCCGTGTTTGTTACTCCATTCCCCCGCATTCGTTACTCCATTCCCCACGTTCATTACTCCATCCCCCGCGTTCATTACTCAGTGCCCCGGCATTCATTACTCAGTGCCCTGGCGTTCATTACTCCATTCTTCCACATTCATTACTCCATTCCCCTGCGTTCATTACTCAGCTCCCCTATGTTCATTACTCCATTGCCCCGTGTTCATTACTCCACTTGCCTGCGTTTGTTACTCCATTCCCCCACGTTCGTCACTCCATTCCCCCGATTCAGTCACTCCATTCCCCCGCATTCGTTATTCCGTTCCCCCAGTTCATTACTCCACTTCGCCCCGCGTTCATTACTCATTCCCCCATTCACTACTCCATTCCCGTGTTCATTACTCAGTGCCCCTGCATTCACTACTCCATTCTCCCACATTCATTACTCCATTCCCCCGCATTCATTACTCAGTTCCCCGCATTCATTACTCCATTCCCCCGCATTCATTACTCCATTCCCGCATTCATTACTCCATTCCCCAGCGTTCATTACTCAGTTCCCCGCAGTCATCACTCCATTCCCCCATTTGTTACTCATTCCCCACATTCATACTCCGTTCCCCCGCGTTCATTACTCCTTTCCCGCGCATTCATTACTCCATGTCCCCCCCGTTCATTACTCCATTCCCCCACATTCATCACTCCATTCCCCCACATTCATTACTCCATTCCCCCACGTTCATTAGTCCATTCCCCCGTGTTTGTTACTCCATTCCCCCATGTTGGTTACTCAGTGCCCCCACATTCATCACTCCATTCCCCTGCATTCACTACTCCATTCCCCTGCGTTCATTGCTCCGTTCCACCGCATTCATTACTCCATTCCCATGTTCATTACTCAGCTCCCCCGCGTTCATTACTCCATATCCCCGCGTTCACTACTCCATTCCCCGCGCCGGTCACTCACGGAGCGCAGGTACTCGGCCAGCAGCTCCTGCAGGGCCTGGCGGATGGCGCTGCACTCGGCGATGATGCGCTCGCGGTGCGAGTCCCGCGTGCACGAGGAGTCGGCCAGCAGCGCCGCCCCGCTGATGATCGCCTCCAGCCGCTGCTCCAGGGACGGCCTCACCTTCTCCTCGCTCACCGCCAGCGGATCCAGCACTATTAAATTCTGGAAAAAAAGAGGAGCACAGGTAAGGAAAGTCAGTTCAATGAAGCCGCTGCTTTATTTTGTACTTGCAGGAACTGCAGTGACATTATGCTTCCCAGATGTGCTGCTGGCCCTTTCCACTGGAAGCATCCAAAACCCTTCTGACCATGGCAGATTCGCTTTTCCCTAGTGGGGCTAAACACAGAGGTCATTTGCAGACAAACCCAGGCTCTCTCTGCCATTCAGAGTCTCAGGCCAGAGCTTAAGCTCTGTTTCAAAGAGGGGTTCAATGCCTATAAACTTTAGTCTTTTAGAGAACCTCTGGATTGAACTCAGAGCCAGCAGTGCTAGCTCACAGCTGAGAAAGCTGAGTCAGATTACATGATGAGTCTGGTTCTGCTGACTTTTAGTCTAAGCAATCCCACACTGTGGCAGAAAGTCACTGCTGACACTTAACAGGCTTAATATGGGCAGAGATAAAAACCGCAGCTTTTGTTTAACAATTATTTTTCTGAAGGACACAGATATAAGTGTCCTTTTGCTTTTCAGTAGGTAGGGTAAACAAAAGCAGACAATTCTTTTGGCTTGATAAAATTAATTACATTTGTGTGGCAAGCAAATATTCTAAAGAGAGAGAAAAGGAGACTATGAGATTTTCATAAAACAGCAAAGTAAGTCTATTTGAGCTTCAGCATTTGAAGAAATTTACACCAGTAATTGTTAATATAACTGAACATCTGAACCTGTGTCATTATGGTCCCAATCTCCAAACCTGTATTCCACATACACCTGTTCACCTCTTACATCACATCCATAGGTGGTGTCAAGCTTTCAGAAGTAATATTAAAGAAGAAAACTATGCCAGATACCATGATAGGGAATTTAGGTAAATCAGAACTTATCTGTGCTTATCCACTAAGTGCCAGACTAATTGCAAACTGGAGGATTTGAATTTTTTTTTCCAGTTTAGATTTAACAAGACGATTTCAGGGACTACCTAGCTTAAGCTAGAAATGAAAGTGTTATATTAGATCACCATAAGATAAAAGCTTAAACAGTGAGGCAAGGAGACTTGAGTCACAAGCTTGTGTGAGAGATTTGAAACTCTGCCTCCCTCATTCCTGTCAGAGCCTTTAACACCCAGGTGCTCTGGGGTCCCTCACATCTCAAGCTGTGCCACAGCCACCCTTCCCTGCAGCAGCAGCTTCCCTGCAAGCTCCTGCATCTCCAGCAGCCCCTCAATGCCTCAATGCAGTGTCCATCACAATGCAAAACACACCTGGCAGGTACAACACTGAAGTGCTGCTGCAGAAAAAACAGCTTCATTGTCTGGGGAAAACTCAGACACATGTGGTGGCCACAGCCAGTTATACAATCAGCTGGAAAAATTACTGCCTTCAGATCTCAGCTGACCCAAAACAGAAATGTCCTCCTTTGGGAGACAATTAGGAGAAAGTTTACACCAACATGGACAAATAGCACTGGCCAAAAAGCTACTATGGTTCATCTCTGAATAAAAAATAATCTAGGCAGTAACAGCCAGGAAAACATGATTTCAGACTCTGCCCTACAGATAAAACTCTTCAAATAATTTCATTACTTATTCATAATCAGTACATCTACACAGGAAAGAGAAGACACAATGAGAAGACACCAGGCACATGGGAAGCAGTCTCTGGTGGGTTTGATTTAACAGGCTGAACACTGGTCAGCTACTCTGAAGCAGCTCAAGCATAAGGGAGCATTTAAGAGGAGTGATTAGATCCCTGTTTTCTCCCTCACTGGTGTGATCCAGGAAAAAAAGAGGGCCCATGGGAATGCAGAAACTTGGTTGTGCTTGGTGAAGTTCTGCAGTGACTTACAGACTTTTGGCATCTCACTGCTCAGCTGGATGGCCATGGTCACCCAAGGGCCACAGAGACTCAGGCATGCAGCACCTGCATCACTTTGTGAGAAATCTCTTTGCACTAACAAGGTGAAAGACCAGGGAAAGGCATTAGATAACCTGCACCCAATATGCTCTTTCCACAGATCTTAATATGCAATTAAATTTTAAAGTTACAATTTTGTGTTTATTTATAAATGACACAGTAGTTATAGGGAACCTTTAAGAGAAATTGTTGGGAATCTACTGATTTAAGAGTTAGCTGCTCTAATTTTACTGGTGGTTTCCTGACCTATAAATCTCTAATAACTTTCACAGTGCCAGCACTGGCAAAGGAAGAATGATATTGCAAAACATCTAGATACTAGATTGTTGGGTAAGCTCCGAGATACATTTCCACACTATAAACATTTAATGAGATTTGTTCCCACCAGACTATTTACTGCATCAATCTATTTCATGGCACTGTATTTGCAACAAGAAGATAGAGCAAAGGTTATTTCAGGTCCTTAGCCAATAGAACTTTCTGTAAAGCGAGAAAAGTGTAACCATCTCACTCATAAAATCATTTCTGAAGTTAAATGCTCTATAAAATGTGCTTTATCTAACTCACACAGCTTCAATTCCCATTTGTGCTACCCAGGTAAAAATATATTTACAACTTGATAAACAAATGCTTTTTACAACCATCAGACTTCTATGTTCTTACATTTCCAAGTAAAACCAAATTCAATTCAAAATGCTTTTTTCCCCATTTTGTGTACATCAAAAATTTCAAATTTTAGAAAAAAAATAAATGTTACTGCATTTTTAAATAGTACTGCTTACACAGAGCCAAGATTAATTCATCTGCAGTAATAAAATGCACTCCTTTTGACATTTCTCTTTTTTTTTTTTTTTAAAGCAATCCAGGTAAATGCAGGTTCTCATATAAGGAATCTCATTTGTCATTCACAGCTACACTGTAACATGTTATGTATTACACTTACATGTTTCTTTTTACTTCCATTTATTAGGAAGATAGATTAGGAACTGTAATTTCAAAACCTGTAATGTGCAATTGTAGCCTGCTCCTCTGTGGGGAACAACCTGTCTGCTTTGACTTTGAGCATGCCAGAGAGGCCTTTTTTGATCAAGCAACTGCCACTACAAAATCTGTGTCATATTTCTATGTATTTCTTTAATCTTCCTTTGAAAATTTCAGATAAAAATCTACTACCATCAGTCCTAACATCAGTTATCCTGAAAATGTATCACAGTCTTAGCACTGGGATGCTGAGATCTGCTAAATCCAAGAATCCACAATCAAAACCATCCATATAACAAATGTGTTTAGAAATATACATTCCTTGTGTTGATCTGGGCCTACATCAGTTACACCCCATGAAGATCATGGTCTGTAGCCTCACCTACAGGAGATCTTTCACCATTTCTGGCAGGACAATGGAAAATCACACTGGTGAGAGCCAGAGCAGCCATGAGAAAAAGGAAAAACTCCATAGAAAAACTTCAGATGAGGTCAGGAATAGAGAAAGTGCTGCCTCCCCCCAGGTATTTGCTTCAGTAATGGAAGCAGAAATGCAGAGGTGGTGAAAGCATATTAGCTGTGTCACTTTATTTAATGATAAGCAGCAAATATAACGAGGTTTCTGAATTGCTCCATTATAGAAATTACAGAATGATCCCACTGACACATTCTGGAGACAAGGCCTCGGCTTGCATGGCAGCAGCTCAAATGCAGCCAGGGCAGCAGTGGGCACACTGAACTCGGGGTTCTGCCCACCTCCTGCAGGATGTGTCTGTCTGTCTGTCTGTCTGTCTGTCTGTCCCAGCAGCAGGGACACAACTGCAGCTGACTCTGCCCTCTGTTCGAAGGGAGCCAAACACTGATCACACATGAACCTTAACTCCAAACTCCTCTGAAGAAAATGAAATCATTTCAGTGAACCATCTCAATGAAATCATATCAAGTGATACTACTTAGACTAGGACTAAGCAGAGCAACAACCTTTAATGCCTTTAGGCTCATCATTTATGGTACCAATAGTTGTTAAAAAATTAAAAAACTGTTTTCCAAAAATACTGTAATCTCACATATTTACATACCTCAAGCTCATCAAGTGCACTTCCCAGAGTAGCTGTGCGAGGTGCAGGTTGCTCCACTTTATTTCCAACTCCTTGGGAAGCATTAGAAATTACATTGAGAGCATTCTGTATTTCATTGCAAATTGAATCCTTGCTGGCTGTAAGGGATGCAACATCTGAATGTTCCAAACAAGCTGAACATATTGAATGTAGGAATGCAGAATTTTCCTTCAGGGATACACGTGCTGCAGCAATTTCATCTCGCTGATTGCTAGATTTCAAATCCTGCCAGCAAAAGAACACGCTGTTTATTTCCAAAAGCACTCCAAAACTGACACACGTAAACATTTTTTCATTTCTATCTCTGCCCTGCTTAAGGAAACATCAAGTTAAATTCATCAAAGTTTGTGAAAACAGACTGTACCGATAGTTACAACTGAATCATCATTACCTCATGAGAAATGAACAAAGTATGTGTAAAACTATTGAAGATGGAGGGAGAAGACCTATCCTTGTTGATCAGCATCGACTCCCCTTTATTCATCAATCAGGCACTTTTTATAACAGTGTTAATTCACTTCATGCATATTGCAAAATCTGAGCTCCTGATAGGCTGTAGAGAAAACTTCAGCTCCTCCTTTTGTTTACAATACCTGAAGTTAGTTTACTGAAACCAAGATCAGTGTTCTCACCATGATATGAAAGGTTCTCAAAACCTTCATATCTATTCCCAGACTGGCCGTCTGTTCCCAGTAGCAGCCAAGGACAGAACGGTCTGAGAATCTTGTTGTTTATATAAAAGGTGGCTGAGAACCTAATTATTTACAGGATCAAGCCTGGGAAAGGCTGCTTTACAGCAGGCTTCTATATTTCCCTCAGCTGAATACCTTCATGGCCTCTTTCTTTAAGCCATGCTTAAACCAGGCTCTCCACATAAAACAACCACCATTTTTAGTGTGTCTTACATCCAGCACCACGAACTGTGATTTGCTTGTTTTGTAGCAGTTTTCCTGTGAGCAAACTGCCCTGGAAATGAGCTGTCTTTCCTCCTAGCCATGTCTTTCCTCGGTGGCAGTGGAGAAGGACAGAGGTGCACACAGACAAGGCATTCTGTAATTGCTGCATCTGAACAAACTCCCCGTGTTTGCTTCCCTGCCCCAGCAGCCTCTGTCCTGAGCACGCTGCAGAACAGCAGGCAGGTCACAGATACCAATCCTGCACTCCCGAGAAAGGGGAAGCGTGGAAGGTGTGGAAATGAAAAACCTGCTTGAGAGAAGCCACCTTGAGGCGCCTCAGGGCTCTGCCTCCCCTCTGACCCTGCTGCCAAAGCACTCAGGGATCTTCCCACACCCACCTTGTTCCTCCCTTCTCCACCAGCGCTCCTTGAAACCCTACAGCCTCCCACCAAGAGAAACAAGGGACACAGAGCACCCAGTCCCACTGAACTGGCTCCAGGAATCAATCATGGGCACTGTTATCTGGACAGCTGAAAGTTACAGACTTTGGAACAACCACAGAGTCAACATCGGGCCGTACGGAGCCTCCTGTCTCATCCTGTTTCACTGCAGACATTTTCCCCTGCTTCCTCTGCATCATGTCCCCTTGAAGAGAATACTAACATGGCTTGGGTGAAGGAGACAGCTAAATTCAGGGGAAAAATAAAAAAGGGAAAATAGCCCATCTGAGCCTGTGGCACCAGATTCAAATGATGAGAAGAGGCACAATGAAGAATGAACAAGTAAATGCATACAAAACTTCTCACAGCCTGCCCACAGGCAATCTGAAGTCTAATTATTTTCCTTTGCATTGCATCAGGCTCTATATGCATTATTTACAAAAGCATCACAGTACCCACTTCTCACTGCATGAAGTTTTTAAGTTTATGGCTGTAGAGCATTTGATATTAAATGAACCAGTCCTGTATGTTTAAAATCTCATTTAGTCCAAGATATGCATAGGACATAGGATTGCATCTCACTTCCTCAGGCTAACTTAGAAATCTCGGGGATGTAAGTAACAAAAAAAAACCAAAAGCAAACAAAATGAAAGAGATGTAGTCTTAAGCAGGAGCAGACAACAGTTTAACCAACTGATCATCTGAATCAGAAAACTGTGTTTTCTTTAGTGTATTAACACATCATGTATTTTTAAATTTTTAATACGCAAATATATAAATGATTCACCACTGTGCAAGAGAGATTTCATTGCCCAGTGTGTTCAAATCCAAATGCTCCTGCATCTCCAACCTCAGTAAAGCAGCTGCAATTTGTCCAGTGTGCTGGACTTGCTCAGAAAAGAAATGTTATTTAAGCACTGACTCTGGTTCTAATTAGTGAATCTATCTTTCCTGCAATTATTCCAAGAGAGCAGCCTGCCCTCTTTTCTCCTGTGCTACAAGGAAGGCACAGACACAGAGATACGATGGAAAGTCAATGCAGCACTCCAGCCTAACTGGCTTCTGTTGTTAACCATTTCTTACTTTGCCACATCATATGCAAACAATCAAACCCAAATTTAAAAATTACTTCTTCCCTCTAAAACAGCCCTGTCTAACCAGGAGTGAGGTGATCATAAGGAAACCAAAACTGGGGAACCAGTAGCACAAAGCCAGCAGTCAGTCACAACGTCTGGAAAGGTGCAGTAAATGAATGTTTTTGTTTCACACAATACTGTAGAGAGATTCAGAGCCATGGCATTGATAAATTCTCCTACAAAGAGCCCCAGTTTTGTTCAGTAATATGTTAAATTTAAAAAAATGCTCAGACCCCTGAAATTCATCACTACTTTGTTGTTTAGCTGTGAGCTTGAAGAGCCCTCAAAGAAGCTGCAGAACCATCATTCCTTTCCATATTGAGGAAACAATAACACCTTGAGATTTTTCATGATAAAAAGAAGAAACATCTGATAATCTCAGTCTGAGCTTTTGCATCAATGGACCAAAAAAACCCCTAAGCTTGAGTGATTTGCTATCAAAGCTCCACACATGTGGATTATCAGAATAACGAACTAGTTCTTTGAAGGAGGAAGGTAGTCTCCACCAATATCTGCAGTTCACACAAAGCTCCACACATGTGGATTATCAGAATAATGAACTAGTTCTTTGAAGGAGGAAGGTAGTCTCCACCAATATCTGCAGTTCACCCAGCTACTTTACTGCACTTCAGGCTGTTTTATTTTTTCTTCATGGTTTAGCACTTCCATCTTATTCCAACCTCTTTTTAGACTGGTGTACTATGTCTATACTCTACAGACATAAACTATATGTTTTTCCACACTAAATCAGTAATGTCATGTGAGACCAGCTGAGATTAAAGATAATCCCATTTCCAAGCACTGCCAATCCAAGAGGCCCACTACAGACATTTCCCCAGGCTGCTGTCCCAGTCCTTCCAGGACGTATTTCTGTGTCTTCCTTATATCTGGTTGTCCTTGACAAGAATGGAAAATGAATGGATAATCAGCAATTTCCAGCTGTGGATTGTTCCAGCTAAACCCAGTCAATGGACATGAAGACTTTTAAAACTTGAAAACTACCTTCTCATTGTTAAGTTTTGACTGGACTATTTCAATAAGGAGAAAAAAAAAGAGGGAAAAAATTGTTCTTTATCCCAAATAATACATCTGAGGTTTGACAGCTCAATAGACTGGGAAGGCAGCTCCTGCTCCCTGAGCATTCCCATCCCACAGCTCAGGGGGATTGGAATCACCATGGGTACAAATCACACTGCTGGATTCTGCACCAGCTGCAGCTCCCCTGGGCACTGCAGCACCCAGCCTGTCTCTGCACAGACAGATGTTACTGAACCCAGTGCTGTAGCCAGGAAAAACACAGGCACAAAAAACGCCACAATTTCATGCTGCTATAGAAATAGGGGACAAAAGCATTCGTTTTTCATCTCAGCTTAAACCTGGGCTTTAGCATTCAGCTTTCAGCCAGAGTGGCTGCCAAGTTGTGCAGAGCTGCTGATTCAAAGACCATAATGAAGCCCAAACTCTTCCAAGTGCATTCATGCACTGTTCATCCGGGCAAGGCTCCAGATGATAAATTCCGTAAGCATTGTGCCGTCCTTTCCAGTGGAAGAACGATCTCACCAAGCAAAGCAAGTGAAAACCACCTGGGGGTGACACTGGCAGTAGATGTCCCTCAGCTCTGTCAGTTCTGCCACGGGAACGCTGCTGTACAGGGTGTGAAGCTGCCAGCCTCGGGCTCTGCCAGCCTCAGCTGGGAGCTGCACCCACACCCGGGCCCTGCAGCCCCAGCTCCACACGGCCTGGGACCCTCAGTGCCCCTCCAAGCCATGGCACAGTGATGCCAGGCTCATGGGACCCTCAGTGCCCCTCCAAGCCATGCCACAGGGGTGCCAGGCTCATGGGACCTCCAATCCATGGCACAGGGGTGCCAGGCTCCTGGGACCCTCAGTGCCTCTCCAAGCCATGGCACAGTGATGCCAGGCTCCTGGGACCCTCAATGCCTCTCCAAGCCATGGCACAGGAGTGCCAGGCTCCTGGGACCCTCAGTGCCCCTCCCATCCATGGCACAGGGCTGCCAGGCTCCTGGGACCCTCAGTGCCCCTCCCAGCCATGGCACAGGGGTGCCAGGCTCCTGGACCCTCAGTGCCTCTCCAAGCCATGCCACAGTGGTGCCAGGCTCCTGGGACCCTCAGTGCCCCTCCAATCCATGGCACAGGGCTGCCAGGCTCCTGGGACCCTCAGTGCCCCTCCAAGCCATGCCACAGGGGTGCCAGGCTCCTGGGACCTCCAATCCCTCTCCAATCCATGGCACAGTGGTGCCAGGCTCCTGGGACCCTCAGTGCCCCTCCAATCCATGCCACAGTGGTGCCAGGCTCCTGGGACCTCATGCCTGCAATCCATGCCACAGGGGTGCCAGGCTCCTGGGACCCTCAGTGCCCCCTCCAAGCCATGGCACAGGGGTGCCAGACTCCTGGGACCCTCAGTGCCCCTCCAAGCCATGGCACAGGGATGCCAGGCTCCTGGGACCCTCAGTGCCCCTCCCAGCCATGCCACAGGGGTGCCAGGCTCCTGGGACGCTCAGTGCCCCTCCCAGCCATGCCACAGTGGTGCCAGGCTCATGGAACCTCCAGTGCCTCTCCAAGCCATGCCACAGTGATGCCAGGCTCCTGGGACCTCCAATCCCTCTCCCAGCCATGCCACAGGGGTGCCAGGCTCCTGGGATCTTCTCTCCCTCTCCAAGCCACGGCACAGTGATGCCAGGCTCCTGGAACCTCCAGCCCCTCTCCCAGCCATGCCACAGGGGTGCCAGGCTCCTGGACCCTCAGGGTTCTCCTGCTGCCAGCTCCATGATAAACCTGGCCCTGCCTGCTCTACAAAACTCTCCATTTGCCAAGCTGCAAGCAGCATGACCTGGTGGCTCCTTTCTTCCACACAAGGCTTCCAAATACATGTGAATTGTACACAAGTGACTGTAACCACACCAAAAGGAGACACAAATTAACACTGGGACAAACAGCTGGCAGGATAAAGGCTTCATTAGCACAAATGGAACCCCAGTGGATGATAGAGCTGTGCTGCACTGACCAAAGGCTCCCTTATGAGAATTCACAGCAAGTTAACACCACTGAGCCTATCCTTACCAAGCATGATCACAGTACGTGATAGGAATTCCAAGCTAACTTTCTAATACACAAGTCTTACTTGGTCTCTAAACCCATTTTGTCTGACCTGAGAAATCAGAATCAGCAGTTTTAGTGTCTCATGGTACCATTACACCACAGCATGTATAGGGCACAGAAACACCACACACACACACACAAGATACAGACCCTGTATGGCCAGAAGTGTAGGCAGTTTGCATCACATGCATGAGTACACAAAATATCAAGTGTTATGTGCACAAATGCATATCAATGTTACCATAAGCCTTCAGTAATAGCCTCTGTCTCCAGGCAACCCAGCAGTGTTGATGAAGCCCCAGCTGAGAGCAGGCAGGGAAGGGACCCCCAGGACTGAGGCACCAGCAGAACTCACTCTGTATCAATACCTGTGCACTGTTCATCATACAGCAGTGACAGATAATAAACACCACAGGGCAGCACAGTCACCTCACACAAAGCCATGACTGGATTACACCCCTGCTCCTGCAATTTACTGATGTTCTCCAGGAATTTCTTGTTCAGACAGAGAAGGATGCAGTTTCTTTTGACACTGCATGTTTTGGTTGCATCAGATTGCAACTACTGCACAACATTCTGAGTCCCCCGTGCTCCAGGAACTCCCAGCCCCTTTATTGATGATGGAGCAATCCTTGCTGTCACTTCTCTATCTGCTGCTTCACTCCAATACCCTGCTGTTATCCTGCAGTGCCCTAGATGAAGTAGCTGATTTGGGAAGGTAGCAAAGCAATTTTTTCCCTGTAAGCATTGATATATAGCTCACAAAGGTTCTCACCCAGCACAGCTACAGTCCCATTTGTCACCAGTGAGCTTGCCTAGAACTAGAGCAGGAAGCATTCATCAAGGAGAGGGCTCAGAGGGTAGGAACCTCCACAAGGTCTTATCACATCTGGAAGCTTTAACTAAGCTGTTAAAGCTTTCAGGAAATGTTCTGGCCTGGACTTTTTTCAATGGGAGATGACTCACTGAGAAATGCAGCAGAATGGCCTTCCTCCACAACTATTTTTTTCCCATGGTTTTATTAAACTGTCATAATACCATATGTGACTATTTTACTTGCTTCTTTTCTGAGGTTTTAAAACTAGAAGAGATTTGGGGATGTTTATTGGATTGAAAACTTGTTTCATTCTCTGCCTTAGTGGTCGTAGGCTACTCACAAACAGCCTAAGTAAATTCTTACTGCTGGCAGATCACTTCATACAGGGTCCACAACCAATTCCACTGATACAGTTTATCAGACAACAAACAACTCTTTCACATTTAGCCTGTTTGAGTCATCTTTTTATGTAAGTGATCATGCCAGAACATATCACAGCTGCCACAAGAGCTCGGGATCTCTTCTCTGGTATCAGCTGAAGTTCCTTCCCCAGGTACAAGTTTCTCTTCATTTCAAGCAGAACACAGTTCAGTTTTCCTAGATTTATTATCATGAAAGATGGGAAATCATCAACAATAAAGAGGTACAGGACTCATATAAGGCAGTCTTGTTCCACCTGCTCTTTCCTCACAGATTATATAGTCAATAAATCTTCATGGCCTTTGCCCCTGTTTTTCTGTCAAATTCCAGGTAAACTCTTTTAAATATTAATTATAACTACTTCTGAAATATTTGAAGTCATGTACTTGTGGTTTTTCTAGTTAAAGCAGAATGAAGGGGCTCAGTGCAGCCCCTGCAGCCCAGGATGCTCCCAGGGAATGTGAAGTGTCTCCAAGCTCAGCCACGTCCCGCTGACGTGGGGAACGAGCGTCACTCAAGCAGCAGCCCTGAAGTGCTAATCCATCAAGCAAGCTGATTAGCATTACCCATTTCAGCAATGTTAGCAGCAGGGCTTGTTTCCACTGTTTGCAGCTGAAACTGCAAAATGAGCTGGTTTCAAGTATTTATCATGGACAATCCCCCCCCCCACTTTTTTTTTCTGTATATCAATTTAAGGTTTTTAATTTTGTTTTCTGCATACCTTGCAAACACTTCCAAAACAGAAACTCAGAGCAAGAAAGAAGCAGCCATTAAGCCCTTGAGCTCTGAACTGAATGTTAATGCATTATGTGTGATAGATTTAATACAGAACTGAGAATAAATGACTTCCAGCAGCTGCACTCTGGACCTATAAATTGCTGTGAGTACTACAAAATCCATACAGAGGAAGAACAACTCTATAATTTACAGCATCAGTGCCTGTCAAAAAATGCTGCAAATACAGAACTTGATTTCTTCCTTTTAACATTCCTATTAAAATTAGAATTATCCTTACATAGATTCCATTTAGATTAGAAATTTTACTCATCTTCCCTGGTGGCACATCAATGCAGAACACCATTTAATTCTTACTACTGTTAAACTCAATTCAAAAAACATAAACACCAAAAGAGTTTGATAAAATAAACAGGTAACAAGCTAAGGATTAGCTTGTGTTTTACACTGCAAATGGTTTGGGAAGGTGAGGAAAGGGCAGCACTCTGGGGAGACAGTTTATCCTGCACAGCCACACAAACCCAGAGCAGCAAATCTCAGGGGCCAAGGTGTGCACTGCTGGATTCTCCTCAAGCTGCATCCTCACCAGCAGCACTGACAGGCTCCATTCCCACAGTCCTGCTTTGGATTCTGCAGCCCCTTCACAGCACAGTGAGCAGCCTGAGAGTTTGACCCAATGTACTGTAATACAGAACAGCAGCCATAAAAATGGAATAAACTGGAACCAGTACCTGCAAACTGCACAATGTCATTCATTTTATGGAAACATTTCTAAGTTCTGGTTCCAAATTCACATATCCACCCAAGAGCTATAAATGGTTGCTAATTTGTGGGCACCAAACAAGGCATTGTTAAGGGATGAACCAGATCTGAGTTTTTCACTAAGGAAGTACTCCATCAGCTTGTGCATGCAAATCAGCAAAGGGGAAAAACTTCTCACATTTTCCAGTCAACAGACACTGTAACAGTGGTTTTTATTAAAACAAACACACACACACCAAAACTAACACCATTCTTAACACAAGTAATTTCAAAACCCATGGACCACAAGGATTCTGTTTTGCTGAAGACATTACAAACAGCTCCAGGACTGAGATCAGCATGGGACTGCATTGCTGGTACATTTATTGCCTTCAGAGACTACTGTCTGTTAACAGTGGTTTAAACCTCCAACTTAAATTATAAGTCAGCTTCAAACTTTTACAGTTGAACTGACCCAAGTTTTACAGTTTAATTGAGTCAATGACTTCCAGGTCTCCCCAAAGTGCATTTTTTATGTGGCAGTAAAGTTGGTAAAGGCTGTTTTCCTGATCTCTAAATAGGTAAGAAATAAGGTGTTCAAGTCCCATGAAAAAATCCAGCTGAAGTATACTGGTATGAAATAAGGCATTTAATTACAATTTTTGTGGCACGAAGTCAGAAGTTTCAATAGATAATTTCCATTTTCCTAAACTGAATGCCCTGTCAGAGGTTCAGTCACATGAAAGCCCTTCAATCCAGACAGAACTCAGCTTTACCCCTGTGTCAGACACACAACACTAAAAACAAAGCCTGTTTGTAAGTATTACCTCACATGGCATTATTTTCATAGATCTCTCCTCCATCCCCTCTCCACACAGAATTTCAAATTCCAGTAAAGTTTGGAGAAACTTAATAAAGAAAAAATTGCAGGTGAGAAATTAAGTCTGAAAAAAACCTGGCTTACTTGGCACTGACTTGTGTAACATTTTCCATTACAAAACCCCTACTTTCACCTGTTCCTAATTCTGACAAATTAATAGGTTAGGCTAAAACTTCTCCCATCAGATCTTTGAAGAGGGCTGTTGATTCTTCCTTACCTGATGGGTTTTTTGTTCAGAGAAAACATGGTTTCAAGCACTTCCAGGTTAAAGGCTAAGGAAAGCATTCTCCCCATGTTAATAAAGCCTGAGCAGCATTTTCTGGAGAAATACACTATTTGCAAGTTTTTTGGAACAGCTGAATTAAGATTTGCTTCCTTTGATATCATGTGAAGTTGAAATAGTAACAATAAATACAAAGCACAAAACACTCCAGAGGAATGGTCAGAGAGAAGAAAACTCAGGATCCGTGGTCCTGGGGGCTGCTCTGACAGGATACACGAGGTGAAGGAGCAGAAACAGCATCCCCAGCTCTTCCCTATTTGTGTTGTCCAACTGAGAACACTTCTTAACTTTAACTCTGTGTCAGAAACTCAATGTGAAAAAGCAATTTTCTCTAAATTGGTTTTAAAAACTCTTCTTAAAGAAAGTAAGTTATTCCTCCCTACTAATTATAAGCCTTGGTATTGAAGCAATCACATACTATTCTTCCAATTACTCACTCAGTGCTAAGCTTGGCTATTTGGCACAGAATTAAAGCAAAATTGTACAGAATTAAAGCAATTCTCTTTAATTGCCACATTAAAGTCTTTGGAGGCCTGATGGTTTTCAGCCTGCAAGCTCTTCTATTTCTTCTGCCTGCATGCCACCAAAGCCCATTCACCACCAGCAGGCACATTTCTGACCCCTCCCCTGATGCTTTACAGTCCTGGCAAAGCTTGCCCGGTGCTGAGTGCCTGCAAAGAGCCCCTGGCTGCTCCTCCTGGGCAGCTCTGGGGCAGGAGAGGCTCCACACTGATGGGGGCACATCCACAGCAGCAGCAGCTGCTGCTCTCTCACCACACACTGCCCAACAAAGGGATTTCCTCCAGCCCTCCCAGACTGCCCACATGCACCAGAGAGGAAGAGACTGAATGTCAGACCTTGCATCCAAATCACATCAGAGGAAGCAAAAATTGAGGGGAAAAATACTTCATGGCCTTTGCCCCTGTTCTTCCGTCAAACTCCAGGGAAACTCTTTTTAATACTCATTAGAAGTACTTTTGAAATATTTAAAATAACATACTTTTTTTTTTTCCTAATTAAAAAAACCCACAACCAAAGCAAGCTGAATGAAGTGACGGAACCAAGTGGCAGCTCCCTGCAGCCCAGGATGCACCCAGCCCACAGGGCAGGGAATTTGAGGTGTCTCCAAGGCTGCCGTGGGGAAGAGATAAGGAGGAAGAGAACGTGGCTGGAAGGTCAGTGACAGAGCAGGAATGTTGAAGGGAAGAGGCAGGGGACTCCTTAAGGCACCAAGCAGAAGAGCAGTAACGTGGCCACCATGGCCTGGGCAGCCCCTCTGGGGCACGGGGAGCACAGCAGCCCCTCCTGCCCAGGAGGACAAAGCCATTCCATCCCCCAAGCCACAGAATAGAGCTCAGTTTGTCTGTCCCACCTCCCTCTCCAGCTGTGAAGAGGGAAAAAAATTCCCTCTACATTTGGTAGACAGGAACAGTGTGGAGATCTTGGTTTAAGCATGGCTTACAGAAAGAGGCCATGAAGGTATTCAGCTAAGGGAAAAAGCAGCTTTTCTCAGGCTTGATCTTGTAAATAATTAGGTTCTCAGATACTTTTTATATAAACAACAAGATTCTCAGACCCTTCTGTCCTTGGCTGCTACTGGGAACAGACGGCCAGTCTGGGAATAGATAGGAAGGTTTTGAGAACCTTTCATATCATGGTGAGAACACTGATCTTGGTTTCAGTAAACTAACTTCAGGTATTGTAAACAAAAGGAGGAGCTGAAGTTTTCTCTACAGCCTGTCAGGAGCTCAGATTTTGCAATATGCATGAACTTAATTAACACTGTTATAAAAAGTGACTGATGGAGTGAATGAAACGGAGTCAGATGCGAAATCAACGAAGGTGGTCGCTCCCTCACTTCGACAGAACAGAGGTGAGCACCCAGCACTGAAACTTCTCCCAGAGGATAAGCCTGTGGTTTAGATCTCACCTAGGAAGGCCCCATTAGCAAAACAAGGCTAAGAAAATCAGCCTGTGCAGTATCAGATTTCCCAAGAACAAATAATTTCTCACATGCAGGATTTAAATACTTAATTTTTCCCCATTTCATAATGGGAAAAATCAACTTCATGCTCAAGGACTTTGTGCTACTGGGAGCTTCTCACAAGCAGCCACTCCTGTGAGATGAATCCCACGTTACCAATGATCCCATCATTCTCCAGTGTCACAATCTGTTAAACACAGATTAAATCAAAAACCTTCTCAGGCCAAGTGGGAAGTACTACATGAGCCTTTGCAAAAAATGTGAATAAACAAGCACAACATAAACACCAGCAGTCTTCTTCTGTATTTCTGGATCTGCTCTTTTAAGAGTTGACTTAGACATTTCTTTCATTGACTAGCTAAGTATTGCTCAATTAGTTTAAATGTAATTACTTTCCTCTCATTACAGCATCAAGTCTCTTGTTGGCAGCACACCCACAAATTCCAAGGTTTACAAGTATCTACATTGCTTTTCACTTACAATTCTGGACAAGTGCTGTAATTTCTTGGCTTGCTGAGACATATCATCTTATAGTTTCAGGACTGTGAATTCCATTTCTATAAAAACTGCAGGAGAGTTCTTTTGTCTTGTAAAGTTTATTTAACATGAAAATAACCTTTCTGAAATGTTTCCTTTCTTCTAGATCATTCTTGTGACATATTAATGCAGCACTAAAACTTTTTTCATAAGACAATACCTCACTGTTAAAATGATAAATCACACTCAATGACTACCTAATCAATTTAGTTTTTAGAGTATTATTAGAACATCGTTTCTGAAAAGTGAACAGAATTTTTAAAAAGTGCAATCCTTCAGAGACCTGATCTTCAAAACTAAGAAGCATAACTGCCACCTGAAAGGGAACAAATCTTTTGTATTTCATTATAATAGTCAATTTTTGCACAATATTGAAGACATCATTCTTGCTCAGGGAGAAAGTTCCACCACTTCTAATATAAATTTCTTTCAGCAGCAATGTGAGATGAGCTGTGTATTTTCAAAGTTTCCTGGATGTCCTCTCACAGTGGATTTGAAGTGTGTGGCGCCCTCGGAGCGAATGCTGCAGAATCAGAGGGAGGGCAGAGGTGGAGGGCTGTGGGACTGAGAGCAGCAGGCAGGGCCCAGCCCCAGCACTGGAACCCAGAGGAGGGACACAGGGATCTGCAGCACCTCATGGCCTTCACAGCAAGGGAAACGTGGCAAGGAGCACACCAACATGGCAGCAGGGGAACCATCACCCCAGCCACACACTCAGCAGCAGGCCAGGGGGAGACAGGAATGGAAAGGAGGGAGCAGGAAAGGGCTGGGACTGCAGCAGTCCTTGCTAAAGAAGGCTTGCTAAACACACGTGACATTCTCAGCATGTCACTGATGGCAACAAAAATAAATGTAACACTCCTTTTCACATGACAGAAATGGAAGAAGAGCAGCTGGCACAGGAGCACCCGATGGAGAAGGAAGGACCCAAAGAGAAGGGCAGGCAGGCAGCTCTGCCAGCCCCCAGCCTGCCTGGAGCCTCCCCTGGGCACGGAGCACTCACCCCCAGCCTGGGACAGGGCTGGGGAAAGGGCAGCACCTGGGCCCCACAACACCCCACAGCCACCCTCCTAACATCCCACAGCCCTTCCCTCCCCTTCCCTTCCCTTCCCTTCCCTTCCCTTCCCTTCCCTTCCCTTCCCTTCCCTTCCCTTCCCTTCCCTTCCCTTCCCTTCCCTTCCCTTCCCTTCCCCTTCCTTCCCTCCCTTCCCTCCCCTCCCCTCCCTCCCCTCCCTTCCCTTCCCTTCCCTTCCCTTCCCTTCCCTTCCCTTCCCTTCCCTTCCCTTCCCTTCCCTTCCCTTCCCTTCCCTTCCCTTCCCTTCCCTTCCCTTCCCTCCAAGCATTTCTCACTCTAAGCCACCACCAGTAAAGCTACTCCTATCTCATTCTAAGCCATAGGTACTTCCTGCCATTGGTCTTGGGTTTTTTTAGAGAGTTTTTTTATTCTACTTGAGCCTTTTCTGTCATTTTAGATTGCGTTGCTTGGGTGTTTTAGAAACCATCCTCTGAAACCAAAGAAATCTGTTTCGAAATTGCCCAAGTCTTCAATGTCATTTTAATGTTCTTCATCATGCATTCTCTCTACAGAATTATCACCAAACTGGAAACTTTATTAGTTAAGTGTAGCATGGAAAACATTCTCCTGTTGAAGTGGCAGTCATACACTAACAGCAACAACAAGAAAAAAACCACCCAAAAAAGCCATTTAACAAGTGCATACACCTGCATTCTGTATACTTCTTACAGCACCCACACAGCAGCTGTGGCATGTCTGTTATTAACTATTTTTTCCTGCTTCTTAGACACTCTTCTTCCAACTTAGACAAAAATAATTTGTCCTTGTTAAGCAGTCACAGAATGACAACTTCTAGATTTAAAATTAGTCTCATCAATCACTTCAGCACAAAAAAATGCCCCAAATTCAAAACATTTGAAATTCTATTGAGCAGTGTATTAAACAGCTAGCCCTGAAAACTCAGGTTTGTGAAAGTCACTGAAGTGTGTTCACATCTGCTGCTGATTCAGCCTGTTAATGCCACAGTAATAGAAAACTGCCAAAAAGCCAACCACATAATAACAGTTGCCCTAGAAAACAATTTTGGTAATTACAGTCTTCTCAGATAATCAAGTAAAAAGCAATTTACAATCTCTATAAGATGATTTTTTCCTAGCATAACAAAATTATTTCCATATAGCACTTGGATGTTGCATTCAATGGGTGCTACATTGCAAGAAACTTCCTGATCATTCATGACCATTTACAGTAATTACACAATAAGCAGCAAAACAAAAATACACATTTTATCTGAGCTGGCCCAAGTGGCAGTTCCAGTAAGTGACAAGAACAGTGGTGTAAGTGCATCTACATGCCAGAGAAAAGACAACCAGCATGGGAAAACTCCATAGCAATCCTTCTGGGAGGGGGAAACCCAGACTGAAACAATGCCTGCCTTGCTCCATGTTTCCCCAGGTTTCACTTCTCAATGTTCTTCACTGCTATAAAACAGGAGAAAATGAGAACTTCAGAGGATAAATCAGCAAAATAAGTTTTAGCTACTTTTGATGTGAAAAAAGCCCTGCTTCAAAAATGCATTCATTCACCTCTTAAAGAGAACAAAGCCAAAAGATGAATGTGACTGCTGTCCTGCTCCGTATCAACACACAACCAATGTCCTGGCCTGCTGGTCCCTGCCAAGCTCAGCTCCCACAGCCAGGGCACCAGTCCAGGAGAAGCTGAACAGGGTGACTGAGCTTTAAACAACACCAGCCACAGCATGACCTTCAAACGAGGATTCATTTATCTCCAAACAACTCACCCAAACCTTACCATTAGGTTAAGCAATAATTTATTTGGCAGCTCCTCTCCAGGGAGAGGTACAGAATTTTCCCACAGACTATCTATCTATCCATTAAGACTGGGGAAAACTCTTCCAAAGCCATTAAAACTCGTTCTTTTCTTTCTGTAAGGAGCATTTTTTTAAGAAATACCTCCTGTAAGATAACAAAGGGGCCTGATTCATGAGGTACTTTGTGCCCACTCACTACTGAGATCAGCTCTTAGTCAGGCTCTGATTCAGCACAGGCCCACAGAGGTGACTCTGGAGACACAGTGGCACCACCAGCCCCCGTGGCACCACAGACAGCCCTGCTGCTTCATTCAAAATAATTCTGATGATTGGCACACTAATAAATGGGCACACAGAGAACAGCTGTTATGTGGCATCTCTAATCATCAGAAAAAAAAGTCAGATTGGAACCTCTGGCCTTCAAACAGGCCATACACTGCTATCAAATCCTTGGAATGCACAGTTCATCAGATACCATATGTCAAAAGTCAAATACCCTAATAAAGTCTTCCTAGTCAGTAATGAATCCTAAAAGAAAATTCATTCTATCACTTAGATGGATTCCTCAGAATTTTCCACATTCTTCTATTTTAGAAAAGGTTAATTTATTTTTTTAAATAAAGGGATGCAAGGCTTCAAATTGATAGCTGGCACAAAGCACAAAGCAAACAGCTCATTAGAAATACCACAGGTAACGAGCTTATCATCTTTCTGTTGTTCAGTCAATAAAGAAAAACAGACATTTAACTGAAATGAATAGAAGGCATTAGCTTTTCATGAGCAGACAATTCATGATACCAGTCATGAGAAAGCCAAGAACCAAATGATCACAATATGGTGTAGTTAACACAGCCAACAACTCAAAGCAGCCTGTCTTGTATATGAAAAAAACCCCAAAAAACAAACAGAAATAGTCAAAATTCAACTGCCTTATTTTCCACTTTCCACACGAGTGCTCTGGATCTCCAGTTCTCACAGCCAGAGATTCCTTTTTTGTCAGGATTATGGTTGTATACACTTGCACCAACAGCTTAACTTCTGTAGGACTCACTAACTCTGTAAACCCTTCTGATACCGCTTTGCTTGCAGTTAAAGGAGGATAAGAGTGTTAGGATAATAGCTATACATAACTACTTCTCTATTTATGCCATCCACAGTTCTCTAAATCACATGGATGTGTGCTTTGAAGAATATTATACTTTTGTATTTGCAGTTTACTATCACAGTAAAGGTCAAATGGAGAAGCTACAGTTGACTGAATTACATTATGCTACTGCTTCATTAAGAAGTCTGATGCACAGTCATGTTTTAATGAATTACTCACACTATTAAATCATTAAAGAAAAAAAAAGCCTTACTATACTCAGAAATATTCCAATGGGTAACAAGTTGAAAAAAACACATTTAGTAACTCATTTCATCTTCACTGTAAGCCAGAGAATTTCTGAACAGTTCCATTTTCTCAGTTTCACTATCAAAAATATTTGCTAAGGACAGTCAGTAAAAACATTTAATTTGTTGCAGCAGCTTCAGTGCCAAGCAAAACCTGATATGAATGAATAAACAGGTGAAGTCCACAGAGGAGGAGTGCCATTATAAATCAGGCTAAGTACAAATAATGAAGCTACTTCATCCAGGAGACACCAACACTTGCTTATACAAAGATACAGAACTCTCCCTTGCTGTTGCTGCTGTACAATTGAGACATAAACTTTAAGGAATTTAGAGATTTTAGAGGAGCTAAGATTGTAGTTAGAGATAAGCCTTATTGGAGTTAATTAAAATAAATGGGTAGGCCTTGACGAAGTTAAGAGTTAGTAGGTAACTAATAATTGATTGCTTGTCAACACAATGTTTGGTGAGCTTGATTTATAATAAAGAATACAGAAACTGATAAATAGCTTTTGGGAACATCAGACAATTTCAGCCTCCTCTGTTCTGAAACCAATTGAAGATGGGGAATGGGAGTTCTACCAAGGGTTCATTTGTCATATTTGCATTGGAAAGGTAGAAAGGTCAGAACGAGGAAGACTTCATTTACTTCCTCATTTTGGGACCCCTCCCCATGAAAGGGACCACCGACCCGTTTCAAGGAACAAACTACACATGCTTAATGGCTTCTGAACTAATTACCATACGAAGTGGGGAATGGGATGTACCAAAGCTATGAATATGTATTTGTATTTTGGGCATTCAATACTTGTACAGATAAAAGGACTCTGTAATCACCTGTAAATCACAGTGTGCATTTGGGAGCTATCCCACAATAAACACACACTTTCTTTGTTAGAGTTTTTGTGTGTCACAGTTGGATATCGATACCAGATCAATACCCATATTTTCAATAAATCCCAGTGATGGGATTGCCCTGAAAAGCAGAAGTTTTCTGCTGAGCAGCAGAAGCAGCACAGGCCCCAGCCCTGCTCTGCTCCCCCCAAGCCCCTTGCTGTTCAGGAGGAGCTGCAGCTCTGCACAAAGTGATTCCCAGGGGATGCACATCAGCCAGTACCCATCACACCTGGTCAGTCTGCACTGACCAATCCCTCTGGAAATGCCTCAGGGCCACCTCAGCTCAGCACCAGTGGGGCACCTTGGACACCCCCAGGTTTCCAGCTCCAAACCACGCTCAGCACAGCTCCCACCTGCTGCTGCCCCTGGCAGCTATACAACCACACACTCTTTTGTCTTCCAGTTGTGGTCACTTGGCTTCACCAGATCAATACCCATTTTTCAATAAATCCCAGTGATGGGATTGCACTGAAAAGCAGAAGTTTTCTGCTGAGCAGCAGAAGCAGCACATGCCCCAGCCCTGCCCTGCTCACCACCCCCAAGCTCCCTGTTGTTCAGGAGGAGCTGCAGCTCTGCACAAAGTGATTCCCAGGGGATGCACATCAGCCAGTACCCACCACACCAGAGCTGGGTGTGCTGCACCTTGGAGCTGGTCAGTCTGCACTGACCAATCCCTCTGGAAATGCCTCAGGGCCACCTCAGCTCAGCACCAGTGGGGCACCTTGGACAACCCCAGGTTTCCAGCTCCAAACCACGCTCAGCACAGCTCCCACCTGCTGCTGCCCCTGGGCAGATCAGGCCCACAGCTCTGTGCCCTCTCCAAAGGACAAGCTCTGCTTCTCCACCAGATCAATACCCATGTTTTCAATAAATCCCAATGATGGGATTGCCCTGAAAAGCAGAAGTTTTCTGCTGAGCAGCAGAAGCAGCACATGGCCCAGCCTTGCCCTGCTCACCACCCCCAAGCTCCCTGTTGTTCAGGAGGAGCTGCAGCTCTGCACAGTGATTCCCAGGGGATGCACATCAGCCAGTACCCATCACACCTGGTCAGTCTGCACTGACCAATCCCTCTGGAAATGCCTCAGGGCCACCTCAGCTCAGCACCAGTGGGGCACCTTGGACACCCGCAGGTTTCCAGCTCCAAACCAAGCTCAGCACAGCTCCCACCTGCTGCTGCCCCTGGGCAGATCAGGCCCACAGCTCTGTGCCCTCTCCAAAGGACGAGCTCTGCTTCTCCAGCAGGGACTGCTGCTCCTCCTGCAGCCCCAGCTGCTGCCCCCGTGAGCACAAAGCCTGTGGGTCACAGCTGCTGCTGCTTTGTCAGGCCGCACACCCCACGCACACAGGATGCCTTTGCACTCACACATTTCACTCTGCCACGGTACAGGTTTGCTCAGCTTTGTCCTTCAGCAAAATAAAAAGGATGCCCCTGGAGAAAGATGACTTGGCAAACATGGAGTGGCCTATGACAAACAGTCACACTGGGGGAAATTGAGAGAAAGAGACCAAATGGATTCATCATCAAAAATTTCCTTCCCTTCTCAGGAGAATGAAGGTACCCTACTCAAAACAGAATCTCTGTCAGATATTAGAACTAAATATAAAAGAGCAAGTCAAACACATAAAGAACAAAAATCAATACTAGCAAAACATTTTTAAAAAACTGAATTAACCACAGACACCAAACACTGCAAGGAAAGTTCTGGAAACATTGATAGAATAGGAGGAAGTTGAAGCAAATGCTGCAGCACTACAGGGAAATCTCTAGAGTCAGAGTCTTCTTTGAAAGATAAGAAGTTCAATGCATTTTTTTTTCCAGACATTACTTCAAAGATCAGTAGCAATCATAACTTAAAAACAAGAAAGAATATAAGAGTTCAGATTAATACTGGAAAAGAACACATTGACAAATACTTAAGACAAGCTGGTATGTTTCAAATTGCCTAAACCTGCTTGTTTCATCCCATCTTACCCTGATCAAGCAAGTGATTCACCGGAGACCCTGCTGGAATACTGATGAGGTAATTAGAGAACTAGGGGAAAATAATTTTTCCTTAAAGTGAAGATTCCACAAAAAGAGGAAAACAAGGAGGAGCAATGGAATAGAAGTCTAATTACAACTCTTAAAAGAAAAATCCACTGCAATCACAGAAAAAGGAAACTGAAAGTAAGTTACACTAATTTGGGCTGGCTCAGGCAATCTCCTTTCTTTCTCTAACAGCACCAGGGAGTGTGACTAAACGGAGATGGCAATAATGTATATAATTTTTCTAGCATGCCTCTTAACCCCATGGCAACTGAGGCTCAGGAAGCAGGTTCAAAGAACATGCTCTAAATGAAATCAGTGTAAGGATTGTACAAAAACATCATCAGGGAAAACATCCTGGAATAGATAATGAAGGACCACAATCAAATAGAAATATATATTAAATTAAGGCTCATCAGAACTTTTTCTGCAACTGGAAAATATCCTAAATATTCTCAACCAAGGTTATGAAGAAGAGAGAAAGCTGAAAGAGGAGAAGATTACAAAGGGCAAGATGAGAACTGCAATAGTCTCAATAACTAGCATAACCAAACCTGCACCTAAAAGCAACTTAAAAACATACATTCCAACATGCACAAATGTCTATACTCAAATTGGAAGAAACAAACTGCCAGCTATATTGCAGTCCTACAAAAGAACCACAACAGAGAATTCACATCTTAATGGAAACATGTAGCTCTGTTTTAAATCCATCTCCAATTCTGCCTGAAACAAACAGCATTGAAGAGAAGTGAATTAATAGATTGCAGCCTGTAGAAACATCTGGTTACCTTTCATCATCTTTAACAATGATAAATCCACAGCTGAATTGATGTGGAACAGTTGTGGGCACTACAAACCCTGCTCTTTGCTGCTGTGAAAAACTCTTTCCAAAACAAGAGGGGAAGAGAGCACTGGACACACACAAAGGTCCTCAAAAAAGAGCACTTGTATTTAAAGAAATTAAGAAACTGAGGCTGCAAAGTAAAAATTTACAGAAATTGTGGATCATTTTGAGTATATAAAAAGGAATTGAATCATCTGTTCTCTGTGGACAGGAGAAAAGAAAAAAAAACCCACATTATTTAAATGGAAGGAAGAAAAACAAATAAAGGGGAAATACTTTAACAAGAAGGATAGTGAAATACCAGTACAGATTGCACTGAGAAGTTGCAGCACACATAGGGACAGACATTCTACAGAAAAAACCCAACTGCTGGAATTGCTCTCTCACATATAGTTCTGGTTTGGGATACATGGATTCTGGAGAACTTCCTGTGCTCCTTTCTCACCTACTTTTCTGATTCTATGAACACACATTTTGAAACATAACAAATATCACAACTCTCCACCAGACTAAGCAAAAAGAGATTTCACAACTAGTACAGAAGGAAATGTGTCTGACTAACAGAAGAGTGTTACAAAGGCATAAAGAGGTTTTCATTATAGGTCAGTAAACCAATCTCAGTTATTCTGGTTGTGACCACAGCAAGCCTTGTAGAGACTTGTGTAAAAATATCAGGTACATTGTCAGAACAAGCCAGAAGCACACAGGGTCTGTGCTTTGTGCTTCTGCTCTGCTCTGCAGACACACACAGCTTTGAGGCTAAAAAGAGCCCAGCACATGAGTTCTGCTCAATGCAGCAACTTACACAGCACTACATTAAATGCTGCAAGACACAGCAACTAAAACTAATCTCATGAGTAAGCTGCTGGTGAAGTACAATAATCTCAACAGAAGACATTAAAAACAATCACTTACTAAACATACATGTTCTTTTCATTCACTGTGCCTGAGCAAGCTCCTAAACTACAGTACAAACTAACACAGACTGCAGTGCCTGTGTTTTGGGTCCAGGCCTTAGGCATCCTCATTTCAGCAGTGCTCACATCTCAGATCTGTTGGAAATTGGGAATTATTCCACAGAGCACCTGCAATGATTCTACTGTACTGGAAGGGGTTACTGGAAAGCCTGAACACTCCTCCTGTGCAGGGCAACAGTGCAGAGATGTCTGCACCAGGCCTGGCCCAGGGAAATCCAGTGCACAGCACACACAGAGGAGAAAGAACTCTCCCTCAGAGTGAACCCAACTCTCCCTCACAGTGAACTCAACTCTCCCTGCACAGTGAACTCAACTCTCCCTCACAGTGAACCCAACTCTCCCTCACAGTGAACCCAACTCTCCCTCACAGTGAACCCAACTCTCCCTCAGAGTGAACTCAACTCTCCCTCACAGTGAACTCAACTCTCCCTCACAGTGAACCCAACTCTCCCTGCACAGTGAACTCAACTCTCCCTCAGAGTGAACTCAACTCTCCCTGCACAGTGAACTCAACTCTCCCTCACAGTGAACTCAACTCTCCCTCACACTGAACCAACCCTCCCTGCACAGTGAACTCAACTCTCCCTGCACAGTGAACTCAACCCTCCCTCAGAGTGAACTCAACTCTCCCTGCACAGTGAACCCAACTCTCCCTGCACAGTGAACTCAACTCTCCCTCACAGTGAACCCAACTCTCCCTGCACAGTGAACCCAACTCTCCCTGCACAGTGAACTCATCTCTCCCTCACAGTGAACTCAATTCTCCCTCAGAGTGAACCCAACTCTCCTGCACAGTGAACCAACTCTCCCTTGCACAGTGAATCCAACTCTCCCTCCACAGTGAACAATCTCCCTCACAGTGAACTCAACTCTCCCTGCACTGTGAACTCAACTCTCCCTCACAGAGAACTCAACTCTCCCTGCACAGTGAACTCAACTCTCCCTCACAGTGAACTCAACTCTCCCTCACAGTGAACCCAACTCTCCCTCACAGTGAACTCAACTCTCCCTCAGAGTGAACTCAACTCTCCCTCACAGTGAACTCAACTCTCCCTCACAGTGAACTCAACTCTCCCTCACAGTGAACTCAACTCTCCCTCACAGTGAACTCAACTCTCCCTCACAGTGAACTCAACTCTCCCTCACACTGAACTCAACTCTCCCTCACAGTGAACTCAACTCTCCCTCACAGTGAACTCAACTCTCCCTCACAGTGAACTCAACTCTCCCTCACAGTGAACCCAACTCTCCCTCAGAGTGAACTCAACTCTCCCTCACAGTGAACCCAACTCTCCCTCACAGTGAGCCCCAGCAGCACTCTCAGCATGGTGCTGTGCTTGTGCCTGGCCCAGAACAACCCCTGCAGACACTGAGCATTCACACCCTGGGCTCTCTCACTAAGATCAGGGGGGCAGGACAGGAAATCCAGCTGGCTCAGCCTTGTGCTGATGCAGCTGCGTATTTCTGGGATTGCTGACCATCTCTGCACAAGTGCACACACACATGACAGCTTGAACCATCTCTCTTGGGAGGTGTGCCAACCACCTTCCTTTGCTTAGTTGTGCTTCAATCTCTTGATTTCCTCCCACATGTGAAAACCATTCCATAGAGTTTGTGTCCCTGAAATAGGAATTCCAGAATTTTTACCAAAATATATGCAGCAGTGTTTGCTTAAAGGTATATTTATTTTTTTCATAGAACCTGTGAAAAATAATGGCTCATAGTGGTATTCATTTTATTGTTAATAGTAATAATTTAGTGATGTATCTTCCAACCTTTCACATAACCTGTTCAAAAGCTACTACTCATATTCTGGAATCTGTAATATTACAATTCTCAAGCTTAGCTCCAAACACTCTATCAGGCCTAAGAGCTTCTCAAACATTCCTGAACACATCTCAAAACTTATGACTGAAAAACCTCTTGAAAAACACTGCTTCCAACAGTTCCATGAATCAGGTGCATATCCTGGCACAGCTTTGCACACCACTGATGCACAGCATCTTTACACATCACAAGAGTGCTGTAATTAGTGCTCTACAAACTGAAAAGCAGCACAGAGACCTGGTTAAACATCAGCAGGGAAATTATTTAGCTAAATGTTAAAGGTTGCATAGAATTCAACAGGCATCCATGCCCATCAAGTGGTGCCTTTTCTCCCTCACTGATTAAAATGATGTGCCTCTGATGAGCCTCTGCCATCATCTGCCATCATCCCTCCTCTCCAATTTCCTCATCTGAGAGCCCTTTCTTTGCTTGCTTTATTGGTCTTGTGAGTAAGCAGGCAAATCACAGACACTGCATTAATCTGTTTGAAGGGCAGCACAGGTCTCACAACCCTCTCCCTGCAAGCCTCTACCACACAATGTTTACAATAATCTGTTATTATGCTCAGACCACCCTGGGTCCTTTTTAACAACACTAAACCAGTAATCACCCTGAAATATCTCCTCTGACAGCACACCTGGGTCACAGCCAGGGCAGCTTTGCATTTAGTGATTGTGAGGCCTCTCACCATTACTTTCTTGCAAACAGAGTCCTTGAGCAGGGTTTAGGCTCAGGAGCTGCTTTACTGACACTGAGGAGCCCCAGTCATAATTCATGACACCTTCTAATGCTCAAATACAACATTTCTCAAGCATCTCCCTGCTCCCCAGTTTCACAGCCATCCATAAAGCCAGATCAATCCATATGTCTCCCATTTTCCATCACCACAGCAACTTGAAAGTAGACAAAGGGGAGGACAGTTAAATCACTTAACATGCATTTCTTCACAATGTGTCTGAATAAATCAGCATGACAGTATAAAAGTGACTGCTTTTTCAAAATTACATGTGGAACCATGGAGGGCTAAGACTCAGAGCATTCAATATATTTTGTTTTCTATTTCATGTTTACAGTGACAGTTTCATTTTTTGGAAACTCTGGGAAGACCACTAAATTGCCATAAATACTGACATACTGTTTGCACTAAGATCTGAATAGCTGTTCAACTCTTTTGCTCCTTATTTGGTTGTGCAGCAGTTGATTTTGTAAACCCTGTGCTAAATGTGAAAACCTGTGTTCCTAATGTGAACCCCTCAGATTCCTGAAGTGATTTTCAGAGAGCTTTTCCCAGTTTGGGAGTCAGCCCCCCAGGCTCACATTTCCATGGCACAGGCTCTCTATATCCCTGTGAATTCTGTTTTCTCCTGTGCAGGGCAGCACTGCAGGTGCTGCTGAGCTCACATGGAACAGGCTGACCCTGGGGGACAGCCAGGCTTCACTGCAGCACTCACCAAATGTGCATTTTGGGAAGAGAGAAACACCAAATCCAGCCTTGGGAACACCCCAAAATGTGCATTTGGGAAGAGAGAAACACCAAATCCAGCCTTGGGAACACCCCAAAATGTGCATTTTGGGAAGAGAGAAACACCAAATCCAGCCTTGGGAACACCCCACTCTTCAGCACCCCAGCCCTGCCTTCCACACAGAAATCACAGCTCATTTAAAGGCCCTGAAGCTCTCCTCACTTTTGCACACAACCCCCAGCCCACCAGAAAGTAGGAAAGAACTCTTCAGAAAAGGCAAGACTGGTTGCAAAGACTGAGAGCTGAAAATCCTAAAATTAAAGCTTCAAATAAGTTATTGTTGCAATTGTGAAAATTCTGAGACAAATTTTGAGCTGAGAAAGAACAAGCTTTCACACATCTCTACACATTTCATAAACAACAGTCACTGCTCAGCAGTCTGTCGCTTGCAGTCTTCCTTCCTTTTCTCTTTTTTTTATAATTATTTAAAAAATTATTTCCCTAATTTCCTCAATACCTCCCTACAGAGGTAAGGAACAGCTTTAAAGGAACACATTTAAAATACTTGTGCTGGCACCCTGGCCCCATCAGAGCTTCAGCACTGACTGAAATAAAAAATGCACTTTAAATATCATTTATGAAGGAAAATACTTGTTGGTCACAAGGACATTTTGCAAAAGAAAAGAAAAAGGCCAAGACTGCTTTCTTCTGCCTGACTGTAAGAAATTCCAGCATGTGTGAAGCCTGCCCAGTCAAACAAAAAGCAGAAATGTCTGCAGCACTACTGAGCTGGCATTTCAATTAAAAAAATTACTCCTACAAATATAAAATCAAAAAACTCTCTAGAAAATAATGATTCCAGTTAACCTACACACAGTTTCAGTCCTACCCCTTCAATTATGACACAACACAATTTCAAATCCCTCCAACAGCCTTACTTTGATATTACACCTCAAGCTTAAATCAGTATGTTACAGCAGCAGAATAAACACCACATTCCATCTTGAGTGCTAAGATCAAGAGTTAGGAAAAGAAATAGAAGGTTTTTGACATTGTTTTGGAAATCTTTCAGTAAATAATGGAAAATACACCTCCTAATTAGTTCACTGAATGTTAGATTCCTTGAAAACTTTGTAAATAAGATAAAATTTATGTTCAGTAAGGTAACCAGAAAGGTCTCCTTAGTAAGGAGATAAGCTTTGATCAGCTGCAAAGCGAAGCAAATTCTGAACATCACAAAACTATTAAGGTTAAAATATGTCTTAGAGAATATCCAGACAAGCAAGTATGTATGAAATCCAGTGAGTGACAGACAAAAACCATTGCACAAGGGGTTATTCCTGAAGTGCTGTGCCACAAACACACCCTGGCAGCACACAGCATGGCTGTTCTTTGGGAACCAGTTGGAAGGTTTATGGAGTCCAAACTCCAGCTCTGGAATTTACCAACACCTTGAATCAGACATGGCAGAATTCTCCAGATCCACGCTCCCACACACCTGAAAGCCATTCCTGCACACCAAGCAGTTTCCTCATGGTGCAATATAAGTGCAATCTTCTTCTCCTGGAGCCCTATTTTCTCCTCCCCTACCCTCAATGCACCATTCAGAGGGGAAAGAAGAGAGAAGTAGCTGTCTGACTGGAAGAAATAATTAGGCACTTAAGATTCAAATATTTATCTATTTACATTAAAAAATTCCAAGCTTATTTATGTAGAAGAAACTCCAGGAAAGGCACGGTTGCACCACTTTTTCTGAATAAATTATGGACAGAAAAAGCTTTCATCAATGTGTATTATCTTTCATGGTCATACTAATTTAACAAAAGAAATAGAAATGTATATAACAATACACTAAAAAGAGCTGTGCTATTTCACAAAGCCAAGGAAAAACCTGAGAGGTTATCACCAGAATTTAAATCCATGCTTCCATTTGATTCATAAAATCATCTATGATATTGGAAATGCTTCTGAAACTGCAAAAATATGGGACCTCAAAAGAGATCTATAAATACACCTAAACACTACCAACACCAAGCTACATAATAAATTTGGAGCAAAAAAATTTAAGTATGCTTTAGTCTTCTGGTGTTTAGACTTCAGCTGAATCTGCAGGGCAAAGATGTTAACACCCAGAACATCACTGCTCATCATCCTTTTTATTTTCAGTTTGTCATTGAAAACAACCTGGTATAATATTGTCTCACCAGCTTTTTGTTCCCAGATCCTATAACCTTATCTCCCTAATGGCTGCTGTGATCAACCATGTGAAAATTATTGCAGCAAATGTTGAAATTGGAAAAAGAAAAAGATTAATTGTGGTTGTACCAGAAGGGATAGGTAAAGCACATCACACAGCTCAGTTTTAAATAGGTCACAAGCTAGGAGGGAAAAGAACACCTCTCATGCACCAGGGAGCTGGGAAATATTCAAAATCCTACATTTTCTCTGCCACCCTAGAATGAACAGAAACCTACTGCCTTCTGTATTACTGCAACAAAACAGAAGCATTTTCATTTAGATAAAATTTATTTATTTAAAAATTAAACACTGCAAAATCCAAAATAATGTCTCCTTAACAAAATGGAAAAGAGCCACATCCAATGGCACCCAGGAACAGTCAGACTTCTGTTCACACAGAACCAGATATGGTGTGGCTCAACTCAGATATTTTCACCCTGAATTTCACCTGAAGCCCTGGAAGATTTATACCCAGTGCACATCAGATATTGACTGAATGGCCCTCATTTCGTTTTTGAGAATGCTTTGGAAAGAACAGGTTCTGTTCCAGCTCTTCTTCTGAAATGCCAGCCATGAGGATTTAGGCCAGAACAAACAGGAATGCTGACAACTTCCTGCTAAACCCAGTCTGAGCCAAAGCCCAACAGACAGGGCCTTCTCTAAGAGCATCAAATTCTGCATTAGTCCCATGGGGACATAGCTGCCCTTATTTTTGCATTTTTCAAGCTCATGCAGTCATTTAACAGTGAATAGGTTTTTCAGGGAAGGTCAAAAGTCCTAAAGTTTACAAATCTCCCAATCTCTTCTGTAGAAGACAATCATGTCACTACATCATCTGGCATCTGTCCTAGGGTGGCTTTATGATGCTTGTGTCCCCAGTCTGCTCTGCTTGTGCTGGCTTTGAGTTCTGTGCTTCCCAAACTAGCTCTGAGAGCAAAGGGGGGAGAAGGAGAAGCACTGGAATGTCTGAGGCAGCTCAAAACCACAAAAGCTTCAGCTCTCACTCTCTCACAGACACTGCTGTCTGCAGCACACACAGCAGCACAGAGCTCTCCTTTACCTTCAGTTCATGTTTTAGCCAGCTGAGGCAGAGAAATTCCCTGAACTATGACTTTTCCTCTTCTTGGAACTGATCAGCCTGCTCTGGACTGAAAACCCAAAACCATCAGGAGCTCACATGTCGTAGGAAGGAGAGCAGGACACCAGCTGGTTCATCACAGGTCCAGTTTATTGAAGAAAGTATCAAACACTTATACAGCAAATAATAAGCTTATGAATATTCTGTAAGCCAAGCAATCTATTGGTTAAGCTGTACCATGAACTCTTCCTCATTCCTTAGGGGTTACATCTCTCTTTTCTCATCTCTCTTTCACTGTTTGTTATTATACTACAGCCAGGCCCAAGGATACACTATCTGTGCAGGTGCAGGACTTGGAATTAGCCATGGTTTTGTACTTTTCCAGTCTTTAGCCAGCCAAACTCCCAACACTCACACCTGAGACCCACCAGGGCCAGGATGATGACAGACTGAGCGAGCCCAGCTGCACCCCACAAAAAGGACCCTCTCCAAATCTGCCATCTCTTCAGAACAACACAAAGTTCCATTCTTTAATATTATTCATTTTTATGCTTGTGAATACTCTGCTTGTTAAATAAATAGGTTTTTCCCACTTTTCTCAAAAAAAGTTTACCTCCTTAAAAACACTACTTGGGGGAGGAGCTGCTTGAATTTTCTTTCTAAAAAAAAAACACTCCCAAAATTTGCCCTAAACCAAAACAAATACAGCATCCTACTGAGCTCTCTCTTCACTGATTACTGAATTCTTGCCAGTTTATGCCATTCCCTTCATTTTTCATCATCATATGACCACTAAAAGGATTAGAATCAGTTCTTAAAAAGACTAAGTGTGGTTTTAACTTTTTCATCACAGATGCCTGCCCTCTTCCACACTTCTTCTACACTCTGTGATTCCAAACAGCTTTAGCTTTATTAATGGGTACTGGGCACTACTGCAATTCCTGAGTAAACTCCTATGAAGCTCTGAAATATTTCCATAAGCAAGAACAGTTCCAATCCTTCTTCAAAAAGTTACCACAAGCCAGCACATCTTTCACACCATTGAAACAGTCAGTGCTAGCACAGAACAGAATCTGTGTTCCCAGATCTAGAATCTTATTTCAATCTGACCCCAGCTGTGGCATCTATTTTAAATGCAAAAGATGCCTTCCAACCCAAACTATTCTGTGATTCAAAGATTCTGTGATCATTAGCTGAGGACCTGCCCCTGGAGGAATGCTGCAACAACAATGAAGAGAATTTATGCAGATTTAGAAATATTCTTACACCAAATGTCACTGAAAGAACACTGCTCCCATTCTCAGCCTAAACTACTTTCCTAAATAAAAAACACTTCAAGTACAAAAGCAAAGTGGAAGTGTCATTATCTAAACTCCTCTCTCTATTTTATCTAGAGACAACCAAGCTTTCTGCCCTCATGTTTTCGATGGATATCACCAACAGAAGAAGACAATTAAGGCTTCAAGGAAAGGCACATTCACCTACAGAGAACACAATGGAGCTCAGCAAAGCCCTGTCCAATTCCTGCACCAGTGAGAGACCAGCCAAAGATCTCTTGCAGTCACTGGGATGGCTGAAATAACTCTGCCTGAAGCACAGACCCAGAAAGCTTCAATTGCTGCAGGGAAGCACAAGATCTGCATGTCTCAAGATCACACCAATGCAGTGGCTCTAAAATTGGTTCCAGTTGTACTGATTTATCCAGGCCCTGGAGGGCTACTAACCAAAATCACAGGAAATTCCATATATATTCTCTTCTGGCTACTGTTTTAGGAAACAAAAATCCAGGAGAGCAAGAACAGCTTAATGTGTGTGGTAAGAGACAATGATCACTTCTACTAGAAAACATCATAAATTACCATAATTAGACAACTTACCAAACACATTCAGTTTTACCTGAGTAAAACTGAACAAGTAAAGGAAATATTTATTCATATGTTTCAAACATACCTGTAGATACAATCTCTGGATTACTTCCATTTCATGTGCTGCTGCAAAAGCTTTACAGCACCTGAAGGAATCTTTCAATCTGATTTCTTGATGTAAAAGGTAGGCACTGACAGCACAGAGCTGCATTATTTTCACCTGATGGTTTATTCTTTAATTGGGAGTGATGAAGTAGAATCTGCAGCAGTTGGTTTGCTCTCCCACAGCTGCTGTTACCCATTTTCAGACATGCAGTGACTCGAGATAGGCACCACTCAATATTCTGCAGGAGGATTATTCAGCAACTCCCCTTCATTTGTATGTGAGCGCTCATTTTGTCTGCACACCACTCCCAGGAGAGAGTGGCAGATGGACAATGCCACAATTCCTCAGGGCTGTCTCCTCCTCCCTGATCACAGTGACAAGTGATTCTGGTGTGAGAAGCATCAGGAGCTATGTGAGCAGCAGCTCAGGATCAGGCAGCAATGATGGGTATAGTGTGTGATGGAGTATTAAAGAGAACTGCTACAGTATCTGCAGAAATATTCAAGTAATAGAAGAAGTAGGATGTAAGGGGAAAAAAATTCTGTCTCAACTGATTGCTTCTCCACATTGCTAGTCCCAAGCTGGCACAGCTACATGGCAATGGACTTGCAGGATAATATCATTTCAGTGCCACAGGATGCTAAAGCTGAAACTTGAATGGTGTTCTTTTGTCTAAAACAGAAATGGTTAAGCAATGCTTGGATTTTAGTCTAGAGAAGGTAACAACCCCTTATATGCAAAATATAAATTCAGTTCACAAGTCTAGCCAGCAGTCAAAACTTACATTTTGCTGCAGCTTTAACATTGCTAATAAAGTTTCTTCTGATTTCACTAACAAGCCAGAAACTAAAGAAGCATGGAAAATTAAAGCTTTGTACAGCCCGCAGGCTGTTTTACATTTGCATCTATTTGAAACATCCAGATTCCTTGCTGTAATTTTTCAGTAATTGCAAGTAGGCCAGCACATCAGAAGTAGGAGGAGCAGCTACAGGACGTGTCCATGTCAGCACCCAGCACTGCTCCCTGCACAAAAAAAGGGCAGCACAACAGGTTCCCAAGGATGAAAAATCATCTTATTGCAAACCTGTGCAGCAAAGCACTACAGCTAGCACTGTGGATAACTCCTTATAACACAGTTATCCCCATGCAGGTGTCACTCAGCACTGCTTTTTAAAAGCCACTTAAAAAAAAAATCCAGCCTTCCTGTGACAGACATCTTTTGTGGAAAATCCCTTCTTTAGGATTTTCCCTTCTGGGAAGCTGAGGCCCCAGAAGAAGGATGTAAACAGTGGTTGTCTGCTGCTGTGGAATGCAACAGGTGCATCTGGGATTGGCCCATGTTGCTTGTGTACAATTAAGGGCCAATCAAAAGACCAAGCTCTCTCTGAGAGAATCAGAGAGCTTCGTTGTTGATTCATTCCTTTTCCATTCTTAGCTTGCTAGCACTCTGAGAACTTTTCTCTCTATTCCTATTAGTATAGTCTTAATATATTATATATCATAAAATAATAAATCCAGCCTTCTGATCATGAAGCCAAAATTCTCATCTCTCTCTTCACCCCTGAGGAACCCTTGCAAGCCCTGCAACATCTTCCACAGCACAGCTTTAAGTTCTGTAAGTATGTTTTTACCAAATGTTCCTCTTTTACCACTAATTTTTCCTCATTACTTCATCATCCTTTCCCATCCTTTCAGTTCTGTGGAAAGGAGGGGGAAAAAGAGTTTTTTGTTCCTTCTGCACCTCGTGCCCTGTGCTCCTTAGCTGTGCACAGCCAGGGCCTGCAACAGCGAAGCTGTGAAGGGCAGGATTCAGGAATCAGCTGCAACACCTGCCTGGCTGTAGTTAAAAAGGTGAAACCCAGATGACAGGCTCATCCAGGACTCCAGCAGCTTCAAAAAACAAATGAACATTAACAAGAGCCTCCACAATTCTGGGTTGTCGGATCTCAAGATCTCAGTCCTGAGGTGCCGAGCCACCGAGACCACCCTTGGGGGGCTCGGGAGTCCTGGAATGTTGCCAGAAGTGTCTGGTGGCTGGACTTTGATCCTACACAGGAGACGACACCTGTATGAGGATAGGAGGGTTTCACCGGGGTGAATGGTGAAGGGATCAGTTAATTAGAGGGTGAGACACAGGGTTTAGGATTTCTGTACAGGGGGGTTTAGAGAAGTAAGATGGAGGAATTGGGGCGTGTCCTGTCCTTCTTCTTCTTCTTCTTCTCCTCCATCTTCTGTGGTGATGGTGGCACTTTTGGATTGGTTATTACTGAAAGTGCACCGGGTAATAAGAATAAATGGTATTGGGGAAAAATGATAAATATTGTACACGTAACAATGGGTATAAAGATAGGTGGCTGTCCAGAGGGTGGCACAGTGTGCTCATGGCTGACTGCTGAGCAGATCTCTGTCGGGCTGAAAGAAAATCTTTTAGATAAACATTTAATAAACATAAAGACCGAAAGAAGAACTGAAGCCTCTTCTCGTCCTTCGATACACGGGCTGCCCCAAGGCCACCCCGGGCCTTTCCAGGCCCCTCAAACACCTGAAAAACCGACACTGGGTGGTAAGATAAATAACGAGCCCTCATTTAGCCTTGGGAAGTTTACTTAAAAGGGAAAGTGTGTCTGCCTGTCTGCAGCAGCTGCTGAGATAAAAACACCAGCATTACATCAATCAGCCAAGAGGGAAAACTGGAGCAGGCAATTCTTTTCAAAAGTTACCTTAAAATGATGCCTGAATGTGGATGTTATGGTTCCTTAAGAATTCAGGGATTGGTTAAAATCGTATCAGAAGGAGTAATGCAGACTTGCAAGGTATGTACTGTCTGCCATTTTAAAAAGACTTTAATCCTAAAAGCACCAAAGCACATATCCAGACTATTCTGAGAGTCAGACATACTCAAAACTAACTTTTAACAATCTCACAGAGTAGATTAAACTTCTGTCTTCCCCATAACTTTATGAATAAAGGGACTAGACAGTGGTTTTATTCAGCATTCAAAAATAAGTTCACCTTTGAGAACAGGTCATCCATGAAAAATTTCAGCCTAAAGGATGAATATTTTGAAAGCTCTGAGCATATAAAATAGAATGCCAAAAGAAAAATAGTGCTTCAACTCAAACCACGGACTGGCATTTTGAACCAGCAAGCTTTGAAGGAGAAACATCTTCTCCTGCTATTGCAATTTTCTCTTCCCTTACTAAAAATAGGGACTGGCAATAAATTCTCTTGAAAAGCAACTCATTTCAGAAAATACAATATTTTATTTTAAATAATTGTCTCGAGGACATATTAATTTCCCTCTTATAGATAAAATGCATGCAATAAGGGAAAAAATGCACACTTATTACTGAATTTGTTTATAGAAGTAATATTAATAGCCTGTAGGTAGCTTTTTTCCCCCCATAGAGAATAATAATTGTGTTACATCCTTGTCTGTTTTGCACTTTCTTTTAACAACCCCCAGCAAAGACCAGGAAATCTTTCTCTCATACTTTCCATTCTAAAGATTACAGCCTGAAATTTCACTCTATATGAGAAAATAAACTGAAAAAACTCTCATATAATTAAATTTATCTATTTAGTTAAAACCTTTTAATACAGTTTCAGGATTACTATCTCCCATTCCAATGTTGCAATTAAATGAACCAAAATCTTCCAACCAAGACTAATTAAAGCTGTAGTTTCTCAACTACAAAGTATACAGTATACACAGCAACCTAAGTACATTTTCCTGTATTTTTCTTATACACATTTTCAGTGTCACTGCTGGTGGTAAATAAAACACAAGCACAATATATACATCAAAACCAGAAACATGGCAAAAACTCTTTCTGCCCAGGCCCTTTCAGGAACAATCTGCAGGAAGAGAAGATCAAAAAAAGCTGAAATATGTTTCATTTCAATGTGCATTTTAAATAAACCATTTGCTCCATAGTTTGCACTGACAAGTGCTACACTTGGTCCCTATAGAAATTCCTATGTAATCAAATGTGTGGACAGATTTTATCAAACACAGGTATCTTCAGGAAGAGATTCAGACAGAAGCCAGCCCTCAGCACTGAGTGCAGCCTCTGGTGCAGCCCCCCTGCCCTGGCTGGAGGGAACACCCCTACTTGTGAAAACTTTCCTGAAAAGAACCCCTATTTCGAAAACACAGTTCCTGAAGAAAGACGCCCTATTTGGAAATCACTTCCTGAAGAAAGAACGCCCTTTCTGAAACCCTTCTAAAGAAAGAGCCCCTATTAGTGAAAAACACCTTTCCCTGAAGAAGAAAACCATTGGAAAACACCTTTCCCAAAAAGAACGCTATTTGTGAAACCCTTCCTAAGAAAAACACCAGTGAAAACACCTTCCCTGAAGAAAGAACACCCCTATTTGTGAAAAACACCTTTCCCTGAAGAAAGAACACCCCTATTAGTGAAAAACACCTTTCCCTGAAGAAAGAACACCCCTATTTGTGAAAAACACCTTTCCCTGAAGACTCTTCTTGCAAGAAGAGCTGCCAGAGACAGGTCTCAATTTCAGAGCTGGACTCGTTGCCAACCACCAGAATTGCTCCTTCTGGAATTCCTCTGAGCCCAATGAACAGTGGCCCCAAAGGCTTTTCAGAGCCCTCTGCAGCACAGGAGGAAGAAAAAGACAAAGAGCCAACACCTCTGTGCAAGCTGTTCTCCTTGTTGTATTCATGGTACAGTTACAGGTACCAAAACAAAACCAATCTGATTCTTGGGATACAAGTTTAGAGGGTTTTGGTTTTTCTGCTTACTGACTTATTATTCATTGGCTTTACAATGACAGGTAATTTTAATTCCTACAGATTAAAACTGCTTGGTTGCACAGTGGTGCAATTTATTGCTGTGTGAACATCTAAAGGATCAAGCTCCAACCACATGCCAGTTTTAAGACTGGAGATTATTTTGGTGAATTTTCTACTTCTGCAGTAAGAATATTCAATGCAGAAGCCAGAGAAGAAATGTACACCTGTATTGTTCCATTTTTATTAAATCATTTTTCACAGAACCACAGTGTATGATTTAGTTTCTTTCCAGAGTAGCTTGACAGCTCAGATCAAAGTGGCATCCTGTGATAAAATCCCACAAACACCCTAAAGAACAACATCAGGTACTTGTCACAGTTTATGAACTTTAAGAAAAAACCACCAAACAAAAACCATGCACAAAACCTACAAGTACTACACACCATGAACTGGTGATACAATAATTTGCTTTAACAACAAAAGATGCTAACAGTATCACTGCAGTTCTACCACCTGCAGCCTTCCACCCTTTCATATGTTAGAAGCAAGGGTAGCAAATCTGACAGCTGTTGTAACCTCTTTCACTCATCTAACAAAGTGTCAGGGTTTTGTTTGTCTGATTGAACACAGAAGTGCACAGTAATTCCCTGTTTCCTAAAATGGAAGATTATAAAAAAGAATTTTCTAATGTTGCCACTCTGTGCATGCATGTGCAGTGGCAGCAGTAATTTCCTACTGAACTTACTGATCCTACAGGAGTTCTTTAGGACCACACAACTGAGATACTTGGATGGGTCTGTGGAGTCCCTGGAAGGACTTTGCAGCAGGGTTCAGCTGTCCAGGGACAGGTACCTGGGGATAAGAGGCAGACTTTTGTTTATTTGTCACTTGCTGGACATTACCAGAGGAGGAAAATGCTTTGAGCACAGCACATACAAGGTGGGTGATGCAAGAACATTGTCTGTGTCACTGCTCCTTGCTGCCAGAAGTATCATGGAAGAAGAAATATCATTATGCAATGCATTTTAAAAATCTCTTTCTTGTCCTACCCCCTAGAAATAATTCTTAAATTTGCTGTTTTCTTTTATTGTTAATCTTTACACAAAGAATTAGGATGCTTTGAACAAACACACTGTTGAAAATGAAGGTCCAAAATGCTTTGACTTGTGTTCTAATAAAACAGGTCTAGAATCTCAAGCTCTGCTCTGAACCTAACTTCCACAAATTGCTGCTACCATTGGAAGGGTTAGTTAAGACTTGTTTTCATCTTACAGACTAGTTATATTTTTGATCAGTCAACATGGTTCTTAGCATTTACTTTTTATTACTGTGATTTCATTATTTATCATGTATTTAAGTACCACAACCTCCATTCTTTCTGTTCCCTTTGTTTCAAAGCAGATACATCAAGACAGATCATGAAGTGACCCAGAGAATCCATAAATCCATTTCTGCTTCCAGTGCATAAAATCTAAAAAATCAGGAGCATTTAAGATCACAGCACCCCCGTGGATGTCAGGAAGGACTTAGGAAGGAATCTTGTTTTGAACAAGGACTGTGGTCTTGCTCAGTAAGTGACTGAGCTGTGCCCAACAGAACTTTCAAACCTGCTGCAGCTCATTAACATTACCTTGACAACCAGCATCAAATTGCAGCAATTCTACCTGGTCAAAACTCTTCCCTTCTCCTTCCCTGCCTTTTTTTCCCCTTTTCTAACAAGTTTCTCAGAGACAAACTGTTAACAAAATTAAAATAATGTTGTGCAAGCTACTTTCAATGGAAATACACTTTTAAAAACAAAATTATTTTCCAGGTCTTTTCAAGGTAAAACCAATTAATAATCTTCTAGAGAGCTCCTGCAGCACTCCATGCATGTGCACCTACTTACACATGTAAACAGTTTTACTGGATTATGGCCATGAAGACTGATGCTTTAAGTCTCTGTGTACAGAAGTCTCATTTGACACAACAGGATATTCATCCACTAAAAAACTGCAGAACCAAAGCCATATGGCCTTTTGGCTTGGATTACAGAATCATAGGAATATTGTCTTTTTACTGTCTCACTAAGTGTGAATTAACAAAGACATGGAATATGACCCTAAGGAAATATCTGTGCCCAAAAGCACAAGGCAGCTCTTTAAAAGCACAAAGTCTGTTCTTTCACAAGAGTTTCCTGAAGTAAAGCACTGGACCTCAGTCTGACAATAAAAACTGTTAAGAATGGTTAAATAATTTACAATATCAATATATAATGTAGTTATATCAGTTTGGTTTGTACTCCTTATCACAGAATCACAGAATGTCCCGTGTTGGAAGGGACCCACAAGGACCAACAAATCTGGACAGGGACATGAAAAGAACCTCTTGCTTCAAGTACCCACTTTGGAGTCAGCTGTTCCATGGTGCTGAGGTGGATTAACACAGGACCCCAGTTGTGTGAGTAATGCTTAAATCAGCAAACCATTAACAGCCCACAGGCTTCACAGACAGACAGGAATGGAGGTAACAGCTCATATTTCTAAGCTGGTGATCTTACATCTGTCATAAATAAGTGTAAATCATTTATATCCCCACTAATATTCAACTTGATAAAAGGCCACAATTCACTACTCCACCAGCCCTCCCCAGTGCACTGTAACTCAGTGCTGCTATGACTGCCCTGTTACAACAGAGCAGTTCTTCCAGTTTTCATCACTGAATTTCTTAAAATGAAGATGAATGTTGACTTGTGTAAACCTCCTGCTGCTCTTTACACCTGCCTTATGCAGCTCCCCCATTGCCCAGAGCATCTGCTCATATTTTACCTTCAAATTGTACTGCTTCTTCACATTTTGATTTCTCCTACAACTCCTTAATAAAATCTTTGTAGAGTCAAATGATGAAAAATTGTTAAACCCAGCAAACTGCCTTTTTCTTCAATGGCAGATTTTGTAGTACCTGAAAAACTGCTCCACTTCATCCCCTTCAAACACTGGAGTTTTGTTTATTAATACTGTTTAATGCAATTAGGGGCCACTGAAACAACTTGTTTCCCAGAAGCAGAAGACATAATCTGAAAATACAGAACACTTACCATCTAAGATTTATTCTGCCTGTATCTTCTAATTCCTTTCTGAATTTCTTACAACAGCACAGTCCATATAATTAAATTCCCAAGAACATATAAACCATTAAAATATGATTACAAGAATTTGTGCCATGCTAAATAGTTACAGTAAATTCTGTTGAGTTTTGCCAGTGTTGCAAAAAAAGACAAGTCATTAAAAGGTGACGTGAACCAAGTTTATCCTATTCAAATTATTTCATACAAAACATTAGTGTTTTCCACATAGAAATGCATCTGTAACAGCATTCTATCTTCAATCAAGCTGACATGTGGCTTAGGGGTTTGCTATGGAAATTAAGTATTTTCTAACCATTCACAGGGAAGAAAGACCCTCATCTTAAGGAAAAAGCCCTACAGGCAAACAGTTAAAATATTGTATGCCACGAGGAAAATAGATGATAAATTAAAGGAACAGCATATGCTTAGCATTTATGGAATATCATTAAATCTAATCATGACTATGCACAGTATTTGACAACAAGTTAACACAATAAAATCTTTTGTAGGGTTGGGGAGGGGACGTGCATGCTGGTTTTCAGCAGTGACACCCAACATATCCCCCAAGGAGCTTTCAGAGACCAGGAAATTTCAGCAGGTTTATGTGGGATCTCAGCAGCTCAGGACTGAGATGCCGAGCCACCGAGACCACCCTTGGGGGGCTCGGGAGTCCTGGAATGTTCCAGAAGTGTCTGGTGGCTGCACTTTGATCCTACATGGGAGACGACACCTGTATGAGGATAGGAGGGTTTCACCGGGGTGAATGGTGAAGGGATTAGTTAATTAGAGGGTGAGACACAGGGTTTAGGATTTCTGTACAGGGGGGTTTAGAGAAGTAAGATGGAGGAATTGGGGCGTGTCCTGTCCTTCTTCTTCTTCTTCTTCTCCTCCATCTTCTTTGGTGATGGTGGCACTTTGGGATTGGTCATTACTAAAAGTGCACCGGGCAATAAGGGAAAGGTATTGGGGAAAAATGATAAATATTGTACACGTAACAATGGGTATAAAGATAGGTGACCGCCCAGAGGGCAGGGAGTGTGCTCATGGCTGGCTGCTGAGCAGAGCTCTGTCGGGCTGAAAGAAAATCTTTTAGATAAACAATTAATAAACACCGAGACCGAGAAAAGAACTGAAGCCTCTTCTCGTCCTTTGAATCGCGGGCTGCCCCAAGGCCACCCCGGGCCTTTCCAGGCCCTCCAAACAGCTGAAAACCAGACAGGTTTACTATTCCCTGTTGTACTTCCAGCCCTTGCACTGCAGCACCATCACAACAGCAAAGCAAGGCTGCTGAAATGGAGCAGCCAGGGAAGTTTGTTAAACCATGCCCAGCTTGGCCCAGCAGCCCTCAGGCCCTCTGGAAACAAGGGGTGCTTGCACACACCAAGCACCAGCAGAGCAGGCCCTGGTACCACTCACAGCTCCACCCCAGCATCACAAACATTCACAGCAACAGCATCACACAGGAGTGACCATTTCAAAACACAGGAGTGACAATTTCACCACAAGGAAAACTGACAAACATAGGGGATTACTTGCCCAGGCTGCCTGATCCAAAGCATGAGCATCCTGCTCATAGAAGCAAAGCAGTGCTGGACTGGAATCCTTAGATTAGAAGTCTTAACTTGGTGCAGTTACACAGTTACATATCCTTTTTTAATAGTTTGCATTTGAAGAGACCTTTCTATGGGATCAGAATTATCAACACCACAAAAACAAACCTAATAGGGAATGTACATGGCAGGCAGTATAAGACAAAACAGAAAATGCACACATTTGTTTGCACTGTCTGTCTTTAAATGCAGAATTAGCAGCATGTGTATATCATAAAGCACTCATATCTCACAAAAATAAGTAATTGTTAAAATGCACTCAACACCACCATTTCACTAAGCCACTGTCCATCCAGTTCATGGAGTACAAAGCTTACAGGAAACAGGTGCGAGGACTGTCCTAAAATCCTGTTCATAAACCACATATAAAATTTCTGATTTCTTCTTTAGAAACTGCACTAAAATAACAGTGAATGATTCTCTGTAGCAGGGAATTATTGCCATTCATTCTTCCATTACACTGCAGGAGCTGCATTTGTCTGTTCCTGTCATGACAGCATTGCACTGAATGGACATGATATGAAAATACAATTTTACATTTTCTACTACAAAAATAACTTCTCCACTGTGCCACATAGAATCAATGTCTAAATGAATTACAGCATACAGGTAAAACCATGTCAATTAAAAAACTTCTCCAAGTCTCTACTCACCAACTACAGAAATTTAGTAGTGGAGGTGGCAGAAATTCTGTCTTATGACAACTCCATTACTTCCATAAGGTATTTATTAGTGCAGCATGAACAGATCTACAGCTACATAGCTGTGAGTTCTACAGCTCTTCCAAACTATACTAATCCACTCTATATTCAAAAAACTTATGGATTAGACATACTGGGAAAGAATTCATCTTCCAAGACAACTGCAAAACAATTGTGGGAAAGGATTAAAGGATCAAAACATGCTGGACTGACAATTGATTCTACCAAATTACTAAATTTTAAGTCACTTGGTCTGCCACTGCTGCACATTACATAAAGAAAGCAGTGTACAGGGCTGCAGGAGAAAGTTTCTTCAGGTGCAAAAAAATAGAAAAAGCAGCTTTATGATAGTGCCTTTAACAAGCCCTGAACCATAAACACATCCAGAGAACAGAATTTATGAAGCCTATGCACTGTAGTTTATTTAGAAGTATCTTGCACAGGAGAGATGAGCTGCAAGGCAGAGTCAAGGCCTGCACAGCACTGCATGGGAGCAGAATGAGACACAACAGGCACAATGTGAAAAAGAAAGCTACAGCTTAGATAAAAGCAAAATCTTTTCCCCTGGAAGGATGCCCCAACAGGGGAGCAGGCTGCCCAGAGGGGCTGAACAGTCTCATCCTCATAAAATTTCAAGGCAGGCCTGGATAAAGCTCAGAGTAACCTCACCTGACCCCTGAGCTGATCCAGGCCGAGCAGGAGGCTGCACCAGGACCCTCATGAGGTCTCTTCCTAACAAAATTATTCTGTAATTCTCTAATTACAAAGAGAAAGCAGAGGAACTGACAGTCATAAATAAATCATTGTGACAATTTTGTGACATATAAAATAATATTGCAGCAAAATTATTATGCAAGGGTATAAAGTCTTTATATGAAGGTCCATAAACCATTCTTACAGTATGCATAAACACAGTAAAATTTATGTGGATGGTAAAAAGTCTAATTTAAAACTTTTATAAAATTTAACTACTTACATTTTATTAGCATTACCTCTTTCCAAAAAAGAGGATTAAGTATTACAATTAAGTACATCTTGCTAAGAGGCAACTATGCATTTTATTATTTAAGTGATGAACATGCTTCAGCTTTTAACTTTGATTTTCTAACTAAATAAATTTTGTATATGCCCGAGGATTTTACAAAACAATTCCCACCAGTGCTAGCACTAGCACTGCCCCTACAGAACTCACATTATCCATCTGAAAGGAAGCTCTAAGTCAAACCACATTCTTTGACTAGGAACAATTTCCATTTTGCTCCCTATCATTCTAATTTTACTACCAGAACAGCAAACATGCTGCAACAACCTGAAGCCTTGATTAATTTACAGCTAACCTCAATTCACCTAGACCCTCCAGAAGAGGGGGATTTTGTTGTGTGATTTTTGTGGTTTGGGTTCTTTGTTTTGGTTCTGGTTTTGTTTATTAAATGGTGTGAGTTGTGCCTTAAGTGTTTTTATAGCTGACTCCCCAGAACACGGTCAGGTCCATCCCCAAGGCAGCTTTTAGGGAGCACACAGCTGTGTTTGCACATGCACTTCCTACAGCTGGCAAACCTGTACCAGAAAGCCTGGAAACACCATCCTGGCAGAGCACTTCAGTTTCACAGGACACATGCACTGTGCAATAGCCATAAAGGAAAAAAAAAGAATAACCCATATGGATCAGACTAAACAGATATTCAGTAAAACATCCTTGAAGGATGGAACACCGCCTAAAGGCCCAACAAGAAAGACCAACACTTTAGCAAGGCATGTTGCAATAAGACAATGGGTAATGGTTTCAAACCAAAAAGGGTCAATTTAAGAGTAGATTGAAGGATGAAATTTTGTACAGAGAGGGGGAAACACCAGCACAGGTTGCCCAGAGAGGCAGCAGATGGCAATCCCTGGAAACATTCATGGCAAGGCTGGCCAGGGCTCTGAGCAACTCGATGTAGCTGAAGATGTCCCTGCTCACTGCAGGGGAGCTGGACTGGATGGCCTTTACAGGTCCTGCCAAGCCAAAGCCTTCGGAGATCCCAGGGCCCCTCACGTGTGAACATGAGCAGGGCGGGCACAGCTGCCCCAAGGGCAGTGCTGAGGGCACCAGGCTCACACTGCTCTGCCTCGGGCTTTAGAGGATTTGCTGGTGCAGAACGTGGGCAGTCAGGGACCCAGGCTGGGGAGCAGTGTGTGAGCAGTGTGTGTGTGTGTGTGTGTGTGTGTGTGTGTGTGTGTGTGTGAGCAGTGCCCCTGCAGCAGTGTGTGTGTGTGTGTGTGAGCAGTGCCCCTGCAGCAGTGTGTGTGTGTGTGTGTGTGTGTGTGAGCAGTGCCCTGCAGCAGTGTGTGTGTGTGTGTGTGTGTGTGTGTGAGCAGTGCCCCTGCAGCAGTGTGTGTGTGTGTGTGTGTGAGCAGTGCCCTGCAGCAGTGTGTGTGTGTGTGTGTGTGTGTGAGCAGTGCCCCTGCAGCAGTGTGTGTGTGTGTGTGTGTGTGAGCAGTGCCCTGCAGCATGTGTGTGTGTGTGTGTGTGTGTGTGAGCAGTGCCCCTGCAGCAGTGTGTGTGTGTGTGAGCAGTGCCCCTGCAGCAGTGTGTGTGTGTGAGCAGTGCCCCTGCAGCAGTGTGTGTGTGTGTGAGCAGTGCCCCTGCAGCAGTGTGTGTGTGTGTGTGAGCAGCGTGTGTGTGAGCAGTGTGTGTGTGTGTGTGAGCAGTGCCCCTGCAGCACTGTGTGTGTGTGTGTGTGTGTGAGCAGTGTGTGTGTGTGAGCAGTGCCCTGCAGCAGTGTGTGTGTGTGTGTGTGTGTGAGCAGTGCCCCTGCAGCAGTGTGTGTGTGTGTGTGTGTGAGCAGTGCCCTGCAGCAGTGTGTGTGTGAGTGTGTGTGTGTGTGAGCAGTGACCTGCAGCAGTGTGTGTGTGTGTGTTGAGCAGTGCCCCTGCAGCAGTGTGTGTGTGTGTGTGTGTGACAGTGCCCCTGCAGCAGTGTCTGTGTGTGTGTGTGAGCAGTGCCCCTGCAGCAGTGTGTGTGTGTGTGTGTGTGTGTGTGAGCAGTGCCCCTGCAGCAGTGTGTGTGTGTGAGCAGTGCCCCTGCAGCAGTGTGTGTGTGTGTGTGAGCAGTGACCTGCAGCAGTGTGTGTGTGTGTGTGAGCAGTGCCCCTGCAGCAGTGTGTGTGTGTGTGTGAGCAGCGTGTGTGTGAGCAGTGTGTGTGTGTGTGTGAGCAGTGCCCCTGCAGCAGTGTGTGTGTGTGTGTGTGTGTGTGTGTGTGTGAGCAGTGCCCTGCAGCAGTGTGTGTGTGTGTGTGTGTGTGTGTGTGTGAGCAGTGCCCCTGCAGCAGTGTGTGTGTGTGTGTGTGTGAGCAGTGCCCTGCAGCAGTGTGTGTGTGAGTGTGTGTGTGTGTGAGCAGTGCCCCTGCAGCAGTGTGTGTGTGTGTGTGTGTGTGAGCAGTGCCCCTGCAGCAGTGTGTGTGTGTGTGAGCAGTGCCCCTGCAGCAGTGTGTATGTGTGTGTGTGTGAGCAGTGCCCTGCAGCAGTGTGTGTGTGAGTTGTGTGTGTGTGAGCAGTGCCCCTGCAGCAGTGTGTGTGTGTGTGTGTGTGTGTGAGCAGTGACCTGCAGCAGTGTGTGTGTGTGTGAGCAGTGCCCCTGCAGCAGTGTGGTGTGTGGTGTTGTGTGAGCAGTGACCTGCAGCAGTGTGTGTGTGTGTTGTGTGAGCAGTGCCCCTGCAGCAGTGTGTGTGTGTGTGTGAGCAGTGCCCCTGCAGCAGTGTGTGTGTGTGTGAGCAGTGCCCCTGCAGCAGTGTGTGTGTGTGTGTGAGCAGTGCCCCTGCAGCAGTGTGTGTGTGTGTGAAAGCAGTGCCCCTGCAGCAGTGTGTGTGTGTGTGTGTGGCCCTGGGCAGGCAGTGTGTGGGAGCTGCAGGGTCACTGCTCACACACACACACACACTGCCACACTGCCCAGGGACATACCCACACCCACACAGACTGCCCAGGAGCGCACACACACACACACACACTGCCACACTGCCCAGGGACACACCCACACAGACTGCTCAGGAGCACACACACACACAGACTGCCCAGGAGCACACACACACACACTGCCACACTGCCCAGGGACACACACACACCCACACAGACTGCTCAGGAGCACACACACACACAGACTGCCCAGGAGCACACACACACACACTGCCACACTGCCCAGGGACATACCCACACACACACACACTGCCCGGGGACACACACACACGCACACACACACTGCCCAGGAGGACGTGCACGCACACACACGCACACACACTGCCCAGGAGCACACACACACACACACACTGCCCAGGAGCACACACACACACACTGCCCATAGGCACACACACACACACACACTGCCTAGGAGCACACACACACACGCACACACACTGCCCAGGAGGACGTGCACGCACACACGCACACACACACTGCCCATAGGCACACACACACACACACACACACTGCCCAGGGGCACACACACACACACACGCACACTGCCCATAGGCACACGCACACGCACACTGCCCAGGAGCAAAACCACACACACACACTGCCAGGAGCACACACACACACACCCACACTGCCCATAGGCACACGCACACACACACTGCCCAGGAGCACACGCACACACACACACTGCCAGGAGCACACACCACACACCACACACTGCCTAGGAGCACACACACACACACACACACTGCCCAGGGGCACACGCACACACACACACTGCCTAGGAGCGCACACACACACACACACACTGCCCATAGGCGCACACGCACACACACTGCCCAGGAGCACACATACACACACACACTGCCCAGGAGCACACGCACACACGCACACACACACACACTGCCTAGAAGCACACACGCACACACACACACGCACACACACACACGCGCACACACACTGCCCAGGAGCACACCCTGCCCAGCTCTCTGGGGGATGCTGGCTCAGCTCTGCTCCCTCCGTGCCTCCCACAGGGAGGGGGGGTCCCAGCGCTCCCTGGGAAGGTGACAGCTCCCTGCAGAAACGCTCCAAGTGCCAACTCCACCAACATTTGTCACAATCTCATTCCTAGTAACACCCCTGCAAGGCTCCTGTAAGATGGGTTAAGGCTTGTCTCTACTTACAGAGACTTCAGGAGCTGTTTTACTGACACTACTAAAAGCAGTGACAAAATGAGCTACTAAAGGCAGTGACTGAAGGATATAGAGAGAATTTATTCAAGTTATATTGAATTATCTTACAATACTTCTCTACTGCACCTTCTTCAGAGGACTCCAGTATTGTTCACATCTTTTTTTACATTATTACTGTCTGTATTTTATTTTCAGAATTGTTTTTTCTCCCTCCCTTGATCACTGCTTTAATTTTGTAACTATGTCAGAAGTTCTATCATTTCTCCTCTAAACTATTACAGACACTTAGGATGACAACACACTGCCTTTTTAAACTATCCTTATTACTGAGGCAAGACTCATAGAGCATGCAGGCACAGGTACACACACTTCTTTAAATTCATCTTCATTTGTTCTAACCTTTTCAAGATTCTTAACAGCTTCTCAGCTAGCTCTTTGCAATTCTAATGAACCATTTTCCAAAGCAAATACAAACTTTCCCATTTCACTTTCACTCAGTCAGGAGGGCGGCCAAGGCCAGGATCAAGAGCTCTCTAGCATGCCCTCAATGATTGTTCTCACCAACTCCCTTCCCTGAGCGCCCAGGTTCAGCTCTGTTCACACCCCAGCAGGGAATGCACCCACCCTTCCTGATGACAACTCCTCCCACAGACACTCCCAGTGATTTCACAGGGGAAAGGATCAAGTGCAAATGGACTGGCTATTATTTTACTTGTGTTTCAAAAGTATAACCTACCCCTATAATTGTGGGGCAGGAAACAGAGATAGTCTTCCCTTGTACTGTCTCTGTACCTATCCTCTCTATTATTTTAGCAATAATAAAAGCATCTCCAAGGTTTTGGTCTCCAATCAAATTTTACTTACAGGGAATTTAGCTCTCCATTTAGGTTCATATCTCTAACATACAAATTACTGCTCTAAGAATGCTGGCTTTTAGTGAAAATGTCACTTTTGCCAGGGATATCACCCACAGACCAGGCACATCTGTTATTTGTCTCCAAATTAATAATCAGTAAGAAACTTTAACAAAAGGCTGCATAACCTTTTCAGATCCTGAAATAATTTCCTGACCTCTACTAACTTAGCAGAAGAGGCAAATGCTGCAGTATTCTCTTAAGATAACCACAAAGACTCTGCACTTCAGACACATCTTCTGCAGGAGCTGCTCACACACCTCCCTGCCAGCTCCCAGAAACACAAGAGGGAATCACCACTGGGAGATGGTAGCCTCCAGTTCTCTTCACCCAAAAAGATACATAATTGTACTCTTTGACTATGTGGTCTCTTAACCTCTTCCACCTTAGGGGATCCAGTGCTCAATTTCAGAACTGCAGATAACATAAACTGATAAATGCACTTTTTTTTTTTTTTTTTTTTTTTTGCAACCATTTGTGATCTAGTTAAAATAAACTACATAAAATTGTCCTGTGGTACAGTTTGTATTTCTCTCTCCCACAAATCAAAAAGGATCATCCTTCCTCCAGTGCTAACCAACCAAGTTACAGCTGAAATTAATGTAATTGTTGTTTCATATATAAATCTTGGCTGAAGTAAGACTTTATTACATACTATCTCTTGTTCTTACAAAGTCAGATCCATGGTCAAATTAATGCAGAAAAAACCCAAATGTATTTACTCAAGGAAATAAACAAATTTAAATTGGACACAGGAAAGCTTTCACTGTCCCACTGCCAGCAGAATTTATTGTTATGAGCTATAAAAGCACTGTTACAAGTGTCAAAATCTTACCTACAAGGAAACTTTTGCTCCATAACAACCATCTATAAAGGCCCAACTTCACTAAATCACATAAAGGCAAACTTCAAGATAGATCAGCTGAGGAATAGCCACTGATAGCTGCAAAGTAACCAGCTGCAGCACTCTCACACCATGAAGAACTTACAATACAGGCCAAAAATGTTCAAAAAAAAGCTGGATAGCAAATAAAGGGAAATATTAGAGCCTGATGAGGCCCATCAAGCATGGCCAAGGTCTGACTGCTCTCCCAAACCCTGATGAGAAACAGAGCCAGTGATGACAGGCCTATATATCACAGACAATCAGATGCATTTTGCCTGGGTTGGGAATATGACCTGAAATTCCAGAGGGATGGAAAGGAGGAAGTCAAAGTCAGGAAGGCCAAAATGAGGTTGGGGCAGTGCCCTCTGTCCTGACCCATCCTCTGCCCTCCTTCCTGCATGCCCAGTATCCCTGTGAGTGTTCCAGGAGCTGGGGATCCTCCAGCCCCTGTGGGAGCAGCTCCCCAGCAGCCGGGTGCTGTTTGTGCAGGGACAGACAGACAAACAGCAGACAGCACCGCTGGGGTGGCACTGCTGGGTTTGCTGGAGCCCATTGTGAAAAGCACCTTGCTGTGAGCAAAATGAATGAGGCAATACCTCCAGAATGCACCGACAGAAATGAGGTGTGGATGACAGATGACAAAGGCTCGGAGGAACAAGGAGACCAAGTAAGCTAAAAGTGATGCAGAGTGACTGGAAAAGAAATTTAAGTGCTAATGACAAGAGTGAGTTTTAGAGGGAAACTGCACATGGGATTATGCAAATGCAAACTACAGAATGCAACTTGATGCAGAACGTGCAGGACAAGGGGCAGGGATGTGTACAGGAGAGACAATATAAAATAAAGGACTAAGTGGCCAACTTGACAAGGTCACACAGACTACAGAGTAGGAATATTGACTTGGACTTGAGACAAGAGTAATAAATAATTTGTCAGGGTATGTAACAGTGATTTCTCTCTTTAGTTTTCTTTCAGCTCTGTGTAGCATTGCTCCAGCTTACCCAGAACAGCTGGAATCCAAAGGCTGAGTGATTACCAAGGGTCAGAACCCTCACAAACAGTGCTAACAAGTTCTTCCCTCAAAACAAGGTTGTGAGCCAAGGGAAAAGCTAAGAAGCTCCCCTGGTACATAATCCTATCTGGTTACAGAACTTGAGTTTCACAGGAGACAGAGATCCCCACCTCTACCAGGTTAGGAAACCTGCTACCACATAAGAAAAAAACCCATACACCCTGCACAAAATTCAAGGGTTTTATTTGCTGTGTTGATGTTCTATCTACTAAAGCACTGAGGAATGGCCAAGTGCTATGGCCACAGTAACTGCACCCCAAGCTGAGCCTTCAGATAAAGACAAACAGACCCACCTGCTCCTGGCAGAGTCTGCTCAGGCTGCTGCCTGCCACCAGCTCCTGCAGTGCTCCTGCTGCATTTGTCCACCATTCCCAAGCTTTATGTTCTCAAACCATTTTCCATTTACAGCTCAGTTATTTTGCAAGGCTTTGCATTTCATCTGATCTGATTTTTACGAAGCGCCAAGGCAGTGAAACATTTTATATGGAATTTATTTTTCTGTGAGAAGCTGGTGTGTGACTGTCAGGCTGGGATCAATACAATCTAACATTCCCCTCAGATAACTCTTTCACAAACTACTATTACTGTCATTTTCACCAGGACATAACATCACTCATTAGCCACTCTCTAGTAATCAGAGCTCTGCATTCCAAACTGTTATTGCACTTCTAACTTGCATCCTTTCAGCATCTAAATAGCAGTTTTTCTCATACTAAGAAAAAAAGCACAAAAAAATGAGCCAATCCCCAAACAAAAAAAAACCTCTCACCACAACAAAAACAGTAGCTCAGACTATATGGTACTTACTGTCTCTGAGCCTGTAAAAATGTCAGTTGTCCTCAGACTGAACTTTTTACCTAGACTGACATAAATCTGTTAAAGCCTGAAAAAAGGAACTTCAAATACCCACAGAACCTTACTGGCAAGTCCTTATACAGCAATAAATCTTTAACTCCTGGATGAAGGCATTTAGTGATGTCCTCCAGTAGATCTGGTACTAAGAGGCTTGCTGAAGGTCACACAAGATAGCTGTGAGAAAGCAAATGTGAAAATGTTTACAAGACATTTATATATCTATCTCCCACTTCTCTTTTTTCCTTTACAATTCAGTAAAGAAATTTTTTTTATAGTCACCACTCCCTACTGCTCCAGGCCATTTAATTTCAAAAAAGGAAAGAAAAAAATGTCATATCAAAATAGCACATCCATCGTTTTTATAGTGTTCAACAAAGGAAGCATCCTCTCTAAATCTTGCTTTTTCTGTAGAATATGCAGATATGTTTCTTCCCAGAAAATTAGGGAGTGCATTTTCTCCTTCAATTATAGCCAAGAATCGTATATCACTTTACTAGGTGATGATTTCAACCCATAAAAACATACAAAGCTGTAGATCTAGGAGAGGGACAAAGAACTCAGCACAGTCTTTGAAAATAACATTCCTTAATTATTTCCAGAGAGAGGAAGTCAGCACTTAGACCTCATCCAAACATAAATACTGCTTCTCATGCACAACTACGAAAGTGTTATGTTTTATAACACTTATAAGATTTGATTGTGACAAAGGAGGAGGAACTATGTGAAACTCTGAAAGCCACTGCAGTTTAATGCTGGCTCTCTTGGAGAGGCATGACAAAAAGCTGCCAAACAAACAGCCACGTGTTCCACATGGAGTGGGCTGAATGAGGCATCAGGGCCATGGAAATGCTGCTGAACGCTCCTTGCTCCAACACCCAGTGTGGGACAATGCAGATCTGCATGACTACAGGACGCTGCAAGGAAACAAACCTGACCCCTCCTCTGCCAGGGACAGAAACTGAGCAATTCATTCATCAGCCACACTTCCATTCCTGAGCAAAAACAATTACAGCAAATAACGACAGACACTGCTTTATTCACCTAGAAATAAATCCAGGGATGAGGAACAGCCACCACAGCTTTGTCCAGATCGAGTCTTGCCAAATTAGCCCGGGCTTGTAGTCACAGGATTAGCAGCAAGTATCTCATTATATGACTAGATTCTGACATCCTTCACAGGACTTTTACATAAATAAATGGGAAAAATTGATTCCATTTCTCTGGAATCAATGGAGATTTCAGAACGCTTACCACGGAGTCTCAGCAACTACAGAAATTCATTGAATAATTTTCTACAGGGGTCTGTTTTGGTTGCCTCACTACTGAGCATAACTTGGATAAGAAAAAAAGAAGGGAAAGGGAAAGGGAAAGGGAAAGGGAAAGGGAAAAGGGAAAAGGGAAAAGGGAAAAGGGAAAAGGGAAAAGGGAAAAGGGAAAAGGGGAAAGGGAAAGGGAAAGGGAAAGGGAAAAAGGGAAAGGGAAAGGGGAAAGGGGAAGGGGGAAGGGAAAGGGAAAGGGAAGGGAAAGGGAAAGGGGAAAGGGGAAAGGGGAAAGGGGAAAGGGGAAAGGGGAAAGGGAAAGGGAAAGGGAAAAGGGGAAAGGGAAAAGGGAAAGGGAAAGGGAAAGGGGAAAGGGGAAAGGGGAAAGGGAAAGGGAAAGGGGAAAGGGAAAAGGGAAAAGGGGAAAGGGAAAAGGGAAAAGGGAAAAGGGGGAAAGGGAAAGGGGAAGGGAAAAGGAAAAGGAAAAGGGGAAGGAAAAGGAAAAGGAAAAGGAAAAGGAAAAGGAAAAGGAAAAGGAAAAGGAAAAGGAAAAGGAAAAGGAAAAGGAAAAGGAAAAGGAAAAGGAAAAGGAAAAGGAAAAGGAAAAGGAAAAGGAAAAGGAAAAGGAAAAGGAAAAGGAAAAGGAAAAGGAAAAGGAAAAGGAAAAGGAAAAGGAAAAGGAAAATTCTTTCCTGAGGGGGGGGAAGACAAGGAAGCATTAGTCACTGTAGGGCAGAACCTGAACTCACAGCAATGTTCAAAAATAGGTGTGCTTTTCTCAGGCAGGACACATTAAGGATGAGCACAAGTCATCACGTGTGGGCAGGAACAGTCAGCTGCACAATGTATGATTTGAAAAACCAAACAGGCAACACTTCAGAGGAAAGTGAAAAAGCTCACCTCACTCCTACTGTATAAAACTGCAGTTTTGTTTTTCCCCTTGAGACACTGCTGCCTAACAGAATACTGCAATTGTCATAAAATCAGTTATCAGTGCCTCATTAGGAACCATTCTCCTCAGACTCTGCCCCCATTCACAACCCCCAAATTCTGGTTTTATCCCACAGTAGCATAAACATATCACCTGAACTATCATTCTATTTCATTAGGAGGAAAAAATAAATTGGTTTCCAGTCAACTGAAAAAATAGAGTTTTAATCTTAGCCACTACCTCCCACTGAGATAAACCACCCAACACATCAAATTTCATATGTCAATATTTCATATTTCACAATGGTTCCATATTCATATTCATATGGTACCATTATGGCTTACAGGAGATACACATGGTACCATAGCAAATGTTCATGAGCAAAACCAGTGGTGTATCCAAGTCCCCCATGGAATGCACACAAAAATCTCCACAGCTTTTTAAGTCATGCCCTTGTAACATTATTTAGTTGTCTCTGTAATTTAATTTCTAGCTGAAGATCTCATTTCCTTCCCACTGTAACACTCAATTTTCTATTGTTTGTTTGTTGTTAAATTACCTGGCGACTTCTTGGTTGAATGTAAAGCATCATCCATCCTTGGCCCCCAAGACATTTCAGCTACATTTACCAGACAAGACTAGACTGGAATCTTTCATCCAAACTGAAGACACCTTGGGCACAGCCAAAACTAATTCAGTTTCACAGAAACAGCAGCAGTCTGAGCTTTGGAAAGGTGAGGGGAGGCATGACTTTTTATGTCAGAGGTTTAGCATCCAGGCAAAGACAGAAAATGGGGAGGTGTTGATATGAAAGCCTTCCCCCTACAACCCTGAATACATATAAAAAATGTAAGCACAGGGAATAGCAGCACTTTCAGGTGAGCAGGGAAAAGGAAAACCTCTCCACCCATTAGCAAGGCACAGAGACACACAGGACAGACAGAAGCAAGGACCAAATGACAGAGCCATAATCATGGAATTACTAAAACAAGTCAGGTGGCTGAGAACAGAATTGTCATAATTTTTCACTATCTTAGCTACCGAGACTAATTTGGTGTTTGCTTTTTTAAAAAATGAATGCATAAATCAACCATTTTAATTACACAACAACATGATAGATGATGTTCCTATGTCAAGGGGAGATAAGCAGCTACAATACTGGAAATAGAACCTATAGTCTCGTTTTATAATCAATAGTGTGTGATTATATATTAAAGGAGTGTTATGGTTTGAGCTTGGCACAGAGCCAGTGCCCCCTATGAAAATGCTCTCACTTTGGTGTCTGCTGTGAGATGTGACTAGGAATAAGCAAAACAGGCTTTGGCTTGAACATAAAGAACACTTTATTACTTAAACTACAGGAAAATAGGGAAAGACTATAAGGAAAAAAAAAAGAAAAAATTGAAAACTTTACAAAAAACCACTTTCCTCTTCCCCACTACCTGACTTTCTTAATCTGATACATTCTCCCAAAACACCAACTGCTCAGCTTTGGCTTCACACTTTAGTATACTCAAACTTCAGTTCATGAAGAGGAAAGGAGTCTTTCTTGTTCTATAGGCTTCTCTTGGAAACACACTGAAACTTCGTGTGCTTCTCTGTCACTTCGGCACCGCCCGGAAAAAAAAGTCTTTTTGCTGCTTGTGACATCTTCTTTCTATGCTCAGTGCTCTCACCACCGAGACATGGCCAGAGCTGCTTTTAGGGTTGTCTTTCAAGGATGCCTTGTCTCACTCTAAAAAGGCACAGTCTCTGCTTTGGGACATCTGTCCCCCCCATATTTTTCCAACTCCCTGGGGCCGGGGGGTCTTCACAAATGAACTCTCTTGGTTTCTGAGCTACTGCTTCCCCCTAAGTGCAGTCTGTGTCACAGGAACAACTGAGTCCATGGCTACAAGAAAAGTCCAGCTAAAAGGCTACTCTAAATCATCTCTCCTCATTCAATCATCTCCACGTTCTTCGGGCCAGGTCTTTGTCTCATCTCATCTCTTATCTCTTTTCTTATTCAGCTTCGAGGAGGATTAGCATTTTTTGCAAAGCTCCAATCATGAAAGAAAAGAGTTAAAACTTGCAGTCTCTGTCTGTCCCGGAGCAGCACTCTCACACATGCTGCTCACACGCTGCCGCTCCGGCCGGGCACTCTTCCTCCCCCCTTCTCCTCCTGGGCCGGCTGCTATCACATTCGGTGTCGCCGGCTCTCTCTCTCTCTCTCTCTCTCCTGGGGAGGGGATGGCTGCTTGAAAGCTGACTCCCTAAGATCTTCTACCCTTCTATCCTCGAAGCCCCCTCACCTCCCATCTCTGTCCAGGCCCAAGGCCCACCACGTAGCTGCCCCTCCCCCGCCCAACAGCAGCGACTGAACAAGAGAAAGTGATCTAACTTCTTCGCCGCGACGTCTCAAGAGAGCCTGCTAAGAGCAGTGCCCTGCTTTTTAACCCCTGTGTATTCTCAGAAGTGTGTCTAAACCTCACTGGCTACACCAAGTGCCAGTCTCAAACTTAAAACCTTCATTAGTTTGACCACAGCTTCCCAGAATTCTCACTTCTTCCTGGTCAAACCACCACAAGGAGAAAACAAAAGAAGGCATTTTCAGAAACCTAATGGGAATCAAATCCCTATATGTCCTTAAAATTACTCTGGAGTAAAGTACAAAGCTTCTTTGAAAATTCCTAAACAAGATCTCAACACATCCAACCCTAAAATCTAAAAGATTAGACAGTGGTAGAGTGGCAAATACAAAACAGAACAAATTCACCCATTTGTTATTCCAGGACGGCAATTCAGAAGACATAATTCTGCCTTTACCCTCCAACAACAACCAAATGTAGTGGCATTCTTAAGTGGAGGGGGAAAAAGGGAATTCCCATTGAAATTCCCCCAACAGCATAAGCCACAGACAGAGCCATAATTCCTGCCCTTTAATTTGCATCTCAGTTATTTCACATCTTTTCAAAAGGTATGGATAATGGACAGAAAGGCTACAAGCAGTGATTAATGTACTGCACCTCTTAACTAAGTCCTCTCAGGAGCTAATGGTCAAAAATGTTCATTTGTTTTCTGCTTTGAACTTGTCTGACTGCCATCCATTGGCTCTTCTCATATTTCCCTGTACTAGAATAAAGATTTAGTTAAGTCTATTCCTGACATTTCTAAGCCATAACCTTTTCCAGATAACTTAAGGAGCTCAGTCAGCTTTCTATCATCATGCTTGTTTTCTTGACAACAAAAATTCACCCTGAACTCCCTCCAATTTCCAGCATACTTTTAAAGGGTTTGCCACTAAATAAACCTGCCAGTTGATAAGTGATAATCTCTTTCAAAAACTTCTCTCCAGCTGCTGGAGTGGAGCAATTCAGTGAACAAATTCATACTGTGCTTTTTGCTGGGGGAGAATTAAAATGTTTTCCACAGTGGCTGTGCTTTGGATTTGTGCTGGAAGCAGTGTTGGTAGCACAGGGATGGTTTGGGCACTGGTGGCACAGGGATGGTTTGGGTGTTGGTGGCACAGGGATGGTTTGGGTGTTGGTGGCACAGGGATGGTTTGGGTGTTGGTAGCACAGGGATGGTTTGGGTGTTGGTGGCACAGGGATGGTTTGGGCACTGGTGGCACAGGGATGTTTTGGGCATTGGTGGCACAGGGATGGTTTGGGTGTTGGTAGCACAGGGATGGTTTGGGTGTTGGTGGCACAGGGATGGTTTGGGCGTTGGTAGCACAGGGATGGTTTGGGTGTTGGTGGCACAGGGATGGTTTGGGCACTGGTGGCACAGGGATGTTTTGGGCACTGGTGGCACAGGGATGTTTTGGGCACTGGTGGCACAGGGATGGTTTGGGTGTTGGTGGCACAGGGATGGTTTGGGTGTTGGTAGCACAGGGATGGTTTGGGCACTGGTGGCACAGGGATGGTTTGGGTGTTGGTAGCACAGGGATGGTTTGGGTGTTGGTGGCACAGGGATGGTTTGGGCACTGGTGGCACAGGGATGTTTTGGGCATTGGTGGCACAGGGATGGTTTGGGCGTTGGTGGCACAGGGATGGTTTGGGCGTTGGTGGCACAGGGATGGTTTGGGCACTGGTGGCACAGGGATGGTTTGGGCATTGGTGGCACAGGGATGTTTTGGGCACTGGTGGCACAGGGATGTTTTGGGCACTGGTGGCACAGGGATGTTTTGGGTGTTGGTGGCACAGGGATGGTTTGGGTGTTGGTAGCACAGGGATGGTTTGGGCACTGGTGGCACAGGGATGGTTTGGGTGTTGGTGGCACAGGGATGTTTTGGGCACTGGTGGCACAGGGATGGTTTGGGCATTGGTAGCACAGGGATGGTTTGGGCATTGGTGGCACAGGGATGGTGTGGGTGTTGGCGGCACAGGGATGTTTTGGGCACTGGTGGCACAGGGATGTTTTGGGCATTGGTGGCACAGGGATGGTTTGGGCACTGGTGGCACAGGGATGTTTTGGGCATTGCTGAGCAGAGCTCACACACAGCCAAGGCCTCCTCTGGCCCTCACCCAGCCCCAGCAGTGAGGGCTGGGAGGGGACAGAGCCAGGACAGCTGAGCCCAGGTGACCCAAGGGATTTCCCAGCCCATGTGGGGCCGTGCTGAGCACACAGAGCTGGGCAGGAGAAGAAGGAAGGAAAGGAGGACATTCAGGGTGATGGAGTTTGTCCTCCATAGTCACTGTCACACGTGATGGGGCCCTGATGTCCTGGGGATGGATGGACACCTGCCCAGCCATGGGAAGGGGGGAATCAGTTCCTTGTTCTGCTTTCCTTGTGTGCATGGCTATGGCTTTATCTGTTAAAATCACTTTATCAACCCACAAGTTCTCACTTACACTCTTCTGATTCTCTCCCACCAAAGTGAACAATCAAAGCTGAAGATTACAAGTGCATTTAATCCATTTTAACAAAATGAAGTACCATTTGACTGAAGTCTTCATTCAAAATTAAACCTTTCAAAATGCAAATGTGACCTGTATGATCATGAAGGCAGCTGCAGTACTGACAACAAGGGACTGTGAGCCAGAACAGGGAATGGCTCTGCTGCATCTTCTGCAAGCACTATTTCCCATCAGCACACTAAATCACTGTGTGCCCCATAAATGTCTTTGATACAGGCCTTACCTTCTTCAGTTTCCAACACAACTTTTTAAAACATTTCTAAATCTAACAAACATCAGAAAGAAATCCTAAAATTATTTTTAAAATGGATTAACCAGAATTATTTCCCACAGATTCAGTCCTTTACAAACAATTTCCCTGAGGGCATGAAATCAACATCAAACAAGCAAACCTTAAATCAGAATACTTTACAACAGGATCCTGCTTTAGCGTGTGTGCACATACTGAAGTCCTGTTGTCAGCTATAAGATGACACATTGATGGAGGCTTCTAGTCAAAAACTGAATGTCTTTGGATTACAGCCAGCACTGCTCCAGGCATCCTAAAGGCACTGTTGGCACTAAGAACAGCAGCAACGGTGGCAATTTTTCAGTTTGACAGGTGCTAAATACCACTGAACCTCACTGTAAGTCCATTTTTATTGCAGCTATTGCCCAACTCTCCTTAAATGACCTTACAGTAAGATAATTGTAATAAACCTTAAAGCAGTGCCATTCCAGCTGAACACTATATGGACAACTTCCCTCCAACAGCAACAAAGAGCCAGGGAAGAGAAGAGGAAGTGTGCACCTACCACAGCATGCCAAGAGCACAGCTGGGATCTATCACCAAGTCCCACCTTATCCCCAAGTGCTTGAACATTTTATCCTGTCAATATTCATATTGCAAAGGTGGTAATATTGAGGTTGATACAAACCAATGTAAACTTTACTTAGCTTTTACTGGAAGCATTCCATGAAGTCGCAGAGCAAGAGAATAAGTTCTAGTACTCACTGTGGCATGCAGATATTCTTTTTTGTCAAATTTCAGAGATGAGAAAGTATCAAGGAAATTAAAAGCCTGCTTTAATTCAAAGGGATTGCCAGACTATCTCCTGGACAAGAAGAAAATCTACATTTCTCAGACATAGGCACCTCCTGGCACATTTCAAAATGGTAGCCTGGCAATAAAGAGATATTCCCAACCCACAGGAATTTCTCTAGTGGGTGCTGCCCAACCATCACCCCAAACAAGTCTGCCACTCACAGAAGTTTGGTCTATATTTATTAATCAGAGTCAATGTGGGACATTTTGAACACCCTTTGAAAAGCCCAGCTGTGATTTCCCATCTGTGCTGTAAACCTTCCCACTGAAGCAGCACCTTGCTGTGCTGCACTTCATGGCTCATGTCTGAACAAAAGGTACAGAAGCAGATAACTATTTCTTTCAAAGGCAACATTCATTGCTTTCAGCATGGAAATCCCTTATTTCACCAGCAATAGATTCACACTCATATACAAACATTTGTCTCCAAACAGATGCAGCTACTCAGCATTTTGCCAGAGGGACCAGGAATATACCCTTAACCTAATACAAGTGTAGATAGATTGTTATCAATTAAATGTGTTATCAATTAAACACTCCATAAGTATCTCCCAAAGTCACAACAGCTTCAGTCCCAAAGCAGGTCGGTGATTTTTGCACAGTAATCCAAGCAATTCTCAATCTTTTCACAAGAAGATTACTTTCTCTTTAAGGCAGGCCAAAATTCAAAGCATCTTCTGCACTAAATGCATCCATGCACTTTTCAAATCCCTCACTGCAGGTTCTCCAGCAAGTTCTACTGAAATGAAAATCCTGGTATCAACAAGCAGGTAAAACTCTCCTCCCCATAACCAGGTAACTACTGCTCAGATAAACAATGCAAATTAACTAAGACAAATTAATCTAATCAATTACCTGACACTAATAGCTGCCAGTGATCTGCCCCAAGCACAGGAACTGTTTGGCAACACTGACACCAAGTGACAGAATCCAGGAAAACACAAACCACAACGACCCTCACACAAATGCTGCAGCTTTTACCCTCATGCTGTGGAAGAGGTAAATCTTGTTTTATCATCAAGAGAAGAAAATTGTTGAATACCCATAACGATATTTTCACACCAGCTATGTATAAGTGACAGAACATCCAACATTAAACATGTTCAATTAACAATTCAACTTTGATCTTGCAAATACAAGTCAAAGACCATGTGCACTTCAAAGTTTGATGCATACTAACCTCACAAATTCATTTCTAGAGGAGAAAAAATTAGTGGTTTGCATGCACAGAAAGTATTGCACTCCACTGACTTATGTGAATTTGGTTACTTTTTCAAGTAAAAGACTGCAAATAGTGCTTCCATACACTTCCATTTAGATAATAACATGTTAATGCAACTTTTAATGCCTGCTGAGTCTCACTTACTTGTTCTGCCCGTGCTTCTCTCTGCTGAACACCCAAAACCCAGCAGTCCAGCACCACATGCTTTAGGCAGACTTGGCCCTCCCAGCCCCTGCAGCCTCACCTGGCACTGCACAAAGCACAAAACCCAATGGCAGAGCAGTAACTGCACCCAGCACAGCAGTTTCACCACCCACCCTCTTCATGCCCAGCATTCTGTCTTCTTACACCTCCATGGTCTTACCTGCTGACGTTTGTATGCCAAGTAATCAAGGTTTTCCAGATCTTTTTGAAACTTTTGGTAGGTTTTCTGTAGATCAGATTTACTGGATACATTTTTTAAAGACTCAAATGTTCTTTGAAACTGTGAGGAAAATAAAAATAAACAAAGCCAACAAAAAATTATCATTCATACAGTTGCTGTGTTTCATTCTGTATTACAATTATTTTCTACTAAATCCTTAGGCTATTGAGCTTTGCCACCTCTAACCTTCCACATATTCCTGCAGTTTTGTTTTGAAACCAATCACAGAATTCAAAGCATTGTACATATGCCCTCCTCAATTAAATGAGATCCTCTCATTTCATAGTCAGACCAAACACAAGCAATCAGTCTCTAAAGGTGAGTTCTTTTTCTATGCCAAGTTCCAGGAAGTAATAAATTCACAGATTTAAATACTTTCTTTTCAACCAAGAAAAGTGCATGCAACTTTATACAGGCCATGAACTCATTCTATCAAGCATAACAGTAGAACTTAGAAATCACAGGGTGCCTCTTATCAAGTTAATTTACTTAAGAGTAATTTAATACCAGATAATCACCTCAGGCAACGTGCCCACATTCTGTATGAACACTGTGACAACTCCAATTATGCTTCACTGCAGACCTTACTTTCAAATTTAAAACTTCTTTCACGCATACACTGTTATTAAGAAGAGGACTGGTATTTTTCAGAGATGCACCACACCAGCCCAGCTGTAGGAACTGTAACAGAAAGGTTAAGATTTGTGTCAGAGGAGAACTGGAGGCCCAGCTTCCTTGCTACCTTCAGGAAATCATGAGCCTTCTCCTCTTGCTGTTTTCCCAGCTGTAAATTCCCTTCTTCTCCTCATGAGCATGTGATGGCTGCACAGCTGCAGGCAGCTCAGGAATATTTTGTTATCACTGTGACTACCATAGAGTCTATCAACATGTATTTACACTGACATAATCAGGGAGAACTACACACTTGTAAATCCTTCCAAAATACTGACTGAGCCTCTTGCAGTTCCAGGGCCTGTAGGTGAAGCTCACCCATGGTACCAGTGCCCAGGGAATGAGGCAATGCACTGCTTCCCAGTCAGCTCTGGACAAAAAAGCACTTCTGTACAGCCCAATCTGTACTTTTGCTTAAACTACAGACACTGAATTTGAATAATGAACCAAAGCCAAACCTCCACTCGTCTTCTGTCCCTCTTTAAGAAGCTGACAAATCACTGACAGCCCATGCTGACCATGGATGTGGAGTGCTCCAGAGCCCCTCATCCTGAGCAGGTGACTCAGCTCAAGCTGCAGCTGATGCTGAACAGCCCCAGCTACTTCTCCTAGGGGATAATAAGCAGCTGCAGTGGATTTCCCTGGAACCTTCAGGCAAGTCAGCACATCTTGTTTGCTGCTCTGCAGCCTTTATTTCAGTCTCACTGCTCTCATAACCAAAAGGCAAGTGAAGGCAGTGTTTCCATCTATTTGTAATTTATCTTACTCTACCTCATTCAGTACTACTAGAGGTTAAGTGGAGACCTTCTAGCTGCGTTTAAATTGTTTGCTACCAAAAAAGAAAATAAAACTTTCTCACCCAACGTTTATGTTCCTGAATTCTGTACTGACATGGCTGACAGACCACACATGCTAAGACAAAACTGCAATATTCTCTATTCTTTTCTGTTTGACTTCATTATCTTCCAATTTTTGTGTGATTTGTTGTTTTCAGATTTTATCTCTGCTCCAGAGCTGATCTGAAAGCCTTGCATTTGCAGTGTTTGCTTTCATCAATTCCCACTCCTGGCTGACCCCTTAGCTGGAAGCAACTTCACTGCAACATTTGCAAACATGACCTGAGTTCAGTTTAAGGTGACCAGAAGCACCCCACAGTCTTTGCTTTTTTTCAAGTGTGTAAGAAACTGCTCATTATGTCTCTGGCAAGTTCATCGTGCACCTTCTGCTTCAAACCTTGACATATTTCTCCAGAACTTAGCCCAAAGCTGTTGCACCCTGTTGTGGGATTGAATAATACAGGGGAAAAGTCTCCAATGACTCCCAAACTCACTAAATAAACATAAGGTACAGTCTCTTCTTGAGGGGTCTTTTTTTGTTTTAAGATAATCATCAACATGTTAGACTACAATACAGTTGTAGAATCATCATCATCCTTTTAAGGATGTGCTTAATCCCACAGCTTCAGTTCTTCATTAACAGGAGCTCTGCTAGCAAGATCACTCACTTCCTTATGTCCTGCAGCAACCTAAGCATTAATAATACATTTGGCTCTCTGGAAAGAGATATAAGAAGCAGCATGAGAGCACGATCAAATACAAATCAAATGTGTAACTACAAGGGCAACATGCTTCAATAAAATTGATGGGTAACGGCCAGAACATCCACATCTGTCTTTAGATCTAAGGGAGAAACACTTTTTAAAAATTTAACTCAAAAGTAAATAAAATATCAACCAAGCCATTTTAAGAAAACATAGATATGCTCTTTCCACTGTCATCAGCAGGAAATCAGAAAATTGTGCCTTGGACATTCAAAGGTTATCAGCACATATGTTAAAACTAAATGTGGATCTTTCTGCATCATACTTCTATCAGAGTGAACCAGCATTTTGGGGTGAGTGGTAAAAAAACCTCCCTCATCTCCCCTGTGTGGAGGTGAAAAGAAATATCTGACTTCCTGCCTTTTTTTTCCTCTTACCAATAACCAAATATAAATAATCCTAAAAGATTTACAGAAGCTCTTTTCTGCCTGTTATATTTTCAAAGTGCTTTGAGCAGTTTCTGGAAGCTGAGGAGTAGCATTCCTTCACTACTTTTTCTCAGTGGCACTACTTGGTAGCTACCTGGACTCATTTTCCCTCTGTGCTAAAATCATATCTCTGTGATTTATCAGAGCTGCTTCTGTTTGTCAAGTTACCACAGGTAATTTCCCAGCACTGATAGTGGCACAGACAACTTTGTAGCTCAAAGAGAAGAGCATGGCTTTATATTCATTAACATCACAGCATTCCTGTCACAGGAAACCCAAACCTACCAAATGCAGCAGCAGAGCCCAGCACCTGGCCCTGAAAAGCAGGTGGGTGACACAGCAGCCCCAATGTCCTGAGCAGACACCATCAATACATGGCTGAAAGTACAGAGATCTATTCATACTAACTTGCTAAAGATATACATTAAATAACTTTGTTGAAATCCATAAGCTAGTTCTACAGAGGTTTATTGTGCTGTTTGTCACGTCTGCTCTACTGCTTAGAAAACTTTTCGCCATATTAGCAATGTTCACAAAATTTCTCTCAAAGGCCTGTCTTTTTTAACTATTTTCTTAAAACTCTCCAACTTTATGAATCTCAGCAGTCCTGAGCCTCCCCTCAGATACTGCCACAGTTATCAGATTAGCAAGTGGGACTGTAAGCACCAGGACTGCAAGTCCTGTGCTCTCAGATCTTACTGCACTGTCAAAGATGAGAGGTGAGCTCTGGCTGAAGTTTCTCCTGCAGTAAAGCAGATTAACAGCTGAGAATCCTCTGCTGTCTTTATGAGCTCCTGACAGAGCATTTTTGAGGGTTTTCTCCACTATCCTTCTGCCTACATTCAGGAGCCTTGGAACTTTTGCTCTGCTGTCATATGTAACAAAAATGAGGCACTGAGATCAAAGAAGAGTGGCTGCACATTTCAAAATGAAATCATATTAAACTAACTAATCATACTAAAATTTTGATACTGCTTAAGCCAAAATTTACTACGTTTCATCCTCAATATGAGCCATGAAAATTAATGGCTTACCAGCTAAAGAGGAGGCCAGGACACAGAATTATGAGATTATAAACATGCAGTGCAAAGTGCTTCACTGCTAATAATTCAGAAATGTGGGAAGTAACATCACTGAATACAGAGCACAAAGCCATATTCCTGGTAAGCACCTCACAATTCCCAAATAAACAGGAAGAGGGATGGGGACAGCCCATCCTGCCTCTCCACTCTGTTAGTCACAAATTAGGAGAAATGGCTCCTTTCTGTTCAACTAGAGCTGCACAAATCAGAGTATTTGTATTTCAGAGTATCAATATTACCACCTTCCACTGCACAGGGCAGTACAGTAGCACTGAGCTACTTTCTCCATTGGTAAAATACTTCTCTTTATTCTCATATGGATTAATATGAATTGAATTAAGGACAAGAAGCAAATTTTATTTCCATTTTGACATAAGGAAGCTGTCCATTGAAAAACTATCCCTTTCTGTTTTGAGAAGGTACCGGTTCTTTAAAAGACTAAATTATAACTAAATGTACTATTTAAATTACCCAGAGATATGGCTGGAAAAAAGCCATTCACAACCCCTCTTAAATTCCAATTACTGAGCACACACACTTATGAGAAAAAAGCTGCACTTCTCCTATTTTGCTGTAATGGAATGGGCAATGTGCCTTCTTTGGAGAGGTTTACAGAAAGCAGCTCACAGCTTTTTCCATTCAGAAAATATCAGATGATTTTGCTGTCATTTTAAAGAGGTCTGAAGACATACACTCTGATGATAAAGCAGACACTGTTTGTTTTGCATGCATTTCCTCATTTCTGCCTCCCAAAGCACAAATGAGTTATAAAACACATTTCTCTAGATCAGAATGATCTCTGCATGCTTGAATTGTTGATCAGACAAGCCGTTCTACATTACACCAACTCTGCTGCTCCACTACCAATAAATAACCTACCAGGAGAAGATAACTTCCCAAGATTATTTCCCCAGCCTAGAATGTGCCTTCCCATATGAGGACTCTGGAGAAGGAAATTTCAGAACATCACTTCCATATTAATCTCTTGAAAGCACAGTGCTTCAGTGGTGTGCAAACACAGCCCCAGACACTCCCAAGGGAAGATTCAGCCACGTTCTTTCCCTGGCAGGTTCCAACAGAGTCAGCTGCAGTGGAGCCCTGGTCACTGACTGCAGCATGCAGGCATCTGCACAGCCCAAACAATCATTTCAAACAGGCCTCTGCTCTTCCAACACCTCCAACTTCCTCACCAGACACAATATGCACTTCTCACACTCACCTGTACTTCTGATGACTTCAAGCATTGTATTAACCTCTCTACAAACCACCTTTATGTTACAGATCTCCCCAAGCTTTATTTTAAGTTTACAACTCAACATTCCAGTCAGAACTTATCACCCCACAGCTTGACAATTATTTATTTTTACAAGTTATAAAGGAGCAGGCAAGAGGCTCATATGCCAAGCACAGAAGTGGATCCAAATTCCTACTTGGAAAAAGCCAGCTCCAAAAGCAATTCTTTGGAAGCTGCTTTTCCTCTGTTATTTCCTGCACATCACAGGGTGCCACAGAATTTGCAGGGTGATTATTAGCACTGTAGCCCTGATTCCAAACAACTGCATCCCATGCACCACAGACAAACCTCTCATGGGTAGCAGGAATCTCAGTTTGATGAGAAAATAAACAGGAGTGGGAACCAAAGGAGAAGCCAAATCTTCTCTCAAAGACTCCTGTCACCTTCTTAACACTGCTAATGCTCCAGAAGTCTCCCTGCCACGGGAGTGACCCATGCCCGGCTAAGGAAGGTGGCAAGAGGTTAGAATGTAATCTGGCTATTGCTGTAAAAACCAAGGTTTCTATAAACACAACAGGAACAAAAGGAGGGCTAAGGACAATCACCATCCTTCACTGGATGCAGGGGGAACAGAGTGACAAGCAAAGAGGAAAAGGCTGAGGTACTTCTCTGGCTGACTCCTCAGCAGCAGCACCAGCTGGTTCCCAGGCAGCCAAGCCCCTGCAGCTGAGCACAGGGATGGCAGCAGAATGAATCCCCCCAGCCCAAAATGAAATGTTCAGTGACAGCTCCACCACCTAAGACTCACACCAGCCCACGTGCCAGAGTGATCTGCTGGGGGGAAGGAGGGCTCCACACAGGGATCTGGATCAATGAACAGCTCTGGGAGCTGAACCACGCCCCTACACCTGAAACACAGGGCAGCCCAGGGGACTTTCCTCTTTCATTCTATGTAACCCTACTGAGCTCTTGCTCAGAGCATTTTCAATGCTGCTGAATACTCTGCAGGAAAGGGAGGAACAGACAGCACTTCTCTCACAGGGCCCAGCTTCACATGTTGCTTCTTATCTATAGCCATTCTCTTTTTTTTCCCTGACAGGAGTTTTAAAGAACTGTAAGCAAGCATTTTGTAAAGATCGTGCTGTCTGAGGCATTCATGAAAAATACGAAGACTTGCACAGTAAATCTACAATGACATGAGGAGGAAAAAGGCAGCTAAAACATGTTGGCTCAGCATGATCTGAAACTGATTAGAGACAGACAGACTGCCAACGCTCTTTGAATGAAATTCTCCAAACTTGTTACTTTCCTGCTGCTCTCTTCTGATCAATAGATTTAAGCAATACCATTAGTCTGTTAATTCACTTAATTAAATAATATCGAGCATCACTAACCATAATGGATGAGCTGCTAGCACAGCTCTGAATCAGAGAGTGCAATACAGAAGACAGTCCTTTGTCTGACCACATTTTTCAGAACTCAGTTGTTTCTTTAGGCATGGAAACTCAGACAGAGACAGGTAATTATTTAAACTGTTCCCTGTTTAAAAAAATTATATTTAAGGAAGGAAAACCTTTCTTTATGGTGTGATGTACTTTATTTTTTCAGTGAACTCCAAAAGGATCTTCCTGTTTGCACTGCACCCTCAGAGTCTTATAGGATTGTGAATTCCACAAGTGGCCAGGAGTGTTCTGTGCCAGACTGTGAGCAGTCACTGGGGGTTTGTACTGGCATCTAGAAAGCATTATTTACACACACATTTATTCACTTTTGCTCAGGGACAATCTGATAGAATTCATTAAACAGCCAAAATTCACTTCACTTCATTAGCAAAACTTCTAAAAAAGCTAATTTTCTGTTCACAAAGCTGTTTTTGAACATTTGGTTTGAAATTCCTCCCAGGATTACCAAATCCTTTCAAACTCACTTACCTGTTATTTCCAGTTTTGAAAAGTTCAGTATTTTTGTGAGAAAAAATACTCTGTATTTTCAGAATTGCACACTGTTTAATATGAAGACTTGATTAGTCCTAAGTCTAAGCAGAATGTTCAGAAAACATTGTTAGAGACTACATAAACTGGAAGGCCACATCTGAGGTTCATCCTTTTTTCCTAGATATACATAAACAGGCAGAGGTGACAGGTAACAGTAGGTGAGGCTTTCTATGACAGCCAGTCACACTGTCTTTGTTTTCCTTCTATTTTTATTGCCAGGTTACTGAGGAAATTAAAGTTTAATGACCCAGAGTGTATTCTGTCAGTAGAAAAAGCTATAGTTTTAAACATCAGTGCTGGAATTAACTAATTTTAGTGAGTGACCAAGACTAAAAGCTTTCAGCACTCTTTAATAAATGAGTTTGAAAAATATTAGATACTTGAATATGTAATTCCCCATTAAATACTTTCATATATTGAGCAAGATCTCATAATACTGTACAGCATTCTTTCATGATGCTGAACCAACTTCTTTCATTTTATACATGCAAATAAAGAAATGGGCCTTGATTAGAATTTTTATACCTTTTATTCTACTATTACTTTTTTTTTTTTAATTTTTCAAATCAATTTTGTCTACCCCATAAAAATTGCAGTGCTCAGAGACATGGAAATAAAGAGCAATGAAATTTCCCATCTCTTAAATGATAACAGCTGTAACACCCCTGTCTGAAGAACAGGGTAATATGGTGGAAGTATTAAGGCTTTAGAACAAGTGCAAAGAAAAACATCTGAAGACTTTTAAGGAGTTGGTTTTCAAGGCATATGAACTTGAAAAACACAGGAATATTACAGCTGATACAGCAAAGACAAGGTCTACTCTGACACTGTGGGAATGCAAAGTCTTCTTGTGGGAGCAAGTCCATGCTGAAGAAAAACTGAATTCCTAAGGGAGTTTTAAAGTATAATGATTACAGATAAACACTTAGAATAGAGCCATGTTGAAATTCATTACAATATTTAATTGCCTTTAAATCTGGCTCAGTTAGCTGTGACCAAAAGTTGTTAGAAACTGAGGGACGTTCAATAGCATATGATGAAATTCCATTAAGTCAATTTCCTAATTAGATGTCAACATAAAAGACACCATTACAGCTAATACCACTGTTGGCAAGTTCAACAGCCAGAGCACAGACTAAATAGATATGCAAAATATAACACACTCTCCTCTAACAGCTAGGGTGAATCTTTCTGCACTGGCTTTACTGAGAGCATTTTACTACACTAATTTATTCTAAGGGTTCACTTACAAATTCAGTTCTCCCTCCTATTAAGAGGAAATATGGAAGAAGATGGCAATTTAATGGCCCTCTGCAGTGCTGGAGTTGTTCCTGAATGATGCTCAGCATTCTTTCCCCATTTGCAGTTATTTTTTGTTTTCATTTTCAGATGGAAAACATGAAGTCAATTAGACAGCCATTTAGAAATACTGAAACTCTAGTAAGGAAAACCATCTAATTTTAGCTCTCTCATGTAAAACATAGTCAAATACATCTCAGAAGAGAGCATCTGGGATTATGAAAATAAACATTAAAAATGTAATAGATTACCATGAAAAATATCATAATTTAAGAACATTTTCCATAAGCAGTGCAAAAGACATAGGCCATTCCTGTTACAGCTGACAAATTTAAACATACAGAACAACACAGAAGCTTCTGCAAGGCAGTGTTAATTTAGCCTGTGGTGCATCTCCAGCAGTGGAGATTTTTCAAGCCCAGTATTGAAACCCACACAACACTGTTTTATTATTAAATACTTTTCCTAGTCTGATTTGGAGCCAAATTTTCATTGTCTCATCTTCATCAAACTGAACTTGCTTCAACACAGTCCTCTAAGTCACTGTGCTCTCTCGTGGCACGAGGCACTATGAGAGGTGGCACTGATTACTCACCTCTGCCCTGAAATATTAGCAAGTCAACAGAAATGTGTGGTTTTATCAGTCTCTTATAAATTACTGAAAGTATCAGTGGATAAAAAGGAACCAAAAATAGATCAAATATGCCGAGCTGCATGTAGATGAGTTCTTCTGGTCCATTCACAAATCTCATCTAGAATGCACACTTGCCCCAGGTGTTCCGTGCATGAGAGCTGCAAGGCTCAAGTACACAAAGTTTCCATGCCCGGATGTTGCGGTGTGTTGCAATATCCTGTCTTACCTTCTCCCTTCCCCCTCGCCCCTCGCTGAGTGTGCCCTGTCAATCAGGCTAACATACCAGCAAGGCATCGTGTGATTCGTCGATTTCAAAGGATGCTTCTCAGGCCTGGGGGTCATTGGCCTGTCTAAGTGTCATCCTCCCTTGAGACCCTGCCCCCTTCACCTGGTTGGTAACTCACCTGTCCCCTCCCCTTCCCCTGTCCCCGAGCTTATAAAGTTAATGAGACCATGCGGCCGGCATTCTGTTACTAGCAATGGCCCAGTGCAGACCTCTGTACTCTTGGAATAAACATCTGGCTACCTTCTAGCAGAATCCATTCCCTTTCTCTCTACCATCGCCAGAAGCTCTCTCTCCTGAGGAGAACGGAGTCCTGTCTTGTGCCCCGCTGCACTCTGCCGCCAGCCAAGGTATCTCTGGGGTAAAACACCACAGTGCTGCCTCTGGCCAAGCAGCGAGGGTCAGAACTGGCCTAGGCACCATCTAACTGGTTATATTGGGATACATATTTCAATACCCGGAGAGCCCTGAGCAGAGCCAGCTGTGGCTCACAGGAGCTGAGGAGAGCGGGGATTACTCACCACAGCCAGGTGCTGCAGCAGATAGGCCACGTCCACCATGTCGGCCAGAACGAGGAGCCGGGTGACGGCGGCCAGCAGGGAGCGAGCGGCGGGCACCACAGCCTGCCTGCGGGGCAGCGAGCAGGGGTCGCTGGTGAACGCCTCCGCCGACACCTGCAGGGCCCCACCTGCGAACGAGACACAGCCTCAGGCTGGAGCACAGCACCCCGAGGAGGGGAAATCACGGAGTTCCGGCAGTTACCTGGAGAGTCTTGTGAGATGCAAAGCTGTGTTTGGTGTCAGGTACAAACAGGTGACGTGTGTATTTGTGAATGCAAATGTATGGACCTCAACAAAGGGATAATTGCAAATTCTAATAATAACTGAAGAAATTAAAGCATGGAAAAAGGCCTTTGAACCTATCTTTTGTTTGCAATTAACCCTGGTTGATTTAGGAGCATTGGAATTAAGGTGTTAAAGATGTTGCTTTTTGCTTGCATTTAATCCATAAAAAGCTCTGCAATAATAACCTTTTCAAGTATAATTTTAGAATATTACTTGTATCCTTGAAACTATAGCTTTGGAATATATATAAAGGAAATATGCTTATCTCATGCCTTATTGAAGCAGAGAAAAACAGCTTGAGAAAGGAAGATGAACATCACCCCAAGGGTTTATGGTTTCAACCAAAGGGAAGCTGGACATCACTGTTATGGGATTTATGGTCTCTGCAATTAAAAGGTGGACACACATCTGGGGAGCTGGACCCCTCCAGATGGGATTTGTCTTCTTTGGGAAACTGGACCGTCACCATCTGGGGATACTCCTTTGAGATACATCCTGAGAAATTAAAATCACAATAGTGTATAGAATTGTGATGTAATAATTTGGAATAAAAATTGCTGATGAGTAAAAAATTGGAAATAAAAACTGCTGAAAAAAACTGATGGGTACCCCTATAAATACCTGTAACCATCAATTACTGGTGTGCAGTTGGAGGGAAAACTTCCCCCACTGTACCCAGCGCTGTATTGCTCACACTTTACCATATTAAATAATAAATTGATTGCTGCTTGAATATTGGCCTGGTCAAGCTTCTTATTCATAACAGTCACAAGTACTGCCAATAAATCTGCTATCCCTTTCTTGTCCTAACGCCTTGAAATGAAGGTCAGTGATTACAGATCACACAGGTTAATGTTCCACATCTTCCATTCTCTTTTCCTTTCTCTTCTACAGCACCATTTAATTCTGAAATAATTCCCTTGCCTTCACACAATTACTCTTAACTGCACACAACAAAGCCAGCAGCTTTGTTAAACTTTCCTAGTCACTATTTGTTATGTTACTGTGTACTTTGGTGACCTTGCTATTAAATAATTCCTGGTCACAGAAAGAAATCAAGTATTGCTCTTCTCATTACAAATATAAGTTAATGGAATGAAAACCTCATACACTCAAACATCTGACTGCCATAAAGGGAAATCTGTGCCATGGAGCTAGTGACTGCCAGACACAATATACTGCTCTCCAATGAGAAGTTTGGTAAATGAAATTCAACAATACAGACCACAGTGACAAACACCATAAATTCCTGAGGGGAGGTGAAAAGGAGATGGAGCCAGACTGCTCACAGTGGTGCCCAGCAGCAGGGGGAGAAGCAATGGGCACAAACTGACACACAGGAGATTCCATGTTGTCCGGTTTTCGGCTGTTTGAAGGGCCTGGAAAGGCCCGGGGTGGCCTTGGGGCAGCCCGCGTATCGAAGGACGAGAAGAGGCTTCAGTTCTTCTTTTGGTCTCGGTGTTTATTAATTGTTTATCTAAAAGATTTTCTTTCGGCCCGACAGAGCTCTGCTCAGCAGCCAGCCATGAGCACACTGTGTCCTGCCCTCCGGACAGTCACCTATCTTTATACCCATAGTTACGTGTACAATATTTATCATTTTTCCCCAATACCTTTCTCCCTTATTGTCCGATGCACTTTTAGTAATGACCAATCCCAAAGTGCCACCATCACCACAGAAGATGGAGGAGAAGAAGAAGAAGAAGAAGAAGGACAGGACACGCCCCAATTCCTCCATCTTACTTCTCTAAACCCCCCTGTACAGAAATCCTAAACCCTGTGTCTCACCCTCTAATTAACCAATCCCTTCACCATTCACCCCGGTGAAACCCTCCTGTCCTCATACAGGTGTCGTCTCCTGTGTAGGATCAAAGTCCAGCCACCAGACACTTCTGGAACATTCCAGGACTCCCGAGCCCCCCAAGGGTGCTCTCGGTGACTCGGCACCTCAGTCCTGAGGTGCTGAGATCCCACACCATGTAAGCATCAGAAAATATTTTTTCACTGCGAGAGTGACTCAGCAGTGCACAGGCCGAGCAGGAAGGCTGCGGGCTCTCCATCCTGGGAGATGTTAAACACCTGACTGGACATGGTCCTGGGCAGATGCTGGCCCTGCCTGCCCTGGCCCACGGCACCAGACCACCCTCAGAGGTCCCTTCCACCCCTCAACATTCTCAATTCTGAGAGCAAACACAAATCAGAAGGCTCTGAATACGACCAAGCCCTTAGAAATGAGCGTGACATAAGCTGGGATGGCCAGATGAACACATAAAATCACAACCCTAAAATAGAGCCATGAGATGCAGGCTAGACAGATAGGAGCTGCAAGTACAAACAGCAGAAAATGACAGCTCCAACAACAACATGATGTTGAAACTTTCTTAAATTGCAGTGGACAGCATGACAATCTGATGCAATTTAATCTATTTTTATTTTAATTCCCATCAACTGGATATTCTTCCATAATTATATTTGTCACAAACAATGAAACGCAAAAAATGTCCTTTTAGTGGCACAAATAGGAATTCAGACAGACAGCAGCATTCAAAGTATTTCAATTCTTTCAGACAACCAAACAAAAAGCAATTCAAAGAACCGAAGCCAGGATCTATCATAACTGCACAATTACTGTCAGGCAGATATTTCCAAGACTCTGTTCAACACACCCAGACAAGATGACTCCCAAAGTAAATGTTGCTCCACCATCAGCTGATCAGCTACTGACAGCTACTGCTGTGGCAAATACTGTTACCTACACGTGCCTACAAAAATCTGGCACAGGGAAATGTAAAAAACACTGTTCAGCCACAGGTAGTTTTTTAAATAGTTAGAGAATTTATCCAGCACCAAAAATATCCAAAACCTTACGTGAAAATTCCTTTAAAAACAAGTGAAGTGTGAGCCTGCTGGCAATGAGCTGACAGCTCATGCAGGCTGTGTCTGCACAGACACTGCAACAGTGCCACCAAGTGCAGGCAGTGAGCACCCTCAGACACTGCCCAGCAGCTCTGACAACAGCCAAGGGCTCCTCACTGCCTCAGCAAGATCAACAAAGTTATGCTTTCTTCTTTTATTTATTTGAATAGATTTCCGTTCTCCTTTTGAAATCCCATCCAAGTATCACGTTTTTCTCTCTTCTATTTGTCTTTACAACTGGCTTTCTCATCTCATGTCGGGTTTTCGGCTGTTTGAAGGGCCTGGAAAGGCCCAGGGTGGCCTTGGGGCAGCCCGCGTATCGAAGGACGAGAAGAGGCTTCAGTTCTTCTTTCGGGTTTTATGTTTATTAATTGTTTATCTAAAAGATGTTCTTTCAGCCCGACAGAGCTCTGCTCAGCAGTCAGCCATGAGCACACTGTACTGCCCTCCGGGCAGTCACCTATCTTTATACCCATTGTTACGTGTACAATATTTATCATTTTTCCCCAATACCATTTATTCTTATTACCCGGTGCACTTTCAGTAATAACCAATCCCAAAGTGCCACCATCACCAAAGAAGATGGAGGAGAAGAAGAAGAAGAAGAAGGACAGGACACGCCCCAATTCCTCCATCTTACTTCTCTAAACCCCCCTGTACAGAAATCCTAAACCCTGTGTCTCACCCTCTAATTAACTCATCCCTTCACCATTCACCCCGGTGAAACCCTCCTATCCTCATACAGGTGTCGTCTCCTGTGTAGGATCAAAGTCCAGCCACCAGACACTTCTGGCAACATTCCAGGACTCCCGAGCCCCCCAAGGGTGGTCTCGGTGACTCGGCACCTCAGGACTCAGATCCTGAGATCCCACAATCTCATTTGTTAATTTAACTGCAGCAGTGTGAAATGCACATGGAATGCAGTGAATTTTATGCCATTCTTGTGCCCTCCCACAAAGAGGTGCTGTTGCCAAGACAGTCCTGTCACCCACTCCTGAACGGCCCCGTTAGAGGCTGATGGCTTCACAGCTCCAGAGAAACACAGTGACAATTGGAGCCCCTTACTAAGGGGGGAACAGACAGACCAAAGTTAGTAGAAAGAATTTCCAACACTTCAGTCTCAAACTTGAGAGAACAGAACTTCAAACAAAAAAGAAACCACCCACAATGGTTTATAATCCAGAATCCTAGAGTGCTTTGGGTTGGAAGGGACCTAAAAGATTATCCCATGGGCAGGGACACTTCCACCAGCCCAGGTTGCTGCAAGCCCCATCCAAGCTGGCCTGGGACACTTGCAGGGATGGGGCAGCCACAGCTGCTCTGGGCACCCTGTGCCAGGGCCTCAGCATTTTCATGGTGAAGAATTTCTTCCTAGCATCTAATCTAAAACACCCTCAGTCAATTTAAAGCCTTTCCCACTGTACAAAGTCCCTCTCCAGACCTCTTGTAGGTCCCCCCCTGGGTTCTGGGAGGTTTCAGTAATGTCTCTCAGCCTGAACAAGCCCAGCTCTCCCAGCCTGCCCTAACAGGAGAGGTGCTCAATTCTGCTGAGCATCTCTGCAGCCTCCTCTGGACTGGCTCCCACAGCTCCATGTCCTTCTCACGCTGAGGGCCCCAGAGCTGAACACAGTGTGCCCCAGGGGCTCTCACCAGTGACAGAACACTCATGGCTCTTGCTGCCACTAGCATGTGCAGCCTCAAATCCTGCAGCCATGAACTAACACATTAAGCAGAGTAAGTACCAGAGAAGCTTGGGAGTCAAGGTCACAGCACAGCACAACCTACCCTTTCTAAAAACAAGATGAAACAATCCAAGTCACCAGCACAATCACCTGTTCTGTTCCTACAAATACCATCCCCATCTGCTACAGCAAATGAAAGGATTCTGCTCCAGGCAGGCAGCTGAAGTGACACTATCAGTGTCAGGGCACAGCAGATCGATCCCTCCTGCATGTTCCCAATATTCAACACTGTGCTAACTCACATTCTCACAATAGCTTTCTGGAGCTGTTCCAGGACATTTCTCTCCTGCCACACAGTCTCTTATCCCACTCAGATACCACTGGATTCTGTTGCATAGCAACTATTTCACCACTGCATATCAGGAAGTTCCACTTCCACATCTCATCCATTTCTTGCTCTCATGTAATCAGAGCCACCACACATGCCCATCATGCCTCACACCCACCTCCTCATTCTCCCTGTCCCACTCAGGGCACCTGATCCTGTGGTGCTGGTGGCAAAAGCTGCTCTGCAGGGGATCTGTTCTGGGTCTGATGAAAGGAGTGTACAGCACAGATCATTTTAAGCCATTCAAGTTCTGCCTCCCAGAACAGAAGTCCCTTAGATGCAGAACACAGACACGAACCTCTTCATGTAGAATGAGAAAGTTAAGTTTACTTTTAAGATGAGAGGAGGGACAAACAAGAACATAGTGTAATACAAAAGATCCCAATACCCTTCCTTTAGTAAATGCCCTTCTAAGCAAGCACCCATTTCTTGCCAGGAAATGGGAGTGTTTTCCATGCCATCAAACTCCTGCCTCCCCTGGTTAGGATCAAAAGACATTAAATATGGCCATTCAAAACATCAAAGTATTTGTCAGAATTTCCTTTTAAAGAGTAACTTAAGGCTCAAAATGTAACTCCAGCAAGTAACTTGCTTTCAATTCACTGCTCTGTGTGATGACAGGTTTATCTGGGAACACACTTGAGCAAGATAACAGCTAAACACAAGGAACACTGCCACTGCAATAGATAGAAACAAGGCAGACAACAACTGTTGTGTTTCTGACTATATATAGTCAGTCAGCAATGGCAGTAAATACCAAACATTTCAGTTATGCCCATGCAACTGTTTGAGAACTGCAAGGCATCACACCTTCACATAAATGCAAAAACTCATCATCCTAAGGATAACCTCAGACTTCAGTTCAGACTTCTACAGCAACATTCCACCACATGAACAGCATCACTGCTTGCCTTCAAACTGGTTAAATCTCACAATCAGGACATGAATTTGAGACTGATATTTAGTGCCAGAAGCATTCAGGGTTGAACAATGCTCCTTACACTCTTTGCATAGGGCTCAGGTATTGCACAGAACATTGAATTAGAAGACAATCTTTTGAAACGCTGCACGCACATGAAATCCCTCAGTGAGAGTTTTTCAATACACTTACTTTGTGGTTTATTACACTATTTTAGAATAAAACACTGGACATAAGTAGCCTCTAACAAAGCTTCACTAAATCAGATCAACAAAAATCATGGCAGTTGTTCAGTTATTAGGCCAGTGGAGTTCTGGATGAGGCATACAGTCCACCCATAAACCTTCCTGCTGACCCATTCAGCAGAGCTCCAGAAGATGTTCTCAAGATGTGGGCAGGCCTTAAAAAGTACTTTCTTTTTAAGAAAAGAAAAATGCAGAGAACATCTATTTAAATTAAGCTCCAAGCCTATAAATCTTTGATAAAACTTTGCAGATGTCAAAGGAAGCAGACCCTGTATTTATCCAGGTAACATGTCTGTCATCCCTTATAGTAACAGCTCCTTTCAGAGGTCACTTACAGAATCCAACTGAATTTGAGACTCCAAAATCTCATCTACTGACAGTGCCAAGAGCAAGCTGTAGCCAGGGAAGCCATATCCATGCCATCATGATTTCTGAAGGCCATGAATTACACACAGATGAATTAGATACACCAAACATTACCCCCACTCTTCATTTTTATCCCACTCATTTGCTCCTTTATTCTCCAAAGCATTACTGTAAACAGGAATATCAGAAGCAGATTGAAAAAAGTCAATCACTCCTTTAAAAGGAGCCCCAGATTAATGAGCTCCAAAAGTAATGAAGGATTTTTCACACTGGCAATTGACACTCAAAAGGAGTAAGTGTTTAATGCTCATGATGCATCCCCAGCTGAACAAGTTCAGCAGGTGACATAAGGTAAAACACAAGAGGAAGTGGAACAGAATTTATTCTTTCCAGATCTCAGTGTGCAAATCTGAGTTTGGTTTATGTGAGTGAAATTATCTAAAGCATTTCTTCAAAATTCCATTACCCAGGAAATACAAGCTGCAGCCACGTGCAAAACTTTGTAATTAATTTAAGACTGCATTAATACAAGTCCCTGCCAGTCAGCCCAGTCACACAGGTAAATATGCATGCTGTGCCATGGCTGATGATGACCCACATCCCCTCAGAGAGCCTGAGGTCAGTAACTGCAGCCATTGAACAGCAGCACAATGTGGCCTGAGGAACAGGCACTCCATTACACATGATGTGGCATACCACAAATTAAAAATAGCACACAGCTTCAAAGGTTAAAAATACCTGCAAAATTGAACAACTGCTACCTTTTTTAGAATTGTTTCAACAATTTCTTAAAACTAACCTGAGCAGTTTGGCAAATCCCTGAATCCAATCTCCATTGGCTGCAACCACTCACTTCATCACTGCATAATGATAGGTGATAACATGGACTTAACTTGCTTTTAAAATGTATGAGGTATATATAACCTACTTTATGTATTATTTATTTTCGTAGTTACCTCTGGTCTTGGCTGAGAATCAATAAGTAATAAAAAAAATATTTCACATTTTCAGTTTCTCTATGTATAAAAATCAATATCAAACTATATATTTCATTCTTACCTTGTGTTATCAGCCTGTAATGGATGGGCTAACATTTTAGAGTACTCCAAAATGAATGATTCTGCAAGAGCCTCAGCTGCTCAGTGTGACAGATAACAGTGATACTTGCTGGTCATAAGGCTTTTAATCACAAAGGACCTCAAGGTATCTCAGACACCATCTGCATAGATCAAACTCTAAAGCACAGCCATCTCCAGATTCAGAGGAAGCCAAAAGCAACTCATCACTGCCCTGAAGAGCAGCAGAGACTCAGAAACCACCCCAGCTGCATGTGCAAGGTGAACAAATAAAATAAATTTCAATTTAAAGAAAAACCTGACTAAGTTCCATCTTTAGTTAGGGCAGGATGACATAATTAAAACATAAATGAACTTTAACTTGTGATCTCTGCAGGAACACATTAAGGATGTTGGTCGTGCCACTCATGGCCTTTGTGCTCACCCAAATATTCCCAGTTTCCATGGGGAAAAGTAAAACTCAAGAAAACAACAAAGAACCTGCAAGAAAATGGCTACAACATTCTCTGCAGATCACAAAAACTAGCCTAATTCTGGGAATCAGGCTGAAAATTGAGGGATTAAGTCAGGAGGACAGAGAATATGCCAAAACTCACCTGAGAGGAGCTGCTCTGTCAGCAGGGGATGACTCATGGTAGGACAGAGGATCCATCCCACTCCCAAAACACACCTCCACACTGGACTATTGTACCTCCCCAAATGAAATCCTTACTAATGCACTAAAGAGCAAAGATTTAAGAGGCCTTAATCTGAGATTCAGGCAAACAGTTCCTTTCAAGAAGTTAAAATATACATTAACTTTTTGTCGTCAACATTTTTTCATAAAAATCCTCTCTTTAGGATTTTTTCTCTTCTGGGAAGCTGAGGCCCCAGAAAGAGAACATAAACAATAATTATCTGCTGCTGTGGAATGCAGCAGGTGCATCTGTGACTGGTCTTCTGTGAGTGTCTGGATTTACTGACCACTCACAGGAGAGCTTTCTTGCTTTCTGCCTGGACACAACTTTGTGGATTCCTATTCCTATTCTATTCTTAGCTTAGCAAGCTTCTGAACTTTTCTCTCTATTCCTTTTAGTACAGTCATAATGAAACTTATATCATAAATTAATAACTCCAGCCTTCTGATGATGAAGCCAAGATTCTCATCTATCTCTCTCACCCTGAGGAACCCTTGCAAAGCCATGCAACAACTTTTAGTCATGCTTAACAGCCACTAAAATGATCAAGAGGCATCCTCTCCTCATGAAAAGAAAAAAGAACACATTCCAAACGACAAAACTTCCACTGATATATGTACTTTTTCTCAACGGGGCCCAGCTTGCACACTTTACCTCCTAATAGATTGTTAAAGGGCTTTGCAAGAGTCTTTCAGGGTGAAGAGAGAGGCGAGAATCTTGATCTCATGATCAGAAGGCTGGATTTATTATTTTATGATATATATGTTACATTATGACTGTGCTAATAGGAATAGAGAGCAAAGTTCAGAAGCTGCTAAGCTAAGAATTGAATAGGAATGAATCAACAACAGAGCTCCCTCTGATTCTGTCCCAGAGAAAGCTTGGTCTTTGATTGGCCATTAATTGTACACATGGAACATGGGCCAATCCCAGGTGCACCTGTTGTATTCCACAGCAGCAGATAACCAGTGTTTACATTCTTTCTCTGGGGCCTCAGCTTCCCAGAAGAGGGAAAATCCCAAAGAAAGGATTTTCCACAAAAGATCTGTGACAATGGGTGGTATTCCAGGATATGTAATTACACAACTCCAAGTTGAGACATTTGCATATCCCAGCACATTTCCCACAGATACCCTGGTTACACCAGCTCCTGGTGGTGCTGGGATTGTTGGCCAGGCACTCACTCTCTCTCCGCACGTCGGCGAGCGCCGCGTGCAGCTCCTCCTTGAACACGGCTGCTTCCTGGGCAATCTTCTCCCCCTTGTCCAGCAGGTTCCAGGTGGCCTCCTCCACAGAGGCAAGCAGGACACGAGCTCTTTTGGAACGGCCCTTCTTCTTACTAGAAGGATTCTGTGGACAGTTCACTAATGTTGTAACCTACATTTAAAAGAGACAATCGTGGTTTAAGTTCTACAAGTGAATTTATATTGTTATTAAAATAAAAAAATATATATAATTATGAATAAGCAAAGAGATTCCCTCTGCTTTGGAGACAGACAGGCAAGCTCAGCATAAATACCAAGAATGGGCAAAAATACTGAATTCAATCTAATGCAATTTTACTCAGTATGCATCATCTTTGTGTTCCTCCTTCTGCAGGATCAAAGCAAAGCTAACAGAAATGTCACTATTATGTTCTATGAATCCTGATGCCAACTCCTGCCACTGCTTGTTTTAAAACCTGCTCATAATAAAACAAAGAAATACCAGTGTGCTATCTGAGGAGGCTTCAGCAAGGCAGGAATCATGGAACCATTAAGGCAGGAAAAGAGCTCCAAAGGCACCAAGTCCAGCTGTCAAGCTAACATTGCCAAGCGCACCCCTAAACCACAGCCCAAAAACACCACACCCCAAAAACACCACAGCCCAAAAACACCACACCCACGTGCTTTCTGCATGCTTCCAGGGTCCCTCAGCAGCCTGTTCCATCGCTGGACACGCCTTTCAGGGAAAGAATGTTTTGTTAACATCCCATCTAAACTGTCCTTGGTGCAACCTGCGGCCATTTCCTCTTCTCCTAGCACTCACTACCTGGAGAAGGGACCACCCAGGCACAGCCAGAAGGGTCCCTGAGCCTCCTCCTCTCCAGGCTGAGCCCTCTCAGCTGCTGCTCCTTTCCCCAGCTCCTGGCCCTCCCCTGGACAGGCTCCAGCACCTCCATGTCCTTCCTGTCATGAGGGGCCCAAGACTGAGCACAGGGCTCAAGGTGTGGCCTCACCATTGCACCATCGCTGCCCTGGTCCTGCTGGCCACCCCATTTCTGATCCAAGGCAGGCTCCCACAGGCTCCCTGGCCACTTGCTATCAGCCAGCACCCACAGTTCTCTCCCCAGCAGTGCTGGCTGTTCCCATACCTCCAGTGTAAGGCTTGCAAAGTATCCCAGAACGAGTACAAACACCTTTCACAATGCTTTCTCTTCTCACCAAAGGGCATCCCTGTGGCCAGAGCTCAACACCTCCACATTCTTCAGCATGCTCCCAACATGGTAATTTTTGCAGGGATTTTCCTCCACACTGTGTCAGCTGAACCATGCTAACTTTGACAAGTACCTTCTTTGGTGTGCTGATTGAGAACTAGAGTGAGAAGCCTTCCTTCCACAACTAACATCCTCCAAACAGCTGCAATACAACAAAGGCCACAGACAGAGGGAAACACCCAGGGCAATTTAGGGACAGTGTTTTACTCCAAGGAGAGAGAAGCTGCCAGCTCAGAGAGGGTTTTACACAAATTAACTCATTTTGCACATCTCAATATTGCACATCAATTTGCCCAGAATTTATATTTACTGCAGCTTAGACAAAATTTTATTTTTACCAATGCACTTCAACACCCATAAAGAACTTGTTTTTATAGACCATCCCACTCCACATTCCTATCATCTGAATACAGCCTCCACACTCCAAGAGAATGTTTCTGAAAGACTATTCTCTAAGGCATTGCTTGAGCTGCCACACTAAGGAAAGACTCCAAAACCATTTTTTGTTAGTGTTGGGCAGATATTTTAAAGCACACCTTATTTTCATAAAGCTCACTGATCCTTTTGAATGCTCCTGTTCCCTGAACACAGATAGTACAGTGCTCCATGTGCCTTACTCACCTTCAGACCTCATCCATGAATTCATGCACTTGAGTGCTTCTCATGAATCACTGCTTGTAAACACAACTGACAAACATCCTGTGGGTAACATTCCTATAAACACACCTACAAACACAAAAGCCCTGACCCCTGCACCATTCATGCAATTTAGGGGGGGAGAAGGAGCATCCACTTGACATCAACTGCTTTGGCATGCCACAAGGGAGAGAGCAACAGAAATAACTCTGGCTCAGATTGTTAAAGAAGGCTTGGGTATTTTTCTGACTCTGGCTCAAAGGAAGAAAATGGAATTATTTATTGCACATAAATCAGCCAGCTGGTAGAGAATGCACTGGGAATAAAAATCTTTGTCTTTTATTTTTACAAACACTTCAATGTCAGTTTTAGAACATTTAAGACAGTTTCAATGTCCAGATTTTTAAGAATGAGTTACAGATTAAAGGCTAATACTTCCAATAAGAAAGGCATAAAACACCATCAAAAATTAGAAGTGGCCCCAAAAAAATCTATCAAATAGAAGGGTTTTTTAAAATTTTAAGTATTTAATCACTATTTCAGTAGAAAATAATGTATTCCACTTTGCAGATTTTTACTGCAGTTTTTTTAATGTTAAATATCATTCTACATACTGCTCATTGATATGTGGAGGAGGAAAGGAAATAAAACAAATGAAAAAGTATAAAAAAATAGCTATTCCTGCAGGTGAAAACTCTTGACTGTAAGACCCTGCATCTTCAGCATCACTCTCAGGAAATACTGGAGGTGGCAAATACAAGTCAAATGCAACTCAAAATTTGTTAGATAGCTCTTTGCTCATGGGGATTATGGAAAACAGAAAAACTACTCTGAATTCTCTAACACAGAAGCCCAAGGAGGAATGTAAAAACTTTCCACAATCCTACCCAGAAAGAACTGAAGCACAGACTAACACAGTGTGCCATTGTTACCCTGCACAGCACATCCCCAGCCCTGGGAGGAACAACACAGCTGTGCTAAAGGCACAAGGAGTCTGCAAACCATTTTCTGGGCCATGTGCCTCCACATTTACAGGGCTGAATCGTGCCACTGCTGCCTGGTATTGTCATTAGTTATCAGGATAAAGAGGTGGGTATTTGGTTATGCCAAATACTAAGTTTCTAGCAAACTCTGAAGCAGTTCTTCCAATGCTATATTCAGTTACTGGCAGCACTTTGAGACAATCTCTCAATACTGCAGTAGTTCAGGAAGCAATGTCTTGATACCTTGAGGATCACAGTATTTGGTTCACGTTTATTTCAATAGAAAAAATATTTTTAAGCATCAATCATAAAACATTCTTTTTTGTTAACAATGTAGCTCAGTGTAACTCCATGTCAATCCCTAGACATTAGGGATTAGGAAAACCAAGACAGGAACTCTGAATCATTTCAAATCCAATGTATTTGTGTTATACACAAATAAACACTGGCTAATCCCACCCAGTGAGCAGAAGGTCAAATCAGCATACAGAACTAAACCAACAGTGTGTGCTTTCCCTGTGAGCCAACATCTGTGGTGTGGATGACAGATCCAAGGCTTCCAACTTGCCTGGTTTTCATCAGTGATCCAAGGGACTCCAAAATGCAGGGATTTTCCTCCACACTGTGTCAGCTGAACCATGCTAACTTTGACAAGTACCTTCTTTGGTGTTGTCCTGGGGTGACGTTATGATGCTTGTATATCCCCATTCATCTGTTCTGTGCCTTTGAGACCGGCACTGAAGAGTGGAAGTTTGTTTGGGTTTCTCTTATCAGGACACAGAGACAAGCAGTACACAGAGCTGTTTTTTTTTTTTTTTCCTTCCAGCTTTGGGGCTTGCTGCTTTTGCTTGCTGCTTTTGCTTGCTCCCTTTTCCTGCTCTTGCTTCTGCTCTGCTTTCGCCTCTGCTTATTAGCTACATTAGCTAAACAGTCCACCTTCCTTCCTGGACTGTTTCTCCTCTCCTGTTTCTGTGACCATCTCGAACCTGCTCCGGACTGGGACCCGGGAACACCAAGGGTTCGGCTGCAGCGGCTGCCCCAGCGCCGGAGGGACTGAGAACAGAGCAACCACCCCCAAAAGAGACTTTCTGATTTTGTCATCTTTCTCAGAGCGGTGTCATCGGGTATTGTTCATTTTGTGTGCTGGGGGGTGCTGGGCCAGTCAAATAAACAGGTTCTTTCCAGCTCTCTCCGAGGAATTTTTCCCGAACCGGTTGGGGGGAGGGGCCGTGTGGGTTCTGCTTTCTGGAGGGGCCCTCCTTTGCAGATTCTTTAACAAATTTGCCCTAAACCAGTACAGGTGTGCTGATTGAGAACTAGAGTGAGAAGCCTTCCTTCCACAACTAACATCCTCCAAACAGCTGCAACACAACAAAGGCCACAGACAGAGGGAAACACCCAGGGCAATTTAGGGACAGTGTTTTACTCCAAGGAGAGAGAAGCTGCCAGCTCAGAGAAGGTTTTACACAAAGCAGCTGCTGCACTGTTTTCAGAGTTTCACAGCAATCAGCACTGCCAGTTCACACGGCAGGGAAGAGAGAGGGTCAGTTCAGCAAGGGATCTGCAGCTATTGCCACAATGACTCCCCAGGTACCTGCCAGGCTGGCTCTGCCTCAGTATTTTCCTGTACTGATTAATCTAAGGATTAATCTGTTAATCTGTTAATCTAAGGACTGCCCTCACACTGAGCATACCTGGCTAGGACAGGCTTCAGAGAACCTCAAGCACTTCCATTGTTTCTTTCCTGCCACAGCATTACGAGGCCATTAAATAAATAAATTCCAACAGAATTCTCAAAATAAAGTTCAATTGCATTCCAAGCAGCAGTTGCTAAAGTGAATCTGGCAAGAACATCATTTTTATCTGTGACAGGTCTCTTTCTAAGGACAGACTAATTTTCATTTATTATCTTTCCAGCCTTTCAATCACCTTTCATTAAGTATGAACTTTAATCCCTGTTCTTACACTTTTAACATTTTCTTTTGAAGGATCCACTCAAAACATAAGTTTTCCTTCCAAGGGTATGAAACAAGCAAAGCATTAGGCTTAAGAGAGGGAAGAGACAATCAAAATACTCTCTTAGAGCCAAAGCATTTCCAAGTGAACAGGCTCAAGCTTTTCAATGGTTGAGAAGGGCTGGGAGGGAAAAACCCACAAAGCTTAGATGGTTTCTTTGTTTTATTCTGGATCTGCACTTTCTTTGTTTTGTCAGGTTTCTTTGATCCTGCCAAACTCAAACCAAAATTTACTTTTCTTTACCCCTCTAAGAACACCCACAGTGCTGCAGCTGCCTCAGCACAGTCTGAGCTACTGGTTTATAAGAGGTTTTTTAATTCAGTCTATCAAGACATCTATTGTTACTACTTTGAAACTCATTTTGTAACCATCCACATACCCTCAACAACTTCCACAAACCACTGACCTGTTAACTGAGGGTTTTCACACCATCAATCACATCCAGGCAAAAATAAATAAAGAAAGGCAGACAAAATGAGAGAGGGGCAGATCAGTTAATAGTAGCTGGAAATAAAGTCATGATAGAAAAGAAAAGGTCACTTTCTGAGGAAAGTAACCTTAGACAGGAAAAATGAGTAAGGGAAGAAAAGACCAAAAAAATTTTGGGAGAGGCAAAGCTTCAAATAGGGAAAATACAACTTTATTTTTAAAGAATTACTTACTTCACACACTGGAATTCCATTTGCAGCGCATTCTACATTTAAGCATCTCACACTGTGCAAGAGACCAGCTAGAACATGCAGCATTTACTGGGACAGACTGGGGGCAAAGCTGGAAGTGACCAAAGGAATGGCCAAACCTGGAAGGCAGAGCCCTGGCGAGCTCCTGAGCCAAGGGCAAGTGCAGAAGAGCTGTGGGTGTGACTCTCAGAACAATGTCTTCAGTCAGAAGTTCTTCAGCCTTATTCCCTTCCCTCTATGGTTATCCTGATTATTTCTGCAACTCTAAAATACCTGAATTATCAGCGGTTCCAGTAATTTCTCCACTGTGAACGTCTGGATCTGCAGATTCCGGGGATCAATTTTCAGTTTAATGTTGGGCACTTTTGTTGACATTTCACCTGGGTACAAAACAAGAGAAGTGCAATAAGCCAATATTAGCCATGACTACAAGCCTCACTGCCTTCTGTCAGAGCCCAGAGACCACCTGTGTGAGTATACACTTGTTTCATAACAGAGGCTGATCTCAAGAAATACAATTAACTTTCCTGATTCCCCATTTCTAAACCGTTAAAAAAATACCCTGATACTTCCATAATCTGTAAAATCATAAAGTACATATAACTCCTTATGTTCACTCACAGATTAACTGACCACATGTTAAAAAAAAATACAGAGATAATTCAATTAGAATACCATTAAATAAAATCTTCTACTAGTCCAGAAAGGATCTTTAAAGCAAAAACATTAAATTCCATTACTGAATTCATCACAAAACAAACACATTAATGCTATGTGCACAATATGTTATCTCATTCCATGTGCCAAATTACAGGGGTTATATAATAAGCACCTTAAGAACAAAAAGCATATACAGCAGTGCTTAAAAGTTCTGGAAATTACCAGCAGAAAAAGGGAAACATTTTGTTATTTTATACCCTGCAAGAACAAATATTTTCTAAGTGTCAAGACAGATTAAGTTGAGAAAGCCTATTACTGAAGTCAATAAGATGGAAGTAAAGCCAAGTAAGGTCTTTAAAGTGAATAAATCATTCATTAGGAACTTGCTGCAGAATCTACTGATGTGAATGAATAGTTTCCACCAGGTTCACTGGGCCATGGCTCAGGCCATTAGCCTGAAATGTGTGTGTCAACAAAGAATTACAACTGCTTTAGCTGGATTGCAACCCATTATTGTCCCAAAATGAAAGACACTTTAGATTTTGCAGTAACTCAACTTCTTACAAAACACAGCTTGGCAAAGCCTTTTTAGCCAATAAAGACTTCAAATACACAAATAATGGATATCTGTCCTTTTTAAGCAAGACTTATTCCAACCACTGCTGCTGCATAATGAAGTAATGAGGCACTGCAATTGTGCAGGCTGAAGAGATATATTGTCACCTTCCAGTGAACCTGGCAGTGATTTAATAAAACAAGTATGGGTTATAAATTAAATAAAACACGTTCTGGGTTCCTGCAGCAAGGGGTGTAGAAATGGATCTGGAGAGGTATCCACATTTCACTTACAAGCAAAGATAATATGAGCAATAATCAAAGAATTAAGGTATCAAGCAAATTAGCATTTTGCCATTCTCATTAACGGTTACAGAAGTGGCAACTTTTTCTTTAATTCCAAACTATACTCGTGGCAGAGCTAAGCTCCCACAAATTCAGCTGCACCCAGGCAGTCAAGAGCATATGGAATGAACTGATTTTGCAGTTTTAATTCTGAGCCAAAAGAGAAAGAAATCTGAGATAAGACTGGCCAGAAAAAAACACTTATCCTTCCACAGATATGAATGGAAAGAGAACTCTAGAAATGTCAGAGCAAATTAAGTGCCCATATTTTACACATTTAACATTTAGATACTTTCACACAGAAGGTCCTGAGCTGGTTTCCCTGTGTCCACCCCTTAACCAAAAACCTTTTCATTGAACAAGATCCTGAGCTCCAGCTTCACTGGGATTGCATCACACCACACATTCCACACTCTGGGTAAGGTACATCCTTTTCTGCCACCTGTAATTCACTGGTTTTCTACATCTTTGGCCAAGATTTCAATGAGTGAAATATTGGCCAAAGATGTAGAAAACCAGTGGTTTGTGTTTGTAGAAAACCAGTGTTTAACTCAGTGATGTTCTGCTTTTTATTCACATGAGGAAAAATAATAAATCTTTATGATGGTGTTGGTTACCAACCCTCATCTTCAAAATTTTCACAAGTCTCCCAAAATATGGGCACTGCCTGAAATCCATCCCAAGAGCTGCAAAGAGATGGCAGGGATCCACAGTGCTGGGCACTTTTTCTGCTCAGACACACATCTGGTCAGACACAACAGCATATGGAATAAACTGATTTTGCAGTTTTAATTCAGAGCCAAAAGAAAAAGAAATCTGAGATAAGACTGGCCAGAAAAAAAAACTTATCCTTCCACAGATATGAATGGAAAGAGAACTCTAGAAATGTCAGAGCAAATTAAGTGCCCATATTTTACACATTTAACATTTAGATACTTTCACACACAAGCTCCTGAGCCACTTTCCTTGTGTCCACCCCTTAACGAAAAACCCTTTCATTGAACAAGATCCTGTGCTCCAGCTTCACTGGGATTGCATCACACCACACATTCCACACTCTGGGTAAGGTACATCCTTTTCTGCCACCTGTAATTCACTGGTTTTCTACATCTTTGGCCAAGATTTCAACGAATCTGCTTTTTATTCCCATGAGGAAAAAAAATAAATCTTTATGATGGTGTTGATTACCAACCCTCATCTTCGATATTTTCACAAGTCTCCCAAAATATGGGCACTGACTGAAATCCATCCCAAGAGCTGCAAAGAGATGGCAGGGATCCAGTGCTGGGCATTTTTTCTGCTCAGACACATCAGGGACAAGGGGACAGGTAAAGGATGGGAGCTGCCCTAAAGCAGCCACGAGCTGACTCAGGTTATTTTTCTGCAGATACATTCATGCTTTAAACCCTGCAGTGGCTTCCCCACAATTCCTTCATTTCTATCAAGGGTGTCAGCACCTGCTTTACTCAAAATGGAGAAATTGAACTGTTTTGCTGCTTGCTCTCCATTCTCACAGCACTATCTCCTCTGCTACATGCAATCTGCAATCTTCAGGTCTTTTCTAAATATTGGCAGAAAAATAAGTAGTTGGAATTAAAGTCAGTTCCTGTTACTAAAGGACTACCATGCACCAGGATCCCACCACAGAGCACTCCCAAACTTGGAAAATATTACAAATCCAACTCCATCTTTGCAGGTCGGAAAAAATGTGAATCCATGTGCCATGACTTTCCCTACTCTGGGCTGTTCTGAGGTTTTTGCTTGTTTGTTTGTTCCTTGCCCTTAGCACACGGTCCAACATCAGCATTTTTATCCTTTGCTTGAGCCCTGAGTTCCAAAGGCAGTTAAGGCAATAACAGCTTTTAGCCTTGAGTCAGGCCCAGAACGAGCCATCAGCTGAAAGTCAATTGCAAAAACTATTGTCTCTGAAAATTTCAATTATATTCTAAGATATAAATAACCCACTTAAGGGCTCACCTGCTGATTCCAGCAATATTTTTAGGTAAAATTCTAATGCTTCCTGAAACTTCCTTTTGTTTCTAAAAAGATAGAAATAGTTTTGCAAGCCAATGCAGCGAAAACCACAAGACCTTAAATTATTCTGAAAATCTGACTACATATTTTTAGCTTACCAGGCTCTCCTTGCTGTTATATACCATATAGGCTAATCAATATTTCAATTGGGTTCTTTAATTATTTCTTTTTAACTAAGGATAAGAGGTGATAGAAAGAAAAATAAACAGCCAGTAAAGATCATCCTGAGATTTTCTCTGGCATTTCCACTTACTAAGTGAACCTCTGTCCTTCCACATCATACTCATTAAGATGACAAAACCTGATGTTTGCCTCAGCGAAAAAAGTGCAAATCAACATTGCACCTTCCTTTTTTCTTATTTTAATGCATTTGTCTACTGCAGTACATCCCCCTAAGCACAGCAGGGCCCTGCCTGAGATATTTTGGTAGAAGGCTGAATAACCTCACACTCAGTCAGATTAACCTCTACAGGAGGCAATCTCAGCCCTGCACACCAGCAGCTCTCACAACACTCAGGATGTTAAGCAGGTGTCACAAGACACAGCTGTGTCCCACAACAGCCAGAAAAGCAGCACACTCCTACCACATGCTACCAACCTCAGGATCATGGAAATTCTGTCTTTTCATCAGATGTCAGAACTATGGAGTCTGTTGGTGTAGTAAGAAAAACAGAAAAAGAGCCAAAGTCTATATCCCTCTGCAATGCAACGTACACTGTGCACAGACAGAAAGCACCAAGTGTCAGAAAGCAGAGCCAAAGCCATTCTGCATAAATCAGAAACCCTGGACTTTAGAATCCATTTGCTGCCAGATTGTTAGAAAGCCAACAGTGCATCATCACTCACCTAGGCTAGCAAACATATGGTCCAAAAGCAGCACTAAAGCACTGTCTATGTAATTTCCTTGTGCTAGGAACTCCAGTGGCAGTGCCCTGGCTGCCCAGGGGCTCCTGAGGCATCTGCAGGCACTGCCTGACAGGCTCCCAGTGTATTTCAGGGTGACTGACAGCACACAGGCTGGCAGGGGGATGGGCATCCTTAAAGCTGAACACTGGAGCACCAGCCTGGCAACAAAGCTCAGGGCTGGAGAGGTTTTCAACAATTAGATGGCACAAGGCATGAAATGACTTACACTCGCAGCGATTGTTCTTGGAATTTGCAGCACAGAACCGTTCTGCCATGCATTCTGTGTGCCAGCCTCAGTGTGCAGGCAGTGACTCACCCTCACACTCCTGAGCTGGACAGCAAAGGGATTCACAAAGCTCTCACCCGGGGACTTGGCACCAAATTTGTTTGCTCTGTTGTTTTTTTTCTATTGTATATGACACACAATCTATTATCCTAGCAGCTTCAGAAAATGCAAAGGCCTTCTACAGAATGAAGAAAAGTTAAAGTAGTCAGGATTTGTATTTTTTACAAGATATATATAGACAGGGCACCTGAGGATTTCCAAGATATGAAACATTGCTGAGAATATGTAACAGAATTGTTTTACTATTTGTTCTTAATTCCAGTATTTCCTATACAGCTTTATTAGTTGTTACAACAGCACTCTGGGAATAAACCTTGTCAGCCCTTTTGCTGCAGTCAGTACAGCAAGTGCAAATCAGACTCCATAGAAGGCACAAAAAACAATTACTGCGTTTTCCTTTCATTCTCCAGCTGACACACAAAATAAAGACACTCAGGATGCTAAAATCATCTAGCTCAGGCTGCTGTACCCTGCAGGCTCTGGAATGGAGCAGTGCCTCTGACACCTGGCCCATCCAACACCAGGTAAAGTCTGTAAAGCACCTGCTAAATTATTGAAATCTCCACACAAAGCTGACAGCCTACTCCATAACCATCTCAGCTTTCATCATTTCTTACCACTAGCAACAAGAAACATCATTAAGGCACAGACACCAAAAACGGGAGCTGGAGAAGGTGGCAAGATTCAGATCCATAAATAACATTTATTCACTGAAAGCCCCTTTATTTAAACAGGCTTTGCATTTAGGTGTAGGTTGGCAATGAAGTAACTGGAAGATTTTTTTCATCTTAGCCCCAAAAATTAAAACCAGAAAAACACAGCACTTCTTTTTGCATTTCAGTTCTGCCTGTGTTTATCTCCCTAGAGCAGTTTTTCAATGCACATCTGAAGAGCAGCTAAAATTCACAAGAAAATAAGATTTCCACCAAGTTCTTCAATACAGTTCTCAGCATAAATAATGTGATACATCAAACCTTACAAACAATCTACCAAGAAAACAGCATAAGCCTAGTTCTTTATGAATATTGGAGAATCCCCATGGCAAGCAATGGTATCTGATTAACCTAGTGGCATTAAAAGGTTTTATTAAGGTTTATGAAAATAAACAAAAAACTTTTGAGGTGGGATAAAGCATCTCACCTCAACAAACTTGTCTCATGAATACTTTCTTATATCTAGTGAGATGAAAATTTAAGATTTTTCCCAGGTTTATAACATTCAGAACAAGCTCTCTTTTCCTTGTTTAGTAATCATGATTATTTTCCCTACAGTGCTGTCTGTCAAAGCACTGTTTCAAGCAGAGGAGCTGTTCCGCTATCACATAAGGAAACAGAATCCCAGAGGAAAAATTAATTACTCCAGATCAGAGAGAATGCCAGTGGCAGAGCACTGCAATAAAACCACAACTGAAGCACCTTACCCTCACTTTCTTTAACTGAGGCCACAAAGCAGGCTGAGGAGAGCAGAAGATTTCCAGAAACAATTTACACTATAAACCTACAGAACATCATCTCTATTCCTTACTCCTGTGTCAGGGTTCCCCTGACACCAGTATTGCTCATTCCTAGGAAGGTCAGAAATGCTCTCCCTTACATGTCCTACCAGCATCTCTCCTCCTGTGAATGCACACACCTCAGGCAGCTGCAGCACCAACAAATCCCAGATGTTCCAGCAGTGGGAATCCACAGCCTGAGCAGCTCCACAGCCTTTGGAAATACTGGCATTCTGGATTGTTTCTCAACCAACAGCTACCCAAAAAATGTGTTACTGCCCTAAACCTACAGCCACTGCAGGCAACTCCTTCCCACTGCAGTCTGACAGGGAAACTGGGGACCTGACAGTATCTCACTCCCAGCAAACCAAATCAAATCCCTCACCAGAGGAGTTCCACTGCACATGCACCACTGTGGGCGACAGCAGAATTAAAGTAATGCTGCTAAGGCCAGAAATACAAAAAAAATCATATTTTTTAATCTATTTTAAATTCTTAAATAAAACCCCAAAATCCTTCCCCATGAGTCCCAGTGCTATTTTCACAGCAGGCAGTTTGAGGCCAGAGCAAGGACTCCCCTGTTTAAGTGGCACACAGCTCTGCCAGGGATGGCTATCTGAGCCCCTCATGATAGGTTAAGCAGGTCTGGCTCCAAGCCCTCCCTTTTGTTATCACATTTGAAGTGTTCCTATCTGTGTTCAGAACCAGAGACCCGGCTCAAATTAAGTTCAGGTTGACCTTCCACTAAAAATAGGATATTGTTCAACTCATTGAAATAATAGACAATAATAGAAATTCCATGAGGTGCTACTAAAAGATTTCAAATGTTATTTCTTTTAAATACAGTTCCCCATTTCCCCTTACTGCTATTTGCTGACAGTTATCTATGACAACACTACACTCTGCTGTTTGGCCTTAAAAATGTGCCAGGGTTCCTTCTCTTTTTTGCCAAGAGATGTGGTTGCTTCCTACCCCAGGATGCTTCACCACCACGTACCTCTTTATGTAACTAACTGATATAAATGTTATAAATGTTTGTATTATTTGTTTTGTCCAGTGACCTGAACAGTGCTTTAGCATTCTAAAACAGTGTTCTTCTTCCCCACTGCTTACAGACGTGCCCAAAACAACCCCAAAACCCCATCTGGCTGAAGTGCAGTCTTATAAAAAAACAACCAAACTTTGTTCCAAGGTGAATTAATTTCCAGCATTCATCAACGGGTTTGAACCAGGAGAAAACAGCAAGAGTTCATTATGGTTTCCTTCCAAATGCCTGTCACAAGGCCCAATTCTTTGCTGCTGGTTATCTCTGGGCTCCCCTAGGTCTGAACACAGCTCTTGTCTTCAATTTAACCTAACAGAAAAGTGTGCACAGAAGGGTTTTGAAATGTGCACAATGTTACACTGAATACAACAGCTCTCCTTTGGCCCTCTCTTATAAGAACTTTTTTTAAAGTATTTTGGAATTTTTAAGAAATGGTATAAAATGGTGCAGTAACTCATTATTTTCTCACTGAGGTGGGATAAACACACATTCACACAAACCTTCCTTCAATCAGGTGCAACATCCAGCAAAGCACCAGGAGCTAAGCTTTTTTAAACAACAGCACCCATGCAAGACTTTATTCTTCATTTTCCAATATTCCAGAATGGCTTCTCAGATTTGGAAAATAAGCAAACACACTGCACAACTTCAGCTACTGGCTTGAAGCGATAAGACCATGACAATTAAAATATTTAGAATGTTCAGAATTTTTTTTAATCATGTTTAAAAGTTTTTTGGTTTGGTTTTTTTTTTGGAAAGCTGGCCAAGAAACCCAGCCTTTTCATTTTTTCTTAACTTTTGGAGAGATTGTCTTATCAAGCAGCTCCAGTTCCATTTATAGCTTCATGCGCTTCCACCACGAAGAGGAAAATTGCCCACACTGTTCTTCAGTCTTACCTTTTGAATCAGGACTCCAGGGAAGGGAGCAGCCAGGACAGCTCTGCGAGCTCCACCTGAGGCAGCCGCGCTCCGGGGCAGGGACAGCGAGGCTGCGAGGCCTCTTTTGGAAGGGACAAAGTGGGAGGGCAGCGCGGCCCTGAGCTCCTCCCAAAACGGCAGCGCCTCTGCTGGAAGGATCACTCCGAGACAGCCAAGCCCATTGCCAAGCAGGCCTTCACAGAGCTTCCGGAACCTGCAGCGACACCAGGGAAGGCAACTCCTCAGAAATCCGTGAGGCTGAACGCGAGAAGGGAAAGGGGAAGGAGGAAAGCAAAGTGTGGTTGGAAATCCACACTCAAATACAGATGTGTCCGGTTTATCCCGGCTGTTTGAGGGGCCTGGAAGGCCCGTGGTGGCCTTGGGGCAGCCCGCGTGTCGAAGGACGAGAAGAGGCTTCAGTTCTTCTTTCTGGTTTTATGTTTATTAATTGTTTATCTAAAAGATGTTCTTTCAGCCGAACAGAGATCTGCACAGCAGTCAGCCATGAGCACACTCTGTCTCGTCCCCCTGACCGCCACGTATCTTTATACCCCTTGCTACGTATACAATATTTATCATTTTTCCCCAATACCATCTTTTGTTATAACTCGGTGTATTCTTAGTAATAACCAATCCAAATGTGCCACCGTGGCCAAAGAAGATGGAGGAGAGGAGGAAGAAGAAGGAGGACAGGACACACCCCAATTCCTCCATCTTACTCCTCTAAACCCCCCTGTACATAAATCCTAAACCTTGTGTCTCACTCTCTAATTAACTAATCCCTTCACCATTCACCCGGTGAAGCCCTCATCCTTGTCGTCTCCTGTGTAGGGTTAAAGTCCAGCTACCAGACACTTCTGGCAACATTCCAGGAGTCCCGAGCCCCCCCCAGGGTCTCGGTGGCTCAGCACCTCAGGACTGAGATCTTGAGATCCAACACAGATGCAATGTAGCTCTCCTTCATTGACCTTCACAAAACACTCAGAACACACTTCCAGATTGATAATTGTAAGATTTTCCACCAAGGCAGACATTTATAAATGGATATGAGTTAAGTTTTGCTAATCTGCTCACAGAGTAAATTAGATACAGTACACATAGAACAAGAAAACTCCTGAAACTCCCAAAAGGCAGAGGCTGCTCAATATTTGCATTTATTCTGCTGGAGACTGGACGTCTCAGATCATTCAATCTGAACATTTGCACAACGTTGGGCTGGATTTTCATTTTGGAAAATCTCAACCAAAGCACTTTGGCTGTTTGATGAGAGGTAAAAGGGGCACAGACAGCCTCAAGGCTGAGTAACCTGGCACTGCCTAACAGCACTGGGGAGACTCAACAAGGAATGAGGGGAAAAACACCCAAACTTAAGGAAGGAGCACATTGGGACTACACAGAAGAGAGGAGGAAAGAAAAAAAGAAATAAAAATACCTGAACATACGTAATAGTACTGAAACAGTTGCAAGGAACAGGAAAAAAATCAATCACATTTAAGCCCTGTCATGCAATGGCCAACTGATTTCAAAAGTGTCTTCTGCACTTAGAGATGCAGAGAAGGAATGCAAAAAAAAGGATTATGGATGCAAAAGCATCAAATATTATTAATATAAACTAAGCAGACTTTCCTAGATTATATAATAATTTATTATGGAGAAATGTACGTGGTATTGCCATATTAAGCTTACAATTTTATTCATAATTCATTCCTCTCATGATCATATTTGAAGCTTAAACCCTGAAAAAATCCTTCTTTTCTCACCTGCAGCTCATGAATTTAGAAGATATGAACAACAACAGACAGTTAAGAAAGCTGCTGGAGTAAGATTTAATTTTCTGAGCACTGTATTAAAACTGTATCATGCAATGCAAGTTTAAATCTCACCACCTGCAGTTAGTATTCCTCAGCATTCCTTAGCTCTCTCATTTACCTCATGAACGTTATTTAAAAGTTAACAACAAAAACACAATTCACTTCACTGCAAAGGTCAATATAGATAAGTGGATTTATGTAAATGATCCCTATTGCACTTTTCTAACCATCAGATCTTTGTAACTGCATCAGTGTTTTATTTATGAAGCAAATTGCTCTAGAGGTGAGCAGCAACCCTCTTTGCTTTGATAAACTCACTAAGAAGGGGTGTTAAAATGCTCATTTTATTTGAAGTTTTTTGACCCATCATTTTGAGTTATCAGATTCAGCTGCTTAAGGTAAACACCTAAAACTATTTTATATACTGTAGAATCCATCAGAAAAACCTCTTAGATACCCCAGGCATCCCACAGACTTCAACCATCTATGCATGGATGCTTTAAAAGGCTAAAAGTGTCTAAATCTCACAACTGGAGAGGAGCTGCTTCAAATTCTGGGCGCTTATTAAGAGGGATTGCTTCAAAAGCTGTGGTAACTTCATGGCAGCAGTCAGAATTAGCAGGGTTTGGACAAGGTTCTTGCCATCCCAATAAAAATAAGCACTATCTTACAAAAGACCCTGAAAGCATTTTCAGATGTTGCTGGCAAGGCTGAGAGGAGTGTTTGTACTAATACACCAAAAATGGGGCAGCAGGGGCAACTGTGCTCTCATTTCCTTGGCAAGATGGACGAAAGCAGAAGCAACTACACTAAAAGAGACCTCCTAAAACCCCTCTATAAAATATATTTTTGCCTACTTACATACTCATACCATTCATGCCACAGAAAGTCAGTGTGAAATGCTGAAAGTTCTGAGCAAAAGGCCACCAGGTCCAGGGTACACCAGAGTATCCAGAAATACCTCTCTGAGCCACATTCTCTCCTCAGTAAGGGGGGGACATCCATATCCCTCTTTGGCCCAAAATCCTCCCCAGTTTCTACACTGAAGGGGCCGTCTGCCTCGTCAGCATCCTGAATACACAGCACACCTGCATTCCAACACGCCCAGCTCCCTGCTTCCCTTCCCTTCGCCCTTTCATCTCCCACAGGACACTCTTGGGAGTACCTGGAGCCGGCCATGGCAACGCCCAGGCTGACCTGAGGGGACATAAGGGCAAAACCTGAGGGGATGGAGGGGGTCTGACCTGAGGGGAAAAGGGCAGAACCTGAGGGGAAAAGGGCAAAACCTGAGAGATGGAGGGATCTGACCTGAGGGGAAAGGGCGGGAACCTGAGGGGAAAAGGACGGGAACCTGAGGGGGGCGTCTGGTCTGACCTGAGGGGAAAAGGGTGGAACCTGGAGGATAGAGGGGGTCTTACCTGAGGGGAAAAGGGCCGGAACCTGAGGGGATGGAGGGGGTCTGACCTGAGGGGAAAAGGGCAGGAACCTGACGGGAGTGTCTGGTCTGACCCGAGGGGAAAAGGGCGGCAACCTGAGGGGATGGAGGTGGTCTGACCTGAGGGGATGGAGGGGATCTGACCTGAGGGGAAAAGGGCGGGAACCTGAGGGGAAAAGGGCGGGAACCTGAGGGGAAAAGGGCGGGAACCTGAGGGGATGGAGGAGGTCTGACCTGAGGGGAAAAGGGCAGAACACATTTAAAATTAATCAAATAAAGTACCCATGAATACAAAGCAAATTTTAAATCAAATCTAGTATTCATATCTGCGTTGGGTGAAGACAATCCTAGTCTTGGCCAGTGATCATCCAGGTAAGGAACCTGGCCGATTCACCTTTTCCACATACCTGCATCTCACTTACCTGGATTTCACTCCCACAGAAGGCAAATGAAAAATTCCCAACTGGGGAGTGGGTAAATGTACCCCAGAATGGCAGCAGGGCATGGACAGACTGTCTGACCAAACACAGGACCTCAGACACATCTCTGTGCCCACCAGTAGAGACCTCATCATCTTTTCTAAAATTATTTCAATTCAGCTAGGCAAAAGAAAATTTTATAATCAGATTCTTTAACAAAATTTCACGCTCCTGCAATAACTTTTGATGTTAGCCCTCACTTGAAACAGTTCAGAAATAACTCTAATTTTTAGGAGGGCACATTCCAATATTCTGACTCTCCATTTGGTTTCAGTTATTATCTGTAAGTAAGCCCAGTAATTAGTAATTTCTTTCTATTTACTTCTAATAGAAGCACTGAGTTAATATATTTCATATTTGTACATTATTATTTAATCAGCCTTGTCAGAATGATATTGAATCCCTAAGACATAATTTTACACAAGCAAAAAATAATTTTATCTAAAGAGCTGACTCTTAAAAACAGCCTGCTTACAAGGCACTAATTCTCATTCCCACTGAGAAACCATGCAGTATGAAATTAGTAGTTTGGGAGTTTAAATTGCAAAATTAATCATATTACCATAAGTGTCAGAAATGAAATAGCAATGACTGAAATTCCTAAACTTAGTTCTTGAGATTTACAGAAATCTCAAGACCTCCATTGCTCCAGATTTTCTTTCAAACTATCTTTTAGAGTTTTCATCAGGCAGATTTTTCTTGCATGGGAAATGTAAGAAAAATCTTCAGGTGAGATAACCAAAGACTGAATAAATAAATAAAGCATAAATAAAGGTGGGTTTATTCTCTTTGTTACTGAGTTTTAGCTTTCCTTCATTCAAGGTGTTGCAATTCAAAATGTACAAATATTTGATTTTGAAGAATTGGGAAGGTTTATTACTGTGATCTGTCTCTGAGGCATAGTAACAATTAAAGTGGTCATTTACCCAGGACAGTTGCAACCAGCCAGTACTGCAAACAGATTTAAAGTTTGATTTAAATTTAAACAGATTTAAAGCACAAATGTGACTAACCAAGAGGGAGATTTTCTGATGAAGGTTTTTTTCATAACTGACCATGATCTGGTTTAATTTCTAAAGCTTCTGCTGATCTGGAGGTACTAACACAAGGTGCACTGCTGATGCCACCTAATGTCATAATTCCTCTCTGTAGTGACAATGTGGAAAATAGCCTGTAAAACTCAGCAAAAAAACAGGTTTTAATCACAACTACTTTAAACAGGCTGTAGATATTGCTTTTATGGGGGGAAAAAACTCCAACAAACTGGAAAATAAATCAAACAAAAAGTCGTGTAATTTAAGATTTGAAGCATACAAAAGGTGAGTAAATCAGGGTCTCCATACCAACATCTGTGCTCAGAATGGGGACAAAAATGAAGCAATGCAGAATGGGAGCCAGAAGCCTATTTTACTTTCACATAGGTGGAAAGAATATTACTCTTTGTGGTGTTGCAGATGCACTATGAAAGCCAAGTCTCATTAATAAACCTACCAGGAGGGTGGTTTTGGCCCAAGTAGCATTTTCCTATGATATTAAGTGTAGTTGGATATTGAATGCATATCCATTTACCTTCTGTTTTCATAGAAATGTAGATGTGTGGATAAACCAGTTGCAAACAGGAACATTCTTTTTGTTTAAAACCCAGTAAACCTGGTAAAGATGTGTTAAAGAAAAAGGTTCCAATCCAGTAGCACACACGTGCCCAAATTTGCCAAGATTATTTATTAAAAATAAGAATGCAACAGAACATTTGGCTGCATTGGCACCTACAACAACATTCAGCGATATAATTTGATAATCTTGTGACACTGAGCCTGTAATTTCATTAAAATTTAAGTAGAACTAATAGCATTTTTCCAAAAATGATCTGTTACTGAACATTTGAGAGGATTAGAGGCAAAAGCAGATTCTACAGTCTGTCAACTTTATGAGCCACATTTTCAATAGTAAAATGAAAGCTTTGGGATAAAACTGTATGCCTCTTTTTGCAGATGCATGGGTGTTCAGACACCTCAATTAATATTTAGCTGCATGAGCAGGACCAGCACCAGGACACTTGGGTTTACCCAAACAGCAGAAATTCCTCCTTGTTCCTCTAGATAATGTTTATAAAAATACCAGTATTAATTGGGATACCTCCTCAGCTCTCCCTTCCAGCAGCCTCAAACCCCAGAGCACAAAGGACCAGCACCAGGACACTTGGGTTTACCCAAACAGCAGAAATTCCTCCTTGTTCTTCTAGATAATGTTTGTAAGAAACACCAATATTAATTGGCATACCAATGAATTCCATGGAAGCTGCCCAGCAGCCATTATATCTCAATAGATTTTGTCATCCTTGGCAAACAAACAAGGAAAAGTTTGATGTGTCCTAACTGAAGGAGTGAAGCCACTTTTGATTCTCTACCTGAAATTTGCCCCCAGATCCATTCTTAGGCATTCACAGAATGTCACATTTTAGCCATACAGAACTTTCCATAGTAAATTCTTATTTTCATCATCTGCATGGTTTCAGCTTTGTTAAATGATCTACAAAGCTAACAGAACAGACAGAACAGGAGGAATACAGAAGAAATACTCTTCAGTGTGCAGCATTAGTTTTCCTACTGTTATGTGTTTCTTCAGGGAGAAAACACAAAATTCTGTAGCCTTGTGGTGCAAGCATTATGTGTAAAACACAACTTATGTTGGAGTCATTATTTCATTCAAATTTCTTCAAGGGTGATGTCAAATTTACTCTTGAATATTCGAAGTTATGCATAAGCACAAAGTTGCTGTTCTGCCAACATTGCTGTAAATATTGTTAGCTTAGGCATAATCTAACCTATTGTTTCTGTTGCAAGCATCATGGACTTCTAACAGGAAGAAATGTTCAAACTAGTGAATTTGTAAAGCTGACAGATTGATTAAATAAAAGGGCGCAGAGCAGATGGTGGAGAAGGAATGGAATGAGCATTATAAAACTCACTGAGGTCAACTAAGATGAGAAACCTGAAGGATTGAAGTGCTTGGGGCTCAGTCCCTGTATTTCTCAAGAATCCACTAGTGCATTTTTGATACTGGTTGGTTAATCTGTCCATGTGCTACTGAAGATTTTTCAGTATCTGTCCTTGTTGCTTGAAGAAATTAAAAACATGAGAAAACACAGGCAATTCTATCCTAGCACCATTACTTTATACAACAGACCCAAACCAGACTTTTCTCTGTTACCTGTTCTAATGTCAAGACCTTGCTACTTTTAAGCAATTAATAAATAAAATTTCTGAGATTCCTTGGGGAGATAAATTCACGTTCCAAGTACACTCAGTCCAGTGGCACTCTGCATGTGTCCCTGACCCTTCTGCCAGTGCTGCTGGGCAGGGATGGCTGTGAGATGCAAAGCTGTGCTTGGTGTCAGGTACAAACAGGCAACGTGTGTATTTGTGAATGCAAATGTGTGGACCTCAACAAAGGAATAGGTGCAAATTCTAATAATAACTGAAGAAATTAAAGCATGGAAAAAGGCCTTTGAACCTATCTTTTGTTTGCAATTAACCCTGGTTGATTTAGGAGCATTGGAATTAAGGTGTTAAAGATGTTGCTTTTTGCTTGCATTTAATCCATAAAAAGCTCTGCAATAATAACCTTTTCAAGTATAATTTTAGAATATTACTTGTATCCTTGAAACTATAGCTTTAGAATATATATAAAGGAAATATGCTTATCTCATGCCTTATTGAAGCAGAGAAAAACAGCTTGAGAAAGGAAGATGAACATCACCCCAAGGGTTTGTGGTTTCGACCAAAGGGAAGCTGGACATCACTGTTATGGGATTTAGAGTCTCTGCAATTAAAAGGTGGACCCACATCTGGGGAGCTGGACCCCTCCAGATGGGATTGGTCTTTCTGCTTTCGGAAACTGGACCGTCACCATCTGGGGATACTCCTTTGAGATACATCCTGAGAAATTAAAATCACAATAGTGTATAGAATTGTGATGTAATAATTTGGAATAAAAATTGCTGATGACTAAAAGATTGGAAATAGAAACTGCTGAAAAAAACGGATGGGTACCCCTATAAATACCTGTAACCATCAATTATCGGTGTGCAGTTGGAGGGAAAACTTCCCCCACTGTACCCAGCGCTGTATTGCTCATACTTTACCATGTTAAATAATAAATTGATTGCTGCTTGAATATTGGCCTAGTCAAGCTTCTCATTCTCAACGTGGGCACCGCAAGGAGCTGGGGGCTGCTCTTTGTGCGCGCTCGCTGCTCTGCGGTGCAGCTTTGGCTGGCAGCGCTGGAGGTCACTGCAGCTCTGCTGGGAGCCTGAGATCCCCCAGGGACACCCAGCGGAGCCGTGAAGAGCTCTCGGTGCGCCCGCACCACCTCCATTCATTCTGTCTGAAATCGCACATTTCATCTCAGTCCTGTGCGTGAACACAGAGCAGTTGGTGTTGGTGAAAAACGCCAATCACTTGGTTTTAAAATGTTAAAAGTTTAATAGTAATAACATGGTTATAAAAAATAGTAATACATTTAGAGTAATAATAATTTGGACAATTAGGATTAGGACAATATGAGACAATAGAAACAAAGAGTTACGGACGTCCGAGTACCTTTTCTGGGCAAAATAAGCCCGAAAATGACACCCGCTAACAGAGGATTAATCCTTAAAAGCAACAGCCTGTTGCATATTCATGCACCTCATCCATGATGCATAAATTCCATTCAAATACAGGATTCTGTCTGGGCAGTGTCAGCTTCTTCCTCATAATCCTAGCGTCGTTCTGCCTGAGTGAGGTGGGGAGAAGTTCGTTTCTCCCGATAATGCAGCAATAAATTTTCTTTCTCTGAAACATTCGGGTGTCCTGTGGCTGCTATCTCAGTGCGAGTCCTTTCTACAGTGAATTAAATTACATATAAAGATCGTATGATAGACACCTTTCGAGATTTTGTAATAGAGATTTTGCAATAACCGAAAGAAAGCTAATGCAGCACCTAATGGCTGCTGCCTGCGCAGGAGTTCGTGGCTGCCTCCTCCCTGCCAGGCCCGCGTCCCATTCGCAGGGGCGGGCGCGGCCCGGGTCCCTCAGGCCGGGACTCTCCGGTGTTCACTAGGATTTGTTCCCCCTGTGCTGCTCCTGCCGAGCCGCGGCCGCCATTGGGATTTGTTCCCCCGGCGCCGCTCCTGCCAAGCCGTGGCCGCCATCGCTGCGGGACTGGCCCGAGTCCCTCACGCCGAGACTCTCCGGTGTTCTCTGGGATTTGTTCCCCCTGAGCCGCTCCTGCCGAGCCACGGCCGCCATTGCTGCGGGGCCGGGGCCGGGGTCGGGGCCGGCGGCGCCCATTGGCTGCACGGAGTGTGGGCGGGGCCTGTGGCGGGCGGAATGCCCTATAAGGCTGCAGCCGGAGAGCAGGAGCAGCATCAGCAGCGATGGCCGAGTGGTTAAGGCGTTGGACTTGAAATCCAATGGGGTCTCCCCGCGCAGGTTCGAACCCTGCTCGCTGCGGCCCGGAGGGGCTTCGCTTTTTTCGTTCCTCCCTCTTCCTGCCGGCCGCACTTTTCCTGCTCTCGGCTCCTCTCCGGCAGCGGCAGCGCCCAGAGCGATGGGCCGGGATAAAAGCACGGAGCGGGGCAGGTCCCGCACAGCCATCATCCCCTGCTGCGGGTGCTCCCGGGGCACCGGCAGGGCAGCATCAGCCGGCCCCGGAACATCGCCCTGAGAGCCCCCACAGCCTCCCCGAGCAGGCCGGGCCGCTGCTTGGGCTCTGCGGAGGAGGGAAGCGCGTTCAGATGGCACTCCCTGGTCACTGGCTCTCGTCCCATTGCTGGGCACCACCCGGCTCCACATTCCTGACACCCCCTCTGGATATTTGTGCACAGTAAGGAGCTCCCCGCTCAGTCATCTCTGTGTGACCCTGCGTAGGCCCAGCTCCCTCAGCCTTTCCTCATGAGAGATGCTCCAGTGCCCCAGCATCCTTGCTGCCCTGTGATGTTTATCCCACTGCAGCTCTTCAGGCCGTGCCCACCCGCTCCTCCCTGGCCCTGCCAGCAGGAACAGCAGCGCCAAAGCTGCAGCAGGGCCCGGGGCAAGGTGCTGGCATTGCACCTGCAGGCAGTGATGGGAGCCCTGGATGGAGGGGAGAGAACAGAACCTCGGCTTGGTGCTCTTTGATCAGCCCAGCTTCCAGGCCTGCAGGCAGGACAGACAGCGTCCAGCTGCAAAGCTCAGCATTCACCCAATACCTAACACACAAACAGTGTCCTGGTTCACCCAAAGGTCCATTGCTCTGCCCCCACGTCCTACAGCTGACACAAAATAAATTAAATCTTGTCAGCAGAAGGCTTCTCCATAAGGAATGGAGCTGCTCCATCAAACCTTGCCTTTCCTGAAGGAAGCTGGTCTGATTCCTCCTGGACCTTCAGTGAGCGTCCCCTTTTTCTGCCTTTTATGGCCTTTTGCACATGCAGGATGCACATACACGCACAGAAGTTATTATGCCATTCATAATCAGGGAAAACAAACCAAGGCAGCATTCCCCGACCGTCCGTGATTGGCTTAAACTGAGCTCTCACCCCACAGGTGTGTCACTGTCCCTACGTGTGGCCCCAGGGGAAGGGAAGGGAAGGGAAGGGAAGGGAAGGGAAGGGAAGGGAAGGGAAGGGAAGGGAAGGGAAGGGAAGGGAAGGGAAGGGAAGGGAAGGGAAGGGAAGGGAAGGAAGGGAAGGGAAGGGAAGGAAGGGAAGGGAAGGAAGGGAAGGGAAGGGAAGGGAAGGGAAGGGAAGGGAAGGGAAGGGAAGGGAAGGGAAGGGAAGGGAAGGGCTGCCAGCCCTGCCGGCAGCAGGGGGAGCGTGTGCACCGAGCTGAACCCAACCCCAGCACGGAGGAGCTGATAATCATCAATAATCATCATCTGCCGTCTGACAGTGACACAGCCCAACCACATACAGAGCGGCTTTATCTTCTGCTGTGTAATTTCATCAGCTTTGCAACAGCCTCGCTGCTTACACTTTCATATCCTGAAATGAGAGATGAGCCTGCTGGGGAAGGTAAGATAGCAATGTTGATGCTCAGGAAATTAAAGATACACAGTATCTCTTTTAATAATCATCTTCTATTATAAAACATATAAACTGCCTTTGTTAAAAATCTCATTTAAAGAGAAAAACAAACGACCTTACCTATCATTCAGCATTACTCAGCCTGAGATTTTAAGTCATGTACTGTCTGTGTTTATTGTCCAAATAACTCTTACACTGTCACTTGGCAAATGTTGGCAAAGCAACTTCCCAAATACTGGCTAAACAAAAAGGTTGAGGATGTTTTAGTTCTTGACAATCTTATATATCCTGCACTTGCACAAGTATAATATCAGCAAATAAATATATAATAATTTTATATAAATCCAGAATCCCACAATGCTATTCAGTTTCACTGTAAATAACTGGCTAAGTAGTTGCTTAATTTCTGTTTAAAAATAGTTCAAAGGCCTGGGAACACAGCATTGAACAACGTTCCCTATACTCTGTATTTTATCATCATACACCTGCACCCCATCTGCTGTCTCATAACTTGCAGATGAAAACTCCCCAGCCTTCACAAGTCCAGTGAGGGCTGGGGTTTATCAACACTTTTGTCTGGACTCCAGAGGATCTGGGCTCACCTCACAGCTCTGTTTATTTTCATACCAAATCCTTCAGAGCTGTGACACAGCACAGCGAATCAGAGCCCTCACGTACCCAAGCAATCAGGACCCTTTGCTGCCCACCTGAGTTACTTCCAAGGGGAGCTCAAGAAGAAAGAGGAGCTCACCATGTCTGCAGAGGGCTGCCCTGCTCCAGCTTGAGACTCCTGGGCCCTAATCTAATGAACAGTGTCTGGGCTTGCTGTTCCCCACCCTCTCTGCCGCTGTCTCCACTCTGCAAAGAGAGTTAAAGATCCCAGTGGGCCCCTGAAAACCACGAGCCTCTGACTCTGCTGCCTCAGTCACACCTGCACAGAGCCTGGGATGCACCACAACCCTGCCCCAGTTAAAGCTCCAGCGTGTGAATCACATTTGGTGCAGGGACCAGAGCACCCCAGAGCTGCTGCTGCAATGTCAGCTGGGACATTCTAAAAGTGCTGTATCTTTAAAGAAGCAGAGAAGCAGTTTCTGCTTGGGGTGCAGACCCTGGATGATCTAACACTGACTAAGCTGTCAGGTGCTTTCTCTACCTTCTAACACGAGGGAGAACTGGGCTGCCCACTCATTCCAGTAACTCTTTTACTGGCCAACAGGCCAGGCCCCACCTGGTTCTGGAGAAAGAAAAGCAGAGCAGGGTGCACAGGCTCCTCTTGTTTTCCAATCCATTTGACTTTGCTGTACTAAGAATAGATTCATTCAACTCAGGAAATACAGAAAAATGGACCATTTCAAGTTTAACACGTACAGAAATGGGAGAAAGGAAGTCTGTGTCGGTGGCACTGGTGTACTGGAGCACCAGTTAGAACCTGCCCTCCTCATGAGGGCAAGTACAAATTACAGGGCTGATCTCGAGCAGGTTGTTGCAAAACACAACTTTTGCCATGAGCTTTTACTGGGCCAAGAGCCTTCCAAATGTCTGCAGTTATTCATCCAGAACAAACACCCAAAGGTTCTTTGCCAAAACCAACCACGCAATAATTGGCTAATAATGACATCACTTTTAATGACACAAACTATTAGTTTGCTGTTCAAAGGTCTATTGTGTGTTCACTTCTCAAGGAAACCAGCTCATTAGGTGCTAAATCATCCATCCAAGCACCCCCTTGTACCTTTAGCAAGTAAAATGAGCAGAGGAGAATCTGGGCTGCCATCTGATTCCAAGTGCTCCAGCTGGCTGCACTCCCATTTTTTGTTGGAGAGAGAATTGTTCCCTATTACTTAGTATCCTTCACGTATGGTAAGAGTTTCTTCTGTTACAATTGTTTGATAGACATTCTATAAAATGGACCAAAGTCCTTCTTGAGCAAATATGTATGAAGTAAAGCAGCAAATGCACCAGAAAAAAACCAAACCAGATGCATTTAACAAACCTTACAGAGCATTATTAATCTCATGGTGTTTGCAGCTGCAAAGTGTGCCAGGGAAAAGCGTGTGCAATGAAAGATGGTGTGCTACAGGAGTGGCTCTGGGCACCAATGCCCTGCACTCCAGGCCAGCGTGGCTGCAGGGCACAGTGCCCAGAGGTCATCTCTGTGGTGGGAGAAGGATTTAATTAAAAAGATGAAAGAAACCCCTTTTCTGTATGCATGAAGTTTTATTTGCTGCTGATGGAATTATCTGCCTGCACAAAACCACAATGTCAATACCTGACATATTAGCCAAGTTTGCAAAGAAGAAAACAAACACAAAATAAATAAACAACAATGCAGAATTTGACAAGTTGCCCAAAGTATCAAAAACTTTCATGTGAGATTTTGTACACATTAGTGCTGACTAGTCTGATGTTTCATTCCTCACTGTACAAAACCCGGGTAAAACCAAGTCTAGCACAGCTGAGCAGGGAGGGGAATTGCTCTGAAGCCACAGGACAATGTTGGCACACATACACAGGGGATCAGTCTTCCACCAATACATCTAAAGACAAAAATTGCTATCTGGAGAAGTAAAGTTCTGCAACTGCCTTCCAAAACAAACATATTGCTGATGCAAAAAGAATTCTCGTTAAGGTAGAAAACAAGTGATTTTCAGGAGTGCTTGATCTGTCACACAGACCTTGGATAACAAGAACCTTCTTATTTCATCTATAACATAAGATCACAACTCCCCTACAAGTTAAGTTTGTAATGAGTACATTATAAATCACTGCAGTGAGTACAAGGCAATGGAGAAGTGAAGCAGAGCACAGAGTTAAGCAGAGCTCATTGTCATAAAGCTTTTGGAAGATCCTCTCTGAGTAGGATACCCTGGAGCCCAGGGTTCTACTGAGAGTATATTTTTATAACATCACATTACTGAACAAAATATTAATCATTACACAATATTTGAGAATATAAGAAACGATATGCAAGATGTTAGATAACTGCACAACATCAATTTATATTAATACTGAAAAGGTTATTGAACAGAAAAGTCTCCATCTGTAATGATCACAGCAGGTGTGATAAATCAGTATTTAGACATTGGCTAGAACAACACATTTCAATAAAGAACACAAAATACAAATAACTTATAACTGCTGTTAAAAATACAAAGGGAATGGTGAAGAGATGATCTCATGCTCCTGTGTGTTTCTCATTTCAGATCTCATAGTTTCTGAATTTCCTCAGAAGGTCTGACGGAGCATCGCCTGACCAGCGGAAACGCAAGTGCCAGTAACTCCCCTCTGAAAATCCTGAGGGGGAAAAACCAGAAAGTCAATTAAATTATTGTAAACATGCATAAAATTTAATTTTCTGAAACAGTACTTGATGGTCTTCCCAGAAAGAAGTAAACAGAAAAGTGGTCTTGCCTAGCAGGGACAAACAGAGCGCTGAGTTCTTGGCAGGCTGGAACAAGAACCAAACACCAACCCTCACCAGAGCTCAGCTGGGAAGGGGCCAGAGGAGAACAGCGAGGACCCTGGCACTCCTGCAGGGACTCACAAAGCAACACTGACACATTGCAGTGCCTGATCTAGGGAAGGAGATGGAGGTGGTGATGGGATAAATCTGCAAGCGTGATCTGGGGCCTTTTCATGCCAAAATGTGACCTTCCTTTTACAGCAAACTGAATCCTGTGAGCAGAATTAGTGTTCAAATCTGTTGTTTGAGCTGAAATAGCCGTGTAGGTGGCAGTCCAGAATTCATCCAGGCCAGTGACTGTCACTGTCATATTTTCTGGAAAAATCCCCTCGCCAAGATTTCTTCTCCTGGGAAGCTGAGAAGCCTCAGAGAAGAATGAAAACAATAATTATCTGATTGCTTCTCCCTGTTTTGCTGCTTTGGAATGTGGTCTGGACATTGTTTACCAACTGGTCATTGTTTGATTGGTTTCATGTGAATTGTTTTGACTCATTCACCAATCACAGCCAGCTGAGTTGGGACTCTGGTGAGAGTTAAGAATTTTTTATTATTATCTTGTTAAGCCTTTGTCTGTATCCTTTCTCTATTCTTTAGTATAGTTTTAGTATAGTATTCTTTAATATAATATAATATAATACCATAAAATAATAAATTAGTCTTCTAAGAACATGGAGTCAGATTCATCATTTCCTTCCTCCTCTGTCTGGGGACCCCAAAAATACCACAAGTGACAGGAACAGACAATGCCATGGATTCAAAGTGGAACCCAATACATCAATTTTTGCTGGATCAAAACAAAAACATCATCAACACCCTACCATGGGGTATAAACACTGAAGTGCACACACACCCTGTCAAATACATTATAACATTAACATTTATTCATGTGAATATATGCCACTGGATAAATGAAGTAGGCACTCGATGAGTTTGATTTTTTTTCCATTCAAATATCTGGAAATTATATTAAAACTTAAAAAAAACCAAACTTGAGAAAGAAGATGCCCAAAAAGAAAATTCACCATTACAAGGAACAAGATGATGTTTTCTTTACTTCACAACTTTAGTGTTCTACAAAGGATACAGTGATGATTAATTACTAAAAAAAAAAAAAGGCAAACAGTATGAAGTTATACAGCATAATTTTTCAAAATCAGGTTTTCAGTTAGGCCTGGTATACACTTCCTTGTAGAATTTTCTTATCAATTTCGTGCATTCCACAAATGTTTGGGATTACATTAGGTTTTGCTACCCTGACAGTTGACCCTAATTTGCTCTTTGATCAAACTGGGGGAATGGCAGGATTTTGTTTAACAATGACCTAAAGCACAGCCAGGAAATGCTGACTGCCACATTTATTCTGGTGCATACATTACTTAGAAAAACCAAAATTGTTTGAATATAAAAGAAGCCTTCAAGTCTCAAATTTTAAACCTCATTAACTCATCAGATGAAAACTGTGCAAAAGCACTGAATAATAGATAAAAAATCCCCAAACTTAAATATTTTACTTAACAGTTCTAATATTTATTTTAAAAAGTCACTGGAAATAAGTGCCTTCTCTTTTTACTTTGCATTTTTATATATCAGAAAAACAAAACTTTCCATTTTGGCCGAAGTATTTTTTTTTCTCCTTCTCCAGTTGCAGCTTTTACCAGCAAACAAACAAGGAAACTTGGGATAGGGAGGAAGGAACATCTGAAAACTTCAAAATTAAATAAGTAATCAAAAGCATAAAACCCAAACCAAAATCCCAACCCAAAACCACATTTAAAAGCTAAAAGTTCAACACACTGTTCTGGAGAAGACTTTCCCATGACTGAAAGCCCCCATTCCAGGCCAGTCCCTGGATACTGCAATTTTCTGTAAGTGCTGTTTTCACTTACTTGGGGAGTCTGGATTCTTTGAAGACTGTGGTTGCTCATCAGGGATTGCAACATCTTCTTGTTCCCTGCTCCCTTCCAACAACCCCTCTCCACTGCTCTCCATCTGCTGGGCCCACATCTCGTTGGTTCTGTTGTTGGTGTCACCAAAGTCAGGAGCTTCCAGCATTTGGTCCTTCTTGCTTTGGACAGCCCAGTGCATTGACTAAAGGAATGCAAACAGAACAAAGAACTAAGCCCTTTGCTTTAAGGGTTTTAATGACTTTTTTATATTGCAGCAATAAATGGTTAAACAAAGCACACTGAGAAGCCTGCAGGTCAATGGGATGGGGGAAAGTTTGGTTACATGTCACAAACAGCACTGGAGAGGACACTTTATGGCAGGTGGGGGTGAAGAACAAAATCAGAATTTTAAGGGCCTTTTGTCCAGTTCCTTCTGTCATGAATTCAGACTTTCTTAAAGAAGGCTTGATTGACTTCAGAAATGTTCATTTTCAAAGCTGTCTTTAACTTCAGAGTACCTTTCGAAGGCAAGGCAATTTGAAAATATTTCATATTAAAGTCTGTGGAATAACATCTGTTTGGAACTGAACTAAGCTTAATTGGATATTTCCACCAAACATTTAAGCTCAGGCATAATGCTGTAGTTGAAGTGTCAAACTTTTCTCCTAAGCAGAATTGAGATGAGCAGAATTGACATAGGAAACTTTTATTCACCTGCCTTAAAATATGACCATGTAGCCCAATCCAATATAATGGAATTGAGCTGTACCAGGGGCATGCTTCCAAATCTTCTCAATAGCAAAATCAGGAAGGAAATCACCCAAAAAGCTCCTGCCTCTGTCCCAGATGACCCCACCAGCCCCTCAGAGCCCCTCCAAAGCTCTGTGGGAAGCCCAGGGTTCCAAGGAACCACCCCCTGGATTTTTTCAATGATATCTTTATTTGATCAGACAACAAGAAAACCTATCTGATAAGCAATATACCAAGAGGAGAATATATTATAAAAAGATCCCAGTTTTAACTTAACTTTGAAAAGAAATGAAAGTTTCCTACAAAAGCAAAGTGAGCTGAAGCATTTGAAAACAGCCCTCAAGTTACTTAAATTTCCCATAAAAGCAGCAACTTGATAAATTCACTCTAAAACTACTGGCCTAATGCCCTTCTGTGAATGGGCTCCTGAAGTGCTCCAATTTTCCCCAAATTTCCGTAGCATCCTGTCCTAGGCTGACTATATGATGCTTTTACTCCCAATTGTCTGTTCTGTTTATGCTGAATAATAAGTTTTGCACTTTAAGCCTTGTTGCAGAGAGTGAAGGGGGAGAGAAGAAGCTGCAGTTTGTTTCAGACACTGCACTCCTCCTCCACATTCCTGCTCCTGACTGTGCTGTCTGAGGATGGACAGACAGCGGGACAGAGCTCTCCTTTGCTTTTAGTTAGTTTAGCTAGCTGAGGCAAAGAAGTTCCCTGGACTGTGTTTTTTTTTCTTTTCTCCCTTTTCTTTGGCCCTGTTCAAACCTGCTCTGAACACCCAGCAGAGCACCGGCAGCTGCAGCTGCGGCCCACAGGGCCGGGCCTGGCCCGTGAGGGACTGATCAGAGCCTGAGGGAGCTGAGCTGCAACCCGGGGAGGGACTTTCTCAGTTTGTCATCTCTTTTGGAGCAACAAGGGGTTTTATTGGTTAATATTGTTTGGGTTTTGTTGTATAATAAACAGCTTTTTCCACTTTTCTCCAAGGAGGTAGTTTCTCCGGGACTGGTTGGGAGGAGGGGCCGATTGGATCCGCTTCCCTAGAGGAGCCCTTTGGGTGCTCTCTCCCAGATTTGCCCTGCACAGTGCAGGAAGGTGTGTGCCCCACGCCCACGGCCAGCCACAGCAGAAGGAAGGCAGAGCTGCCTCTCCCCGCAGCCCAGCACGGACCGTCCTGACGGAGCTGCTCAGCGCCTCCCAGTGCCGGAACGGGACGGGGACTCGGCTCCGCCGCCAGTGGTCGTAGCGGGCCCGGCGCTCCGCGTCCGTCAGCGTGTCCTTGGCCTGCTGCAGCCGCTGGAAATCCTCCACTGCCACACACACAGAAACCACACTGAGAACAAGGCTTCTTGGTAAATACATGAATTCAGATCCAAAAGGGACCTGCCAGCAATGGCTCAGAGCAAAGGACAAGCAAGCGGCCAAGGGATGTGGTTCTGGGTCCCGCTTGCACAGCTCTGGCTGGCTTTGGGATCATGGCTACCCCTGCAAATCAGGACTGGAATGTTCCTTTGTCTACCAGCTTCAAAAGCTCCTAAACACAAGGTGAGAGAAACTTAGAGAGTGCACAGCCCCTGCAGAACACCTTAAAAAGGGAAATTCGAGCAGCACTGCTTGGAAGGAACGCACTGAGATCTGCAGCAGCACAGGGGTCAGAGAGAGCACAGCAACAAGAACCATGAGCAGCCAGAAAAAAGGATGAACAGGACCTGACAAACAAGAATAATAATCTAAATATAGTTCAGATTAATTAACTTGTGCATTTTATTAGGTGTATTTTCCATGTATGCTAAAATGTTATCCAGACTGAATGAGTAAGAACTCTCATTTCTCCCTACAGGGTAATTTTTCACGGAATGGTTACTAGGGATGCAGCTGCTTGTTACTATTTGTGGAAGGGTCATAAAGATTTAGACTTTATCTATGACTCACCTATGTAACAGTGATCTAGCATTATTGCTATTATTCATTTATTCCAGTTTACAAATTAGAGAGAGTTCTTTTGAAATACACTACACCCAAACACTGATCAAAAATGATAACAATAAATCAAACAAGAGACAACAGGCTGAGGGAACAATTGTACGAGGTTTTCATATTCTAATATTACTAGATTTTCTTATTCTAATGTTACTAGTTCTCAACAAATAAAAGGTCTACTTTATTAATCTTTGTTAACCTTAAGCTGATGAAACAAAACACAAAGTAAACTCTCACTAATACTGTAAAAAGGTACTTAAAGTAAATATGGCATGTTGAGGTAGAGTATAACATTTCTTTGTGCCAAGCAAAGCTGCTCTGATATTTGGCACTTGGCTGCTCTTTTTTGTATCTCAGCCTTGCCAGCTCTGCCCAGGGCTCTCTGTGGCTTTGAAAGGGCAAAGATTGGCTCCAATGACTCAGGTGCTGCTCAGCCCTGCCAGCTCTGAGGAGCTGCTCCCTCTCACCAACACAAACATTTGCTGCTCTGCAAACAGAGGCTCCTGGTGGGGCTGCCTTCTCTGCCCTTCCAGCCATTAAATTACATTAAAAGAAAATAAAGCACATTTATGTGTTCCTCACAGGCTCGTTCCTGACAGTAAATTAACTGATTGATGCAAGTGTGGCACTTGAGGGCCACTGAGCATGGAAGTGCACCAGCTGTGTAGGTCTAGGAAGGGACAGACTCCAGAAATGAATTCTGTATCAAAAAATGATCTACTGTAGAAAGAAAAAAGATTCAAGGTCCTAAAAATAAAAAAAAAATCCAACAAGTGTCTTCCTTCACTATCACAAAGGAGAGTGCAAGTCTTAGAAAGAATATCACAAGCTTACTATTTAAATAGAACATGCTCAATGTACGCCATGATTAAAATATACTGAGGGGAAATAAAGTTTTAAGGCTGAATTTTTTATCTTGCCATGCTAATAGAAGAAAAAAACAGATTGTTTTTACACAGGAAAGAATACATACCTGCTTTGGGGTTTCCAGGATGCTTGTCAGGATGGCATTCAAGGGCCTTAATCTTATATTCAGCAAGAATCTGTTCAACCTAAACAAAATATTGAGACAAAGCGAGTAAACACAAGTAATTAGCAAATTTTCTTTTAGAAAGAGGCTGGGAGAAACAACAAGGAATGCTGAAAGATTTTGTCCCATTCAATTTTACAAGCTTTAGTGCAAGCAAAGTAGGTAACAACCACCATCTGCCAGTGACACTGCTTATTTAATCTCATTTCCATCCTTAGCCTTGTTTTGGTGAGGCTCAGCCATCCAGCATGGCTCGAGAAAAATGTGCAAGGACATTTGACCACAGAGGCCAAATGCATCCCTTCAGTTGCTCTTTAATTTGTTTAATCAACTCCAACTTTCAGCAGAGTCTCAGAGCAGCAAGCAAAGGCTCTCTGCATTGCTGAAGATCAATTTGTGTGTTTGGGTGGCTTCCTCCACATCCTCTCCATCGGAAATTCAGCCAGCACCCCATGGGGTTTCCATCTTGGACACCACAAGATAACTCACTCCATAACCAGTAGTGCATATTCTTTCTTCAAGTTAATTTTCCTGGCAAAAAGGTTGGCTTGGAGTAGAATACATCTATAATCAATGTGTTATACCATAAAGTATTGCAACCACTGGAAAAACTAACACATGTGGAGCCACGAAGCCACTGGAGTGGGCATCAGCTTAGATTTCAAATATTTAGTGCTTTTCCGATTATCTTGCTGGTTCTTATAATTCAGAAGCCAAAACTTCTTTATATCACTCCAGTTCAGCTTAAGCTTTCACAATTCACCCTAAGGAATAAAAATTACCATTCTTTCCCATACTACACAGGCTCTTTATACAAATTGATCATTTGTCCAAGCATAAAAGCCACATACAATTTAAATTATTTACTTCAAAATTAAGTCTCACAGCATTTTTTATTTAGAATAAAATTACAGTTCACTCAACTAGCTGGACAAATCTCATTGGCATATTCTGGGAAAAAATGTGATCTGCAGTAGTATCTTTAGAATTCTACACTTTTCACTCCGCTCAGAAGCTCCTTCCAGAGGGACAGATGTAATGTGGTGCATCTGCAGTCAGTAAGACACTTTAAAACACACACAATGTACAGAGAACTTGGTGAGACTGGTTACTGTATAGCCAGCTATCATCTCAAACACTTAGTTACTTAAAGGGGAACTTTAAAGTTAAAATGTGTACAGAAGGTTAAAATTTAGCACAAGGGCAACATGGAAGTTTTCAGCTTAAAAAAATCAGTAGAAAGAAAACTTTATAGGAAGTTTATAGAACAAACACAAAATTAATATAAAATGTATAGTGAGGTGTTTCACCAAGAAAGACATCCAATACCCACTTTACAAAACCAGCATTGTTCTTGAAGAAGGACGGAGATTAAATCTCCCCTCTTCTTGTCACATCTGAAGATGAAGTAGGTGTCTGTCAGCTCAATTCTACCAGAAGCCACGAATGAACTTGGTCTGTGTTTACTTCAATACAGCAACAAGTCTGTAAAACTGAGAGTATTTCTGCTTAAATTTAACCAGGTCCAACCAAGAGCAGGACATTGAGCAGCTCAGATGAAAGTGCTGCAGCTGGGAATGTGCTGCGCATGCTGTGCCCAATGCTCGACTCCTGTACAAAGCAGTGAGACTGCAAAATCCCTGTACTGTTCCAAATTCCTGTGAGACCCCAGAGGGGCTGTGCAGGTCCTGAGGTGCACCTGGAGCTCAGCCAGCCTGGGATCTCCAAGTTCTTCCTCCCGTGTCAAAAGCTGTGCAGCAGCATCTGCTGCTTCTCCCAACAAACAGTACTGGAGAGCTTGTTCTTCAGGACCCATTACATTTATTCCAGCTTTTACATTTCATTTTCAAGCAATTTGAGAAATTGTTATCACATGTACTTGAACTGTTCATTAATTGCTAAGCCCTTAAGGAATTAGTGTGAGGTAGAAAGTGAGAAAGAGCATCTGTGAAACAAGGCTGCGTGGAGCCCTGGGCACTGCCCTCTGCTGGGATCCCTTCTGGGAGTGTCCTCGGGAAAAGCTTCACATTTCCCTCCGGGACACACTGAGGATGTTTACTCCCGATCCTTATACTTCAGGTGAGAGCATCTGATTAAACTTACTGAGCAAAAGACAGACAGCTTTTATCTTCACTGAATACATCCCTCATTACAGCAGAGTAATCAAAACAACTTTTCCAAATAAGAAACACAATTCCAGTTAATATAACAGCTAAATTTAAAAATATATATATATAGAGAGAGAAAATCAGCTTACTAGACTAGCCAACACCTTTAACACGATGCACACTTGTTCTAGCTGCAAATCACTCAAAAATAGCTTAGCTAAATCTCACTATAAAGCATGTATCTGCTATCGAAACAAATTAGTAAAACTAGTATTTGAATTTAATTTAAAACAGCATTTAAAAATATCAATATGGTAAATTATAAAGAGATATTGGTTTTGTTTTCATCTGAACAAGTGAATTTTAAAAAATATTATACTATGTATAAAGCCCAAGAAGCTCAGCAGTATTATCAGAAAGCTATGAACTTTCACTGTATTACTTGTGCAGAAATAGCTCCTTTTCAGTTTTCAAAACCAGTAATATCTATTCCAAACTATTCAAAGACATGCAGTTGGCTCTCTCCATAACCCAGTCCTGTTCTACATGACATTTTCAACCTAAGCCTTACTCCAGGCTCTTAATGAAAACCACAGGAGATAAAACGGAGCTTTCCAAGGGAGATCCTACCAGTGGCAAGAAAGAAGATGCACAAGGCGTTTCAAATATTCCTGCCCGCGGATTCCCTGCGGACACAGGAGCACGTTCAAACTGCGAGTAAGCTGGCGAGGAGGCAGAGGCTCTTACCGTCGATAGCTCATCGCATCCCAACAAGTTGTAGTAATCCTCCAGGTCCTCCGGCTTGCAGTTCAGGATGGCATCCATCGGCACCGCTCCAGCGGGCTTCCCCAGCCGGCGGGGAGGCTGCGGGGCACGGCGGGTAGGCAGAGCTCACACGGGGAGCTGGAGCAGCCCAGCGGGCAGGCAGAGCTCACACGGGAGCCTGGAGCAGCCCAGGGACAGCCGGCAGGGAGGATGAAGAGCACAGCGCCCAGGCAGAGCTCACACGGGGAGCCTGGAGCAGCCCAGCGGGCAGGCAGAGCTCACACGGGAGCTGGAGTAGAGCACAGCGCCCAGGCAGAGCTCACACGGGAGCCTGGAGCAGCCCAGGGACAGCCGGCAGGGAGGATGAAGAGCACAGCGCCCAGGCAGAGCTCACACGGGGAGCTGGAGCAGCCCAGCTCCGCTCCGTGCGGCGCTTTTGAGCGCTGGCAGCTGACCCGCACGGAGCCGGGAGGGCCCCGCTGCCATTGGCCCCGCACGGGGCTGCTCTGGCGCTGCTCCCTGGGATTTGTAGTTGCCACAGTCACTCCAATATTAAACCGGGGCTCCCGCCCACCCCGCAGGGTTCCGGACACTGAAATGTGCCGGAGATTTCTCTCACCATCACCCGTGCCACCGCAAACAGGCACGCACCGAGAGCTGCCCTGCACATGGGCCATCTTCTGTTCAAGTTTGATTTACAACTTTTGCCACCGCCTTCACTCTCTGAAGGCTTCCTTGGTGCACAGACACTGCTGCTGAACACCGAACAGCGATGGTACACCACTCACTCTGACCAACTAAAACTGCCCGAGGACACGAAACACTCACTGCCTACTATCAAATTAAACAAAATTTCTCATGCCAAGTTACTTTCAGACTGAGTGTTGAAGGTCTGTACAGTGTGCAAAACACATTACTCATGAAACTCATTCCACATTGAGGTGAAATACCTGAATTTCCAACTATGATTAATGAGCAAGGCCTCAGCCCAACAGCAGCTCTGGACACATTTGGTGTCCCCCATGATCTGTTGATTTCAAAAGATTACTTCCTAACCTAACCACATGCTGGAGCCTTAGGAGTTCTGGCATTACATTTCCCACCCCTACAAGATCTCTGCAGCCCAAGATGTTTCATGTCATTAACTCCTGATGTTTCCTTAGCAGCTGCAAATCGATGCTGTGAGTGGTTGCACAGTTCTAGATGCAGTGACCCTGTAGGAGAACAGATGCCCAGGATGTGACCAAGGCTGGAACAGGTCGTGTGTGAATCAGTGAAGGGCCCAGTGACCATTCAGAGCTATTTATGAATAACAAATATATAATTTTTGCATCCACAAGAGCTTTAATATCTGCAATAATAATGTTCTGCAATGACATTCAATATTAATCTTCCACCATTTCCTCTTCAAGGTTGCATCGTCTGAAATTTTCTACTTTTACTGCATGTTCAGATAGCCTACTAAGACTATAAAATATACAAAGTAACTAAATGCAATAATATTAAAAGAAAAAGCACAATCCTTGGTTAAACCATTTAAATCTGATAGAAAACTCTACCAGCATATTTCTCTGAGTAAATAAAACAACAGAATTTTTTTTTCAACGTCACTACAAGTGGAAGAACTAGCAATTACAAATCTCCCCATATCCACCATTCATAACTTAATAACAAGAAAAGTACAGAAAAGAAAGGAGTCTTTTAATAACAGAACATGTAAATATTTAAATAGGTTGTACTCTGTGGGAGGACAAAAAACAAACAGCTGTCCCTCCTCCCAACAGCATTCCTGACACCCCTTTCTTTTCCAGGTATTCCTCGTGTATTTGCGTCAGGTGAAAGGGAAGCTCTTTAACCCTTCTCCCCTGCAGCTTTCAGTGCTGTTTCTGTGCTGCCAGGCAGCTGGCAGGGAATGTTGCTGGTGTTGCTCAGGATGTACAAACTGTTCTGGAAGTGAGGAAATCTCATATTTGTTCTCTGTACCCAGCCACCAACAAAAGGTGTCTCTCAGTCCCAACACATATTGACAATTCTGTTTGTTCAGAGCCCAGAGTGAATCGAAATTCTGCTTCAGTGTAACAGGACGTTTACCAACAACCTGGAAAAATCATAAATAGCTCTTTAAATAAATCTCTGAGTTCACTCCTGTAAAATACATTAAATATTCCAGGACCTGTTCTCAACGACTTCAGGGGTTTTGCTTCCTGAGGGCAGAGAGCACATTTATGAGAAGTCCAAGGCACAATATAACTCGTTTGAGTTTTGCCCCATCCCTGTCCTCACACAAGCTCAGAGCTGCAGAAACAGGAGAGGACCCAACTGCCCTCCCACAAGAAGGCAATTCCTGCAAAGCCATCACTAATGTAGGGAAAAGTCTGCAGGATCAGAGGAGGCTCTGGGACCCCTGAGTCACTCCCTCACCAATACCTTCATGGAAAGCCTCAGATCCTACACCTGCAGCACTTGGATTATTTCTTCCTTAGAACTGTCTTCACAAAAATAACCACCAAACCAATCTTAAAGCCCCACCTCCCCTTTATCTGTTGACAAAAGCATCTTGCATGTGCTCTTTAAGAAACACGGATCTTGCCTCAGCTTCCAGAGGCAAGCAGGAAAAATAATGCTTCCATACAAAGTTGCACAGAACAATAAAAACTTTCTGATCTGGTTACTCTGCAGCTTGCTTTGAGAAGCAGGTAGTGGGAAAAACCAGTATGTATGTATTTTTCAGGGCAAAGACCACCTATAAAGTTAATTATCCATAAAGTAATCCCTTTGAAGCCATATGTATGGCATCAAAATTTTTAATCCCAAGGTTTTTATAAAAGCTGTTTGTTATCAAGGCCTGCAAGGGGGAAATTCTACCTGTCTAACCTGGTCTTGCCACTAAATTTAGGAATTCCATTGTATTAAAGCCACTAATACTATTCTGCAAATAGCTCGTGACATTCAACAGTAACAACAAACCAGTGTTTAAATGTCTATCCACGAAGGTTAGATCAAAATTCTAGGTTGGTGGCAGTCCTGGGAAAAAGGCCGAGTTCTGTCCAGTCCAAACTGCCAGGTGGAAACAAACCACGCCACGGGAAGCCCAGGCGTGGCACCTCCTGTTCGCTGGGCAGGGATGGCCCAGCTGGGGCACCGAGGGCTGCTCCGACCCTGCACAGAGCGAGGGATCCCGGGAAAGCAGGGAGAGCAACGCGCACAGCCCTGCAGAGCTGGGAAACACCATGGGTTTGGGGCCGGGATTCGAACAAACCCCAGCTCTGGCCGCCGACCGTTGGGTCACTCCTACACCACGCAGGCTCCTTTCCTAAAGCAGCACCGGTTTAGACAGGTGCTGACCCCCTAAAACAGCTCCTGCATCCCCGGAGCTCAGCGATGCAGAGCCCCAGGTGGGGCCAAGGTGTTATCCCGGAGCACACGGGGAGATCCCTTACAGCAGCCGCGGTGCCGGTGCGCTGCCCGGGCAGGCAGGCAGGGGCCGTGCCCTGGGCTCACCCTCACCCCGACCCTCACCCTCAGCTCCGAGCGCTCCGAGCCCCCGGCCCCGCTCTGCGGCTGCCACCGCGCTCAGGGGCAGCCCCGGCGGGCGGGTTCCCCCGGCCAGGTTCCGCACAGCCCAGCACAGGCTCTTCAGTGGGGAGCTCGCCCTCGGGAAGGGGCACGGTCTGGCCGATACCCTGAGGGAGAGCGCGCCCCGAGGGCTCCTCACGCGGCTGCCGAGGAGCGAACAACGGAGCCGCCATTTGCCGGGAGCCGCCGACCGGGGAGTGCAGAGGAACCGCGCGCGGTCCTTGCTCGGCAGGGGCGGGCTGTGAGGGACACGGGCAGGGACGGGAACAGAAGGAAAGGCAGGGCTCGGGGCCGGGCCGGCGGCGCCCCGCGGGCCCCCTCAGGCTCCCGGCGCCGCCATGGCAGGGCCGGCGCAGGGAAGGGGCGTGAAGCGGCACGAGCGCCACGTGACGCCGGCAGCGCCCCCGGTCACGTGCTCTGGTTTGTTGTTGCCGGTCACGTGGCGCGGTCACGTGCGGCGGCGCTGCCCGCGGCGGGCGGGGGGGGCCGGGCGCGAGGGGGGCGGCGGCTGCGGCGGCGCCAAGATGGCGGACGGGGACGCTGCGCCGCTCCGCCCGCGCGGCCCCGCCGGCCCCGGCAGCGACAGCGCCGAGCCCGCGGCCAAGCGGCACCGCCGCGGATCGGGGAGCGCCGCGCCCGCTCCGCGCCCCGACCGCGCCGCGGGGCCGCCGCCCGCACCCGGCGCCGCCGCCGCCGTGCCCGCGGAGCCGCCGGGGGAGGAGGCGGCCGCGGCGGCCGATGGCGCCCGGGCGGAGCGGGAGGAAGGCGGCCAGGCGGCGGCGGCGCGGAGCGGCGCGGACGGCGGGGCCGGGCTGCGGGGCCTGCCCCGGGCGGAGCCGCCTCCGCGGCGGGACCAGGGGGAGGGCGCGGAGGCGGCGCCCGGCGAAGACGCGGCGGAGGCGGCCCCGGGCTGCGGGCGGGCGCAGTGTTCGAACGGGGCGGCCGCGGTGCCGGCCCCGCATCCCGGTGAGGACCGACCCCTCCCTCCTCCCCTCCTCCCTCCCCTCCTCCCCGCACGGGGCGCGGTGTCACGGCCGGGCGCGGGCAGCGCTGCGGGCCCGGCCCCGCGCACGGAGCGAACCCGGGGCCTGCGGCTCCGCCGGCCGGGGCAGCGCCGGGCCCGGCCCGGTACGGTACAGCACGGTACGGTACGGCCCGGCACGGCTTGTGCCGCACGGGGACAGCGGCTCGGCTCAGCCCTGGGAACGGTCACTCTGCTGTGCTGCTGGCAACAAGTTATTAAAATGGAAAATGATAAGCCCCGTTTCCTTTTCATAATCTCTGTCCTGTTAGTTATTGTATTTTTGATCCTTAGAAACTTGCACACAGGCTCAGGAGCAGCAGCCTTGACTAGTTCGCTAAAGAACTCTAAGTGACAGTCTTGGTTAAGGTTTGAGTGCAGCAGAAAACTGAACTATAATCTTTCTAAATTCTTTCAGATCATATTTGAAGTGTACTGGTGGGCAGCATCACTGTGAAAGTGCCTCACAGTATAAACTGATCAGGTCTGAGTTGTGTTTTGTTGGAGTTGGTAATTTTGGCTTTTTTTTTTGGAAGGATATGTTAAAATATATCGGACACTGCATTCTGCCAGTACAGTCTTTACATTTTATCCTGGAATGCAGTTAAAGATACTTTAACTCTTGAGTAGAACTCTACAGAAACTTTCTGTCTGTGCAAAAGCAGTCGGAAAGGAACAGGTACAGAACAAACCTGGAACAGCCTCAGCATTGAATCCTCCATTGCAGCAGCTCAGAGCAAAGCCAGTGATCTCTGACCAGTGCCTTACACGAAGCCTTTTGCTCAGGCTTCCTGTTTTGCTGTGCCTGGCTTAGTTCTGGCCAGCATTACCCCTTCTGTCCTTTGAGGAATACTCAGGGAGTGTTACAGTTTTAGCTGTTACTTTATCCTGCTTGTATCTGTCTCTGTTTCCTAAATCCCAGGCTCTGTGTGTGAGGAGCCTTTCACAATGTAAGCTTTGCTGCTTGATACAGAAGCCATGAAGGTTTCTCCAGTTAAACTTGCACCTCGCAGTTCCTGGTGTGTGCTAATGCACTTTTTCCTGCTCCAAAATTCTCAGTATCTTCAGTGACTTCTTGCATAACGAGATGGAACTGAAATGCTGTAAATAATTAGATTAATAATAGTAGTGTCTGTGAGCACCTGTGGCCTCAGAGGAACAAGACAGCAAGACCCAACAACAAATTTCTGTCACTGACCTCTTTCTTTTCTAATCAGAAATAAAGTATTTATGCCAACAAGGAGAAGGACTTGGAGAAGAACACAAACGCTGAATAAAAAATGATGGTGTTTTGTGGTGTTCTTTATTTGAGAATCAGGTGGAATAACAGCTAAAATAGTGCAGGGTGTTCTTCAGTTCTTCAGATAAGAGGCTGAGAACCATGTTAGTGATTCTTTGCTTTGCAGAGAACGACTGAAATTTGTTCTTTGTTCATATCTTAGATTTGCAACTGAATCTACAGGTGCTGAGGCTATTTCTACTAAGGCCAGTAAAAAAGGTTGAGTAGTCTAAGTTCTAATAAGCTGCTCAGTTTGGAATGCAGATTTCCTTCAGTGTGAGCTCAGTAACACAAGTGCCTTGTTGTGCCCTGGGCTGGTTCATGGAGGGCTGAGGTGGAGTTAGATTGAGTTTCTCTGGCTTGAGGCCACGGGCTCAGCTGAGGTGACTGGCACCAGCTGCAGGGGCACATGGGTGAGAGAAACTCAGGGCAGCATCCTCTGTGTCACAACTGAAGTATCATAAATTGTGTATGTGGTCAGCAAATACAGCTCAGCTGCAAGGTAACACCCTCGCCAAATCCTGTGAATTTGTTGTAGCAAATGTGCGCTTGTGGGTTTCTTTCAAAATGCTGTTAAAATGCTCTTAAAACCTAGTCAAAGATCTGTCTGCAATGGTGACATGTTTTCATTTCACCCAGTTTTTCAACGAGCTGAATGCAGTGAGAATTGCAGGGGAAAGACCTCTTTAATTGTACTTTTAAAAGGTTTGGATTTTTTCTGTGGTGAAATATCCACAATGCCCAACACTTCAGAGAATGAGCTGTCACCAAGGCCAGCCTGCAGTCCCCTGAAGCCCAGCACTGAGCTAGCAAACCCACCAACAGCTTGGAAGTATATCTATAAATGTGAAGAAAAACAGACACTTTCTGTGCCTAAGTGACAAAACTGCCAATTGAGAGTGAGATTTTTGTTTTTGTGATCTGTTTGAAGATACCCTGTGCCCCTGGGCTGGAGTGTAACCCCCTGCTCGTGCTGTCTTGCAGATAACTTCCTCCTCAGCGATGAAATCATTGCCAATGGCTTCCACTCCTGTGACAGTGATGAAGAAGACAGAGCCTCACACGCCAGCTCCAGTGACTGGACCCCAAGACCACGTATAGGTAAAAGCCTGGAGCATGTTCTGGGATGCTCTTTGCCTTTGAACAGCCACTTCATCCTCCCCAGTATTCCAGTTATTTTTCCTGTTGCAAAAATATTGGCAATTAGTGCTTCTGAACAGCTTAGAGGTGTTGGCTGTATTCTGTATGTTATTTAAGGAGTTTCAAAATGAAACTTGCTGTGTTTTGGTTAAAATTGTCAATGTCTTATTTTTTTCTTGAGTACAAATCCTGCCACAATCCCTGTTAAAAGCATACACACAAGTTCACTAAATTAGACTAATTTATGGCATATTTCTAGAGCCTGCCTACTTAGTATTCATTCTTTAGGTTCAAGAAGATGATCCATGTGTGGTTTTAGGACAGTGAGCCCTCACCTCAAGTGTTTTTGAAAAGATTGATTTAATGGCTTGAGGAGGTAATGTCTGAAATAATTCAGACATTGTGTTAGATGACCAAAAACCAACAAAAATCCATGGATTTCTGGGCTCTATGTGTCTGTTTAGAGTGATGGTCTATAATACCACTGGAAAGTAAATGCATGTTTGTTGTTTGTTTGGTTTTGTTTGTTTTCAGCTTATTCCTGTAAATACCAAATGTTGGGAAAGTACAAATGGAGACACATTGTGAAAATCCTGTTGCACCTCTAAAAGAGTTTTAAGTTTGCTGCAAACTGGGATTTTTACTTGACTGACTTGCTATGAAATCCTTCATGGGTTAACATAAAATAATGATAAATAAATAAAATACCCAGCTCTCACTTCAGAGTTTAGGCCAAAATACAGGGGGTTTGATGAATGGAGCATTAAATTGGATTCATGAAACTGTACTAGCAAACATTAATAAATGGAACAATAACTATGATCATCTGCAGTTTTAAATATCTGTATTTTTTAATTTCCTTAGGTCCCTACACTTTTGTTCAGCAGCATCTCATGTTAGGTACAGACCCACGGACGATTCTGAGGGACCTGCTCCCAGAAACCATCCCCCCACCTGAACTGGATGACATGACTCTGTGGCAGATCGTGATAAACATCCTTTCAGAGCCACCAAAGAGGAAGAAGAGGAAAGACATTAACACCATTGATGATGCTGTGAAACTTCTGCAGGAGTGCAAGAAGATCATGGTGTTGACTGGAGCTGGGGTAGGTACTGCTGCAATTTTGGTTGTTGAGTGCAGCATGCAGGGGTGGGAGCAAGTCCCTGTGCTGGGGGAGAGTCCAGCCCACTGCAGGGACTGCAGCTTCACTGGGGATCACACCTCTCTCCTCTCAGGACAAAATATTCTTAGACATAGAAACTTGTAAACAGCTCTCCCATGCTAAACAGTTACAGAATGAGAGCACTTTTTCTGTCCAGTTTTCAGACAAAGGGGATGGCTTTTGTAAACAAAATCCCAGTGGATCTCCTAAAATCCCAGATGGAGCTTGAGGGACTAGAATAGGATTAGAAAGGAGCTGAGGGGCAGAGGAGGAGGATGATCATAGGGACAGTTTGGTCAGATTTCTGCAGCCTGAATGTTTCTTTCAGCACATGGTGCTCTGTGATGGGATAAAGTTACTCACTAAAGAACATTTCTGCACTGCTGCACATCTGCAGCTCTGTACCTGTGCACCAGATCACTTCTTGCTTCTGTTGTTCACACACAGATGGTGTGACACGGCTCAGAGCAGATGAGTCATTCCAATCAGCTTTTACAAGAGCGCTGCTACTCCCAGTCCTGCTCTCTCCATACTTGCATACACCTGTTTCTCCTCCTCTTCCCATGCTGTTTTGGGGTGGTCTGAGACAATCATTTCAGTCCTTATTGACTGCTGCAATGCTTTGATATTTAATATCTATCAATAAACAACTTTTATCAAAAGGGGTTTATTCTTCAGAAGTAAGAATATATATTTTTTAAAAGCAAGACTATTCTGTTACTGTGTTAGCTTGTAAAAAAATTCAAAATATCAACCACCATATCTAAGCCTGTGTTGGCAGATCAGTGAACAATTAATAATTAAATTTAATGCAATAATGCTCTAAATTTTTGTTCACATCTTACAAAACTTCCAGTGGTAAAAGCAAGTTCTGGTACCCTGTTACTACCTGTGCAGACTGTACTAAAGGGATTTTTGTCCACTTGTCAAATTTTGTTTCTGTGCCGTTTCTCCTGATTGTGATTTGGGAATTGTTATATTGGACCAAAGGAAAAAAAAAAAAAAAGAAAGAAAAAAGAAAAGTAAATACAGAGAACCCAGACTGGTTTTGTTCTTAATGTTTCTGAGCACTGAGCGTACAGAAATGTGGTTTCCCAGAGTAACACTTTATGGTCCAATATGTAGTTTCACTTATTTCAGACTGCAAAAATATATTTCAGGTGTCAGTGTCTTGTGGAATACCTGACTTCAGATCCAGGGATGGCATCTATGCACGCCTTGCTGTGGACTTCCCAGACCTTCCAGATCCTCAAGCAATGTTTGATATAGAATACTTTAGAAAGGATCCCAGGCCGTTTTTTAAGTTTGCAAAGGTATGGATTTCCAGCAGTTCTTGTCTTGGGCAGTAAAGGCAGGTGACAGTATTAAAATGCATAACTCAGATAAAAAATAGAAACTGTTCAGCAACATTCTCTCTTTTTAAAGCTTATTTTACTGTTCCTGTTGTGAGTTCATGATATAAATAACCATTTCAGATGGTTGAAAAGATCTCAGTGATATTAAACAGTATCAAAAGCAGTGATTATGTCTCTTAGGCAAGAAGGAATTGTAGAAACTGTAGACATATGGAGAAACAAAACAAAAAAAAACCAAACCCAATTGCATTTAGTCTTCAATTTCCTTCGGACCAAAAAGAAATCAAACCCAAGAGACATAAGAATTTCTACAGGACCAGTAAGGACTTGTGAAAATCAACCACCACTAGTTGTGCTCATTCTTTCTTCCATTTCTTACAATTCATACTACTGGTCTGTCCTCTTACAAAGATTGGAAAAGAAAACCAATGCAATCTTTTTCTGCTTGGCTTTCTCTGAAAGCCTCCTATCCAGATACTAACAAATTTTGATGCTCATTAGTATACTTGGTTTCTTTGGGTTTTAATATTAAAAAAACACCACCCCCACAAACAAAAACCCACCCCAAACCTGAAAACACCACAGCAAGCAAAAAAATCAACTTACTTGAAACCTGTCTACAGACAGGTTTTACCAGAAAAGTCCAAATCTAATTTAGCTGATACTTTTTACTTTTCTGCCTTTTCACTCCTCCTTTTCTGTCCATCAGAATACATGTTTCTAGTAACAAATATTGAGTTCACTTAATACTTAACAAAGGAGAGAAAGCTTTCCTAGTTCATAATTCTCAAAACCAGAAAAGATGTGAACATTGCTTTAGTGCTGTGTGGAAGCCGAGTCCCAGCTTGCAGGGAGCAGTTCTGCAGCCAGGCTGAGGAGCTGGGCAGTGGGAGAGGAGCTGGATCCAGGGCACAGGGAGGGACAGGGGAGGGCCTGGGACAGTGCCCAGCTCAGGGAAACTCTGCACCCACTTGCAGTGTCTGATGTGCTGCTGAATTCCCCAGGAAATCTACCCAGGACAGTTCCAGCCATCCCTCTGCCACAAGTTCATCGCTTTGATGGATAAAGAAGGAAAACTCCTTCGCAACTACACCCAGAACATAGACACACTGGAGCAGGTGGCAGGGATCCAGAGGATAATCCAGTGCCATGGTTAGTGCTGTAGTGTCACTTATTTTCCATGTGGGAGTTCTTACTGGTGCATGTGACAGGGTAATCACTGTTGGAATTAAACTTTCTTTCCTTGAATTCCTGTCTCTTGCCAACAAATATTCTGGTTTTTAAATGTTGAAGTTTTGTTTTAGACAGCTTGCATATTTAACTCAGAAGTGTTTCAAGTAGAAATAACTCCTTTCAGGAATTGAGCTTGATGGTGGGTCTGTGTATCAGTGAAGATCCACACCCTGTTGGCACAAGCTTAGACTGTAACTTTGAAAATGCATTTGGTGCTTCTTGATCTGTGTGACAGCATGACATGGGAACCAGTCTTGCCAGAGGTCCCTCTCACTGCCCATCCCATTCCTCCCAAGAAATGGAGGTGTTATCTGGGTGTTATCTGACTCTTTATTTAGGTTATATTCCACTGAAATCTGAAAATATCCTGACACTTCAGTGACTCCACCTCATGTATAAAACATTGAGGATTAATCACCAGTTCAGTTGAACTGAAGATCATCTTGTTACACCTTCAGTGTCATACAGATTCTGTAATTATGAGGCCTAATTAAGTGGAATTGCTTTAATTGCTTGATATGCTTTCCATTTCCAAGGGCTTGCATATGTCAAGCTGAGAGTCCAAGCATTAATTTTCAAGAAAAGTATTCAGAAAATTAGTTCTTAAATGCATGTTTGGATCATTTAGTAAACTTCAGACACATAGATCATCTAAAAGCAGCACTGTAAGGCCCATCCATCTAATTGCACCTTTGCCAGGGGCCAGACTCTCGTGGCTTCCATACAGAGCTCAGCTCAGTGCAGATCTGTGGGGTTGGGCTCTCCAGGCACAGCAAGCACAGTGCTCTGAGCAGGGCCCAGGCAGCACAGAGCAGCCCCAGGGCTGGTTTCCATCTCTGCTCAGTGTGTCACACGTTTTCTTTTGGCTGGCATTTCATCTGAGGCATTTATCACAAACCCCTCACCTGGCTGGGTTTTTGCACATCACTGCTGTGCTCAAGCTCCCCATTTTTCCAGTTGCACACTGCAGGGATGGATCACAGACCATCTTTGGTGTCTGTCCTGTATAAAGTGATTCTGAATGACACAGATGCTTTAAAGCTTGTGCACTTGGAGATTTTGAGGCCTTTGGAAATTAGCAAAGGTTATTTTGAGCCCATCAAGCTTTATCTGACCTACAGCTGCTGCTCTTGAACCAATGGTTGTTGCCTAATGATGGTGGCTGGAGAGAAACCAAAACTCTTCTGTGGGGGCTCACACTGCTCTACTTATTCTACTTTTTCCTGTGGCTGGGGCAATGGCAAGTTAATCATGAGCAGCTAAAAAAGAACCTTGCAGTGATTTGGGGAGTTCTTATGTGAGCCTTCAGCCCCATCTGTCACTGCAGACCTGCAGTGCAGTTCCTGCTGTGAGACCTGTGGTGTCTGAGGTGCATTCTGCTGTATTTAAAATGGCTCTTGCATTCAAGCCATGCATCTGGGGGTGGAGTGTATTCCTTGCCATTGCTGGAGCTCAGTGAGCAGGGGCCTTGGCCTGGGAATGGCTCATGCATGGGCACCAAACTTCTGCTGGTGAGCAATAATTCACATCATGGAGTTGCAGAGAAGGGCAGCAGATGCCTCTGAGTTGGGTCTGTGAGCCTGACAGACATCCCTAACGTGCTGTATGAAGCTCTGCATTATTACAATCAGCTAATTAGGATGAGCCAATGACTGTCACACCTCCCATAGCCCTTGGAACCCCTCGCTCTGGGGAGCTGCAGTGCTGAGCAAGGCTGGAGAAGCTGTGCTGTTGGCAGGCCTGCAGGGATCAGCAGAGCTGAGCTGCCAGTTGCTCAGAAATGGTCTGCTCCAGGTTTTTCTGTGCTTTCACTCTCTTTGTCTTACCCAGATACAATACCCTGAAAGCATATTGTGTTTCCTAATGCATTTCCTCAGTAATTCTGTGCTCTGTGTGGAGTTGCTGTGGGTTCCTGTGCTGCTGAGGCTGTGTAATGAGAAGGGCACTTTCTGCTCTCTCTCCTTGTCTGTGCTTGCACAGCTCAGGGGAATGAGAGCACACAGAATCATTTGTGTTGACATGCATGTGGTGTATGGCTACTCCTAAAACAAGATTTCTGCTGACTAACACCTAGAACAACAACAACTTCTGGCGTTACAAGGATCTCTCTTAATTTTACATTACCTTTTTAATGCCTGATTTCTGTAGCACTGCAACATAACAGCCTTTTTGTGAAAACAGCTTGGGCATAAGACCAGATCTGAATGACTGAAAATCCTGATGCTACCATTTGGGTTTTTCCCCTCAGGTTCCTTTGCAACAGCTTCCTGCCTGATCTGTAAATACAAAGTTGATTGCGAAGTTGTTCGAGGAGATATTTTCAATCAGGTAAAAAATCTACTTTAACTCACTGCGGCTTTCTAATAAATAATTATCTCAAAACCACCCCACACCAAACCCTGGACCATCATACTGGGATTGCTTACAAGATCTGCTTTTAAAAGCCTCCATATCTCTGCATGTATTTCAAAGAAGTGCCTCTCTGTATTTTAGCATTTCCTCTGGTATTCAGAATTGTACTCAAATACTGTACTGCAAAAATTAGGTAATGGCAAAAATCAAAACAAAACCTTAACAGTCCATTTTTAACAGCTCTTCTGATAAAAAGTAGAGGTTAAATGGTAAGCAGAAAGTTGGGTTTATACCTGGTTTGTGTTGATCTGAATTTAGAGTCACAGTGAGAAAGCATTCTTAGCCTCTTATAACACTGGATGTTATTAAAATGTGTTTTCCTGTATTAAAAATGTGTTTCAAACAGCAGCTGATACATGGAGAAACTGCTAACCACAGAGCAGGCTAGAGCAAGGATCAGATGGGGTGTTGGTGTTCCTGGCACTCCTGAACTATTCCATGTTCCAAACTCCCATGTCTGGGTGTCCTGGGACCCAGGCAGGAGTTGGTTCTGCTCTGTCTTTGACCTGGAGGGACCCTCTGTGCCTTTGCTCTTCTTCCCCTTCCTTTGAAGGAACAGAGGAGATGATTCTGTGATCAAAAAGATCTTGTTCATGCAAATGAAAGGGGACTCTTTCTGCAGGCTCATTGGTTTTTTTGATAAATGCTTCAGAGTCCACAGTTGCAATTTTAGATGAGAAACGTGGAAGGGATGTAAATCCTTCAGGCATTACATTTGAAATGGAATTCAGTGAAAACCTTTCAGAAGAGATGTTTGAGTTAAAGCTTTAAGAAATGTGAATCTCATAAGCCTGAAGCCTTGTAACACTGAGTTACTGAATGTGAAATTTGGTTTACTCTGCTATTAAGAATAGTATTTTTAAGAACATCCTACAGATATTTTTTGCTCCTTTACTTCCAGAGCCAGCTGGCTGGAGTTAGATTTTCTCTTTCTAATATATAAAGATCTGAGGGGAAAGTTCAAGGCTCATTCTCGCCATCTGCTCCTTTTTGGGGAATCCTTTAGGTGGTTTCCCTTGACTGTGGGATTATTGAATGCTTTCTTGCTTGGGTGCAGGGTGAAGGTTTCCACCACACCAGTTCCTAGCTCTTGTGCCAGATTGCTTCTTATCCCACAAGGCATCCATCCCAAAAGGCTTTTCTTTGTTCAAACACTTGAATTTTTGGGAAAGATCATTTGACACTAGAGGAAGGCCTTCTACTTGTGATATTTTCTGATTTGGAGAGTATTGTCTTCTGTCCCACTGCAGGCATCCATAAAATTAATTCTTTCGTTTAAACTTTCAACATTCTGTATTATTTTTTCTGCAGCTGTTCTCTGTATAGTAGAGACTTGATATGCATTTAAATGTCAGTTTTCAGGTATTTTTCTATTCCAATAGGTAATGTACATATCTTTTCACCTTTATAGCTCTAATTTGTAGCTTGTGATGGTTCCTATATGATTGCAGCTCCTTGGATTTATTGTGAAGTCTTATATTTTAGCACTACAGCTGAAAAAACTTGAACTTTCAGAAGGAAATGGCTCAGTATTGTCTGTACATCTATCACTCACCTTCTTGCTTTTCTTCTCTCTGAAAAAGTCCTTAGATAGGAAAGAATTGAAAGAGGTCCCAAAGATCAGAGAACTCCCTGGCTCAGGAAAAAAGGGAATCTACTTCTCCACAAATCTGACTAGTGGCCACTTTGGTTAGTGAAGCAGGATTCTCCTCTGTTTCTGAGGAATTAGAAAAGTTTAAAATGGAGACCAAGCAAGTTCTGGCCTCTGTTCTTGTGCTGGATGCTCTTGGCCAGCTGCCTGCCCCAGTGCCCTGTAGCTTTGTGGGTGCAACACCTGTAACCTTTTGGAGGAGAAACTGCAGGTAAAGCTCTACACAAGACTCTTGGATTAGGACAGGGTTTGTATCAAATCCTCCACTGGAACCTGACAGTGAAATCTCAGTTTTTGTTCAATTAGACTATGAAAAATCTGTTCCTGTCCAATGGGAGGTGTGCTCAGTGGGTGTTGAGCACGACTGCTGGACTTTGGTTTGTGCTACAGACCTGCCTGGTTTCTCCCTCTTTATTCCTGCTGTAGCTTTATTTCCCTGAGCAGTGCTGCAGGCAGCAGTGAGAATGTAGTTGTCTGTACATCCACAGAACAATGAAATGAGGAAATATCACTGCAACTTCCCTGTCTCTGCCAAAATAAGTGCCTGTGGCACATGTCAGTGTTTCACAGGGCATTCCTGCAGGCAGGAACAGGGCTGTGCACATGTCAGTGTTTCACAGGGCATTCCTGCAGGCAGGAACAGGGCTGTGCACATGTCAGTGTTTCACAGGGCATTCCTGCAGGCAGGAACAGGGCTGTGCACATGTCAGTGTTTCACAGGGCATTCCTGCAGGCACCAGCAGGGCTCTGACACATATCAGTGTTTCAGAGGACATTCCTGCAGGCACTGACAGGGCTGTGCAGCATGTCAGGTTTGCACTACAGGGCATGTCACTGCAGTGTTCACTGGACAGGGCTGTGCACATGTCAGTGTTTCAAGGGTTCCTGAGGCACTGACAGGGCTGTGCACATGTCAGTGTTTCAAGGGTTCCTGCAGGCAGCAGGGCTTGCACATTCAGTGTTTGAGAGGGCATTCCTGCAGGCACTGACAGGGCTGTGAGGTGTCAGTGTTTCACAGGGCATTCCTGCAGGCACGAACAGGGCTGTGCACATGTCAGTGTTTCACAGGACATTCCTGCAGGCACTGACAGGGCTGTGCACATGTCAGTGTTTCACAGGGCATTCCTGCAGGCAGGAACAGGGCTGTGGCACATGTCAGTGTTTCACAGGGCATTCCTGCAGGCACTGACAGGGCTGTGCACATGTCAGTGTTTCACAGGGCATTCCTGCAGGCAGGAACAGGGCTGTGCACATGTCAGTGTTTCAGAGGGTGTTCCTGCAGGCACTAACAGGGCTGCTGTGTGCAGGTGGTGCCCCGCTGTCCCCGCTGTCCCCCCGAGGAGCCCCTGGCCATCATGAAGCCGGACATTGTGTTCTTTGGGGAGAACCTGCCTGAGCAATTCCACCGTGCCATGAAGTACGACAAAAATGAAGTGGATCTCCTCATTGTCATTGGGTCTTCACTCAAAGTAAGACCAGTAGCATTGATCCCAAGTAAGTGACTGTCTCTGGTAATATTTTCTTTGCAAATTTTGGATCAGAAGTGGGATTCTCAGTTAACAAACTCCAAGCTCTTAGGAACATCTTTGCTTCAATTCAGTGAGCACCACAAAATTGTAAGACTAAAGCTGCTTGCCTATGTAAAGCTGAAATGCAAGATTGAGAAAGTAAAATTCTAAATGCTTTTTCTACACTCCAGGTAAATCTCAAGGAAATTAAATTATTACCTGAAAAACTGCTCTCTCAAACCTGAATGGCTCAGTTCTAAGATTCATTTTTCTCCATGCTTGTGAAATGCTTTAGAAAGGCTTGAAGGCTTTAGAAAGGAAGCGTCTCAAAAGCAGTAATTCCTCATGTGCACTTAAGTATATAAAATAAATGCACAAAATCAACATAATTTGAAGATATTATAGTACTAATTTTAATCTTTAATATTACTGTAGCCAGTATTTCTGTGCATATGTTTCTCAGTGATTGAGAAATGCTTTTAACTGGAAAAAATGGAGGGGAAAAATCCATCTAAGCAGGCTACAGTGGGCACAGCACCTCAAACCACCATTGTTAAATTTGGGACTGGCTTGCCTTCTTCCTGACCTGGCTGGTTTTGTCTTGTTCCAAGTGAAGGCATGAAGAGAAGCCTGAGCTTTCTCAGCAGGTCTCTGCTGGAAGTGAAACCCAGGTGACCACCTTTGAATTCTCTTTTGCACCTGCAGGTTCCATCCCCCATGAAGTGCCTCAGATCTTAATCAATAGGGAACCTTTGCCTCATCTTCACTTTGACGTGGAGCTTCTCGGAGACTGTGATGTTATCATTAACGAGTTGTGTCAGAGGTTGGGCAGTGAATACACAAAACTTTGCTACAACTCGGTGAAACTTTCGGAAATCACAGAGAAGCCCCCGCGGCCGCACAAGGAGCTGGAAGCGCTCTCGGCTGAGCTCCCTCCAACCCCTCTGAACATTTCAGAAGGCTCCAGCTCGCCAGGGAGGATGAGCCCGCCCAGTCCTGCCGTGGTGTCACAGCGCCCCCCTGAATGTAAGCTAGAAAACTGTGAGCCTGCCTCTGAAACGAAAGGGACCTGCTCAGAGGAGACGCCTCAGGACACACAGGTGTCAGCAGAAAACCCTGAAAATCCTGCTAGTGAGCTAATGAACTCTGAAACAATGAAGGAAAATGGATCTAATGATGGAGAAAATAAAGAAAAGAGTGAAATATTGAAGAAGTGTTGGGTAAACAGATCTGCAAAAGAACAGATTAGCAAAAGGCTGGATGGTAAGTGTTAATGCTTTTCAGTATTTTGCTTCCTTTTGGCTGATACATTTATGCTAGACTTTAAAGTGATAAATAAGTTATTCTTGAGACAATCTGTGGGTTTTGGTGGCTATTTTTGTTCAGACAAGTGTCTACGTAACTCATTGAACTATTTATTTCTTTTGGAGAAGCCAGTAGGAAATATTTTTTTGTGTTTCATAACTGGTTTAAAAATCAGTGATTACATCCTCACCTAAAAGATCAAAGTTTGGGAGGCTGAAGGTAGGTATAAAAAATAAATCCCTTCGTAACATTTTCAAATGTATTTTCAGAAAAGTTAGTTTGATCCTGAGGTGTTCAGAAGCTGGTCACAAGTAGAGCATGATTTGGTATTGCAGTAGAGCTGGAAGACAAAGCAATGACAGGACTTAAAAATCTCACAGCTGGAGTGAGGCACGTTTTCAAGGAAAGTTTAGACTTTCCAAGGAAGCCCTCCAGTGTGCAGTCCTGTAACTGATGTAAGGAGTCAGGAATTCAAGTGCAATTTTCTAGAGGAAAGGCTGGGTTTAGACTTTGTCTGATGCTCCATGCAGGGGCTCCTGTTCTGTCATGGGTGGAGGAAATCTAGCTGGGAACGTGTTCCCATAAAACAGCTGCTGAACAATCAGTGTAAATTCTCTTTGGTGTCAGAGGGAGGGGAGGAGAATCACTGAGCTTTCCAGTGAAGCATTTCTTCTGTCCTTTTTAATAAATACACATACATGGCATAAATGCATTTTCACGCCATCTGCTTTGTCAGCTAAGAGCCACTGTTGGAAACAGATCTATTTTAACCACCAGCTTTAGTATCCAGCCCGTCCCTGACTGTTGCCGCTGTGTTGCAGGCTCCCAGTATCTGTTCCTGCCGCCCAACCGCTACATCTTCCACGGCGCCGAGGTGTACTCGGACTCTGAGGACGACATCATCTCCTCCAGCTCCTGCGGCAGCAGCAGCGACAGCGGCTCCTGCCGCAGCCAGAGCCTGGACGTGGAGGACGAGAGCGAGATGGAGGAGTTCTACAACGGCATCGAGGATGAGGATGCTCCCGAGCGGGAGGAGGAGCCTGGCTTCGGGGAGGATGGAGCCGAGCAGGAGGAGCTGGCAGCTGAGGAATCGGCGGAGAGCAGCGAAGCTGCGGGGACGGAGCAGCCGCGCCACGCGCCGTGAGGCGACCGCTGAGGGTCACAGGAACTTCCCACCAGCAATAGGAGCTTTGGCATGTCAGAATGAATGTTTACGTCTGAATTTAGAGCAACAAAACCATAAGGGTGTAGTGTTTATAAATAACTAAAACAGATTTTCATGCTTAGTTTTTTACCTTTTTCAATAAAAATCTATTACTGCGCACTCAACACTAACTCATCTTTTTTTTAAGGTACTAGGATTATTCTAAACAACTGTCACTATGTTCACTTTTAATTTCATCTGTCTGATCAGGCATCCATGTATATAATACATATTTTTGCTTAATAAATTTCAGCTTATATTATTTTTAAACAGTTTTGAAAAAGCCATTGGAATGTTAAACTAATATAAAGGGAACAGCTAATTTAGACCAAAGAATGGTATTTTCACACCTCTTGCTTTGTAACACTTTGGTTTATTTAAAATCTTCTCACGCTTCTGCTAAACCTTTCATTCACGCCTAGTCTGTCATTAAACACTGGCATTTTCTAAGACCTACTGTGGCAGCTAATTTTTTTTTGCTTTAACAGTTCCTTTGTATGTTTGAGACAAACCTAATTGCAAGCAGATAGCGAGATGGAAACAAGACAGCAGCACTTGAGGAATCCAATGGTTTTTAGCTTGATCAAGAAGTGCTGTGAAAATGCTGAGGTGGCTGAGTGTTTGACTTCCCTGTGGACATGAAGCGTTGTTGACATTGGCTCCCTAGCAGTGAGAATCCAGCAGTGAAACAGAAAGGATCCCCCAGTCAGAGGCTGCCACGCTGATCCAGCGGTCACATCTAGAGCAGCATGTGAGGAATTGCCAAGGCTCCAGTGTGGAACAGAGCTGGGAAGAGCGCTGCTCCCAGCGTGAGAAGGGCAGAAATGAAGCTGCTCCTCCGTGCTCACGGGTGCACCGAGCCCAGGAGAGACTGACTCCAGCGGTGGGAGCCTCTGGTGGTGCTGCCAAGGGGCTCCCCGTGGATTAACCCCTGCTGGCCTGAACCCTCCAGCTGCCAGCCCCACCCTGACAGCACGGCACCGCTCCCACCCTGCTCTCTGCAGTGCGAGGCTGCCTTAAAACTGGATGTTGCAGATGCTCAAGTGCAGATTGTTTCCAAGCCTTTAGAACTGTTTTGTACAATTGCACAGCGCAGTAGTCAGTGAAACAGCATTTTTCTATAAACCACTTTTTCAACATTGGCCCAAATGATGAACTCAACGATGTAGATTATTCATATACTTTGCTTTAATATTTATTACATTTTGGAAGATGTATAGTAGCTGTTCTTTGAACATAAACCAACAGTTAATAAATATTTAAGAACAGCCTCCTGTATTCATGGGGAAATGTTGGCATGTCGTCTCATTGTCCAAATTTAACACGGCTCTTATTTGGCTACATAAAGAATGCAATATGTTTAGTTTTCACTTGCATGTCACAATGTATTAGTTTGTGCTATAGGAGATATTTTAAATTGAAATACTTTGTTTTAAATTATTTTTACAGTGAGGATTGGTTTCTGCTCTTTTATATTGTATATAGTGTCTTTTATGTAATCTACTGGCATATGTTTTGTAGAAGACTGTTTAAAATGACTGGCTATCTTCCTGCAACTTTTGAAATACAAAACCAGTGTTTTATACTCGTACACTCTGTTCTAAAGTCTATTAAAACTGTCATTTGATTTCTGGTTTCCATTAATTTCTAGCTATACCTTAAAATTTACCAAAGATGCCCTATCAAGTCGAGGTATACCCTGGCTAATGAAGGAGTCACATTTGGAATGGCTTTTTTGCACCTGCCCTGGATTGTTGTGGGTTTGTCCCGTGGCTCCCTGGGGCTGCAGCTGTGCTGAGCCCACCCCAGAGCCCTTCCAGGGCCCAGTTCAATCAGCTCCCCACTGTGGAACCCCTCACTGCACTGAACACCACCTCTCACACAGAAACTGATTTGTATTGGCAGGAAAAAACCCACAGGTGATAAAACTCACATACCTGAGGCACAAAGTATTAAAAACAGTTAGACTCAGCACACAAGATGTTTTTCTATCAATTACTTACTACTCTGAATGACCTGAAAACATTTTTCCTCTTGAATAGAACAGCTGCACCTTTTTCTGCACTTAGATGGAGAAGTTCTGCATCTTGTTCTTTCTTGTGTCTTTGATAATATTATTTGAACAGAAGAGGAACCCCAGACTCTCTCTCACTCCTCCATTTCACACCCTGCCCTTTCCCCACAGCACGGTGCTGTCTCCCAAGAGTATTTAACATGGTGAGAGCCCAGTGGTGGGCATGAGGAAACATTTGCTGTCACAGCCTCGTGTTATTCCTTGCATGAAAGCATGGCAGAGCATGTCCAGGTCCAGCTGTAATTTGTACCATCTCAAAAGAGGAGATCACTTATTTTTCCTGATAATTTACACAACCACCCTATGAAAGCACCTTAGCCCTTGTTATTTATATTGAATAGATGCCCTGAAAAAAAAGCAAAGTGCAAGCATTTGTTTGCCATTCCCCAGCCACCTTCCAGCCTATTCTGGTACATTAGACACAATAATGACCTTGCAAAAGTATTTAAAGAAGCCCATATTTAAACATTTTCTCATAATCTCTTCTTAAAGGCTATGTATTTTATTTGGATCTGGCTTGAATTCAGTACATTTTTAATTAGCATTTCTGATTATGGAAAATATGTGTTATTTTTAAATGCCTAACAACAAAGGGACAGACAACATCCATTTAGGAGGGGCTACAGGAGCACAACAATCTAATGAAAGCAGCATCCAGAATCAAACTGAAAAAAGTGAGAAAAGAAGACCCAGGGGAGTACCTCAAGCTCAGTAATCTCTGCTTAAATACTGAACCAGAACAGCCAAACTGAAAAGCAGCTGCATTTCTTTGCATGGTACACTCCTGTACAAAGTGACTGGAGAATAAAACCCAGTGCAAAACTGAATTTCAGGCTAAAACAGCTGGGCATGTCTAGGTGACAATGGTGCCCCAAGCCAGCTGTAAGTCCTTGAGAAGCCATGGAGTTGCACCCTGGGTTACTCTGCTGGGCAGTTCCAATACACAGACTAGGACTCAGCAGGAAAATAAGAGTATTCATGATTAATGGTGCAGCACTGTTGTTTTTACTCTCACAGAGCAAGGGTAACTCTGTGTCCCTGCAAAGCCCCTGCCGTGTGCCCTGGAGAGGCAGCCCAGGCTCCCTGGGAGCACCCGGGACAGAGCCCTGCACAGAGCAAATGCACCAACTACAGACTCCGGTATCTTGAAAGCCACACAGAAACACACACTGGAAGTCCTTAGAAACAAAACACAAACACCTTTGGGTGGGATTTAGTTGTTTGGCCATGGGTTTCTTAGCTCTGTACAATTATTATCCACCACCCTTTCCAATGGCAGAGCCCTGCTCCCACAGGGATCCTAGGGAAGCTGCCAGCACTGGGCTCCACAGAGCCCACCCAGGAATGCTGAATGAGATGGACAACTGGCCTGGGGCCCTGTGGAGCATCACCACCCTCCTGCTCCAGAGCAGAACTGAGCATTCCCTGCTGGGCACTGGCAGAAATCCCTGCAGGGCCTGACTCAGCCTGCAGGGCTGTTCCAGCCACCTCCTCCTCTGAAGACACTGCAGGGCTCCCTTATGTCAGCCACCCTCTCCCTCTGCTTACCCCTGATGTCACACTGGCACCTGGTCAGGACCCCCTGACACTGCACAGCCTCAGACCCTGGAGATGCTGCACCCAGAGTCCTCAAAGAACCTCTGTGCAGCATCAGGCCACCAAAATTCACACTGATGGCAGACACAACTCCCACTGGGAGCTGGATCAGCTGCACTCTGCCAAGCGTGTTCCTCCCTGCAGACACGCTGCTGTATTTGCTCAGAAAAGGGAAGGAACCCTGACTTGTGCACTCCACTCAAAGTGAAGTCTCTGGAACACCCTTGCTTTGTCTCCCCCTGCAATGAGGCTCATGGAGGGAGGCACTGGGCACCTGCAGACACTCACTGCACACCTGAGGATCCACCACCTATAGCCTGGAGCACTGGGGAGATCGAGATCCCCACCAGCACTGCACACTCCAGCTACTCTGAGGTTACTCATTTGGTACTTCCTATGTGGAATGAGATTCCCAAAGCTCATTTTCCTAATCTGAAACTGATGTGCCTTTGGCTGGAGAAAAATAATGATGCCAAGTGCTGTCCTGGCTAATGTCAGGGGGCTCTGATGGCACCCTGGCACCTGCCACACCTGATTTTGTTGTTTTGTAGAGTCAACAGTTATGTGCAAACCCAGGAGCTCACTGTTCAGACCAGCAGGGCTGGGGATGAGGTATTTCAGCACAGTTCTGTGCCTGCCATGGCCAGTGCTCCCCAGCCCCAGCTGCCCTTGGGTGAGAAGATAACACATCTTTCTCATTCAGCACTTTGCAGCAGCGACAGGCAAAGGTTTGCAGCTACCAAGTTTCAGCATTGCCACAGAAAGGCACTCAGTGTAAGAGGTAATAGCACAGAGAAAATTCTGTGTATAGGCACAAACTGGATCCCTCCCCCAGGAAAATAAAAAACCTGAGGACTCAGTCCCATGGCCAGGGAACTCAGGTGCACAGAAATGATGCCTGGTGGAGGCTCCTCCATGGATTACCTGTGCACACAGGGCAGGCAAACACCCAAAGCATTTCCTGGGGCTCTGAGGAGCTGCATTAATCAGGAGATAGCCGGTGACAGAAGATGCTCTGCACCTTTCAATGTCCAGCCAGGGTTACTGAAGTCATTGCTCCACCCCTGACCAACACCAGCACCAACAGCAGCCTGAAGGACCAAAGCAGCAGGCTGATATCAGTGCAGCCAAACCCCACTCTGCCCTGGCAAGTCAGAAATATCCACCTGGTAAGCAACGGGACCCTGACCCTTGTCAGGGGAAACAAATATTTTGTTTTTCCTCTTTTATCTTCTCCCCTTCAAACACTGAGTAAGGCAACTCCTCACAGTATACACAACTACATAGTTCTGGCTGCTCACAGGAAGTCAACACAGCCACTCCTGAGGGGTTCAACTTTCTACCAGTGCTGAAAATTGTACTATTACATTTTATCTACATTTATCTTAACTGCAGAACCTCATGTGCCTTTAAGGAACCCTCTTTTACAGTGATTTACATTTGATTACATTAAGCTTCATTTATTATCAAGTTTATTGCAGCAGAGAGCAGTGCAATGAATTAAAACCCTCTTCAGAGTTGTTTATAAACATTCCTAAAGGGAATACCATGGCTCAAAGCTCTGTGATGAGTAACAGCCTCATTAACAGCAACTCCCACAAAGTGCCAAAGGACACAAACCATTGTGCTTAAGCAGAGCTCACTGCTTTAACAGCTCTACACTGGGCTCTTACCTTGGCCCTGGAAAATGAGGGACAAACATCTGCTGGCCTGTAGCTCAAAAAGCCTGGGGGATTCTGCCATGAAAATTCAACCTCCATCCCTGCACTCACGTGGAATCCAGGCCATGGCTGCGCTGCTCTGGCAACAGCAAATCTCCCTCAGCAGCCACGATGGCAAGGCTGACATGCAACTGGTCTGCTCCAGTGAGAATTCTGATTCTTTATAAATGCTAATCTAATCATCAAATAGAAATACTTTAAAAATTAATTATTGTAAAATGCTCCTCCTGAATCCCAAACTACTGGGATAGACATCTATGATGTTTAGTGCATCCTAAATTGGGCAAGTGAATTACAGCTTGGATTGTGCCTCTGAGCCCTCACCTACAGAATGAGGTTCTTTAGTCACCCTTCAGGTTAACATTGACATTGACTAGAAATCCAATACAGCAAAAACCAGAGAATATCTCACAGGGAAATGAAACACATACAGGTAAAACTGGATTTGCATGATATGGACTAAATCACAACTGCACACAAAGCCCTTCTTACTGAGCAAACACCAGCAGCAAAGGAAACAAGACTCCCATGGTGAAAAACCCAGCACTTGGACACGCAATAATACACAGGGGAGAAAGGAAGAAGATAATTTTACATTAGCCACTTCCTAACTTCTGAATATCTAACTTTTGGTGTTTTGTAATTAAAAATGGTGGTTTAGAATTACCTGGTAAAATGACTGCATAATACCTTTTTTTCCTCTTTCTTCTCTCCTTTTCTTTCTTCCATGTACAATGAGATTAAACTGCTTTAGTATTTGCTGGTTTCTTGTTTTTTCCAAGAGGGAGGATTTCCGAGCCAGGTAACAAAAGTTGGAAAAGATGGAATATGGGCTGCATACAAAGAAATCACTAAGAGGTTACACCATGTGAGAAAGCTGTAAAAAACAGTGTTAAGGAAAAACACTGATTTTAACTGTACTGACCTTTTTTTTTTGTATTACATCAATATGTACTGCCAGCACAGAAACTGGATGTTATATAGCTTATTGCAATTTCCCTGCTTTTCCTAGTTGTACTCTCCAATTTAATGCACTGCAGTTCCTCTCCAGCTGAAGAACTCTGCTTGCTGCAAGCATCCGTACACATCAACCAACAAAGGTTTTCATTCAAGTCTTTTATTATAGCTTGAATTTTTTCACTGCATTTAAAAATCTAAAAAAAATAAATATTTGTTTCACAGCTGCAAGTCACATATGCATTAACACCACAAAATCTGGAATTTAACCAGAGAAGGAAAAGTCAAATCCAAAAGTGTCCAGCTAAGCACAATCGTCTCAGGGCAATTATACTAAAAATAAAATCTTAAGAAAAAAGGGAGAGGGGTGTTAAAGGTTATTTCAAATGCATTTATCTGGAAAAAAGTGAAAATTCTATTAGAAACCATAAACTACGCTTTCAGCATTTAAAAATAAACGTTTTAACCTCTTGACAGCAACAATTGGCAGGTGCACCTTTTTCTTTTCAGCTGTATTCTTGACACATGACTGCAGAGGTTTCAAATCATAAGTTAACCTCTTTTATAACTGTGTCCACTTAATTACAGAATCAGTCCTTAAAAAGAAAACAGTGTCTCAAGTCAGCTTGTCCATCCACAGATTAAAAATGCCATTGGCTGCGGTTTTGTATCGGCACTAAGTGACTGCTTCATGGATTGTACATTGTGAGCATGAATGTCTCTTCAACAATCACTTTCATTAAGGTTCTTAAAACAAACCAGAAAAATAGATATCTTCAGAAATCAGAGTGATTACTTTTTTTTTTTTTGTTAAAAGCCATAAAATAAGCTCATATTCAATTACAAGCAATAGAAACCATACCGGTATTGGAACAGAACTATTTTATCACAAAAATTTATTATTTACAAAATGAAAAGGTACCAAGTGAATTTATCAGGGAAGAAGTTAAATGTTCTTACTAAGTGATTTGAAAAACTGAAGCAAGTCTCTCATGCACTCACACGCCAAATTGTTTGCATAAGGTGAAATGTTAATTCTTGTTAGTGAAACTTGACTCCCATTCACAATACTCTCATTTTTATTGTAAGATGGCAAAATCCACATGGCTCTGTACAGGAAGGTATGTATTAAGACAGCTCCTCAGTTTTGGAAATGATTTTTTTGGCTCTCATGAATATCCATACCACTGAACATTTTTTTGCAAATAATCAGTTATATTATCAACTGCATCACTTAATCCACTGAATTTACCACCACAAGAAAGACACGAAAACTCAATGATCCCACGGTACACGGAACTTTCATTGCTCGAGTTATACTAAACTGAAACCTTCATAGTGGTCTATAGCCTGGATCAACTTAGCCTTCAGGGTTTCTTTATCAGTGTATTTTGGAAGATCAAGAAGATTAAAGCAAGTGTGAGCTACGGGCAGGTAATCCTCTCCCCCTCCTGTTGGCTGGATGACCAGCTTCAGACACTTCATCCCGAGGATGGGAATCCGATCGCTGCCGGTCAGAAACACTGCCAAGGAAAAACAGAGCCCTGTGATAACCAGCTGAAGGCAGTCTGTGCCACTTATGCTGTTCTAATCATTGCTGCCCTTTTGTAATCACTCCAGCAATGGCCAGCTTTTCACACCAACATTCTCTGAACTCTGGGAAACAGGGAATAACAACTTCACCCTGTCTCTACCTTCTACATCTGAGCTCATAACTGTAACACAACAAGTGATCCATAAAGGAAAGGATTTCATTTTAGCATATGAAACCAAACAGTCCTTCAAATACTATAAAGTTTTTCATGCAACAGAACCTTTTAACTTAAAATCCACTGGCTGTATCTTTACTAAGCACTTCCAAGAATCTTGTAAACACAGAACTAGTTTGTTCAGTAATTTATCAGAATTGGAAACTAATCTGTGATCGATTCCAAGCAAATCCTCACTCACAGCAAGCTTTGATTACTTTATCACCTGTACATCACCACTTACATCAGTACCTTGACAGATTTACAATCAGTTACTACTCCAAATTTCCATCTCTGTGCAATGAAAAACCTGGAGAATGTGGGCTATATGTCAAAGCACAGGAAAAGATATCCGAGTTACCAAATAAATGCCACCAGCAGATGAGGTTGTTGGTGTTTTGGGGGGTTGGCTTCTCTTTTTTTTAATGCTGCTCTGAGCTACTGTGATCTAACTACCCATCACCCAGAATGACTCAGGACACCTCCAAGAAAATCAGAGACAAGCTCACAATCAATTTTTTCCATCATGCTTTTTTCCCCCAAATAGTTAATCACATCATCACAAATACTTACACCTGCCTTCTTACAGCAGGAGCCTGAAATGCCAGTGATCCTGCTCAGTTAGAAACTTCTGTGAAATCATTTCAAATACTTACACAAAAACTGCTTCTTCTTCTCCAAAGACAACTCGTGAAAAACCTCCCAGAATATTTTAATTGTAGGATGGTCTGCCCAGTATTCTCCTTTGTATTCTGTGTTCTAAAAGGAGCAGGAAATGGGGTTATTGCTTGCTCACAGAACAGTTGGATAAGCTGGCAGAATGAATCAGTTTGTGTGCAGGCACAGCAAGTGACACACTACTACAACTTTCCTCACTCCATCTCCTTCAGCTGCTCACTCTGAATTCAATACAGGGACAGATGCCTGCACTGCAAAGCATTTGCAATCCCAACAGAGACCAAGTCTCACTGAGCTCTGACAATTGAGAATATTTACTTTTAATAACTGTGTGCAATCACTTCACTTTCTCATGGCTAATATGAAAGATTGTATAGCTGCCTCAGGGCTCTGTGGATTTTTCTGCCTCTCCTCTAAGTCTGATTTCCTTCAGAAATTAGATGGAAAAAGTTAAAGCAGGAAGGTAAATAATATTTTAGGATCTTCATTCACTGATGTTTTAAGGTGTCAATAAATAACAGGAGTCACATTAATTAAAACAGAGCTCAAGAGGACACCTAGCTGCTTTTGCACCCTGAAATTAGAATTATACAAAAGCAAAAGCTAACTATGGTTCTTACCTTCTCCAGCTCCTTCCAGTCATAATTTGTGTTCCCAATCACCATTGCCTGCAGCTCACTGGGCTGGAAGAGCTGAAGAACTTTGCCTCCACACACTTTGTGGAAGCCTTCATGGAATGCACTGTATAGGGAAGCCACAGATGTATTGAAGATGTAATCCACGTATGCATCTACAAAATCTTGCCTGTACAAAGAGAAAGAAAAATTATGGTAAGGAAATCAAGAGGAAGTAGTACAGGTCATCCTTCTACCAATAAACCAGTGGCCATTTCTGTACAGAACAGACAATGAAGCAACCAGGAGCCCAACACATTGTATCGGCTGCTTTATGTAACAACCACAGTGAAGATAAAATGGCACATGAATTATTTCCCAGCACACCCCTAAAGGCAGTCTGCAACACAAAAGCAGGAACATTTAATGTTCTATACCTCAGGCACTACCAACACCTCCCTTGTGTGCACTGCAGTGAACTGGACTCACTGGCAACAAGCTGAAAGGCCTGAATTCCAGGCAGTGTCCTGAAAGCCACTAATCAAACTCACTGCTCCATTTTTTTAAATTAAAAAGATTACCATATTTGCACTAAAAATGCAAATCAACTTCAAAAGGACATTTGAGTTTTGCACAGTAAAAAGACCAGTGCCAAGGAGCTGGGATAGTGAGGAACAGATGGCCTGCTATCTGTGCTTGGTACAAGGAGTTCTCAGATCCTGCTGGAAACATCTCCAGCAGCACTGAAGGGAGATCTAAAACTCCTTGATGTGATGCAGCATTTATGGTGATTTCTGAAATCAATGCCAGTGCACAGTGTTTAGCTCCTGCACAGGCAGTGCCCTCAGCTGTACATTACAGCCCTCCCACCAACACATGTGCACTGTGCAGAGACAGAATGCATTCCAACACCACCCCCAGCAGTTTACACTCATACAAACACATTTAGATGATGTGTTTATTGCAGCTGCTGCACTGAAAATGCTGCAGATGACCAAAGTGGAGATCCACACTGCTCCCCTTCAGCACTCCATGAGATCTCCTCCTTATCCATGGAGGGCAGGTAACTTGTGTAACACTAACAGGGCAAGGCTGTTCCAGGGAAGTCACAGTGATAAACTAATCTATATTATAAAATTAACTGAAGCATCAGGGAATATTTAGAGCTTGGGAAAGAGGAATTCTTCATTACTGCAAGACAATGTGTGGTAGCAATGCAGGAGGCATTTCATAGGCACCTTGCAACCTTTCCCATAATTCAGTTTTACAGTCTCTTAGTGACAGGACATCAAACCTACACCAGAGAACTGCAGAGCTGCAGTGTTTTCCCTGTGTGCTCTTTCCATTCAATTCTCCCTTTAGCCTGGGAGAAGTACAAGCACAGAGAATTCATAAAGATCAAAGAACAGACTGGAAAGTTCTGCAAAAAGGGGACAAAAGCACCAGCAGGTATGTTCTGCCTATCTTCCAGGAGCAGAAAGGGAACAAAGGGCAGGAAAGGCTGTTTTTATAAATAAAAGTTACAGAATCCTTGACTGAGGAAAAAACCCTCCTGTGACTCCTCTTCTGACAACAACACTGGATTAACTTATTTAATGTTATCTACTCCACAAAGGGAAACTGCACTGAAACCATACTCATGTATGAATGAGGAGTTGTAATCATGGCCCTTAAGTTAGAGTTCTCATCATTACTGAATTTCAGTGATATGCAGCTTCCTGCAGTGATGCCTTAAGACTTCAGCTTTTATTTTTTCACATCCTATACTGCATTAATGCACAACTCTGAACTCCATACACAGTGTTAGTTAACTCCCTTCACATTTATTTAGACAAAACAATCCCTGTGACCCAAAAACAGCCTCAGGCCCCAAAAAGTACAAACAACAATGAACTGGGGGGCAGCAAACTGGGGGAACATGACTTCACTGCCTGAGGCTGGAACTGGAGCATTAACCCCTCATGTGCAAACAGACCAAACTGATCTCTCTCTGAAAAATTGGTGACCATTGTCCAGCCTGGATGGAGCCTCTGGAAGGCTTCTGGCTGCCTCGAATAAATACCCACATTATTCTCTTAACTTTGTCCACCTCTGTCCTAGGCAGGCACTCCAAGGCATCAGCAGCACCTCAAACATTTTTAATCTTATAAAATCTTAAGGCTGGGCTGGAAGGGGACCTCTGGAGATGCAGTCCAGCCTCCAGCCATGGGCAGGGACACCTTCAAGCAGAGCAGGCTGGTCCAAGCCCTGGGCACTCCCAGGATGGGGCACAGCCTGTCTGTGCCAATGCAGAACAGCAGAGAGAAGAGCTTGGGAAAACAGCCAGAGCAGCTCTGCCTCCAACAGCAGGGCCAGAGCTCAGCAAAAGGAATTGACAGCACCCAGGAACCCTCCCAGGGCACCCAGCAACACCAGGCCACACAACTCACCTATTCTGTTTGACTACAGGAATGTCAGCACCTTTAGGAACAAGCTCCTTAATTTCTGTTGTACCAAAATTTTCCACAGTGATCTATTTGAAACAAACAAAAATAGTGCAAATCTTATTTACGGCATAAATACTTCTTCCCACCACTTAGTGAAGAGCAACATGAATGGCAGACACAGGAGCTAAACCCCATGGGAATCAGCTGCTGATGCTTTGTTCAGACACTCCATCAGAGGCAATTAAAATAGATGGTGTGAGCTTGGCAAGACATACTTCAAACACTACAGAAAACTTACAGTAAAATTAAGACAAAATGCTTCTTCTATGTCATCCTCTGGATAGTCCAGTAGCTGTTGCATTCCCCTGCAAAATAAGTTACAAAATACTTGCACCAGGGGAAAGAAAAATGAATTTATTTTGAAGTGTTCTTTATGCTTTGATAATTCAAATTTAAAAAGTATCTTTCTACTGTTATTTCATTCATTATCTTATTGACTTGCAACTTGTTTAGTGCTGGGAAATTCCAAGCAATCATTTCATTTTGGTTATCCCATGGGGTGAAGAGAGAACATTCCTGTCCTAAGACTTCAGCTAAGGGGTTCCCAAAGCAGAGGCAGCTGGTAATTAAAAACCACTGACTGGCTCTTCCATTGACACCTCTGATTTCTCCTTGAATCTATGAAGACTTTGCCATCCACAACACTGAGGCAACCAAGCATCCTTTTCTGTTCATTTGAGCCTCCTACCTGCCAGTCAGTCCTATTCAAATCCCTGGTCAAAAGTAAATATTTAGCATGCATTTGTTCCTGAAATGTGCAAAAATATTTTCTTGATGGATTTAATTTAGGACTGAAACTATGTTCACACTTAGGCTTATAAAATTAGTGACTGAAGCTCAAGGGGTTTGAATTTCAAGGGGGTTTTTTTCCCCTAAAATTTCTGTAGGATCATAAAACAGAAGAGACAATCACTAACACCAAGCACTGAGACACAGGTGTTTATTACATTTACACCAAATGACACAGTGGCTGCAATTTACTCTGAGCTGTTTTCCCAGTGACTGGGGAAAGGAAATGTAATGTTCCTAGAGGAAAATGCTGATTTCAAAATTAATTTCTACCAACACCCGTTTTTCTTTCTTGCTTACCTGCCAACATCTGGCATCAATTCTTTTAAGTCATCCAGGGATGGTTTCTGATTCAATAGCTTTTTGTACAAAGCCAGAGGAAAATGAAGGTCTACAATAGTAAAATTATATATTGCTAGCCCACAGACAACACCAATCAAATGAAACAAGTCACTGTCTTCAAAGGTCTAAGAACAGAAAACAGACAAAATGGTTTAAAACAAAGAAGTTATTTTAACCTTGCAGAGTGCAGGAAGAAATGTACAGTACAGTATAATCTGAGTGAATTTAATTCTTATTTTCTTTAAATATGTATGTATCTCTAAGTACCAAGGAAAACAGAATAAAGTTTAACCAGCTGAGACTGAAATCCAAGGGAACAGAATCCTTTCTACTTAAAATTAAAAAGGCTGAGCTGCAACATATCCTGTGTTTCAGGGGACCCAGACTGCACTAAGGTTCTGCTTTTGTCAGTCACTTCCTATTGCACAGCTCTGTGGTTTAAGATGACAATTAAAAAAATAAATTATTCTGGGGAGGAAGAGGGAAGAGCTCACTATTGAAACCCTCAGAATTAATTACCAAGGCTTTAAGCACAACTGTGGGAATGTAAATATTCAGGTATTTGGGATCCAGCCACCCCAGTCAGTGCTCTTTGAAAGATGACTCAAAAGTCAGGGACCAAACCTTCCAATAAAGCACAATTCCATGAGCACCATCACCCATAAATGCAAGTGCACACAGGGAGCCCTGTTCAGGCCACCTCCAGAATTTGTCTCTGCACCCTGCCCTTGGAATCAGTTTGTTCTGGCTACCTCTTCCTAAAAATCTGCAGGGCTTGGGGACAACCAGTAAAGAGTAAACAAGGAATGAGGGAAGTTTTGATCTAACATTGGCCAAAAAAATTTAACTTTTTTTGAGAATACTTGCTTCAGCTCCTACTCTTGAAACAAAACCACCACAAACTACAATGTTCATATATTATTAATAATAAATCCTGTAAGGTAAAATGAGTGAATACAGACCACAGCCTACCTTATCAGAGAACCAGATCAGCCTGGACTCCTCGTAGTACCTGAACATTCCATATTTGGGATCTAGCAACTCCCTCATGATGAGCAAGAAAAACTCTTTGCGAACGCCTCCAGCATCGACGGCTTCCTCCCCTACAAAAATCACCTGAAACACACAACTCAGTGAGCCCTGAACTGCAGACAGAGTGTCCAAAGGTGCCCAAAAGCACCCTCCCAGCACCCTGAGCAGTGTCCTGGGATACCTTGAGGGGCTTCTTGTAGTCCACGTTCTTTGTTTTCCTGAGCACCTCCACGGCGTCGCCCACGATGTTGTCCCTCCGCACCATCACTATCAGGCAGGGGTTCACAGACTCAAACACTGGCAGGAAGAGAGAAGACAGATTCTGCCTGTGGGCCTGATCCACAGCCATCTGCAGAAAAACAAAGTGAAAAGCTCCTGTCAGTACCACCTGGCCAGCAGCCTTGTCTGCAGAATGCAGATGGCAGTAACTACTGAATTCGCCCAACTTTTCTCTGCAAGTATTTGACTTTAGGAAATATTTTTCCTTTACCCATTGCTCTCAGGGAAGTGTAAGAACTCAGGTTTTAACATTCCAGTCATAATACCTTGGATAACAAAAGGAAGCAAAAAGATCCTGCATTCCATCCTAATGAAGAGTAAGCTGTTTAAATATAAATCTGGCATGAAACCAAACATACATTAAAATCTAATTCACAGCATGAAAAGCAATTCATTTAACTTGCATGATAATTCCTGTATTAAAATTGTTTGAAAAAGAAAATGCTGTTGCAAATGTTCTGAATACGACAGAGAACTCTTGAGAGTTTGTGTGTTTTAATGCTATTTAATATTGTTAATAGAAACATTTAATGTGAGCATTTCCCTGAATCCATCAAATGTTGGTTACTGACTGTGCACATCCATTTTTAAAGGCACATAAAGGACATTTATTATTAATTAGCAAGGTAATATTTTCCTACACGAGCCCATTACCTGAGCATGACTTCAATCATCTGGTTATTTTCAGACTCAGATCAATGACCAAGGTAATATTCCAAGTCTGCTCATATGGGAGGTGGGGCTGTTCCCTGGTTGTGGGAGGTGTTGGGGTTTTATGTTTTATGTTTGTTTGTTTGGGTTGTGGGTTTGGGGTTTTTGTACCTATACTGTGGGCTGATAACACATACAAAAACCATCTCACTACTGAAAGGAAAAGAAGTTCCTTGGAAATGTATGGCAAGTACAAAACATCTAATTTCAATGTGATCCCAACCCCACTCCCCTCTATTGTGTGCACACCCTGAGATTAAAACTAGATCCTTGATTTTTAGGGGGGAGAAATTACACAGAGTTAAAAAAAAAAACCACCACAAAAAGCCAACGACAAGAACCAAAAACCCACAAACAAACAAAAAACCAAACAAACAACCCACAAAAAAACCCCAAAAACCCCCAAAACAACACCACCAACCAACCAAACAAAAAGAAAACAGGAACCCCCAGGGTCCCCAACTCAGGGGAAAAAATTAATGAATCTGAACCAAAAAAGCAGAGCCTCCTACCTGCATCTGTATGATTGCATCTGTTTGCAAGAGAGTTGTCTTTGCCTGGGCATCAAATACAAATGGGTATGTGCAAATTATAACAGGAACCTCTGTTAACTGCAATGAGAAGAACCATGTCATAGCTCAGCTCATTCAAAAGCCACAATCCTGGTTAAAAAAACCTCTACAGCAGCACTCATTGAACAGATCTATTTTACTGGAAAGAGAACTCAACCCTGACTTTTATCAATGCAGAACCAAAGCATCTTAGGAACATTAGGTAGATTTTTAATTGTTTAGTACTTCAGCCAAAAACAAACAAAAAAACCCCCAACAAAACTCAATCAAGCCAGGCACAAACAACACTCTCACTTAGCACATTTTCATTTCAGAACTGTCATTGCAGCTAGTGGCTACAGAAGTAGCCCTTTTTTTCCAACTGCTGTTCCAAATTTGCAGTACAATTACATATTTTTGCACCACAAAATTTTTTTCAGATTACAGCCATGGCTAATTTGAAGCCTTACTCCCAACAGAACACAGCAGACAATCCTTAACATTTCTGATTTCCTTACATTCTTCCAAAGAAATCAGACTGCATCCAATCTTACCTCAGTTAATCCATGGTTGACATCCTATGACAGCATTTGCACAAAGGTAGCAACAATTAAGATGAAAAAGCAGCATTAGTGTCTGCATTAATTACTCATCTCTGATGTAGAATTCAAAAAATATTTATTTACTGCTTCCCCCCAAGAGAAGGTTTACTGAGAAATAAACATTAACCATAAACATTCGAATTCATTTATTAAATACAAGCTTGTCTTTCATCACCCTGTTTATCAGTCTTTAAAAACAGGGCTGCCAAAGCACCATGTTTGCTTGGATGCACAAAATTACACACTTAAAATGTTTACTTCCACACATTAATTAATGACATCTGCTGGTACTGTTGCAAAATAATAAAATATGGGTGGCTAGAGAAAACTTCTTAAATTACTTACAATATCCTTTCAAAGCTAAAGTCAAGGAACTGTGCAAAAACCTATCCAACTCACTAATTCTCTGCACAGTCATTAATTTGCTCCCACTTATCACTCCTCTGTGTTTACAGATGCAGGAATTAATTATCCCAGTTGTGGCTGCTAAACTGCAAGTAGAAAATTCCATCAGTTATCTGCCCCTGCAGCTCCTGCTGCACTCATTACCCAAGGGAGCTGCAGCCTGCTCACTGACTGGACCTGTCTAATGTGGCAATTCAGATTATTCTGCATGTTCTCCTGCTGTGGATTCTTACATTCCCAACGTTTTTGACACAGCAAGTGTTCAGTGAGAGCATTCTGAATTTTAACTGACAGATTCAAATGCTGAGCAGTGTCAGTCCTAGGAATGACACCCCAGGAGAAAAACACCTTCCTAACAATTCCTCCTTAGCCAGAACCTGACACCAGTCTGCTCAGCACTGCTCATCTCTGAAGGTATTTGTATGAAAAAAAAAATTTAAAAAATTATGAAAAAAATCCCCAGGCTTAGAGAATCTATGGGTTTCTTAAAAGGGATAAAACAAACACAAAACATGGGAGGAAAACACCCACAAAAACCCAAATGAAACTCAACACAACTTACCATTCCCAACACCTGCTGCTGGAACCAGTTGGCATAGTCATTTCTGATATCTATCAAATCTTGTATCTCATGAATGTAAAATCTGTCATACTGTATAACTTGTCCTCTTTCATTTACCTAAGGAAGTGCAATTTATTTTTTTATTAGCTTTCAAAGGGATATTTTTCCATGTTTTTCAAGCATTTCATACGTCAGCCACAGATACCCAGCTACCAAAACCATTCTAGAAAAACAACAGTGCCTACAAGAAAGCAAAAAACAATGTTAAAAACATGGATACATGGACTATTCAAAATCCCATCAAAGAGTGAAGGAAAATACAATTAACTGCACTATTGCATAACAGGGCTGCCACTCTGAAACACCTCAGAGGAACAGTGATAATACACACATTCATGTGCACAAGGGAATAAATACACAAATACCTGTTCCTGTATTCACACAGGTTTAAGAATTATGATTTAAGAACTCTAGTCTTAGTTATAGTATGAACACTATTACCTGTGAGCAGAGGAACAGTTTCCATCTAAAAGCAATAAGCTTAAGAAAAGAGAGATGTGGGAAAAGTAACTTTGTACAGGGGCTTGTGTCTACAGTACAATTTTAACCCAGAAGCATCCCCATTTTCCTATTACACACTTCTTTTCCCAAGCACTGCTAACTGGCAAAGCAGCAAGATAGTTATAAAGATCCTGCCCTTATACTCAGATAATCTAAGCCTACTTTTCACAAATACCTCCCACATCCCTCTCCAAACCACCAGATACTCAATATCTGCAAAATACCCCAGAGCTGTCACCCCTTTTTCTCCCCTCTCACTTTAATCCACACAGAAGCAAAGGACTGGGTAACTCTGTGTTCCCAAAAACCAGTTAATTCCATCATCATCCTGTCAGACTGGAACCCAGAATCCCTATGAATGATTCATAGGCCCAGATGGAACAGCTACAGATATTTCTGTAGGTGCAATTCTGGTCTTTCACACCGATCAGTAACTCAGCTTCCACCCAGTGCCCAGCACAGAGATGCTGACCAAGCCAAGCAGCCCAGGAGCTGCTCACAAACACCACAAACTTACTCTGTGCAGGATTTCCAGAACTCTGAAGGCTGTGTGGAGGAAATTGGTGAGGATTCTCCTGTCAGAAGGGGGAATGCCCATCTTGCACACCTTCAGAAGGTGCACCACGACATCCTTGTAGAGTTCCACGATCTTCAGGAACAAGGGAGGTTCAAGCACAGACCACCAATTTTCTGCCAACACATGGTGAACACGTAAATTTAGTACCTGTCACTGCCACACACTGCCATGTCATCTCTTAACTAAGAAACATGTCTGGCTAGAAAGCACAAGCAGCACTTACTGCAGACTCTGAAAAGAAAGCTGCAGCACAACAAATGTGCTTTGTTACACATCAAATCTAAGTCCCCTGAAGTCTGCTCATCCAGACAGTGTCACAGTGTAACATTTGATAAGAAAAGATGGATCAGAACCTGAAATCTTAGGGGAACAGTAGTGAGAGCAACAGAAAACGATGGAAAAGGATCTAGAGCTCAAAAAACTGTCAGTTTGCTTTTCTTTACTCTCATCAAAAACTACTGAAAAAACCAAAGTGAGATTACAAGGCAAAGCATAACTGAGGGAAATGAAAGAACCCTCTGAAAAAGACACCAATTAATAGCAAAATATTCCAAAACCAATTCTTTAAGCTGAATTTCTTTCAGCTGAGGCACAACAAGAAAGTGTAAAGAAATAGAGTTAAAAAACCAGAGCTATTCCCAGCTGCATATTTGAAGACCACATCTTGGCACCAGCAAGAAAAGATCCACTGCCTCAGAAGCTCAGAACAGGTGCTGTAGTCACAACCAAGACAATTTAACATCTGCTCTGCAACACTTCTGTAAATTGCTTAGAGCTTGTTAGCTGTCTGACCACATAATTTTCACTTTAAAGAGCAAAGACACATATCAATTACACTGAGCTACATGGTTTAATTCCTCCCAAATGGCATCAGTCCAAAAACTACAATAGCAGATGAATTCACAGGGATGGCCTGCTAACTCACCCTGAAGCAACAGAATAAGTGTTTTCTTACACCAAGCAATGCTGAGCCTTAACTTTCTCACTGGGGAATTGCAGGCAACTGTAAATACACAGCAGGTGCTGCCAAGGCCAGGTCTCCCTGATGGAATTTCTGCACATTTTCATCTGCAGATCCTTAGTTTTAAGAGTAAAAATTCAGTTTCTTACCAAGAACTTTCAGAGGAGCTTTTTCCAGGTTCAGAATAGCTGCTCCAAAAGGAATAGCTAACGTTGTGAAATTGTTTTCATCACTCATCAGTGGGCACTCTGGTAGAGTGAGATACAGCCTCAGAGCTTCAACATCTGGTAAGGAGCTGGTCAATTTGGGAATAAGGTTCTTCTCCAAACTAGCTGCCACCTACAGCACATCAGAAAATTCTGTTTATTTTAATACAATTGAGATTTTAAACAAATCCTCATGTATGTGAAAACTAATCTAGAAAACAATAATTAAGAGCTTCAGTGAAAACTATTATACATTTAGACAATGACAGTAAATATTAAAATAGAATATGCTGATGTATCACCTAATTGTCTCAACAAAACACAGTTTCACACATTTGCAGTCAATACATTATTGAGTAAATAAATCCATTTACAGGGTTGGACCAAGCACAACAGAAGTACTTCTGGAGAGCTGTAACCCAGAAAGATAATCCCAAATGTGAAGAAAACACACAGCACAAACCTGTTGTGATATCTGAGCGTGCTCAGGCTGTATGAGTTTGTGGAAGAGTAGTCTAGCAGCATTCATGTCAATCCCTGAGAATCTAGCACTGGTTTTGTAATGATCATCATTGCTGCAGGAAGGGAAAAAACAGAAAGACTCAATCCTGTGCTCTCAGCAACTCAAGACTTTAATCCCTTCACTTTTAGACCCACTAAGGACTTAAAATATATCAGACTTCCATGTTTTATATGGCCTTAGAAACAACTAAGAAACAAACCAGGAAGAAAAGCACAAGAAAATCACACAAAGAGACTTTGATGTGAACCAGCCCACGCAAGGGACTGCCCTGGAATTACCCACCACTTACCTCAGTGCCAAAAAGCTCCCATTCAGGCACCCAGCAGAGGAGAACGTTCCATCAATTTCACTGAAATTGGTCACATGAAATGTTACATTTGGTTTTCCTTTGAAAAATCAGCATTTGCAATAAATAAAAACCCCTGTATTTAATCCCTAATGAATTAGATTGTGCAAAGGATGACTCCAATGTGACTAAGCAATACTAGATTAAACTTCCATTCAAGACTCAAATCACAGCCAGTCTTGCATTCAATTGCTCTGCATACTCTTTTATTAAAATAGAAGCAATAATCTTTGAGTCGTTCTCATATTCTTTAGATGTATTGCTATTTTTCAATGTGCAATTAGATACTTAATTTATCTTGTATAATCATCTACACTGGAGCAGAGATGCCACAGTCTCAAGGATCTAAACTACTCAACAAGCACGACAATGAAAGCACAGCAAGAGCTCTGCACGTCCCAAAATCAGTAATTACAGATAGTCCAAAGCCCCACTAATGCTCAGTTCAGAAGCAGAATCACCAAAGACCACTCCTGTCCCTTCCATCACTTACTTAGCTATCTCTACAGGAAGTCTTCCAGATGGGAAACTCAGCAATCTTTGAATAAACATTTCATTCACAGTCCAGATCTGCTTCAAAAGGTCAGGATTCCTAAAATCATCTGGTGGCACCATGTTCTAAATAAATTGTAAAGAAAACATAAAGAGTCAGGCACACAGAATTGATTTCCAGAAAAATCAGCCAAGGCTGAGCTGTCTTAGCTGACAATTTGCCTACCCAGACTATTGCAGTGAAATACTCTGTGTTTAACAGCTCTGCCTCCCTATGAAAGCAGAGCATACATAAAACCAGCTTGATTAGGTGTAAATTCACACACCTTGCTAAATGGCAGCTCCCTACACATCACCTGTCTCGGTGATGAGCACTAACTGAGCTTCAGATGAGAGCAGCAAGCATCTCCCTCCCCTGCAGCCACAGGAGCCACTCAGCTCCCTGCCAGGCTGAGAGCACACAGCAAAGGAGCCATTCCATTCTCCAGACACATCTTCTTCCACCCCACTGCCACCAGGCCCCTCTGAGGATGATCATGCCTCTGTGAACATGCCCTGCCTGTCAGAGGAGCTGCATTGGGAAGTGCTGCTCATAGAAAATGAATTCCACTAAGAGCTGTAATAGTAAAGAGAAGAAGCAAGATCATTGTTTTCAGTAGGAGCATTGGTTCAAAAAGAGAAGGCAAATAGCACCAAAACCAAGAGGAAACTACCAAGAGAAAACATTCCTCCTGAGGGTGCCATCTGACACCACTGAGCTGACTCAGTGTGACAATGACTATCTGCACTTCTGATCCCATCCCACTGCATCAGCTCCAGGAACACTTTTGCCATTTCCCTTCTGTCCAGCCAAAGGAAACAACTCAGGGAACTGAGCAGCCCAAAATGGATTTTGGCTGGGCCCCCTAAATGGCAGGGACACACAACCCCCAGGGGTACAGTACACACAGAACTAAGGAAGGATTCAACACAAATTACCAAAACAAAGAGTTCTAAAGGGATACTTCTGCAGCATCAAAGTTCATCTATTGCTAATACCTTCTGTACAGAACAAGCCACAATAACTGCATTCATACAGTCTCCAGTTCACCTCAATTAGTCAGCCAGAAACTACTCTAGTAATTATGAAAATTGCACATAAAGTTTAATAGACAAGTTTTGAATCTCTATTATAAGCAATCTTCCAGTTTACACCTGCTAAGCGAGTTTCTCTCAAATACAGCAATGGTTAAAACTCTATCAGAATTTAGACAGAGAATGCAACAAGTCAATCCTAGAAAAACTGCTGATTCTGTACACCCAGAACAGGCTGTGAGCACAAAGCACTGCTGCTGACCTGCACTCAGTTTTTCTTCATAAGCATGCTTCCCCACTGAAATCCACCTTCCCCTGTATCCAAATTAGTTTTCACCCTACATACTGAACTCTTGATGCTTCATTAATCCCCATGGTCTAATATCTGCTGAGCTGTACTGGAAACAGTCCCATGAATCTTCACCTTGGTTTTATTTTATCTCCCAACTCATCCCCCAACAGCATTTTCCTTCCATCACACTTCCACATTGCCACTTTTACTGTAAAGTCCTTCTAGACTCTTTTAGGTAGCAGAATTTAAACAGATCAATTCTTGTTACTTTAAAATGTAAGCCTTAAGACTATGATAAAACTGACATAACAAACTATGTCACCAGCAGCAATTTTTAGCAAAAAGCTGCATTTGTTTCCTTGCCACTGTGGTACATTAAAATGGAGGTATGAGGAGGACTGGGCAAGGAGCAAAGAGCTCAAATATTCAATCAACTCTTCCCTTATGACATGAAAAGAAGTGCATTCATCCATCAAGAAAAAAGCTTATGCCAAAAAAGTCTCAATCTCACATGATTTCTGCCAGCTAACACACACTAACTGGATCCAAGTCCTCCAGCTGCTACCATGACGTGTGCCTTTTGCTTCCACACTGCTCCAACAAACTTTACAATACACTCACATGCACCTTCAACATCAAAATGCATCTAAAAAACTAAAATCCAACATTCACAAGCTTTGGAACCAAATTACACTTAATTTGTTACCTGTGGATAAAAGTAGTGTGCAAAACTTTGGTCCCCACCAGAGAAAATTCTCTTTACACAGTAGCACTCCTCACTGTCTGCAAGAGGAATAAAAATGTGCAAGTGAGTAAGATACTGCAATCAACACTGGGTTACAGAAAGGTTCCCTTGTGGCAGAACCTTGATCCAACACACTGAAACACCAGTTTATGACACAATGGTCCAGACCATCTCTCCCTGAGGTAAGTTCTAGGTCTGGTGCTATCAGAGGTCCCCACCCACAGCCACAGGCCTGCAATTCCTACAGCAGGAACCCAGAGCACAATCAGACTGTTTGGGAAAAATGATTACAGCCCATAATCAGTTTAAAAGTCAAGAATTTTAAGCCACTACAAAAGGAACAGGCAACCAAGCAGTAAATGCATCAGCTGGTGCTTACCTGTGCTCATTGGGCACTGAGTACTGAAGGGAATCCAGTTTCCTCTCACTGTGAAGGGACTTTTCCTGTTACTGGTGGTCCCTGTGCCCAGCTGCCCATTGCCTCCCAGTCCAAAGGAGTAAATTCTTCCAGAAGAAGGGACAAATGCAGTGGTGTGCTGCCTAGGGCAAAGAGAATTCAGTACCACAAACCGAAGCACTGCAAGCAGCTTGGAGCAGGCCTGGGCTCAGCAGTGTGTGAAAGGTCCTGCCACTGGCAATATTCCATCCACACTCCAACAGGCACCCTCCTTTTCTATGGAAAGCTTCCCAGAATGGAGCTGCAGTGCCCAGCCCCTGGCTGACCTTTAGAGCACATCAGAAATGAATGTCTAGAGACTGCCTGCACCTCCTTTCCCTTCCCATCCTGATTCCCCCTCTCCCATCACAGCCCTGTAAAGAACCAGCTGGCAATTTGTGTAAACTACTTTGTACTTTCCCAAACACACTTGTTCTTCAACAGGAAATGAAGTGACAGCAACAAACTCTCACAGCTCACACTATTGCTCACACTGCCAGTTTAGAAAATCACAGCCTCTCAAATATACAACTTCCTTCAGCTCTTCTATCGATGCTTTTAGAATCCCCAAAACATCACTAAATATCTTTTGTTAGGGGTTATTTTGTCTTCCCTGACCACAAAGGCTAAGAAAACCCCCAATTCACATTGCAACAGATATAAAGTTTACATAAAACAAGTGATGTGTAGGAGTCACAGGGTTAGCACAGAATAGACCTTACCTGCCACAGGTGATTTGTGTGACAACACTTCCCATGAGCTCAAAAACTTTCCTGGGATTTATCTCATGGCCAGTAGAGTTATGTCCCAGCTGACCATAGCCTCCAGCTCCAAATGTGAAAACCCCACCTTCCTAAACAAATAAATATTTTACATTAATATGATCATATATCTCAGAACAAGAAACTCCACAGAAATAGGGGTTTAATAAATCTTTTCTGGTGATTTTGGCATTGCAGGGAAAGGACACAAAATGAACAGGGTTCTGAGACAGAGAAGAATTGCAAGTTAACTGGAGTTATGAAAACACAGCACAGCTATGAAACATTACCTCATGTTAAATCAGACTCATCTAATTCCCTTATTATCATACAACAGTCCTGCCATTAACTTGTGTCATTTACAGATCCTAATCCTTATTTTCCCTCTTTTCCAGTTTTCTTGATGAAAAAACTCCCACTATTAAAAGTATAGTTCAGCTTTGAAACTCAGATTACAAATGTTGAAGTGATTAGCCAACAGCAAGCTGCCCTGCTCAGCAGATGAGACACAGTATGGTTGAAATAGCCTCAATATTTCAAAGCATAAGAAACCAGAAATTTCAACATTGTTGTGAGGCAAGTCATTTTTGAAGAGTTTTTTGATTAATCAAGAAATTACCAACACCTTTAATGTTTAAACCAAAAATATTTTCAGAAATTGTACACCTTACCTCACAACAACCCTGAAACTTGCCATTTTCAGATGCTTTGAAATTGTGACTCTGTTTCTTTCACATCTATCTGCATCAGCCAGGCCCTCAGCTGGAAGCCATCACCAGAACTGCACTGAGGAAACCCAACAGCCTCAGGCACTGAGGCAGGACAGCAAACAGTGCCAGGCTCTTCTGAGCTTCAGGAGGCCTTGGAGAATGCTCACACACACAAACACACACAGTTTCAAAGTTGTTGTGAGGTAAGGTGTATAATTTCTGAAAATATTTTTGGTTTAAACATTAAAAGTGTTGGTTAATATATTAATTAATTAATTAACTGCCTACAAAAGGTGTGTGAGCCCCTGGCTCTGCAGGGACACTGGAGCCATGCACATGGGTGGCAATCTCTGCAAACATTCACAGTACATTCAGTACCTCAACCCAGCCCATCAGCTTTAAAGTAAGTTTGGAGTTAACTTCTATGCATGAAAAAGGAAAAGCAGCATCTAGAATGCAAGATTTTTTGTATTTAGTAATTTTTTTCAAATATTTAACCATTCTTCCAATCTTTCCTCAGCTTAATCCCATAAATTTACAAGAAATTTTATTTAGAATTTGGTTTATTATTTCCTGTTCAGGTAGCATCTTCTCCTTCAATGGAAGCATTAAAAAATTGGAGCATAAACATATCCTTAAGTTCTGTACCTTTGTAAGGGCAGCAGTATGATCCTCTCCACAACATATATGAACAACCTTCTGACTTCTCAGGGACTTGAGCAGGGTAGGAACATACCTGTCTGAAAGGTTGAACACAGAAAGGTCACTTATTTTGACAATAAAAATCAAAAACCATATACTTTGCTTATTTATTCTAATTTGGTTCTAGCCAAGCAAGCAGTTTAAATTTGTTAGCATGACACAATCACCACGACTGAGTTTATGGATCCTGGAGATGGAAGTGTTACTACAGAATAAAACAGGCACTATGACACTGAAAAACTTCGTGGCCCATGCCCTCATTTTCACTAGCACAGGATCATGTGTCAATACACAGACAACTAAATATGGAACATTACATTAGACCTGGCACTGGCCATGAGAAAAGATAAATTTACATTGTTTCTGTGTTTTAAATGAATTGTTTATGTGTTTCATGTTTTTAAAACGTTCCTGTAAGCTGGTATTGATACCTTTAACTTGGTCCCAAAAATGGAGAGCCAGACCCAGCTGAGGGATAAGGGGTTTTACCTCAGTGTTTAATCAGGATCCTCACTGGCCAAGGTGAATGTGCTGCAATGCACACACATGACAGACCCCCTATGCCATTTACAGACCTTACAAATCAGCATTTCTACCAAGGGTGCCCCAATGGGAGGCCTGGGTGAATGCTGGGCTATTCCCCCACGTGTGGAATTCCACCCTGCATGGGCCAAATCTCTGTTTTACAGGGTGTGCTCCAGAGGGGTGTCCCAAGATAGCGGAGGGTTCTCCAGCCTCCTGCCATGAGGCCTTCAGGAGGTTTGGCCTCCTGGCCTGACACAATCCCAGCACTATGCCAACTTATCAGGCTTAAGGAATGCTAAGAACACTGAGGATACACAGAAGGTAGATGATAAAAAAAGGCAAAAAATCTTCTTGGCATCAGTGTCAGTCGGGCTTCTTTGGAAAGTAAATTTATACACATTTTCATGTTACTGACTGCATGACAGAATGGAGCTCTGAACAAACAGGAAGCAAACATAACTTCCCTCCATCACTAGGACAAGTCAACTTTGTCAACTTTGCACAAAGGCAATTCTTTAAAATGTCAGTGCTAATGTCCTGAAACCTGTCAGGCACGCTAACATGTCTGCAAGAAACCCTATGAAGACACTGAGAAGTGATGCTGCATAAAAACCTAGGCTTACACACATTCCAAAGAATATGCAGGAGCAACTGAAGTCTCCAGTGATTTCTGAAAAATAATTGTAATTTTCTTATTACATGAATGTGGCAATTTTTAAGGCGTTCAGATGAGTATTTTACTTACAACCCATTTTCCCCATTTTAAATGGTGTTGACAACAATGAATCAGTAAGCCAATCTGAACTCATGAAACCATCTATGGATTATCCACTATTAAAGTGTGTATTGCAGGACCCTGACAGCACTGTCACTCTGGAAATACATACTGTGCATGTAACACAATGCAACCAAAAAAAGAATTTTTTGTCTAATCTAACCATTTGATAAAAATCAAATCAAGGGGTGGAGGGGTCATCCACCCAGCAGAGGAAATTTTGGAAATGGTTAGCCAAAAATTGTGAATGATTATCAAAAGTGGCCTGAGAAAGGAATGTAAAAGTAAATGGCAGTAAAATATGAAGATGGCCTAAATGTGACTTCTAAGGACAACCAATTAGTTGTGACAGATTGCTGCTTTTGCCAAGCAATTTCATTCACTTCAATTCAGTTGAAACTGTAACTACTGCACAGTATTTCAAGTCAATCCCATTAAGTGACAGGCAAAGAATACAAGTGAAGCAGGCAAGAGCTTCAGCACAGCACGGTCAGCATTCCCACCACACTGAGGAAAACACCTCTGTGCCCTGAGGCAATGCTTCCTTACCTGTGTCATCATTAACACCCAGCTGCCCAAATTTGTTGCGTCCCCATCCGAAGATGGCTCCAGAAAGAGTCAGCACAAAGCTGTGAGCTCCTCCTGCTGCAATCTGTGCAAAAGGGATTCCCAGCAGAGATTTAATCATCTGTGGGGAGGTTTGTTTTTTATACTCATAACCTAGGCCCAGCTGGCCATATTTGTTTTGTCCCCAGGAAAACACTTCACTTCCTGTTGGAAGGAAAAAATAAACAACCAAGAAATACAATTAATACAGTTTAATAATACAATGTTTATCCACTGTAAGAAAAGCTAAAAGTCAGACTGTCACTCTTCCAAAACTTTTGAGTTTGAAAATGCATACAAATTACTGACTTCTGAAGCTGAGCATTCTCGTGTAATTTGCAGGCATTCAACTCAAGCACTTAATCAGACTGGAAGTATTTAAATCACATTCAAACCCTTCCAAACTGCTCTTAACATTCCTGTTCCAACAGTGCAGATCTACTGAGCTTGGTTATTCCAAAGCAAGGCACTGCTCCATGGGAAGCTCCTCTGCTGCACAGATGTTTATGCAGACATCTGCTGAAGCTGCATGGAAAATTTTCCTGCTTCCAATCAAAAGCCTCTTTTAAGGTTTTCTAAGGTAAGATACTTAAATTTTGACAGACAATTTAAGAGATGTATATTTTTAAGTACTGTCTTCATTACATGATCACTGAAGCACAAGATGTATAATGTCATTTGATAATTTACAAAGAAAAACATTTTAAAGAATGACAATCAAAGACCTATTGATGTTAAAACTGCTTCTAAAATAAAACATTCTCTTGAACAACCAATGTTTTGCCAAGGTATTTACTATCCTAAAGATTAACACCCAAACACAAAATAATTTACTTTTGCTGACATGAAATGTTTTCAAGAGCATTGTTACCTTCAAAATGCTTCCCATGTCTCTCCCATCTCCACCTTTCCAGTAACAGTTTTATCAAGATGGGGAAACAATGAAACCCATCCTCGGGAGTACTGGGCTCAGATTTTATTTATTGATATTAACAACTAACCCAAAACACCCTACAGCCCACGCCAAGGACAGAAACAGAGCTGCAAACCCATGACCTGGCAATAAAACAGTGATGCTGTACTTGAAGCCTGTGACTATTTAAATTTCAAATCACAAATTCCTGTGACATTCTTGCACCTCTGACCAACAAAACACTTGACAACACAACTCTGCTGAGATCTTAACTCAGGCAAAGGGTGACTCCTAAAGCTCTGCCTGCCCTGAAACAAAGGCATTCCCCTGGGTTATAATGATAATTACACCTGGGAATTCATAATGGCACAGGAATTGCTCAATAGGAACCCATGAAGAGTCACACACAGAACCCAGGCACATATAATCAGTATAAACTACTGGATTTAAAGGAAAAAAAAATCATTCAGCATACAATGAACACCTCCCCACAGTTATTTGGCTCATATTTCAAACCCACATTGTTAAGAAACATTAAAGGTGGCTTGTATGTGATATGGAATTTTAACTATGGAAGCACCAAAAACCAGAGGCTTTGCCATAATAAAGCACACAAGGAAGTCACTCCTGCCAGCCTCAGTAACTTGAGGTTACAGGTTAAAACAGACCAGTGTGAAAGATTTGGGACCAAGAAAAGAAACAAAATAAAAAGGAAGTCACATGAAAGCCAGATGATGAGAAAAAACCCAACATAAACACACACCCTGAAGAAATAAAAGCACAACTCAACATCTGTTTCTACATTTGTTTTTCAAATTGCAGCTTCCATCATTGAATTACACAGCCCCTACCAACCTGAAATCCCATCTGTGCTAAGTGGTAGCATGTTAAATAATGAAAAACAAAAGATAAAATATATCTTGAAAACATTTGAATTCCCCAGTATGAAATTACACAGAACTTCAGGAGGATCTGGCTTACCTTTTGAGAGTGCTAGTGAGTGATAATAACCACAAGCAACTTGGACAATCTGGATCTCTGATAAACTTTTAATATTTCTATTGGAGTAAGAAAACAGAGAAAGAATTAAGCTACAATTAAGCTTTACTCCATGGTATGAAATAAAGGGTAATATACAAAATGTGAATCCTTTCTACTGAAGTGTACTAAACATCCCAACTTTAATTAGATGCTAATTAGTAAAACCTGAAAAAAACTGCTTTTCTTCTAAACCTTCTAAGGTCAGGTTCTGCCTTATTTTCAAACAGATCAAGTCTGTAAAAGTCCATAATGAAGAATCAGGGAGGTTCACGTGCTGTGAAGGCGATCTCACACAGCTGAATGGAGGAATGAATATAGAATACAAGAAGAACCTCATTCTTACTTTCCAGTTTCAAAAAAATCAGTTTATAGACCTAATACATATTGCACAATATTCTAAAGAAGTTGCAAATACATGCACATGTGCACTAAAACTAACAATGCTTTCCACTTGGGATGAGAAAAAATTTCTAAAGGGCCTGTGGCTTTTAAATTGGATGCAGATAGAACATTTTTAATATGAATTACTAAGGTTCCAAGGAATTGTTACTTTTGTGTGTGGACTTCAGGTAGCTGCAATGCTTATGGCAATTTGAAAACAACCCTGGCCAACATGAATTTTTTTAACTAGAAGGTGTATTATTCAATCACAGCTGAAAAGCTTTGGGCTGAAAACTGAAGTACAAAGATAGGACAGCAAATGTACCTTCTTCAAATTGAAAGTTTAACACTCTACTTCTCTTTAACTTCTCTTAAATGGCATTCATACTCTTAGAATACCCATCCTGCTTTTCCAGTGGCTCATTGTTAGGGGAGGACTATTAAACCAACAAACAAAACCATCCCAAAAGCAACAAACCAAGCACACCTGTAAGACATTTCTCACAAGAGTTTCTGAGAAAGGAAACTGTCCACACAGCATTCAAGTGTCATAGCTAATATACATTTTCTATATTTATATGGCTTTACCTGTAACAACAGAATAGCTTAACCAATGTGATTTAAGCACATTATTAAAAAAAAGAGGCAAATTATCATGTACTATTTTTAACCTGGGCACTCTGACGCATTCCTCTGTTCCTGGCAAGCCAAGCTGTCCATCAGTAGCCAGACCCCAAGCATATACCTGACCTTTGTCATTTAATGCAAGAGTGTGGGCTTCTCCACATGACACAGCTACAATATTTTGGGCATCCAGTGCACCAACATGCTCTAAAAAAAGGAATAAATAAAATTAGTTGGTTAAAAAAAAATAAAAGCTACTAACAAGCTAGGCTTGCTCCAAACAGTTTACACAGTACTAAGACATCAACTAAGCCCATAAGTTCTGCTGAAACACCCTTTATTTAAAATTACAAACATGCAATTATGCAATTCTAGGAGAAATGAGTTAAATTTGACACCCTGAAGTAACCAGGTAATGAGTATTTCTGGAGCAATGCACAAAGTGCACAAAACCTGCACCTCGATCCTGATGGACCCTTCTAATGCTGCCATCTGAAAATGAGTGCAGAAACTCAATTAACAGTAAGGGCAAACAGATTACTGTCAAATGACTACACGTGTAGACATTATGTAAGAGGAAAACATTCCACCACAGCAAATTAAATTCACCTATTCATCATTAAGAAAGAGCCTGCAAAACAAGGCAGGGCAAATTACAGACTAAAGCTACTGATTTTGCAATGAGCTACACAATGTCTTCTTTATAATGCAAAATACTGTGGAAATGGATCCTAAAGAGTCATTTTTCTAGACACACACTGACACCTCTGAAAAGCACACACTAAAATATCTCTGATTTTTTTCCAGTAGCCTGCACCAATGCATTTGGAAACACTCAAAGCTTGGTTTGGGGCTTATGATTTGTGATCAGAATAACATTTCAATTCCAGCAATAAGTAAAGCAGGGAAATATCACCAGGACCTGTCATCAAGGCTGGAATTTTTAACAGTTCCCTTAAATAAGGGACTGCTTGGACATTTTACTCCCGGTTTTCAAACACAAATTCCATCCCAGCCTGAGAATGGCACAGCACTGGAAAAGCCTGTGTATTGTCAATGTTATGGGCACTCTAAACTCAGCCCAGCCCAAGTCAGCTTCACAACAGTAGCTCGCATTATCTGCAGCACGACAGGCACTCAGCTTCCAAAATAAACTGACACAGGCAGCAGATATAAGTTCTTTTTATTCCATCCAGCTGCTCTGACTGAAGAGGCTGCCACCCCAATTCAGCCACAGCTGTGCCAGTGGGAGAGGCCATGGAAGCACCCTCCACTGGGGCACCAGCACACAGATCAGCTCGGGCAATCTCCCCCAGCTGCTGAACCAGCCAGCCTGACTGCCTCCAGTGGATTAAGGAACAGCCATGCAGTGCCCGTGGCAAGCACAGCTCCAGGAGGAGGAAAGAAGAAAGGCAGTGGGACAAGGAGGCAGCAAAGACACACAGTCAGCAACAAAATTATCTTCAGTTAGCAGGAACACTCTTAAAAGAGAGCATCCACCCATCTATAAAGATACCAAGCCTCTTTGGGCTGTGCAACTGAAGCTGTCCCAATGCTCTGACTTCATACAACAACACTCAGCAGAATTATCAGTAACCTCTGGGTGAAAGGAAGATTAGGGAGGACATTACAATCCTCATGTGTCTGAGCATGTTAAAAAAAAATTCGAGTAGGTCCATTACATATGAAAGGTCATGCAAATTAAATGTCAGATATTTTCATTGTAACCTTTAGACTAAAAGACAATTCAGCAAAATTTTCAAAGTGGGCAACAAGCAGTCAGAGTAAGTATGACATGCTGAGCTTCTCTTCATGTTCGTGAAGCAGATGTTTGCACAGGATTAAAGTTTATCAGTTTTAATATCCACATACTGTTTCTCAATAGAAGTCCACATTAGTTTAAAAAAAAAATCAAGAAAATCTTTAATTGGCACGAAAACTGAAACTCTGTGTAAAGGAGAACTACTAAAATACCCCATGACACCTCATTTCCATTTGAAAAATTTGTGGCAAACATTGAGCCAAGCAAGTTGTGAAAGTGCTCTAGGAGTGATTAGCAGCAAGTCTCAGTCAGCCTTCCCAGTCTGCTGTGCTGTGAGCAGAGAGCAGCTCTGTTCCTGGCTCTCAGCACCAGCTATGACTCACATGCAAGCTCTGAAGGGAGCCCATGTGCACACTCCTCTGCAGTCCCTGCAAGATGTTTACCCAGCTCTGCTCAGAACTGCACTAGGAGGGAGCACAAACACACACCAAACACAGGTGGGAAGGAAAAAAGCCCAAAGAAGTGTCACACAGCATCCTTTAGGCTTCTCCACATCCTCTCCCCGTAGCGCTGCTTGTGCTGATAAGTCTTTTATCAAAAGTTTTATTTTTAGTTCTCACAAAAAGAGAACATTGCTTCCATCAGACTTGCTGTACGCCATGTATTAGACAACTAAAACCTGCACGTTTCCCTGCAGTGATATCCCAAATACTCATTTCCACCATACTCCAACAGCCAAACCCATACATGAAGTACAACACCAACCCATGGATTGCAGCAGCTCAGCTCCCCTTGAGAGTAAAAACATCACTGAGTGTCTCACATCCATGGCTGAAATAAAAACTAGTGGCAGTGTCCAGCTGCACAGCGTGCACAAATATGGGGGGACTGCCATGTTTCCAGCTTCACCAGAACCCATCCCACAAAGCAATGCTTTTCCAGTCAACAAGATGTCCATTCTTGGAAGAACTGCTGGGCATGAGTTTGCCCCATGCAGACACTTGGGCAATCTTGGCTCCGATGAAGCACAACAAAACGAAAGCCACACCCACCCCGCCACAGAATCCCCACAGTTCATCACTTCTAAACTTACCGGGTCTTTTCCTGCCTTTGTCATGCCCCAGTTGTCCCAGATCATTGCATCCGCATGTATAAACTGTCCCATCATCCAGGACAAAAACAGTGTGTCTCAGTCCACATCCTACATCTCTGACCCTTTTATTTAGGAAAAAGTCACTTTTTCTGGGTTCTAAAACAATCTCTTCATCGATTCCACCCAATCCAAGCTGTCCAAAAGATGCATTGCCCCAGCACAACATGTTTACACTTCTTTTTATCAGAGATCTTCCAACTTCACTTTTCTAGAATATTCCTCCTGCGTAGCTGTTGAGAAAAAAGGAAATTTTACATTTTTCAGTATTGTCCCCAGCATTTACATTTCTTTCTACACAGCATGTAATCCATGAGCTCACTTTCTCTACACCAATTTATTCAAACCCTGAACAATTTTTAAGAGTGTGATTTGCTTTCTTGGACAGGATTTGCCTTAACTCTGCAGTAAAATGCTTTCAGATACAACTTTTAAGATGTGCAAGTCACTGGTTTTGCATAACTTTGTTTCAAAAACTTAAAATACCATTCTTTGTAGAACTTCTTTAATCCCTTATTCAGACTTATACAAACTTGCAGTTGCAGCCATTCCCAGCCAGTGGAAACGACTCCAGCTATCTTCCAAGGGGACAGTGCAGGCTACTTTCTTTACTTGAGGAGTTGCACAGCTCCAGCAAGGGCTGTGCGTGGCCTCAAGATGATCACCAAAAACAACACTTGACTCAGAGCTTGGAAAAAAGTGCTCAGCTCTGATCAATCCAGTTATGCAACACAAAGTGCAACATGCTGTGTCAGTCGTTGCATTTAAACAACGAGGAGTCAACTGAACTCACAATTTAAAAGAAAATAAAGAGCTGAAACTCAAGTCCCCAGCCTTGCACTGCAATCAGCTACAGCTTCAGTTACTCTGCAGTAGCAGCAGGCCACGTACACCAGCTCCCCCAAGCAAGTCCACACCCCTAATCCCTAAATTACAATTATCAGTATTTGTGCTGACAGACTCTGTACCTTTTTGGAAAGGATTCAAAGCTGCCCTTCTCTTTCATTTGCAACAAAAAAATCGGTGACAATGTTTTCACTACTATTTATACCCCATTTCCATGATAGCAAGTCTCCCTGCATTTTCAGAGCAATTTAAAAGTCAATGTAATCTAATGAGAAATTTTCATCTGTGACCATTATTCTGCAGGGTTATAACATGTACAAACTACCTAAATCCCTAACTGCTCAGAGAAGCAAGCCAACCCTTAACATCTAAGTGTTACGTACACCAAAGGGCAGAATTCTTGCCAGCACAACAGGATAAAGTATTTTTCTCTGCAAAAGACAAAACGCAATAAACAAGACACTTATTTTTGTGACTGCATAAAAATCCCCTAAAGCAATACCGAACCAAAACAGCCAAACAGCTTAAAATATATTGCATTCTGTTTACCTATCTCAGGAGGTGAGGCATGATCAAATACTTCCCTAGCTATATCCTACCACATTCAGAAGGGGACATCGAAACCAAGACGTCTCCAGTTAAGCCATAGCTACGCAGCAGCACACGTCACACATCTGGAGCGGTGACTTGCTTCAACCTGCAACACAAGAGATCAGAAAAGATGTATCACTATAGTTCTTCGAGATTTCTACAGTCGAGATTTATCTCCATCTCCAGCAGGGGAAAAAAATAAGAAAAGTTCTCCTTTCTGTTGAACTCTATATGTATCTCCACAGAAGGCGGGGTTGTTTTGTTTTGCATCATTTAAGAGCCAGCAGCCAAAGTTCTGTACTTTGATCTCAAATCACGGCACTCTTCCACCGCTGTGCGTGGCCATCAGAGCCAACTGGGGTGGCCAGGGCCGGGTACCCGGTACTCGTGCGGGCGCTGCCCGGTGTGGGCACCGGCACCGGCCGGGGCAGCCCCGCACTCGCCCCGGGCCGCGGGCGGGCGCCCGGGAAGCGCCTGGACGCTTCTCGCGGGCTGCGGCGGCTGCCGGAGCGCTCAGGCCGTGCCCGTGAGGGGACCCCGCCCGCCCGGCGCTCGCCGCGGCCCCGCGTTCCCCCGGCGGGGCTCGGCCCCCGGGCCCGCCGCGCTGAGCCGCGCAGGGAGCGGCGGGCGCGGCCCGGCGGCGGAGAGGGGCGGCGGCCGGACCCCTCCGTGCCCCGCGGCCCGAGCGCGGCGCCGCCCGGCCTGGTCCCAACCGCCCCGGGCCGCACCTGCCCCGCGGCGCCGCCGCCCGGCCCGCCCCGCTCCCGCGTCCCGCCCTGGGGCCCCGCGGCCCGAGCGCGGCCCCGGCCACTTTCCCGTCCGCCCCGCGGGGCCCGAGGGCGGCGGCGCCCGGCTCCGCCGAGGCCCGGCGGGACTCACCGGTGGTAGCGAAGCGCTCCGCTGCCCTCCGCAGCCCGCCCACCGCAGGCGCTCGCCGGCCACGGCCGGGGCGTGAGCAGCGTGAGCAGCCCCGGGCGCGGTGACAGGGCCCGGCCGCCGCTGCCGCGCAGGCGCCGGCTCGGCGGGCGGGACCGCAGCGCCCGCTCCACCGCCCGCCCGGCCGCGTGGTCGGGGGCGGGGACGCGGCGCGGAGCCGTCACCGGGGCTCGGCCGGGCCCCCACGGGGACGTTGCGCTCGGAGGCACCGCGTGGTTGGGTTCCCGCCGTTGGGCTGTGCGGAGGCGGGGCGAGGAGCTGACAGCAGAGTGCGGCGCGGAGCCCCGGAGGGACGGTCCCCTCCTGCCCGTGTGCTCGGGGAGCGCGGGGCTGGCGCGGAGCTCGGCTCTTCCCTCCGAAGACCGAAGCTGTGCGCGTTCTTGGCATGGGGACAGTGTGAGCGCGAAAATACAGAGCCGCCGTTGTGTTACACGGCAGGTTTTAAACTGAGAATTTAAAAACTGGAGCGGGTTCTGGGGCAGATAGCTCCCTCAGGAGCGGTCTTCGTATGGCGAGTTTCGTCCGCCGCGCAGAGTTCTCCAGACACTTGGGCGCGTGTTGCTGATCCTTATTCCTGATCTGCGGCAGCCTCTGCTCGATCTCTGAGGGCACGAGAAGAATGAGCTCAGCGAGTGGGAAGGAGCTGGATCCGCCGGGGGGATGCTGGAACAGACTGTTCCCCACACTCCCATTAGGCGTCATTGGCTGTGGGAGCAGGCTGCGGCTCCCGCGGGCCATCGGAGCCTGCCCGGCCTCCCCAGAAAGAAATGCAGCGTTCGGAACGTGGCAGCCTGCTCACAGGCTTCTCTCAGTGTGCATGCCCACCATGGGCACCGGAAAACGGTTTTTCTCACTGAACACGTATCTCTAGTGGAGCCGCTAAAGGAGAAGTTTACGCGCCAGACACATTTCTTAACTTTTTATTTTATTTTTTTCCCCCTGGTATTATGCTTGGTACTGGGAGGAAAATCCATTGCAATTTATGTAATTGGACCGGGTTGGTAATCCAAATGAGATTTCCTTATTTAGCAGCCTCTTTGCAGAAGGATCCACCTTTATGTAGGTCGGGAAGTGAAAAAAGGCCAGGACCAGGCACGCGTCACAGCAAGGGATTTTGCAAACTGTGTGTGAGGAAAGTTCTGTGTTTGGTGAAACGGAAATCATTTCACAAAATCCCACTAAATGGGATGTCTTGGTCCAGCCGTTAAACACTCTTGTATATGTAAATAGGTAAGATTGTCCAGGACTCCTCAGGATTTGTGGTTGTAGATTCATCAGGAAAGATCCAAACCAGAAATATGAAATTCATACTTAGGGAAAATGAGATTGCTGCACAGCGGACACAGGCTAAATGATGCAGCACTTTTCAGGGCAACAAATGCCCGGTTTTGCTATTTAAAGGAGAAATGTGAGTGATTTGCCTTTTGCCATTCTGCATCTAAGACTGAAAGGTTAGCAGGAGCTGTGGTACAGAGCAAATGGAAGAAAACATTTCATTTGTTATCTTCTAAACTTCCTTTTTCCTTAATTTGTGAGCCCACCGGAGTAGTATCTGTGAATAACTACACTGTGAAATGGATTTTAAATATTGGCATTCATTGTGCAATGTGTCCTCTGACCAGCATGGGGGGATATGCCCAAGGACTTGAAGAGAACATTATATGCCCACTACAATTTTATACAAGGAAAAGTCACTTGGTATAACTGGCTTAACACATTAAATAAAAAATATATAAAGCACGAAACAACATACAGTGTTGCACAAATTCAACTCCCTTCTGCAATAGACATAGCTATTTTATTTTAAAGAATTATATTAATCCTAACATCAGATTACTGTAAATTGAATAATTCAAGTGTGTCTTCAAATAAAGTACGAGCCATATTTTTATTCCACTTATCATTTATCATAGCAAATTTGCTTTTTTGTGCCCGAGGAGCCATATCCTAGCTGCCATGCCTCAGTACCTCATGGGATGCCCTCCTTGGGACTGAAGGCACACGGGCAGTGGGGGCAGAGGATGTGTGAACCTGCCACAATGGGGCTCTGCACTGCTCAGGGGAGCTGTGGCGTGCTTGCACCCCAGAATTCCCATTGTCCCTTCTAGCACCTGCAAATAAAACCTCAGAGATGCAAAGTCCAGTGAAAACAAGAAACGTAAATCTGCTTAACTTCAGGGAAGGAATTTATTTCCTTGTAAGTGCCTTAGCCCTGAGGGTTTCCTGTTACAATTGCACAGTCTTCTTATTGATGGTCACAACAAGCAGGAACCTATTTTCAGTTCCCCTGCCATTATTAAAATAGCAATGCTTGCCTACTGCCTGGCGATAGCTGTCAGCACAATTGTGGCTCTTAAATTGTAACCCAGTTAATCCCCCACTGAGATAATACAAAAATGGGAAAAGAATCATGTCTAGGGTTAACTAATATGTCCTTTGTGCTCAATTACTAGAAAACATCTTTCAGTTAATATAAATGTTTGTGAAGGCTACATTATTATGGCATAAAACTTTCTGTGTAGTTAGTAACAGAGAGAGACTCTGCTTTCTGCCTCCATTTTCTCCTGGCAACAACCAGGACATACTTTATAAACTTCAATTTGGATTTCAAACCCCTTTGCTTTATACTTTGATGTGTCACAGGCCACAGAAAATAGAACTGGGTGTCCAGAACAGCTGATAACATGAAATTCGAGATGTCAGCATTTTGCTGTGAGAAATTACCCACCTTTGTGTGAAGCCTTTGTGTAGAATATTCTTGATAAAGACAAAGAAAAGGCTTTAAAATGCAAATAGGCTTACAAACAAGGGATGGTCAGACCCTTTTATGCCATTTCAGTTGTACATTTCATCCTTAGATTCTGCACAGTATCCATGCAGAGAGCTCATATACACAGAGGATGTGTTTTATATGCCCATAGCTCAGTGTGTTGTAGTTCTCTCTCTGCTCACCCTGCTCACAAATGTGCTTACCAGTAAGACCAATCATTTATTAATTAATGGCAAGATGCTGAAACAAATGGAACAGTTTTTTACCTGTTTGTGAACATAAATCACTATAAAAACACTAAACTGATGACATTGTCAGTTCTGTGGTTAACTCAAGGCCTCTGATAAAGGGAAAACTGAGGAAACACCTTCAAATTAAGATAAGCAAAACCAAAAACCTGCAACCCTCCCACTCCCCTCATCCTCTCAGGCCACAAACTACAGCTGAAATAGCCAAAGGAAAGCTATTCATAGAAGGATGAATGCAATAAAATGAAAAAGCAGTGAAGGGTGAGGAAGAGCCCTGGACATGAAGCCTATAACGAAGGAAAGAAGCTGACCTTTGTGCTGGGGATGAAGCTCCTGCATTCACAAACCCTTTGTGGCTCCAGGGTGCCCAGGCCCACAGCAGCTGGCACTGAGTGCCTCCCTGTGCCCTGGCAGCAGCCACACAAGTGCTGAGGCACCTGCAGCCTGGGGCTCAACATGCTGAACATTTTTGAGCATCCTACACAAAGTGTTGGGAGTGCAGCCCCTTCCCACATGTGGCATATTTTCTTCCTATTGCAGTGATGTTTCACACTATTACATGTATTTTTCTGTTGTAAACAGATCAGCAGGCCAGGTGCTAACTGAGCACGAAAATTCCCATGTAATCTTTTGGGGTTTTTTTGGTTTAAGAGATGGATGCCGAGACACCAGTTCCCATGTCATGGAACTGGGTTTTGGTCAGGCCAAAAGTGACCTTTGATTTTTGAGATGCAATCCTTCAGGAACACAACATCAATAATTGGGCGGGCTGTGCCCTGCAGAGACCGATTTGGTAACAGGCTGAACCTCAGCTTATAAAATAGCTGCAAGTGGTGCCACATGCTGCTGGTTCTGACATGACACTGTGTCTTTGCAAGGCAGCATGATGAAGCACCCTAAAATTAGCCTTCTTACTATTTCGTAAAGAGCAGGCAGCAAGGTAGCAGCCTGCCCTGAGGAGAACAAAGAGCACAGGAGAGGAGCAGCACTGAGGCTCACACACAGCCTGGCCACAGCACTCCATGGTGAGCACTCCTGGCTTCTTTGCAGATTTCCATGTGGGATTGTTCAGGGGAATGTCTTACCCCAGGCACAGGCTGAGCTGAGCGTGAAGAAGGAAAGGTGCTCGTGTAAACAGAGGTGGGGAGGAGGGACCTGTTCTCTCAGGGGGATTGGGGTTCAGCAGAAGGGAATCTAAGTGTGAAAATTACATGGATGGTCTCTTCTAGGAGTGTGGTGGGAGCTGGCATTAAATTCACAAAAACTGAGTTTGTTGTTACTGGAATATAGCTGGGAGTGGAAGAAAAAAATGGGCTGATATGAAAATCAGAAACAGCATGATAAAGTCCCTTTCTATTGAGCCAGACCGATTTTGTCCTGCTACTCCGTTCTATCTCTACCCCGCTTACTGCATGTTAAAGTCCTTTGCTTTACAAGGAGTGAGATTTGAGAGGAAAAAAAAATCCACTTTTCAGGCAGTGGGAATATAGGGGTGTTGGAAGGAAGGGAAGTAGGAAGATGGGTGTGTTAGGGAAATAGGAAGATAGATGTGTTAGTGTACAGGAACAAAAACAGTGGAGGAAAAGATCCCAGGCCAGAGTAACGCTTGCTGATGGGGAGAGAAAAGAAACTGAAACATTTGAATATCAGAGGGCTGCTGGAATGAAGGGGGCACCCCACAGTCTCTGGGAGCAGAGCACCCCCCAGCAGCTGGGTGGGACAGCCTGTGGCCCTGTGCCCCAACAATTGTCACTGCATGCTGGTTTGTTTTCTCTATTCCTGTGGTAGCACTCTGCAAAGAATAGCTGGGAAGAAAATAACACTGGGACATAAACTGTGCCTGGTACATCCAAACTACATACAGCTGTTTCTGCTATTAGGTATCACTCACAAATATGGGACTGTTTTGCAACACAGGTATTTTTGTTCAGTAAAGGTGATTGGACAGTACTCTGCAGCTTTTATAATTTAATTCAGGACTATATTTATGATTTCACAGGTATTACCAAAACCCAGAGAGGCATGATTCTATAGGATCTCTTTTGTGCTGTTAGCAACCAACAGATATTTGGTGAAGCAAGGGCTGAAATGTGTCAAAGTGGGAGTGAATCTATGACATTTATATCAACTACAGTATAGGATTTCTCTGTTCATAAAGGGGATTAAATATTCACAGTGGTCAAAGAGTCTTGGACAGATGGAAAACTAAATTCTCTTGCAGATGTTCTTAAGGAGTTCCACAGAAATTGTACGCGAGCAGTCAGAGCTTGGAGTCCTTGAAGGACTGTAACTCTTAATTTCCTATAGAGTAAGTCTCAACCATGGCATTAGAATTAAAAAAAAATTTGAAATAGAAGGTGAACTGTATGAGCTGAGCAATCAAATCCTCATAACTGTCTGAAAAATGGAATCACTGCTGCTCCCTACACACAATTCCTATGTAGAGAAACCCAGAGACTCCTCATGTTCCCACAGGTCTCCTAAGTCAATATATACTTTATTTAGGAAAGAAAAATTGCCACAAATTAGTAATCTTTTGTTTCTGTTTCCTGACACTGGAGTGGTGCAAAGTGCTGCCAATTTTGTTGTTGATTTTTTGGTACGGGTGATTTGGATGCTCCTATTTCACTGCAGAAGACTTTGGGTCAGTGTTTTTGGGATAATGTTTCTTTGTTTATTTGGTCTACCAGCACAGAACAAACTGCTTCCATTTAGAACTTCAAGCTTGCAAGGGGAAGCCAAAGCAACTGAATATCTTTTGGAAGCAGAAACAGCAGAGCAGCCACTTGTGCCAAGCCTCCATTGCTTTTAGCTGTGCCTTTTTCTTGGACAGGGCAGGAGGGAGCAGTGATTCATCACCTGTGTCTGCCTGGTGAAGGCTTTCTTGTCATTCATGTCAGCACACCACTAAATATGATCACTGGTCCCCGTCAGAAATTATCATTTCAGGGCACTGGATACTCCCCAGTCCACACATACATATTTACTTTCATAGAAAATGGTGCAGAGATCTTTTCAGCTCCTGGTCAAGGTTCTAGAGCAGCAAAATGACTCCCAGAATACACAGAATGGATTTGAGAGGAGTCCTAGAGCTCGGGACCCTGCAGATGTGAGTGAGATTGTTCCTGAGACTGTCTCAGGAAAAGACAGAGCATTTCAAGAGTGTCCACACGCCACAGCAGCTTCTGCTCAGCCCGTGGCCCAGTGGGGACACCCAAAACCAGAAACATTACAGGAGAGCCAGCTTGAAACACCAATCTCCTCAGAAAACAGTCACACATCATATTTCAGCCAATAGACTTGTCAAACATATTGTGTCCAAATGTGATATAGCCTCTGCAAATACAAACTATTCTATACAAACACTATAAGGTGCTTCTAGCTTGTGGCAAACTCAGCCAGGCAAAATGGCTTTTTAACAGACAGTATCAATGTTACAAATTAAATTCCTTTGATTATAACTTTTCTTCTTTTTTTAATAAAATGCTTCTTTGTTTCATGAACAAGTGGCTGCTTTGTAGCAAGCAGCAACAGGATTAAAAATCACTTTTCTGAGAGGCAAATGATGTGGTTTTTATCATTTTCCCTGACCTCTTGTTCAAGTTTGAGTTTCTAAATAGTTCATCACCATTATAAATCTGTTTGTGTTGTCTTCTGTGTTTATAATAACCACAAGCATTAAAATAGTCTGTTCATAACTAAAATAGTCCTGCAGAATTATAACAGGCAGGAACCTAGAAATGTTCCATTTATAGCCATTACAAACACTTGTAATTTCCAGTGTGTTGTATCAGCAATGACCCCTCAGGAATCCAGTATTTGGGATTAAAGTGTCTGGACATTTTCAAATCAAATTTATGAACACTGGTATCTTTTGGCAAAGTTTTGGTCTAGGATAGTTAATAACAACACATACAGTTTTAAAATCTTCATTTTTGAAACTTCCCACACCAGTAGTTTTACAGCTAATTTTGACTGGATACAGAACTATTTGCCCAAGTAACAACAAAACAGATACTGTTATTATAATGATTTCTAAAGTTTTCTTTAAAAACCACAGCAAGTGGTTTTAAAAGAAATACCATTTGACAAGTGGAGTTAAGTGGATTTAAAAATATAATTTAAGTATACATATTTTGAAGTGAGATTTAAAAGCTCAAGGATTATCAAATAAATTTATGTTTACAGCTGTATTTCAAGAAACTTATTTTTTTTTAATTACTTTTTGATAAATTAGAGATTCAAATTAGAGATTCTGCTCCCCTCCACCACAGCCCCACTTACACTTCCCCATTCCCTCCAACACTTCAAATCCTATTCAGCAGCAAAATGCACAACAAATCCACTCCACACAGAGCTTTCATACCCACAGGTTATAAACATGGTGATTGGGACTTTCTGAGCTCTGTGCCTTCAAAATGGGTATTGGCATTTTGAAAAAATGGTGGCTAAAGATTTAGGTGACTGCCTCCAGTCATTTTAAATCAAACTGTTGGCCAATATGAAGGAAAACACCTCAAACGGGAATATACAAGTAGATCTACACAGGCAAATCCTTAGATTTTCAACAAAAATGTAATAAATTTTAAAGCTTATCTTTTTAACTATTTAATGAAAATATAGTCTTGGTCTTCATACCCTCTCCAAACTTTCCAAACTAGTAAATATTTCTTCATAAAATTTCTTCTTGAGTTACCATGTTGTCCTGATTTAACATTAAGAGCATTACATCCAAAATTTAATTCAAATGTTGAATTTCCACAGCCCCACATCACCAATTAAGCATGGCAGAAAGGTTTTGTTGTGCTTTAAAAGGCATTTGCTAATCAGATTAAACGAAAAGCACATACCATGTTTGCATTTTCTTTCTAAGTATCACAGGTTGAAGTCTTCCAATATTCTTCCTTTACTAAAGCAAAAGAAAAAAGCGAGACTCTTAAAAAAGGATTTCCAAAGGCACCCTAGCCAGAAAGAGAATTTCTTTCTATAACTGGTGGCATAGCACAAGGCATTAATATATATATCACTGATGTACCAGTTGATCTAAACTTGGCTTGTTGTATGCATGGTTTATCAGATCACAAGGTATTTTAAATCCTGTGATAGATCTTTTGACTCCTTCTGTTGAGTAAATAATGTTTTGACTGGTATGAAATTAGGTGGTTCTGGAGACTCAACTGAGTAAGCAGAACCACTGGCCTGGGATAGTATTCAGTGATATTTCTGATTACAAGGTGACTTATTTGAAATAGAGGTCTTATTTAAGGTCCTAAAAAAATAAAAGGCATAGCCTCGTTTCTCTTACTTGTCCTCACTCTTTCTCTGTCTTCTGTATTTGTGAAAAAGTCACTTTGGCACAGCCAGCCATCTGCTTGGCTAGTTGGAATGGCCAGTGCCTCACACTGTTGTTGCTCTGAGGAAATTTTGTGGGTCATGATCTTGTAAGAGAGCTTACCTTACCTGAAACCCGTTTGTTCTTCAGCTAAACAGAATGGTTCTGACACTGATGGTGTTTCCTAAGCTGGTACTAACAATTTCCTTTTCCTAAGCTGGTACTAACAATTTCCTTTAATTCTCCTCTCTGTCGCTTCTGAGAGTTTGCTTGTGCTTGTGTTTTGACATGAGAGATCTTTTTTTAAAATGAAATCTATCAAATCTGTCAGTAGAGTTGTATCCCTAAACCCCCCTGATGCTCTGGAGCTTCATCAGTATCTACAGATAACATTTTGCAGCGCATCATCCACATTTGTACAGGTTACGCTATAATGCGAGTCAGTTTAGTGTTTCAACGCGACATTTAAAGAGGGGAGGTGACTCAGTGGCCCGAGGGAAGCGTTCCAGACAGATGAGGCAGCGCAGGGACAGAGCCAGAGCCCCGGGAGGGGCCGGGAGCGATCCGGGGTGGGCACAGAAAGGTGACACTGGAGCGCTGGGACACTGCAGTGGGCACAGAAAGGTGACACTGGAGCCTGGGACACTGCAGTGGGCACAGAAAGGTGACACTGGAGCGCTGGGACACTGCAGTGGGCACAGAAAGGTGACACTGGAGCCTGGGACACTGCAGTGGGCACAGAAAGGTGACACTGGAGCCTGGGACACTGCAGCGCTGGGACACTGCAGTGGGCACAGAAAGGTGACACTGCAGCGCTGGGACACTGCAGTGGGCACAGAAAGGTGACACTGGAGGGCTGGGACGCTGCAGCTCCAGCCATGCAATGGGAGCACTCCGGGGATGTTATAAATGAGAAGCTTGACTAGGCCAATATTCAAGCAGCAATCAATTTATTATTTAATATGGTAAAGTGTGAGCAATACAGGGCTGGGTACAGTGGGGGAAGTTTTCCCTCCAACTGCACACCCATAGTTGGGGCTTACAGGTATTTATAGGGGTACTCATCAGCTTTCTCAGCAGTTTCTATTCCCAATTTTTACATCACAATTCTGTACACTATTGTGATTTAGTTTTTCTCAGTATGTACATCCTGAAAGGAGTATCCCCAGGTGGTGGTGGTCTGGTTTCCAAAAGAAGGAAGACCAATCCCATCTGGTGAAGTCCAGCTCTCCAGATGTGTGTCCACCTTTTAATTACAAGGACTATAAATCCCATAACAGTGATGTCCAGCTTCCCTTGGTCAAAACTATAAATCCTTGAGTTGATGTTCATCTTCCTTTCTCAAGCTGCTTTTCTCAGTTTTGTTAAGGTGTGAGATAAGCATGTTTCCTTTATATATATTCCAAAGCTATAGTTTCAAGGATACAAGCAATATTCTAAAATTATACTTCAAAATATTATTGCAGAACTTTTTAAGGATTAACTGCAAGCAAAAAGCAACATCCTTAACGCTTTAATTCCAATGCTCCTAAATCAACTAAGGTTAATTACAAACAAAAGATAGGTTCAAAGGCCTTCTTCCATGCTTTACTTTCCTCAGTTATTATTAGAATTTGTCTTTATAACTGTCCCATGGTTGGTCTCCACACATACCACAATCACAAATACACACATTGCCTGTATGTACCTGACAGGAAACACAGCTTGGTATTTCACAGGGATCGCACTCTGGCTGTGTTTTCATGTCAAAATGAGCCCATAGCAATTCGAAGGAGGAGCATTTTCACAGGGCTTTTCCCGTGCCAGAGCCGGCGGTCGCTGTGCACGGAGCGCTCAGCAGCTACAGCCCGGATTCCCCATTCCCGATTCCGGGCTGGCACAGGGACTGCCACGCTTTCCTGCTGCCCCCGTGTGTCCGGGAGAGCTCCCCTGGAGCTGCGGATGTCACCGGGCTGGCCCAGCTCTGTGCCCTTCCCTCAGCTCACCCCGCTGCACCTGTACTGCCACACACCACACACAGGCTCTCTGTGCATGGAGTTTGCTCCTGTCCCCTGTACTGCCACACACCACACACAGGAGTTTGCTCCTGTCCCCTTCCCTCAGCTCACCCTGCTGCACCTGTACTGCCACACACCACACACAGGCTCTGCTGTCCATGGAGTTTGCTCCTGTCCCCTGTACTGCCACACACCCCACACAGGCTCTCTGTGCATGGAGTTTGCTCCTGTCCCCTTCCCTCAGCTCATCCTGCTGCACCTGCACTGCCACACACCACACACAGGCTCTCTGTGCATGGAGTTTGCTCCTGTCCCCTGTACTGCCACACACCACACACAGGCTCTCCTGTCCATGCAGTTTGCTCCTGTCCCCTTCCCTCAGCTCGTCCTGCCACACACCACTGCCATACATCACTCACAGGCTCTGCTGTCCACGGAGTTTGCTTCTGTCCCCTTCCCTCAGCTCATCCTGCCATACACCACACACAGGCTCTCCTGTCCATGCAGTTTGCTCCTGTCCCTTTCCCTCAGCTCATCCTGCCATAGAACACACACTGTTCTATGACTCTGCTGTCCATGCAGTTTGCTTCTGTCACATTTTAGCAAACTGGTATCACACCATGCTCTCCTGCCCCCTAAGCCACACATTTCTATGCAATCCACCTCACCAAGCTCTTCTCTCCAGCCAACTCTCCTGGCCACCTGTCCTGGTTTAGGGCAAATTTGGGAGAAAACCTCCAAAAGGGGGCCCCTCCAGAAAGCAAACCCACATGGCTCCTCCCCACAACCGGGTCGGGAAGAATTCCTCAGAGAGAAGTGGAAAGAACCTGTTTATTTAACAGGCTCAGCACCCCCAGCACACAAAATGAACAATACCAGGTGACACCACTCTGTCACCACTCTGAAAAAGATGACAAATTCAGAAAGTCTCTCTGGGGATGGTCACTCTGTTATCAGTCCCTCCTGTGCTGGGGCAGCTGCTGCCCAGAGTAGGCCCCGCTAGGCCACAAGGTGCAAACTCTCTGTGTTCCCAGGGCCCAGTCCGGAGCAGGTTCAAGTAGGTCCAAAAAAGGGAAAGGAGAAACAGTTCAGGAAGAAATTTGGACTGTTTAGCTAAACTAGCTAATGAGCAGAAGCAAGAGCAAAGCGAAAAGCAAAGCAAAAAGCAAAAGCAGCACCATGTACTGCCCTGTCTGTAGGTCCCGCCAGCTGTGGGGGAGCGGCTGATAGCAAAACCAAAACAAAACATTCACTCTGCAGAGCCAGTCTTGAAGGCACAGAACACGATATCCAGCATGAACAGAACACAGGGATGGGGATACAAGCAACAGAACGTCACCCTAGGACACCACCTCACTGAACAACCATGTTGCTGCTCCCCAGATATCTGAGGCGATCCCACGAGTGCAGATTCAGAGATGAGGGGGCTGTCATCGCACTACTGGTAAACACTGAAACTCTCATCTGAATGTGCCTGGAAAGTAAGAGGTCTCAAGAAATTATTTTTAAAATGTAGGCTGTCCATGAATACTCTCTCCTTGTTTTCATCTACCAACAACTTTTAAGACGTTCTAATTAGGGGTGTATCTTGTGAAGTACAATTTTGACAACTGAATTATTGAAGGTTTTTTCCTATTAAACATCTGATAGAGCTGGTATTTGTACAGTTTTGCTTGTCTAGAACAGGTTGAAAACACCATTCTCATTCTGGGTGTAAGTTCTCCAAAATCCCAAGGGTCCTATCTGCAGTGCCACACTGGCAGGCTCAGCCTCCTGCCACCTGCCCGGCCCTCAGGTTAATTTGCTGTGGCCTCAGGGCCTCTGACACAGACCAAACAACACTGCAAAGACACTACCCCTAAGCAGAAAAAAGATACTGAAGATACCTATATTTTATATATAGGGTTCTTAGTTCAAACAGAAGTCAAGATTCTTTGAGCTTATTTTCCTCATTACCATGCAACTCACATTAATCAGGTTTCCACAAATAATTGTCACACTTTGTTTTGTTGTTTTATGTTAAAACCACTTGCAAATAGGTTCTCAGTAGTCTCTCTGTTCTTTCAGGGTTTGGGAACTTCTTTGCAAGGAGCCTGGGTGAAATTCTGCTCTCTTTTCTAGATGTATGAAGCCATTTAAGTGATAAGAATAAGGAGTGAACTGTAAATCTCTGTTTGACAAATGTGTAATTGGAAATAGAGACTGTGGTTACAAAATATGCCTCCCTGGACTGACTCTTAATCCACTTTTAAAAATACAATTCACAACATGTTGCTGTGTTAATCTCAACCCCAAGTCAAAAGCATTCGTGCTCCTGTCTCTGCACAACAGTAGGTGGTTAACAAAGGCAGACACTGCAGATGCCATATCTACTTAATATCAACTTAATATCAACCACAGAAATAGCTACCAGGAGAAAAAAAAATCAAAGTTTTCTACAAGTAACACAAGAAGTCCAAATAATCAAAGTATAAATATACAATATGGCTTTCACTGTAGCAATATTGCTGTATTTAGTACAGCAGATACTGCCACTCTGTACCAGCCACTCTGACAATGTGTTCAGTTGGTATTAATTATGGATATGAATTTATTATTATTACATGTTTTGGAGATGTACGTTCTAAAGAAGGGGAAAACAAATAGAAATTGATGGGCCTGTGTTTGGCTCAGTGCCCTCTCTTACACTGAATCCCAGGGAAATCCCAAGTCCATTGGTGTGTCAGCTCAGAGAGGTGTTCACACCTGTGCCAGCATCAGGCTGAGGCAGGGCCAGCCAGGGCTGGCTCAGCTGGAAACAACACAGAAAATAAATGAGCCTTGTCTGCTACACCAGGGTCCCATCAAAAACAAGAGAAGGAAAGACATGTCAGAGAAATAAAGGGATGAAGTAAAAGAAGATAGGGAAGGAGAGGGGGCATAGGAGGAAGGCAAATCTCACATATCACAAAGTGTCCCAAATTAGGTGAAGACACCAGAACTGGTATTATCAGATCCCTTCCCTGGACTCTTTGGTCTAATCCTGCCTTGTAATAGGGACAGTGAAATCCTGTAGTGTCAAAATGGATCCCCCAGCCTCTGGTGATGCTGGGAGCAGTAGCCCTGACTGTAAATCTCACACTTCAGTCAAGCTGGTTGTCAAATCAAGCTTCCTCCCGCTTCACTTGCCCAAAGAAAGTCATGAATGGAAGAGCACATACCCAGCAATCAAACCCAGCTTCTGGTTATTAGTTTTAATCATTGTTTTCTGTTCTTGTGTTTCTGTCTATTACCAGACACAGTCTCCAGGACATTGAATAGTATAGATAGGAGCCCTCATTAGTTTTATCTCAATTTCTAATTTATTTCAAAAACCAATCTGATATAAGAGGTTGCATGCATCCTGTCAGAACCCATACATCCCTCTGGCTGTGCTGAGCAGCCCAGACCCTGCCAGGGGGCTCACAGACCCTGGCACAGAGCCCAAGATGCCCCTGTGGATTTGGTTGTGACCCATGGAGAAAATTACCAACCTTGTATGAAGATCTGCAAGCCATGACAAATTAAGTAGAACAACAGTGAATTTATCACAAGATGAAAAAGTAGATTTGGGGGTTTTTTAGAATGGGGATTCAGGAGGCAAGATTGAGGGATTTGGGTGTGTCCAGTCTTTCTCCTTCTTCTTCTTGGCCTTCATCTTCTGCTGTGATTTTGGCACTTTTAGATTGGTTTAGAGTAGAAGCTCAGTGTCTGACATAGGTGATAGGCATTGGAAAGTGATTGTAAACATTGTACATGTAGTTTTTAGTATAAAGACATAACACCACCCTGTGGGCAGGCAGAGTGCCTGGACTGTTGTGCTGAGTTGACCTCAGCAGGGCAGGAGAAAGAATTTTGTAGGTAAAACACAATAAACAACCTTGAGACTGAGAAATGAAGAGCCCTGACTCCTTCTTCAAGTGCCAGGCTGGGAAAAGAGACTTCCCAATTTTCTTGGGGTCACTGTGAGCAGCAAGAGACCCTGAGACAAGATCCTGCTCAGCCACATGAGCCTCTCCTGGCAGAGGGCATGCATGTTCTATTGGAACCATAGGGGAAAACTGTCCACTTTAAAATCTGAATGCTGGCAGCTTGTAAAACGTTGGTTAAATTACCAACATTAAAACAAAAGTAATTTCCCTTAGAAAAGGAAGAATGTAGGAGAAGCTAAGGAAATATTAACTGTACAAGAACAGTGAAATGCCTGTGAACACTTTTTGCTAACTCGTTAGTATCACAGGCATTTTTGAAAGGCTGATATTTACAATATAGCATTGTATAATGGCTAATAACAGACAAGAAAAAATATCAGAATTTAAAATAAGGACATGGTGTTCTCCCTGTTTTTAGGCAGGGAATCTGCCTTAAAGAACCTGATGCTCTTACAACTGAGTAGAAGTTTTTTACAAGAAAAGGGATTTTACAAATCACCTTGTACAATTGCCACCCATAACATCAATTACTTCATGTTCTGGAGATTATCTGTCTTTATAACATTTTTCAGCTGTACCTTGTCTACTGCAACAAAGCAAACTACTGATATATTTTAACCTATTGAATAATTTGGAAAAGCAAATAGATGGAATACTGGGGTACAAGAGATTGTGGCTCTGTGTGGATGACTGGAAGATTGCTTTCATTACTGTAGTTATAACTTTCTGGAAAAGTCTGACTCCTCTCCTATTGATGACAGTGACAGAACAAACTCTGATTTCATTGGATACAGCATCAGGCCCCATAAATCACAAGTACATTTCATCTAAATAATGAATGACACTGAAAAATTATCTGGTAACACTTGGGCAATCCTCAGATGAAGTGAGGATTGAAGCTGCCTCATGCAATGATAAAGTCTGGTTTGGGCTGGGTGCAGAAGAAATAGGTACTCAAGGAATTTCTAACATCATTATTTGTACTTTCCATAGAAAAGAGGAACCATTTCTATCATCCTTCTAATATGTCTCCACTTCTAAAATTAGAATCCAAATTAGGATTACACAATACCTGGCAGACTCATGGTAAGAGATGTGCTGCATAGTGATATGAATAGAAAATACCCAACTCATCTTGCACAAGGTTTGTAAATCACTTGAAATAGCTCTTCCAGGAACATCCAGAAATTTGCTGTTAACACTTTTCTTACCAAAGGAACAATGGCCTCATGATAATTCATTAAAGCCTATAAAGGAGAAATAGGGCTTGCCACTGCTGTTCAGATTACCCAGCCTCTAACTGTAGTTATTAAAGCAGCAACACTCACTGATGCTTCAGGAAAAGCCACAGCTGCTCTTGCCCAAAGCTGCACAGGTAGGGAGCAATTAATTCACTGCCTCTGGAACAGCCTAGTCCAGCAAAAGGCAAAGTGAACATTCATCCTTGCCCAGCAGAATGGTCACAGCCTAAGACATGCCATTAACAGAACAGTATTAATTTCATCCTAATATCTAGAAAATCAAGAATTTTCCATTTATGATAAACCCTCAGGTTGACAAACACAGTCAGATAATCCTGCTGAGGAATAACAGCCCACCAGTCATGTTAAAAGTTCCATTTTAAACTCACTTCTTGTGAGTCTTGTTTGAGCTTGTGAAGGTAGTTTGGGCTTTGGCAGCCAAGATCTGGAGAGAAATAGTGCTCAGTAATTTATTCTAGGACACTATGCCTCATTCTTGTGCCAGCCAGCAAAGACAAAGGGACATAAAGCTGGAGGTCATCATATTTTGAAGTGCTTTCTTCAGTGCTCAGTAGGCAAAAGTCTGGTTTCATTTTTATTCTATAGATGCAGAGGAGCCACAGTATTTTCATGGGCTTTAGACTGTTACAAACTAGTGAATCTGAAATTCTCTGGTGTTGCTCTATCAAAATGCCAGCTCTGCAAGACCTGGCGCATTGTGTAGGCTCCAACTTTTTGTGGTTCCTGGAATTTTTGGCCTTGTACCATCTGCTATTACAATGGTCTGTCTGCCACAGCAAAGGCTCATAACTTTTTGTGGTTTCTCAATGCTGTACTTTCTACATAACCCTGAGCTTTTTTCCTGTCAGATTATCCAATGATTTTGCAATTCTAGCATCTTAAACCCTGTCTTAAAGTGGAAGCTTTTTGCTTTTTTTGATCAGCTTGAATAATTTTGCTTATCATGCACAAACAGCAATTCACAAACAGCACAATGACAGCAAGACTCCATGGTAAATAATTGCATCTCAGCAGAACTCCCCATAGATTTACAATTATTACCAGACACATCAGACTTCATTATCAAGCTGCAGACGTGGTACAGACACTGTCCAAACCACAGCAGCACAGGGTACAGTATCAACAGGCAGTTCCTGCAGCACTGTATGGCTTACATCTGCAGTTACAGATATTATAAAGAATATCTTAGATCTCTATTCCCAATATAAAGTCACATCACACACCACCCAATCCATAAAATGCCTCACCTGTGCCAAAAAGAAGGGCTGGCTTCACTGCACAGCCTTTCCCTATCTTCACCACAAACTCATGCTCTAAGGTATTCTGACAAAGGAATTTGTGCTGGTTTTTGCTGGGGTAGAATTCAGGTGTTTTCCACAGTGGCTGTGCTTTGGATTTGTGCTGGAAGCAGTGTTGGTAGCACAGGGATGGTTTGGGCATTGGTGGCACAGGGATGGTTTGGGCATTGGTAGCACAGGGATGGTTTGGGTGTTGGTGGCACAGGGATGGTTTGGGCAGTGGTGGCACAGGGATGGTTTGGGTGTTGGTAGCACAGGGATGGTTTGGGTGTTGGTGGCACAGGGATGGTTTGGGCACTGGTGGCACAGGGATGGTTTGGGCACTGGTGGCACAGGGATGGTTTGGGCATTGGTGGCACAGGGATGGTTTGGGTGTTGGTGGCACAGGGATGGTTTGGGCAGTGGTAGCACAGGGATGGTTTGGGCGTTGGTAGCACAGGGCGTTGGTGGCACAGGGTGTTGGGCATTGGTAGCACAAGGGAGGGATGGGATGCTGTGCCAAAACTGGAGGAAATGAGCACTCACAGATCCCTCAATCTGCTTCACAAGGTGTTGGCTACAAAGCACCACACCTAAAATGTTTCCACACTAATGCACACAGTGCCAGGAGCAAGCAGGAGCAGCTCCAGGCTTTGGCCCAGCCCCAGAGCTTGACATCATTGTATGGGTGAAAGCTGGTGTGATGAGTCTTGTGCCTGGAATTCCCTGTTGGATGGTTGCAGGCTCTTCAGGTGGGAGAGGCAGGGCAGAAGAGGCACTGTATGGAACAGAAGGGTTGGAATGCACGGAGCTCACAGCTGGCAAGGGCACAGCTGAGAGCCTCTGGATAAAATTGAGAGGCAAACAAGTGACAGAGATGTCATCCTGGGAGTCTCCTATAGACCTATGCAGGACAATGACAGTGACAAACTTTGCTTTGAGCATCCAAGGGACACTTCCAAATCAACTGCCTGTGGCCTTAAGGGGGACTTCCACTTGCCAGAAATTAACTGGTACAGCCTGGGCCAGAAAATTCCTAAAAAATCCCGGATGACAACTTCATGGAACAGGTCCTGAGGGAGTTGACTTGGAAAGATCCCCTCATTGACCTGCTGCTTGTCAACAGAGAGGATCTTGTGAGCAAAGTGGGGATTGGGGCTGTCTTGGCCACAGTGACCATAAAGTGATTGAGTTTAAAATCTCTGTTGACAGGAGGGAAAGTGCCAGCAGAACTCCAGCCCTAGCATGAGGAGAGCAGACTTCAGGCTGTTCAGGGGGTTAGGAAGCAAGGTCCCCATGGAATATATTTGTGCAGGTGCTGGGGTTGATCTGTGCTGGTTGCTTTTTAAACATCACCCCCAAAGTGCACAGGAGCAGCAGCTCCCAAATGCTGGAAGCTAGGCTGGTGAGGGGGAAGGCCAGCTTGGCTGAACAGGAATCATCTCTCAGAAATAAGGCAAAAAAGGAAAGTGTATGCCCAGTGGAAGCAAGGCCAGCAGACATGGGAAGAACCCAGATATGCTGCTTGCAACTGTAGGGATAAAATTCATGAGGCCAAAGCTCAGCTAGAGTTGAAGCTGACAGAACTCTAGGGGACAATACAAAGGAGTTTTTTCAAATATAATAATGGCAGGAGGCAGTGTAGAAATAACACCAGCCATTCCAGGATGGTCACCTCACAAACAGGGACACGGACAGGGCAGGGCTGTTTAATGCACTCATTTCCTCATTTCCATGGATGATGGACCAAGGGGGTCTCAGTGCCTTGAGCTGCAGGACCATGACTGAGACAATGATCAATTCCCAGCTAACTCTGACAGTGTGCAGGATCTGCTGCTCCAGTTGGATCCCTACACATCCATGGGACCTGATGGGCCCCATCCACGAATCCACACAGAACTGATGATGTCATCTCAAAGTCTCTCCCTGATTTATGAGCTCTGTTGGGAATCCCAGGTAACTGGAAGCTGGCAAATGTCGTCCCAGTTTTCAAGAAGGGCAAGAAAGAGGACCCTGGAAATGAAACCTGTCAGTGTCACTTCAGTGCCTGGCAGTGTCATGGAGAAGATATTCTGGGAGGCATTGAAAACACCTGAAAGAATGCAGTCATTGGTCACAGCCAGCACAGCTTCATGAGAGACAAGTCCTGCTCATCAAATCTGATTTCCTTTTAGGACAAGGTAGCTCACCAAGTGATCGAGGGAAGCCTGTTGATGTAATCTTTCTGGATTTCAATAAATCTGAAATTTTGGCACTGTCTTTTCTGGGATTCTTCTGGACAAAAGGTCCATCCCACAAACACATTATGGGATGGGTGAACAACTGGCTCATGGGTGACAGTGAAGGGTGACATCAGACTGGTGACCTGTCACTAGTGGGGTTCCACAGGGCTCCATCCTCAGCCCTGTGCTCTTCAACATCTTCATAAATGTCTTGGACACAGGACTGGGAGGGACACTGAGCAAGTTCACAGGTGATCCAGAGCTGGGAGAGGCTGCTGACTCTGCTGAAGGCAGGGAGACCTTGAGAGAGACCTCGACAGGTTAGAGGACTGGGCAATCATCAACCATATGAAGTTCAACAGGGAAAGTGCTGGATTCTGCACCTGGGACAGGGCAAGCATCTTTCCTCTGTGATGACCTGGGTGCATCGCCTGAAGCTGTGCCAGGGTGGATTTTAGAAAAAGGTTCATGACCCAGAGGGTGGCTAGGCACTGGAACAGGATCCCCAGGGAAATGGGCAGAGCCCCAAGCCTGACAGACCTCAAGGAGGGTTTGGACAATGCTGTCAGGCACATGACTCTTGGGGATGGTCATGAGCAGGATCAGGACCTGGACTTGATGATCTTTATCAGTCCCTTCCAACTCAGCTTACTCTGTGATTCTATGTGAAATCCTTGCTTTTATTTGCTTGTGTGCACAACTTCTTTTATTAAGTTTCATTTATTAAACTGCCTTTATCTGAGTCCATAGGTTCCCTCACTTTAACTCTTCCAATTCTCTCCCCTCCTGCCAGGGATTGGGGGTGAGCCCCTGTGTGGGCCTTTGTTACCAGCTGGGGTTAAACCACAACAATGTTTTACAAAAAGAGAGGGAAATAATAGAAAAGTATCTGCAATGCATCAGGAAGTTTTACATGAAAGAATTGCCTTTCCCTCTGACTTTCCATACTGTTACAACTCAGAAAATAGCATTCTGAAGAACTGCATTCCACAGATGAACTCCTTTTGTAGCACAGGTGCTCACTTGAAAATGTTTTGAGAGGTCTGGGAGAAGGTCAAGAAGTCAGCTCTTACATCATTTGCTATGAAAAGGCTTATATATCAAATCCCCATCATAAATGCATAATGTTTTAGTAATCTTTTAAAATCAGAATTGTGAAAAGCATTTTTAATAAAATATCAACAATTGAGCAGCATGATGAACTGTTTAAGATTGCAGGCCACTTTTTGTTGCTTGTGTGTAGGAAGAGTAGAAATGAAAATCTCATCTCTGTGTTCACCAAGTGGTGTTGTAGGTTTTGGCCCAGTGAAGGTTTTAAGCAATGAAATTCTATATAGTAACAGGGTTTCTCTGTGTACTGGTTCAAGTATGTTGAAGTTATCCCACCTATGTTTCTTCCTCCGTTTTATTTAGAGCTTAGTTTTGATTGCCTCTTTGAATTGCTTTCCCTCCAACAGCTCATTTCTGTGCCTTCAGTAACAGATGTAGAAGTTCTAGCCCTTTGAGGATCTGTAGTTATGGGTCATCCTGAAGGATTTCTGCACTGTTCACTGTGTTTATTGAACTGAACACTCCATACAAGTCAGGAATATTTTACTATTTAAATAACACGTTTGCTAGGTTTGCCTTTGGAATTGCAAAACGTTTATGTTGTTACCAGCTGATGGGTTTCCCTGAGTTCTGATGGAAACGTAACGAAAGAGCAATAACGAGCACTCTGAAAAGGCTGAAGTGCACAGCAGCTGCCAAGAGTGATCCAATGCCACTCCAGAGGCTCTTGGATGAATCAGCAAAACCCACACTTGCATCCATAGGGGCTGTTGTGTGAGTGGGGAGAGGGCAGTGGGTGCCCAAGGTGCTGTGGGAGCAGTGGATTCCCTGTCCAATGAGGTGGAATGCTCCGCGGGCACATGGTTCACGCTGCTCAAAATAACTTGGGACCTGCACACTGACAAATGCTGCTGCTCCGGTGGTGACAGGTTGTCCAGCTCCTCACAGCCATCCTCACAATAACCAAGGTTAACTTCCCTCACTGGATGGACTCCTAACTCTTTCTGTTCCTGAGGACTCGAGAATCCCCTCGCTGCCTTAACTTTAGCCTCGCACTTCTGGATAACTCTCGGCGCTACTCACTGCCACGCTGGGCAGCAACACCTGGAGCAATTAAAAAAGGTAATCCCTCCACTTCAGATTGGTCTGCATTTTGATTTTGCAGAGTGTAGCAGCAGGGTTTGATAAGCATGTATATTTGAATGCTAATTATAGCTGGTAAGGCATATACAGGGAACAAGTACGTTTTAAACTGACGTAGATTATGCTGAGGTATGTGCATTGCAGGGAAAGGGAAACTGTGTTCTGCAGCATTATAAAGGACCTGAATAGCAGTGGTGGGGTTCTCAAATCCCTCGGAGCCAGTCTGACTCCTCTGAAGAGTCAACGAGACTCTAATGACCTGAAAAGTTCCTTGCCGGGACTCTTTCCTCTTCCTGCCCATCTTCCCTTCATGGAATAATAATGGAGGAGTGAAATATTCACATTCTTGTACTCAGCCTTAAACCAAGCTGCCACCATTTGGTAGTTCTTCTTAAGCAAAATCCAACCTAATTTAATGTGACCCCCATAGTTAAATGCTTTCTATTTATTTAATTATTTATTCTGTCATGTAAAATGACCCCCGTGGCTATATTTAGTGCAGGGAGATCTGCTCTCTGGATTAATGTACACAACAGCTGCAGAAACAGTCCTGCTAGAAGGGCATAGCTCTCACCCTTGAGCTCACTATCTCCTTTGCTCTCTTTCTCTCTCTCAGAAAAGTATTTGACTGTCAGTAGCAAATGTTTGGCCCAATATATTGCAACATTAAGCAGTAATCAGAAGCCCATGTTAAGTTACCAAATAATACATCAACAATTGACAAGAGAACAGAGTAGCTCCCGAGCATAAGTTAACAGAACATTATAGAAATCATGCTAAAGACACTGATTACTTCATCAGCAGCTTTGTTTCAGTTGTGAGGTTTACATTTGTGAAGATGCTCTAGAGTTTAAGAGTGAAAACAAAATCAGCAAGTGTTAATGGAACACTGCTCTGCTCTTCTCCCTCTCCTACACCTCCTGAAGGTTCCTAAGGTCAGGATATTTCTTTGGTTTTGTCTGTCTTTATTTTTATTTTTACTTTCAGAAACAGCTAACAAAATTAAACAGCAATAGCGTGGTAGTTCCTGTAGCTGAGCAGAATAATATTTACATATCAAAGAATATTTATGGTCAATTCAGGAGATAGGTCTTGTACATGGCAGAGTACCCAGCACAAAGGGGAACTGTGTGATCTGTGCTGGTTTTTATTCCTGTGCATTCTTTAGAGATTTTACAGCAGGTCTTGCTGTGGTACTGAAGGAATCTTTTTCTATCCACAGCTGATAACTATTAGTAGTCAAGGCATATTTGCACATAAACACAACATTAAGATAATTTGTCAAAAATACACACAGTACCATAAAGGTAATTGGGCAATGCAACCTCAATTGTAACCTAAACCACAGGGTGAGGGAGGAAAGAAAAAAAATTCAGTTTACTTTTCAGTTTAAAGCTTAACTGGATTCGTGTTTGTTTTCATAAACAAGAATGGGCAAATAATTCCTGTAGAATATTAGCCTCATTTAAACATTGCAGTTTGAAAATATGACTAAAATATGAAGGCTTTTATGTTACAATGTTCTTAGGGAAGGCCATTGAAAAAACGTAAAAAAGAACAGTGGACAGAAAGAAATATAGTGAGACTGAGAGACAAGAAAGGCACAATTGAAAAACCTGAGGAGAAAAACACAATCTAGACTGCTTTTGTGTCTAATTTAACACTGAAGTTCCCTTTTCCACCGGGAACCTGTATCTGTAGGAAAACTGACTCTCATTTTAAAACCAACCAGCCCATGGGTTTGGGATGTGCAGCCAAAGAGATGTGCAGATGCCATGTGCTTTCACAGCCCTGCATTTTCAGGGTGCACACACGGGCAGGGCTGCAGCCAGCAGCGCTCGTGTGTGAGTCCCTGGCACTGGTGCCACTCACACACAGGGGACAACAGAGACTTCTGCTCAGCTTTTGGGCTCTGCAAACTCCCATGGCAGCGCCAGGGCAGGGCTGGGATGTGTCAGTCCAGGCTGAGCCTTTGAACACTGGAGCTAAGCTGGAGTTCAGTCCCAAGCTGAAACCTCAGCCACATGCAGGTGTGGATTTCTGCTCTGCTCCCACACACTGCCAGCAGGACCACAGACACGGCTCAGTTCAGATCATTTGGCTCACAATCCATGAAAATGCATTTGCAGTCCAGCAGAGTGGTGTGTGTGTGTGTGTGTTTGAACCAGGATAAATGAGTATTGTTACCTGCTAGTTGTATTTTCATTGAGGATTTCCATATGTACATTCAGCATCAAATTGTGGATCTCTGCTGCAACTCTTTTGGCCTTGCATATGAACTTTCTCATATGGGCAATCCTTGAAGGAAAGAGGACTATACACATCACTTGAATCAATAAAAACTTGTCCTACATTGAGGGCACTTGAAGTTCCCTCAGAATTTGTTCTGGTATCTGAGGCCTGGCTGCACAGGGCATTGGGAAAGGAGGATGGACAACCATTCCAGGCAGGCCTCAGAGACATCACCTGTCTTCCTGCTGAACTTTTAATTTAAAAATCAGCTGAAAATGTAATAGTATCAATGAGATGTTGTTTCTTCAAGATATTGTTTGCCTTGCAGTTCAAGGAGATTCACTGAGGAGGAAACGGGAACTTGAGACATGGGATAAAGGGTCTCAGTTCTCATTTTGAGAACTACTAAGGGACAATATTAATTATGAAATAAGGAAGATCTTTTGTGATCAGAGTGAAAAATCAAAGGTCTTGTCATTATATGAGAGTACAAAGGAAATGTTGACAAAGTTAGAGAGCTCTTAATGAGCTTTTCCCTTGAAGCAGAGTTGAGTATTTCCTCCTGCTCAGGGTGTCCAATACTGTACAGTGAGGCCATGGGCCAGGGCATGACTCCAAGTGCACACAGGGCTCCTGCAGTGTCTGCTGCAGAATAACTTGGAGAGAGGATTGATCCCATCCCATTTCTGAGGGATTTTGTTTCCATGAGAAGTTGTTACACTCCTGAGCCTGGAGATTCCCATTTTCCATATTTAATTGCATTACTGAAACTGGGACTCTGGTTATCTGACTCAGTGCAGGGAATGGAAATCAAAGCCACTGAAGTGTCTAGAACAGAAAAGTAAAGCACCCTCTTGCACACAGCTTTCTAAACACCATTTAAAAATACCTCACACCCACGCCCCCAAACAAAACCTCAGTCCTCCACCCCAGCCCAGCCTTCCCTGTGTCTGGAGCCTCAGCCTGTCTTGCAGCAGCCACAGCTTGTCAGCAGGCAGCACAGAAAGGGTGACAATGGCAACTGCTAAGTGAGAATTCCTGCAGGCCCAGAGAATGAGCCTGTGATCCTCCAAGCTCTGCAGGCACAGCACTTGTGTCAGCTCTTACCTTGTTTTCCACAGCTGCAGCCATACAGCTGCAACACCCCCAGAAACGTTAAGCTCTCTATGGGTAAATGCAATTTATGTGCAATTAAATTAACCATGAAGTAGACAAAAACCTAGAATATTTGCTAAACTTTCCCCTTTGCACACTGAGGTGCTGGGCATGCAGAGAGCTGCTGTGCAAAGGGCACAAAGGCCTCTGGGCAGAGCAGAATCAGAATCAGAATCAGAATTGGAATCAGAATCAGAATCAATCAGAATCAGAATCAGGAGTTTGTGTGCTTGCTGCTCTGATGCTGGGGTTTCACACAAAGGCACTCCCAACAGAAGGAATGGGAGCTAGAAAAGACAGGAACAACCAAAATGTCTCCTTTTAACTTCTGAAAGACCAAGAAGATGTTCCAATGCTTTTTGCATCAAATCTGCTCATTAATAACATCTTTATTCTGATAGAGAGAAGGAGAGTTTGAAAAATTATCTTTAGGGCATCAAGCATTAGAAGCTGTTCTCACCAAATAGAATGGAGATACATCAGATATATCTGGGATTCCCTTAAGCTTGCTGAGATTTCACTAGTGCTATTTCTGTAGGAAAAACTCAGATTCTTTCAGTGGTGACTCAGGAATGAGTCTAAGAAAACTCAGACAAGAAGAAATGAAAGTGTTTGGTGTCACACTATGCAAGACCCCTGTGGTACACATTTCCTCCCTTCCATGTCAGGATTTTCAGGTCAAGCCACTGCCTAAACAAACTGTGGAAACTTATTCTACCTTTGTGAATATTTAATCCTAAAGATCCCTTGGCTAATAAGAGAACATTGCCATCAGCAGAGGCTCCTGGAAACTCAAAGCTTGTTCAATTAGTTGCCTAATGGAAACTGAATTAGCAGAGTGAAGAAATTCCTGGAATCAGTTTTGTTTGTGGCATCCCCTGGTGCCTTTCAGGATAGCAGAAGCCCAAGGTCACTGCAGTTGGTGTCCCAGAAAGCCAAAGATGCCCTCGTGCTGTGGTTTGGTGCTCATGAGCCAGTCCAGAGAGGAGAACTGCAGGCTGCTGTGGCAGTCACCCATTCCCCTAAATAAAACCAGTTTAGAGACATTACTTGTAACCAACACTTGCTGAAACATAACATTTTCCATTAAATTAAAAATACAAAATAATTCCAAATATTTTAAAACTTCACTAGACAAGCACTGCCTCAAAGTGGCTACATTTGACTAGAACCCAGAGACTTCATTACTAAAAATAGAATAAAAAGTCATCTTCTACACAAGCTGAAAATAGAGAAGAGTTAGATAGAAAATTCTGAGCCTGGGTGAGCTCTAAAGAAAAGTGATGGCCCTTTAAGTATTAAGAATTTGGCATCAGATTCATTCCCATTAATACCTTGCTCCCCAACTCTAGAAGGAGAACTCTGCTCCGTGTTCCCTCTTCTGCTCCAATGGGCAGAAGGAAGGAAATTGTTGCAGCTCCTTTGCTGGGGAACTGTTTGTTTTCCTCCCTTTGCTATCACACAGTGGCTTTCTCACTGGGGTTTTTCAAGCTAGAATTATAAAATTATGTTGCCTAAATACATCTAAACACATCTTTGAGAGTAGCTCCTTATGTTGCAGTAATACTCCTCAAGCAAACTAGCAGAAATTCTTTCTTTCATGTTTCAATGCTTTTGATTCATCAAAAGATGAAGAGAAGACATGCAAGAACAAAGTGTCAAACATACCCAGGATGAAGTCTCACATAACCATGCTGAACACACAGGTGCTTTACCATGGTTTCCTGCAGAAAAGCCACTGTGATTAACAGCCTCTGTTGAAACAGACATAGCACTGTGAAATAACACCTATGTCTGTGCAACAGAGAAAATGAAACCCTGAACACTCTCAGTCAGACAATTTTCATATACTCTTTAGAAAAAACCATGAAAGGAGTTCTTCAAGTTCATTTGACTTCAGGTTTTGATCACACCATTCCTTCCCTCCTTAGAGCATCCAATGTCCTCTAAAGATCTGCATCATCTTTTTTCAGCTCTGATGACCTTTACAGGCACTGAGATGAAGATGTGCCGTTCTGAAATGCTGCAGAAAGAGTGGCCAAGAAATGCAGCAAGCTAAATTTTGCCACCTTGCAAAACACACACTTCTCCAGCCATGTAAAACACAGCCTCTCGTTGTGTCCTGTGAAGCTCCAAAGAGATGGATGTTCTACTTCAGCCAGAGCCTCACGTGGAGAGGTTCTAGGCTGCACTTCATTCATGGGACAGGCCTGTCCTGCAGGCTGTAAACTCCCCATGGTAAAATGTATTTCAATCCTTGGGAGCTGAAACTGTAGCTTTGGCAGTGACCTTTAGAGCCCAGAGTCTGTGATCAGCACATAAACAAGCAAAGAGAGCCCCTGAAACACGTTCAGCTGCACCGAGGGGGCACAGCTGCCCAGCAAGGGAAAGCTGAGCAAGCAAAAGCACTTTCCACTGAGCCGGAGCTTTAAGCTTCATGGAGAACTCTTTGTACTCTTAAGAGGTTAAATTATAAACTCTGTGCAGTCATGAAACAGCTCATGATATTATCTCATGTAGGATTCCCAAATCAGTGTTCTCTGTGTGCCACAGCTCCACTGAAACTGTTCCAGATAATGGAATGCCAAGTGTTCAGTGGGTATCACAGAGCTGGCTCAGTGCAGGGACTCCATGGTGTGCTAAAAGCCTGCAATTTATATGGCATTTTATTTCCAGCTACAAACTTAGCAATATTTTGATCGGGTGCCTCCGTAGTCTTAGTGATTTTCTTTGTTTAATATTATAAAAATAAAGTAAAATCAACAAATATAAAATGCACAATATTTACATAAGGAAGAGGATTTCAGTATTAAGAAACTTGCTTCAAGCAGAGGGATTAAGGTCTCAAAATGCACATCAGATTATGATAGCTGGGTGTCCATTCATTGAAGAAGAATAGAAACAGTTTAAATTGAAACCTTCCTTTTTGTAAATAAGGAATAAGGGCTGGCACTCACATTCCTGGAAGAAAAACTGCAGCAGTATGAGACATTACCACATCATTTGTTCTTAAGCATCCCTTTTCCAGGGACAACTGTCCCACTAGAAAGCCCAAAGCCTTTCCCAGCAGAAATTCCTTTTTAACTTTCCCTTCCCTGATCACTTCAGCTGCAACACAAGGCTGTGAATGGAGACAGCCAATGCTGGGGCATGGATGTTCTCTTGAGGACAAGAACAGAACCTTCTGCAGGGTGACAAACCAGACAGCTTGGGGCAGGAGCACCTGAAACCACTGCAGCAAGGTTTATCACACCATAAATGAAGCAGGAGGGAGATCATGAGCACTGAGAGACAGATCCAGGGAGATAATGAGCACTGCATAATCTGAGAGACAGATCCAGGGAGATAATGAGCACTGCATAATCTGAGACAGATCCAGGGGGATAATGAGCACTGAGAGACAGATCCAGGGGGATAATGAGCACTGCATAATCTGAGAGACAGATCCAGGGAGATAATGAGCACTGAGAGACAGATCCAGGGGGATAATGAGCACTGAGAGACAGATCCAGGGAGATCATGAGCACTGCATAATCTGAGAGACAGATCCAGGGAGATAATGAGCACTGCATAATCCGAGAGACAGATCCAGGGGGATAATGAGCACTGCACAGCCTGAGAGACAGATCCAGGGGGATAATGAGCACTGCATAGCCTGAGAGACAGATCCAGGGGGATAATGAGCACTAAGAGACAGATCCAGGGGATAATGAGCACTGCATGGCCTGAGAGACAGATCCAGGGAGATCATGAGCACTGCATAATCTGACAGATCCAGGGGCCAGTCCTGCACTTGTTTCAGTACCTGGCAGGAATCAGCTCTCTCAGTGGGGTACAGAGCACTCCTTTGTCTCCCTATTTAGGGCCCCAGAAGAGGAGGGTGTTGTCAGGGTGTCTGAATCCCTCTGCACTCACCATGGCCCATGTAAATAAAGGGAGAACCCCTCACAGTGACACTTGTTCAAGTATCAAAGGGGATGCTTTAGCTTTGCTTACCAGGCATGCAGGTTAAGTTTGGCTTCCTGATGCTCTCATCTCATGTGGTACATTTTTTCAGAATCAGGATGGCCTAAGAACATGATTCTGAAAGCCCTGTAGTACAAATTATGTTTGCCTCAAATAATGACACAGTTCTCTACTTACTTTCAATAAATAATGGCATAGTTCTCTACTTACTTTAAATAGCTTATTAGAATTAATGCTGGATTTAAGAAGCTGTGGAACATTTAGCACCATTATAGCTTCCTATAATGCACGAGAAATTGTCATTATAGAATATTTTAGTTCTTTTTCCTTCCTCCTCACATCCTTCTTATGATTTTGAGGGTTCATTTACTTACTACTTCAGTGCTTGCTTTTCAAGCTAAATTTACTTCACTTTAAAGTACTGTTATTCTCAACAACTTTCAGTCCCTGAAATATCCAACACTTAATCTAATCTGGTGAGATTGTTTCTTAGCTGAGCAACACACGTCAGCAATGATGAAGATTTGACATTGAAACTCAGTTAATAGCTCTGTAGCTGAAGTTTTGCCTTGAACAGAGTAGAAAACACCACACTCTCAGTTGTTTTATGTGAGGTCACTGACAGTGGAAAGTGATGAAGGATGAACTTTGCTGGCTGAAGGCAGAAGGAGCCTTTAACACAAGGCCATCCTTATGCTTCAAGTGCTACAAGTGCTCCCAAGTATTCAGCACACAGGTGCAGTTTGAAAATGCTGTGTTCTGCTTTCCAGAAGCCTGTCATTGTGTTCAATCAAAGTAATTGCTATTGATAAGGCGTGGTCCTGTTTGTCCTTTTTGTTGGCAGCATGCAAGACGACAGTTTAGAAACCTCCACTTCAATATCTCAGCTTCTGAGAGAGAGCTATTTAGCAGAAACCAAGCACCAAGGGAGGAGTGAAAGAAGCAGATCAGAGCCAGTTTCTCATAATTTCCACTATGGCAATGCTTCTGGTGATTCAGATGAGGTAGCTGCCCAAGATGACCTCCCAGATCTGTCTGCCTTTTTGAGCCAAGAAGAGCTTGATGAAAGCGTAAACCTGGCAAGACAAGCTATTGATCAGAGCCCACTGGAAACGAAGCAGGATGAGCCTCAGGCCCATTCCCAGCGCCCCCCAGAGCAGCTGAACACCACGGGCAAACACAGACCAATGGCCCAGCCCACGGCTCTGAAAACGGCAGACAATGGCCTGCACTCCAACTTCTGCCAGGAACACGTCCGAAACACAAAGGGGTCCAAAGGGAGCTCCCAAGACCTCAAGAAACACCACCTCCCTTCCGAGTCAGAATCCAAAAAGGAATTCCTGAACAAGGCAGCAGATTTCATTGAGGAGCTCTCGTCACTTTTCAAAGCCCACAACTCGGAAAGAATACGGCCCCGAACGTGCAAAAACTACAAGAGCAAAATTGAATCCAAGAACAAGTCTGCTCAAAAAGGCAGCTCTAACCTGTCTCTCACATCAGAAAACAGAGAAAGGCTTTCCATTCCAACACCTCAAGACTTGGAAAACAAAGCAGAGAAAGCTTTGGAACAAACAGATGATCAACAGGCAGCAAACCTGGAATCTCTCAGTCAATTAACAAGTGCAGAGCTGAAAGCAGAGTCAGAATCTGCCTCTGTATATTCTGATGAGCCCCTTGGACAGCCACCACGCTTTACTCAAAAACTGAAGAGCAGGGAAGTTCCTGAGGGATCCAAAGTGCAATTGGACTGCATTGTGGTAGGAATCCCAGCACCTGAAGTCAGGTAAACACATTCTGCACTTGTCATTTTGTATTTCTGTAGTGGTAGGTGTGTGCAAGTGGGAAATACCTTGCTTGGGAAGAATTTTATTTCTACTATGTTTCAGTCTAAACTCACTGCTCTGATTAACAGTTTAGAGGCATTTCCTTGGTGGAGCCATTACAAATGTTGTATTGTGTTCAGCCCATAAACTCATAGAGGAGTCTGACTAAAAGAGAAAACAGTGCCAGAAATTAGGGGTTTTTTAACAGAAAACAAACAGGGTTAGGGTTAGGGTTAGGGTTAGGGTTAGGGTTAGGGTTAGGGTTAGGGACACTCTCTGCTTACAAAGCAAGACTCTGAACACTTCTTTTGCTTATTTCTCCAGGCACTTGCCTTGATAAATCCTTTTGATAATAAAAATGTCAGTAGGATCCCTGGAAGCCAGAAATTATTTTTCCCCCTTTTATCATTCATAGCTTATCATGCAAAGACAACAAGTGAAATCATCTTCTCTTATGGATCTGAACCTGTACACAAACTCAGTCTGGCTTTCTTCATACTCTGAACAGGTGAACACTGAGTTGCTTGTTCATAGACTTGTCACAATTGCTTGTCCAACAGAAAATATTCAATTCGGGTGTTTTTCCAGAAGGCCACAGCGCTGTCCTTATCCCAGCAGTCATGTCTGTGCTGTTGACATACATAAAAGTGACAAGGTGCTCATGTCAGCCAAGTTTAGGTGTTTAACAACGCCCAGAATTAGAAGCTGACACTGTGGAGTCACTGAAGGCTCACGAGGGCAGATTGGAGAAGCCAGGAGTGATGGCTCATGCTGCAGATACCCAGGGATGAGCAGAATGCCTGCACACCCCATTCAGGAACCACTGATCCCACAGAAATGGAGGATGGATATCTTTGTAACTTGGGTCCCTTTGTGCCCCAACAAACCTGAAGGTTTTTAGTTGAAATTTCTATTTCAACATTTGATTTTGTTAATTTTGATTAATTAAATAAGTTATTTATGTGAATACCATTCAGTACAGGAGCTACTACACCTCTGTAGAATAAGCATCCATCAGATACAGGAAATGAGGGACAGGGAGAAAGAAATCCCTTAGGGAAAGTTAGTCCCAAACAGTTACAGCTCAAGAAAAAGATCAGGCTCAGCTTTCAGTTTCACAATTTTAACTAAAAAAATAAAAGATAAGTCACAAGGGGGGAACTCTGAACTCTCTGTCCTTTGTGTTTGTGTGTGTATGTATGTGCTATATTAAGGAGAAAGCTGGGAATGTTAGCTACTTAAGAGTTTCCTGATCATAATTATTTATTAACAAAACTTTGTCATGTTCCTCAAAGATTCTTTCACCTCCACCACTGTGCAGAAGTAACACTGAGAGAGGGTGCAAAAACTGTCACTTGGCTGAGTGATAAATATTCACATGCTTCCATGTGTGGTGGCCTTGTTAGTCACTGCTGCAGCACAAGGAAACCAGAAACCAGAATGTACTTTGGGGTTTGTGTGCCATTAATCGTGGGGACCAGAAGAATGTGGGGTTTTTTTCCCTAAAAATAGTGCTTATCTTTGATTTGCTGTGCAAAGCTTCTGAAAGAGTGAGGGAGGGATCTTGTTGGCCATAGCTGTGGGACTGTGAGCAGAACTCTGCTCAGAATTGCCAAATGTCTTGCTTGGAGGGTAAGAGTTTTCCAAGGTTTATGGTGAGTGAGTTCAGTGTTTGTGGAGCTGGGCAAGGACAGAAGGATTCTAATAGGTAAAAGAAATTAAAAAATCAGCAGTCCCAGGAAAGGACCAACTGGCAAGGTAGCAACTGCTGAAAGAAATCTCAATGACCTTTGACTTGAAATGGACTTCTGAAGCACAGAAAGGGATCCCAAGGGCCTTAAATGCATATATTAGACACAATGACAAAGTGGGAGTCACTGTGGGAACCCAGAGCACTGTGAAACAAGAACAGGATTCAGCAAGCTCTGCAATGCAGTTAATCAGTCAACACCAGGAGCAGACTGATGTAATGGGGATTACAAGAGAGAAATTAGAGACAGGATATTTAGAAAGAAGCTGATCACAGGGATAGAAAGGACTGGAAAATATGAAGGGCAGATACCATGTTTGAAAGCAAGGTAGTACTAAACCAAATTGATGTAAAAGATGGTGTAAATGACATTTGTGATGGATCAGGGTCAAAATACCATTTTGGTTATTTATCAAATTATCGAAGCATGGCAATGATAAAGCATTACAGGTGTGGTACATAACTATCCAGCACGAGGGCTCACTGAGGGAAAGAAAACTGGATGGTGGAGCAGGGGAAGAACTGGGGAACTGATCTGAAACACCAGGACAGGGAAAGCCAAGTCCTCTGGGCTGAATTCAGAGAGACCTGCCCAAATGTTCTTAAAGGTAAATGTAACAAGCCCACCATTCAGAGGAAGCTCATTTGGCCAACCTGTCTAGAAACGTGTGTGAGAAGTGACTCATTTTTCAGTGTGACAGCACAGGATGTGTGCCTCAGCTAGCTCCAACCTCAGCTGGCAATAACAGAGCACTGCTGCAATTCCTGCTGGTTGCTTTGCTCTGACTGCACTGTGGGCTAGAAACAAACCTTGAGAGAAATGCAGGGTGTACTTCCAAAGTGTGTGATGACCTCCTTCTCATGCTCCTTCTATGAGTAATAGTAGGTGTGACATTTACTCCTCTCTGTGAGGAGAGCACTCCTTTTCCCCTCAAGTTCAGAGGTGCCTACATTTTTCCAAACTGTTTGGCACATCACTCTCAGGTTAATTTTACTGATGAATCACATTGCATGGTTTGGCATACACAGCTATGCTGGAAGTGTCATGAGGATTTAATGTTCTAAAAACAGGCTGTATGTCATAAGGTTTCCATGAAAACATTCTTTAACATAAGCATACAAAGCCTAAAAGTTGCATTTTATGCTGCTTTGTTTGAGGAGACCAGACCTGCAACTAATCACAGATTTTTCGGAACTCTGAAACCCTGCAAGATTAATTAAGATTTTTCTCCCTGGCTGCCAAATGAAAGCATTCCTCTGTTTCAGTGCTCAGTGTGCAGCCAAACTTCTCTTACATTCAGCTGCAGTCAAGTGAGTGGATTAGGATGCTGAATTTGGCACGGGGGATGGCAGTGCCGTGCTGAATGTGAGCCTCCCTTGCAGGAGGAAGCTCTCCCTGCAATGCACGAAATGTCAGCGCAGAGCTCTGTGCTCAGCCGTGGCACGTAGCTCAGGGCCAGGGCTGCTGGGGCTGACATTTCATTGCCACCGTGTACAGTGCTCTCATGGCAAGTGCAAAACCAAATGTGAGCAAGGAAGGAGTAGCTACACCACCCCAAAGGTTTCCATGAAGCTTAACTTCACATGAGACCGCTGGTTCTGATTTATCAGCATTACAACAACATGCACACAACATGCTCCTTTTTCCAACTTAATCTCAAAATACTTGAACATTATGCTGAAAAAAGTCACTACAGAACACACTGCACGGAGAACTAAACACAGGTTTGAAACAGGATTTTATTCCTGAAGTTTTAAATTACTGATGCTGCAAATTTGGGACTAACCAAAGGAAAAAACAAATGCAAAAAACCCCAATTAACTCAATTCACCGTTTGACTCTACTAACAGAATATAATACTTGTATACTAACAAGGGAAGTGTAAAGATTAGCTTACATGGTGTTTTAAAATTTGCTTGTAGGAAAATTAAATTGTGCCTCACAAAAGGACGATACAGACTTAACTCTGCACAAAGCAAAACAGGTTAATTGGAAAAGCTGATCAGTGACACAGTGAGTTCTACCTTAATGGCAATTATATCACAGCATTTTGTGTCATGTGTTTTGCCCAATGTGTCACTTCACTAAGGAAACACATTCAAATGGACACAAAAATATAATATCACTGTACTATGCAAGTTATTTTAATGTTCTGAAAAGGTGCTGCTGGAAATGAAATCAAATTCTAGAGCATGGGTATTCTCCTGAATGCTTATTGATATGTGCCAGGGCTCACACACTCAAACAAGGCTACAATATAAGGAAGAGGCATGGGGTGGGAATATAAAAAGACATGAGTAAGTGGCATGACTCATGTCCCAAAGTACACAGTTGCCTACATGAATTACACACCTAAAAGGCAACTTGTGCATTCACGTACCAAATTTGTGCCTGCAGTCACACAGCTGCATGGACCTTCTCTCCTAGTAATGTGACCATTTTCAGTGATCACCAACTGCAGCTCTTGAGAACAACAGTAGAATAAACCATAATGTAAACAGAATTTTTAAAAATTCTCCCTTCAGTATCACAGGAATCCTATGTAATTCCCAAGTCTGGACCTTCAAAAGGCACTAATAATTGTCACAGGATATTTTCAATGGACCCTGTAGTGCACATTGCCATGGTTCTCCCTTGGGGCTGTAAACATTTCCTCTGCTTGCTCCTGGTGGAGTTGTTCATCTATCCCAGGCAGGGGAGGTTTCTGCCCTGGATCCCAGCTATGAGTTATGGTGTCTGTACCTGTGTGAGGACAACACTGAACAGAAAGGAAAATGTGATCCTCACTTCTGAGGAGCCTGTCAAAAAAACCCCCTTTGTATCCAAGTATTAGTGGTAAAAATTCCAGATTTGGGCAAGCCATCATGGGCGAAGTTTAAAATAGGTGTAGCTGCTCCTTCTGTTTGAAGGGTTTTGTGTTAGAGGATCTGACAGGGCTGTGACAGAGTATGACCACTAAAAGCTGATCAGAAGAAGGCAGAAAGATAATTATTTTTAAAAGAAAGGAATTTTGAATGGAAAGGCAAACCAATAGTTTCAAAATAAAGATAACATAAATAAAGATTTGTATTTTCAAAATAAATGTTAGCAAGGAACCATACAGTCTAATCTATTGGAAAATAATGATAATGGTACTGTGACCATGAAATTCTTAAAGGGAGAGGTAGTTCATAAATTATGATTTTAAGATCAGTGATTTCACATTTTTAGAAGTGTTTTTAAGCGCTGCTTCCCACCTTGGGGAAGAAGTTAAAGAGACTGGCTACACGCTGCAGGGCAATGAGTGAATGTACACACAGGTGTAGAATATACACACAGGTGTAGAATATACACACATGTACAGAATGTACACACATGTATAGAACGTACACATATGTATAGAATATTCTATACACACATGTATACAATACACACATGTACAGAATATACACACATGTATAGATACACATGTATAGATATGCAGACATGTATAGAATATACACACATGTATAGAATATACACACATGTATAGATATACACACATGTATAGAATGTACACACATGTATAGAATATATACACATGTATAGATATACACACATGTATAGAATGTACACACATGTATAGAATATACACACAGGGATAGAATATTCTATACACACATGTATAGAATATACACACATGTATAGAATATGCAGACATGTATAGATATACACACATGTATAGAATGTACACACATGTATAGAATATACACACAGGGATAGAATATTCTATACACACATGTATAGAATATACACACATGTATAGATATACACACATGTATAGAATGTACACACATGTATAGAATGTACACACATGTAAAGAATGTACACATATGTATAGAATATACACACATGTATAGAATATACACACATGTATAGATATACACACATGTATAGAATGTTACACACATGTATAGAATGTACACACATGTATAGAATGTACACACATGTATAGATATACACACATGTATAGAATATACACACATATATAGAATATTCTATACAAACATGTAAAGAATGTACACACATGTATAGAATGTACACACAGGTATAGATATACACACATGTAAAGAATGTACACACATGTATAGAATGTACACACATGTATAGAATGTACACACATACATAGAATATACACACATGTACAGTTCATTTTGCTGTTTTTTCCCTCAGTGTCACTCTGGGCCACTGCCAGGAGAGCTTGCTGGGTGAGGCGGATCTGTGATCTGAGCCACAACCCCCAGGGTCTTCCTCCTCCTCCTCCTCCTCCCACATGTGCCAGCTCACCTGGCCCCCCTGGATCTGTGCTGCTGCCACTGCTCCCTCCTGTGGGAGCACAGCTGGCTCTGCAGCCTCCAGAGGTTTGGTTGGTGGCCAGAGAAAACTCTCTGCAGCTTCAGCATCTCCACTGGGGTTTGGGAAGCAGCATGAATGAGTGGCTGCTGCAAGCTGCCTGGAGTCAAGTGCACTCCTAGGACAGGAGGCAGCTGAGGGCAGCTCTGGGGTGAATGAAATGCAGGAATTCCCTGTGTGCTGTGGTAAAGCTGAGTTGGATGGCTCAGAGTCATGGACACAAACAGGGCCTCAGCTACACAATCAGCATTTAGTGCTAGATCTGTGTTCCTCCATACCTCAGGCACCCCTTGAGGCTCCTTCCTCAGTTCTGTGTTATATTCTGGGTTTCTGCTGGTATGGATTGCTAAGAGATTTTTCTCAATATATTAATTTGGCGTTTTCTTCATGCTTAATTTGTAGCACAAAGTTTTTAAAAAGTTCTGCAACTGAGTGATCAAAAAAATTTATTCATGTTTTCTGAAAATATCTGAGATGGAAATGTATTAAAGTACCTTATAGTGTAAGACAGGAGGTATTCATTATTACAATTTTTTACTTAAAAACCTATCCTTATCCTTTCCACAACAATCTTTTCTGTAGTACCACTCAAATGTTGACAGGTTCTTTTACCAAGTTACAATAAAAGATGGATGAAATTATTAATAATTTTTTATCTCATTGAATAAAAAATATTGCCCGTATGACAGCCCCCACCCTCACATGCAGCAGATGCAGTAGCTAATCACATGAAGTTAAGAAAGTCACAGTAAGAAAATGCAAATACTTTAGTGGCATTTTATATCTATCTATCTATCTATCTATTTATCTATCTATCTATCTATCTATCTATCTATCTAATCTATCTTTCTATCTATCTATCCATCCATCTATCTATCCATCTATCAATCTTCGTGAGAAAAGTTACAGTGAAGATGAATGCACTCAAGTTTGGCTTTTCAAATTTAGCTAGTTGTCTATTATTACAGGTATTTCTGAATATTATCTCAAACATTGAACTCTGGATCTTCATACACAGCATTTCATCTTCTTTATAAAGCCTAGATTTAATTTGAATCTGTTTGTGCAGACCCACCTGCTTTGTGTGCCTCTGTTGTGCCTTGTAACCAGCACCCATCAGTGCTGCTCTCCCTCCTGAACAGATCAACTCTCTTACCTTGTGATACACTTGTGCCATCTTTTATAAAAAGCAGATTGTGTTAAATATATCACCAAACAAGGACAAATTTCAGTCACATTCTGAATTAACATGAACTTAAGAAACACAAGTTTGAGGGATATTTGCTAACTTAGGTGATTTTTGCTGCACATTAAGCCACTACACAGATCTGATTGTACCTCAAGAGAAATTCAGAGCTGGACTGACAGTGTTCCAAATTCAGAACTCTTTTACTCTTTATTGACTGTTATGAAAATCATCCATGTTTTATTCCTGTGACTGTTGATTCAATACTTACCTGCAGTACTCTGTCAGAATCTTCAGCCTAAACCTACCAATTTTAACCATCAGAAAGACTTCAAACATTATCACCAACTTGTTTGCATTGAAAAACAATTTCTTTTTGCCTTGCAGGTGGTACTGTGAAGGGAAGGAGCTTGAGAACTCACCAGACATCCAGATCATCCAGGCAGGAGAGCGACACTCTCTGGTCATTGTGGAGGCCTTTGAGGAGGACACGGGGCGCTACTCGTGCTTTGCTTCCAACATCTATGGAACTGACTCCACCTCTGCAGAGATTTACATAGAAGGTAATCCCACAGCTGCTCCACAAACTGATGGTTGAAACGAAGATATAATTATGTGTCTTGTTTGCTATGATAGTTTTGTCATTAAAAAAACCATAGCAGGAGTCAACACTTTCCATCGTTACTAAAATCATTATTATTTTCCTGTAAAACACACTTCAGACAAGGGACCAGCCCTTACATTTTATTGTGTTACTTCCCAGAGGTTTTATATATCTCACTGCAAGATTCAAGTCTAAAAATACTCAGATTCTGAAACTACCTTGTATTTTTTGTCTGTGGAACTCTACAGAAGTGTAAGAAACTAAACTTTGTGTCTAATTCTTATTAATCTCTTTTCCCTACAGTCATTACTGCAAATTGAATGTAGGACAGCTTCCTCTTAACTCTTTCTTGGGACCTTGTAACCAAAATAAATATGCCATCAATTTTATATTCTCCTTGCCCAGTAGATGCTGTAAATCAAACAGAATATGTATTTGCAGGTTTAGGTGTCCCTTCTTTCTCCTTATGCTTTTTACTGTACCTAGTAGACCTAAGAGTGGTCTATGTATTATATTTATTTTTTACACTTTCTTGGGTAAGATTTGAGATTGAATCCATTACTGTGCTAGCATGACTATAAACTTAAAATAAACACATAGAATTTTTTTTCTTTTTCTCTCAGAGAAGCATACTATGGGCACCGTCACTGAGCACAGTGGGGCCATTCACAAATTAAAGCAGTGCCCAAAAGATGAATTTAGTTCTGCTGCTATTCTCCTTCCACGACTCTAAGTTGACAGTGAAAGGACAAATCCTTTTTCAGCATCTGCCCTGCCCTGATCAGAGGGAGGTGTCTGTGCTTGGCAGGGATTTACAAGGCAGGGGCCAGGGTGGGTGCTGGATGGGAGCCATGGCTGAGGGAGATGCTCACTGGCAGGAACTGCTCAGAAAATGCAAATTCCAGCACGGTGAAGGCAGAATCAGAAGGGCAAAATGTCTCAGTAAGTGACAGCAGTCAGTAAACAGAGAGAGCATCTCCTTCACACTGTGGTACAAGGCACCAGCTGGAGAACAACAGCCACATTTCCAGGTCTCTCTTTTTCCTTTTAATCTGATAGCAGCAGGTGTCTGAAGAGAACTTGTACTCAATTCACAACAAATATGGACTCAATCACAGTGGCATTTGAAAAAGAGCCCAAGGAACACCCAGGTATTCATTCCCTCTTGGATATTCCTCTCCTTACTTCAGCTGCACCTGCTCCCAATGTGCCTCATCCAACAGCAGCTCTGCACCTTGCACGGTGTGGGACCTGTTCACCTCTCCTGCAATGGGACTTTTGTCTGGGCACAGCTTTATAACACACACCCATGGAGTGGGCTGCAGGAAAGCTGAGTAAAGGTTTGTACCATCCAGAGAGAAACTCAAAACCCCTCTGCTAAATGATTTTTTTTTATAATTTTTTCACAGGCATCTCTTCTTCTGACTCTGAAGGCGAAATCACCAAGGACGAAATGGATCAGTAAGTTTAAAACCAATTACACCTCCCATATTTCTTACAGTAAAAACCCCACAAGTGCAGACATTTCAGCTTGCAGCTTCCAAGATATTATCATTCTGTTTAGGATTAGTTTTGGATTGGTTGGGTTGGGTTTTGTTTGTGCACTTGTTTGCTTTACAAATAGTATGGAACAAACAATAGTTTGCTTTTGTGTCCTCAACTTTGGGTTAAGAACTGAAATTTCACTATTAAATATTAATATAAAAGGAAAGGTGTTACCATAAATATTGAAATTCTAAAATTAATTTACTAAAAAAACATCTATTTGACTAGATCCAACTTAAATGTTGATTTAAGTGTCTGACTTGGACAAAGAATGCAGTACAGTTTCTCACATGAAAATACACAAGGTTTTTGGCAGAATAGAGGTAGATTGATGATTTAGATTTAAGATGAAGAAATTAATAGGCATGCACTAGAGTGAACTGAAATGATGGTATGAAAGACTATTTAATTATAAAAAGAAAATATGTCAGATGTAACCTAAAATCTGGGAAATATTATTTATTCATTTCTTTATTTTTCCTAACTGAAATCCATCCCCTGATGATTTAGAACTTGATCCAATCTTTCAGAATCAAAGCCCTTCTATGAACTAGAAAGGGAGTCACACTGGTTGAAAACTAAAATAGTCAGTCGTTTATTTTGAACTCCTTTGTATGCACAGATTCAACATCAAAAGCAACCAGTCCTTGATAAAAGAGGCCCTAATCAGATAGATTTATGCACCCCCTTGGTTTTTTCCACCACTAAGGAGAATTACACTCATTACAAATGCCAGTTCTTAAAATGCAAAGAGAAGACATTTGCAGTGTATTTGACTGAAGACCTCAGGCTGACAGCAAATCCTGTTGTATGCAATTTAGCACTCCAGATGGAATTGGTTCACAGACTTTGATAAATGTTAGGGGTTTTATAAAACTTAAGGTTACGAAAGTCTCAGGTTTGGGATGTACTCCTAATCAGTTTGGATGAGTTGTGAAGTTTTCCATTCCAGCTCAGCCCTGTCCAAATGTCACAGGCTTTTTCTTTTTTTTCAAATTCACCTCATTAGGTGTCAATGTAGGGTTGACCATGATCCTGATCACTTGATGGCATCTCTGAATCACTTACCTCATTAAATTGTGGGGTAATTTTTTTCTCAGAATGCTGCTCTGACATCACAGTAGAATGTCCCCAAATGATCACATTATGAAAGGCCAGGTTTGGGTGTAATGTCTTCATTTCTGCTCAGCTTCCAGCTGCCATCACACCAATCTGAACACCTGTAACTAAAGGGAGTTAATATGAGAACAGGTGCTAAAAAAATGTTCAAAAGAGAAATCAGTGATCACAACAGTTGTACCTTCACTCTGAGTAAAGCACCCTCTGTTTTGAAGGCTAGATTTTCTGGGGGGAATTCAAACTGAATAAAGAGACCAGCTGTTCACTGTCTGCATCATTTCACCAAAAAGGGTCAGCTCTTGTATTTCCATATATAAACAACCACAAAGTGAAGAGGTGTCAATCTGTACACTAAAACTGATGCTATGTTGGTCAGAAAGCATGTCTCTGTTTTATTTTTGAGCAATTAATTACTGAATCTGTATCCAAGCAAACCATGGTATTTGCATTACATTAGAGGCCAACTCTGCACAAAATGGAAAGCAGCAGTGTCCTCTGTGAAATCAGCATTGCTTTCTCTTGCTGCTCTGAGCTGGTAAAGCCACAGCTGGGATAATCCAGGCCAGAAATGAGATCTCAGGGTGCCCAGGTGTGCAGGCTGACTCACCCAATGCAGCTTTACAGAGCACAGCTCAGCCTGGAGCTGAGGAACTCAGTCCCTCAGCAAGGCTGTAACTGAGACAGATGTGACTCAGGGACACACTCAGCTCTAGCCTGCAGTCAGAGAACTTGTTCTTGGTTAACATTTCACAGCAAACCAAAGCCAGCCAACACCTCTGTGAATGCAGCATCTCCTGCTGTCAGAGCTGCAGCCAAGCATCAAGAAACCTCCAAGGCACCACCAGCCGAGGCCCAGCCTGTGTCTGTCCTGGTCCAGACTGTGCCAACACCAGTTAACCAGGTAGGAGGACACCACGGGGCATTTCTGGGACTAAAACTGAGCTCTTAATAAAGTCTTTCTTCTGCAGTTTGGGACTGAGAACCCCACATTTTCTAGCATTTGCTTTGCTCTTGAACTCCAGCTTTGAGCCTGGCAGCCATCCAGACACGGCACAGGATCCAGGTGTGTTCCTGGGGCTGCACAGGATCCAGGTGTGTTCATAGGGCTGTACAGGATCCAGATGTGTTCATTGGGCTGTACAGGATCCAGGTGTGTTCCTGGGGCTGTACAGGATCCAGATGTGTTCATTGGGCTGTACAGGATCCAGGTGTGTTCCTGGGGCTGCACAGGATCCAGATGTGTTCATTGGGGCTGCACAGGATCCAGGTGTGTTCCTGGGGCTGCACAGGATCCAGATGTGTTCATTGGGGCTGTACAGGATCCAGGTGTGTTCCTGGGGCTGCACAGGATCCAGGTGTGTTCATTGGGGCTGCACAGGATCCAGATGTGTTCATTGGGCTGCACAGGATCCAGATGTGTTCATTGGGCTGCACAGGATCCAGATGTGTTCATTGGGGCTGCACAGGATCCAGATGTGTTCATTGGGCTGCACAGGATCCAGGTGTGTTCCCTGGGGCTGCACAGGATCCAGATGTGTTCATTGGGCTGCACAGGATCCAGGTGTGTTCCTGGGGCTGCACAGGATCCAGATGTGTTCCTGCAGCTCCGAGGCTGGAAGGGCACCTGGCTTTGCCCTTCTCCCATCCCAGACTGCCTCATGCCCCTTCCAGTCAGCAGGATTTTCTCTCCCTGATACAGAGCTCACTTGAAGTCCTTTCCTTCCAATGAAATTTATTTTAAGCAGAATCCTTTCACTGCTGTGTTTACTTTATATGTAAATAAACTTGTTTGCCACATAACATTTTACTTTCCACATCAAAGGAAATTAACATTACCATGTTCTAATTAACGTTACCATGTTCTAATTAACATTGCCATGTTCTAATTAACATTGCCATGTTCCAATTAACATTACCATGTGTTTGGAGTGCTTTTTGTTGCAAACTGACTGCAAATTCACAGCTGTGAATTCTTTCCAGGTAGGAATTTTAGCCATATTAACTAAAACTGAAAAGTTCACAAGTTTCTCATTTTCCAGTGCCTTTTCAAAGCTTACAGCTCAGGGTTAGGTGGTAAGCAATGAACAGATACTGAACAGGGGAACTAATGCACGTTTGCTTTTGATTACAATGAGAATAGAACTAAGAACAAATAGAACTAAGTAACACGTTTCCAATTTGAAAGAAGATGCTTAAGGGTAATAGTTATCTGAAAAATCACTACTGTTAAATTTTGTTGGCTGATAAGGCACCATCAGTGTGTAAATTTGGCTATTTCCTGAGATACTGAATCATTAATTCTGCTGCTCTGAGGAAACTCCTGTTGCTCTAAAATAAAAAACTATATTAAATACTCAATCCACATAACAAAGTTTCCCAGGAGGAAAACAATTCCATTCTGCTCCACTGAGTAGGATCAACAGGTTGACATCCCACCTCTGGAAAAGGTTTGGGTTTGGCAAAGGAGAAGAATTATAGTAGCAGTCACACACGTGACTTAACATTTCCTTATTAACATCAATAAATATTTTGTAGGTTAAGGATTTTTAAAAGAAGACTATGACCAAGCAGACAATATATATTTGCCTTACAGAAGTATGAAGAAAAGATGTTACAATACACTGTGCTAAAGCTTTTCTTGCCATGATGAACTGAGTAAGGCAATAAATTAATAACATTTCTGCTGTTATCCCATCCAGGAGGATCACCCACAACAGAATTTCTGTTCATTGCATTAGGTATTTTGCTTTGGACTTCATCCACCAAAATCTCTTTTATGTCATTCCAAAAGCACATTTCTCTTGTATGTGAATAAATAATATCTGCACACCTCAACATCATCTTGTGATGTTTTGCAATCCACAGGCTCAAAGCCCCACTAACTATCTGCAAGGACTGGATGGAAGACCTATAATTGCTGCTCCTGTATTTACAAAGGTAATTTCTTCTGTGACGTATTTGAAAAGTAGAGGTCAGATAACTGTAAAGAGAGATAACTAAAAATGAGCTCTCAAAAAAAAAAAAAAAAAAAAAAGAAAAAAAGGGGAAAAAAAAAATGCTTTTCCTAAGCCATTCAAGGGTTTAAGTGGCTTTATTAAATCTTAGTGAAATCAGTGTTACATCCAGACCATTAAGACATTTACTGACTGTCTATTCATTTTCTCTAATAGATGTTACAGGATATTTCAGCTTCTGAGGGGCAGCTTGTTGTTTTTGAATGTCGGGTGAAAGGAGCTCCTTCCCCAAAGGTTGAATGGTATAGAGAAGGAACACTGATAGAAGACTCTCCAGATTTTAGGATATTACAGAAAAGTATGTTTCTTGTGTGAAAATATTGTGTCTAATAAAATACAGGCAAGCAACAAAACTGCTAACATAGCAACACTGTGAATTTCTTATTACAACTGTAATTTTAATTTTCAAATGCAGTCAGAACACCTGCAATTTTCTCTAAGTCACTGAAATGCTAAAATTGTGAAAATTCAACAGGAATTCCTTAAATACCACACTAAACTAAACCTAAGTGAAACAATGGTTCATCATATCTTGATTTAATGCGGGTCAGAGTTTCAGAAATTGTCTTCAAGACAAGATAAAATTGTGTCAATACTGGAAAAAACCCCACCCAGCTACTTGGAGAATTTATTTCCTATTCCCAAGTTCCCAATAGTGTTCATAAGTGTTCACATTGTTCAATTGTGCCTTTGACATATTATTGAGTAAAAGGCCTGGCTGCCTTCACCTCCCCTTAAACAGAAAATTGGATCAAAAAGAGTATTCCATCTTATTTAGAAGGTCAAACTTTATATATAGTGCTTAAGGAAAAAGAAATATTGGCAAAAATAACTATATTCAATCTAATATCTGCTCTTCTTCCCTTTAGAACCACGATCTATGGCTGAACCAGGTGAGGATCATAACTTTTAATTACATAAATGTGGTGGTTTAACTTTATAAAATATTAAATATTAAAACTTCATTATTTAATTAACATAATTTCTTCTTTTCCTCATGTTCTGTAGCTACTAGTGGCACACATTTCACTGTAGGCTGTTCCACAAACATGTAACGTGAATTAATTCAGTCTCTTTTGCAGAAAATGCTTCCACTTTGCTTAGACCCAGTTTTACCTCAGGATTTAAACGAGCTAAAGATTAATAAAATGAATGTATGAGGGTCCCCTGTACATCTGAGGTCCTGAAGCACAGGAGATGAGGTAGAGCTGAGCTATTTTTATCCCGTTTACCAGTTAGGGAACATTGCGTCAGATGCTCAGCCATGTCAGCCATTCCCTGCGCTCCCGAGCAGCGAAATGTGAGAGCAGCACATCAGGTGTTGCACCCCTGGCATCAGCAAATCCTATAAATGTGGCTGGGCCGGCTGATGCCAAGGAGCAGGCCAGAATGGGGACTGCTCCACAGGGCTGGGGCACAGGAGCCCTGTAGCTTGGGATATTTCTCCATGACAGATTCACTCTCTCATCGCCTTTTGCCATTAAAAATATGAAGTCGCTCCTGCCAAGATGCAAAATTATCAAAGCAAAAAAATTATCAAATCAGTATTAATTCTTATGGAATATAAATTTCTGCATTCTCCTTGCCCTATTTGAAACATTTTTACCCCAAAAAGAGTCTTGAAAGAAACTGCCTGTGTCTGAGAGTGAGGAATGTAAAGATGGAGCTTCTGCCAGAAGGCAGTGCCACTGTTCTGTTACTGTGCAGTGGCATCACTGCTGAGTAATGTGAGGCAGTTTTTAGGGGATAATCAGCTGGGTGCAGTTGTCACAGCCTCATCACCTGCTGCTCATTCAGAAGGAATCTGGATTTCCATGCATGCAGTGGTTGGCAGACCCCAGCATGATAAACTAGATACTATAATGCCTTAAACTGGTTCTGTTATCATACTGCTATAATAAACTATTATTCTCCTATAGTTGATAGGAAACAATCTCTTTGTTGCTCTTGGGTTTTCCTTGGTGATGACATGAAACAATCAAGTTCAAGTGTGCAAAAGTAGAATATAGAACTCATAGAATATTTATCCTGTAGGGGTTTAGGAAAGTCTACTGCACAACTGTAGAAAAATAGTCACTGAGTAGGTGAAGGAATTTTATCAGCCCACATTTAAATTCACTTTAGATGTTGCTGTCCCTCCTCCTCCCAGCTACTCAGCCAAACCAAAAGACTTCAAATCCCATCATAGCAGATATTTATTAGCTGGCACTGCTGCCCAGCCTGGTCAGACAGGAATGGCATAAACCCAGACTGACTTTTCCAGATGGAATATGGTTTTTCCTAGTACAATTTTGTTGGCATATTTTTGGTGCCCTTTAGTCATCTTCACCAAGAAGTCAAAAGTTAACTTTCTGTAAGCACAGTTAGCACTATCCCCTCTATCTGCAAATCTGTACTTTTGAAAACAACAGTCTATATGTATGTGGTTTATATTTATCCCCATTACAGAGTGACTCCACTTGAATTGTTCCCAGTCAATTATAATTAATCTTTCAATCATCAGAGATAAATATATATATATATATTTTAGTGAGCTGAGAGTGTAGAGTACACTATATATTTTTCCAAATTAAATTTTCAGTTCTTTTAAGTCTGTACTTCATGTGTTAGGAAAACATTTTCTAATGTTTTCCACGCTCTGCTGACACCTGTTCTTTGCTTCCATTGGGCATGCTGGAGCACAGAGGGTACCAGCTGCTGCAGACAATGCTGATAACAGCTGCTGCACACAAAGGCTGCCAAAACTGATAATACTGATGGAACTAGAAACAGAGTGAGCAAGGTGGGAGTCCCTAAGGAAATCTCCCCAAAGGCAGCCAGGGTTCTGTGTGTTTGGTCACTGCTCACTCCAAGTGCTAACCCTGCTCTGGTGCTTTGCAGAGGAGATTTGTACTCTGGTTATTGCTGAAGTGTTTTCAGAAGATTCTGGCAGTTTCACCTGTACTGCAAGCAATAAATATGGCACAGTGTCCAGTATAGCTCGTCTGACTGTCAAAGGTAAGAGCCAGCTGAGTCCTTTAAAGCTCCTGGTAAATCCAGCAGAGCTGGGATTTGGGCTGTGTGCTGTTGGCTCCAATGCAGCTCAAGCTCTGGCACTGTTCCTCATAACTAAAGTGTGGGAATTCTCTGGGGAAAAACAATGTTTGCGTTTCAAAGATGTAGGGGAATAATTCACTGGCTGGAGACCACTGACTGATTTTCAAGCTGCAGCAGTGTCCCTTTTCCCTCTACCTTTACAACATTCCTTTTTCAAGGGAATTTGTTCTTAAACAAACAAGGTCAATCAAGCCAGTGCAACAGCTGGAAGGACAGAGTGAGTGCTTTCATTTCCCTTTGATTTCTGGCATTTACATGTCCCAAAGGTTTGACCTTTCCTCTTCCAGCACCTGAGGACAGCAGCAGCACTGCTGCCCTTCACACGACGTGCTCCATCGACTTTGTGGCCACTGAGCACCAGGCTGCCCCCCAGGCTCCTTCCAGCCTCCAAAGCCAAGCCCCCAGACCCAAACTGGAGGGAGTCCTGGTGAACCACAACGAGCCCAGGTCCAGCTCCAAGGCAGGGCTCCGCGTGCACTTCAAGCTGCCCGAAGATGAGAAAGGCAGTGAATCCTCCTCAGAGGATGGACCTGGCACCACCAACCAAAGCAGACCCAACCACTTCCCCGAGAAGATAAACGGACAGCCAGTGAAAACACCAGAGCCAGCATCACCATCCAAGGAGCCTCCCCCAGTGCTGGCTAAACCAAAGCTGTAAGTAAACAGAAGTCTAATTCTCAGGAGCATCACTGAGATTATTTAGTATTTATTGACCACAACACTATTGCACCACAGTGAAAACTCAAATGCAGGATAAAGAGATTACATGGTATTGGCCTAACTGACCATAATCTTAGAAAACAAATTCTCCAGCACTAGATTATTTTTTCTGCATATCCCTGTCAGGAAAAGTGACCTCCAATTTAAAAAGGAAAATGTTCTCCCTAGGAAATGTTATTAATTCCACAATGCTTTCTGCTGCAATCAGGAGGTGAAGAACACTGATCTCATGCAGGCAAAATAAAAATAGTTTCTTCAGACATATCTCACTCAGTTCTGGGTATGAAATACTGCCCAAAGCAGACACATTCAGGCTAACACACAGTACAGACTGTCATCCCAAAGGCCTCATGACTCGTGTGTCCCACAAACGTCATGTCCCCCCAAAACAGATAAAATACTTGGAAATGCTTGATAATGGGAAACCACTTGAGCTAAAAAGTGATTGGTGCACTGGGAGCTCAAGGGGGAATTTGAAGAAGTAATGTGGTTTTCTTAGAGGACAATTTATGGAATTCACACTGCAGTTTATTATGGGAAGTATTTTCAGCATTTTTTCAACCTCCCACACATAATTTAACAACAAGCACACAAACATCTTAATTTCTTGAATATGCAGAGGCTTTTCCTGAGGGCTCAGGAATGACTCCATAAAGTAATTCACTGGTACTTTCAAGCCAGGATGTAATTCCATAGCATAAACATTACAAGAAGACAGAACTTACACTCCTTGTGGCAGAGGGAGAACTCAGAGCACGGGGTTTGAATTGTGAAGCCCACATTCACAGCCCTACACACTTTCTGAGCTATAGTGAGTTTTGGGGGGACAGAACCAGTATTTAAGTGCCCAATGCTTGCATAGAGCAGAATTTCTCTCAGCTCTCCCTCCCAAAAAAGCTGTGTTACCAAGAATTGCTTTATTATGCAGATGTATACATGAAGGGCACAAAATCAGGCCCACAGAACTACTAACTCTACCATTCTCCTTTATGAAAGCTTGAAATTGCTATCTTTATCTGCCTTTAATGTGATTTTTGTGTGGTACATTATATAAACAAGTCTTTTAACTAAAACCAATTATGTTGAGTATGTATTTGCTTTGTCAGGAGCTGTTGTGCTTGGTCTCTACATCCACATATTACACTTTTTATCAGTAGATATTTAATACTCCATAGTTTATTACACAATCATTTTCCATATCTTCTATGTCTTTTCTGGTTTTGGAAGGGAAAAAGCTCTCCTGTTTCCATGTGCTGTATTTCCATATACATAATAACTAAATAAACCTCTTGACAAGGCAAAATGATTTTCCTTAACTGCAAAGTAAGAAAGCCTTGAAAAACTACCTAGTAGATAGCATCTAGAAAAACAACAACAGCATGGAATGCAAGTCCTCTCTGAATTATCCACTCCTGCCTGTCACTGAGTGTCAACACCACCTAAACTCCATTGGTAGCATATCCTGTGGTGGATTACTACAAAGCTTTAGCAGTCAAAGTGCTGGTTTCAGAAACCACTTCAGCAGGAGGTAAATAATGCAACCTGGCTTACAAACACTCATTTAAATTATGATACACCAAATCTCACTCTCAGTTACACAAGCAAGGAGGTACTAAGGTGACTTTGACAATGATATCCCTTAAATATCTTTGAGTAAGATTTATATTTATATTTTACATACTAAAATGTAAGAATTATCTTCAATCAAATAATTTGTGGACAAAAAGCTTTGGTGCCTCTGGCAAAGAAGGGAACATGAAGGAAAAGGTTATTTTAGTAGAAAACTAATATTATGCTTCTCTCATAATGTTAGAGAATATGCCATGTAGCAGTTTCCTGTCTCTTACTGTATCACAGGACATTGAATTTTCCTCTCTGAATTCATACACACAAATGCAGCCAACTGGCTCATTTGGGGCTCGTAACCAATTCTGTTCATCTTTATTTTCTGTGCAGTGACCAGAGCCAGCTAAAGCAGCTCCACAACCAGGTCCTGCTCGAACAGCAGCAGGTGCACCAGGCGTCTCTGAGAGAGCTGTCCTTCACCAGCACGCTGGTGAATTCTGCCAGTGCCGTGTGCCAGCAGTCCAGCTCCGTGCTGTACAGGCAGGGCTCAGCCTGTGCCCCCCAAACCTTGGGCTACGGGCGCCCCAAGCAGCTGCTGGCACCCCAGACCCCGCCGGGCAGCCCCTGTGCCAGCTCCTCAGGCTCCTTCGGCAGCGTGCCCCCGGCTGCCTCCAGGACAAACCCCACGGAGAACTTCCCAGCAAACCCAGCCCGGGCCTCAGGAGGCAGGAATGAGCAGTGTGTGCCCAGCCCCAGGGAGGCCGTGGTGCCCCCGCTGACGCTGCCTCCTGTGAAGCAGTTCCAGCCCCAGAGCGTGGCCCCTGCTCCCCTGTCCCCCACGGCGCGCATCCAGAACCCCGTGGCTTTCCTCAGCGCTGTGCTGCCTTCCATGCCTGCTGCACCATCCACCAACGCCATGGGACTGCCCAGAAGCACCCCAGCCACGTGAGTAGCACCAAACACGGGCACAGAAACAGGGACAATACTCAAGGGAAGCGGGATGTATTGGAAAGGGAATCCCAATATTACCAGTTAGATTGTGCCTGGGCCAGTCTGACCCTCGCTGCTGGGCCAAAGGCGGCAGCTGTGGTGTATCACCCCAGAGACACCTTTAGCTTGCTGGTGGTTGCAGCTGGGCACTAAACAAGTCCAGGCTTGGTAGGAACTCCGTTTACCTCAGGAAGAAGGCTTCAGGCTAATGGTGAGGAGGAAAAGGAGATGGATTCTGCTGGAGGGTTATATATCCAGAGCTTTATTCCATAGTCACACAGGTCTGAATCGTAGTAACAGCTCCAACAGAATAACGAGCACATGGTCTGATTCGGCTTTTAAGCTCAGGGACAGGGGAAGGGAGGGGACAGGTGAGGCACCAACCAGGTGGGAGGGACAGGGTCTCAGGGGAGGATGACACCCAGACAGGCCAATGACCCCCAGGCCTGAGGGGCATCCTTTGAACCTGACCAACCACACGATGCCTTTGCTGGAATGTTAAGCCTGATTGACAGGACTCACTCAGCAAGGGGGCGAGGGGGAAGGGAGAGAGGTATAGGCACACCTGGGAAGGGACCCGGAAGCTTAAAACAGGCTATTACAACACACCGCAACAGGGATGCATTTCTGTCCAGCTGTTCAGTGGGGAATGTCCTGGTTCAGGGCAAATTCTGGAGACAACTCACAGGCTGGGGATAAAAGCATCATACGGTCAACCCAGGACAGGGAGTCACTGAAATGCAAGTCTGGTGTAAAATAGAAAAGTGGGATATCCAGATATTCTGGGCATTTAATCCAACCTTTACACCCAGTAAAGGAAAGAAGGGATAACACCTGCCACAATATGACATGAAATTACACTGAGATGTCCAAGGCAAAAAGGGCTGGTTTACTTCTGGACCTCGATATTTATAGAATTCCAAATGGATTGGAGGATGAAATTGCCACCTCTCCAACCACACTGGTCCATCAATTCTCTCCTCCTCCAGAAAGGAATGCAAAACAATCATTATTTACATGAAAAGTGTGTGAGAAACTCCATTACAGAGATGTAAACATCAGAAGGCTTGGAAGAACTTTAGAGGAACAGGGTGACAAATACCTTCTGTAGAAAGAGAAAATTGAAGATGGAGAGATGTGAGTGTACAAACGGATGTACAAGAGTGTGGGGGCTCAGAGGTTCATAAGACTGTACTAGTGTGAGAGAAGATGTTTCATGAGCTTGCAGGATAAGTCACTCCAAAGCTCTTTGCTTACACCAGGTGTAAAAACATTCATACCTATTGTAAGCAAGAAGTAAAGTTTTAAAGGTACCTTTACTGCAAGGGTTTTTCTAGTCCAGATGAATCTAAAAAGTAACTTCTGTAAAGGTATTTTCCTGGTTGCAGTACTTTCAACATTTGAGGTCCCCCAGAAAATCTCAGGAGAGTTAGGGGTTTGCACATAAATAATTTCATTAAGAGCCAGCATGATTTCTTTGACAAAACAGCTACCATGGTAAAGCAAATAAGGATGATGATGTACTGACAAAGTGGGGGCATTAAGAGTCTCTTCTTTAGTGGTGGAGCTGAAGCAAATTTCCCTTTTGTGGACTATGTGAACTCTGTGTTAGCATGGCTAGCACCTGTACATTGGTACAACTATTTCCCAAACTATTTACCATAGAACTCCAAATCCTGCAGAAAGTGAGGAATATTTTCCCCTTTTATCAATGGTACAGCTCAAGGTAGTGGTAGCCACCAGCAAGCCACAATCTCCTGGCTATCCTGCTGATAATACATCAACCAAATTGTCATTACAGCAGAAGAATGTGCCCTGTGTCTATAAAATTCACCACACTGTGTGCCAGGAATCCTGCCTTCAGACCCGTACTCGTTACTTAACTTTACTAAAATCAAACACACCACAACTATAAAATAAAAACAAAGAAAGAAACAAAAAACTGCTGATATTGGGTGTCATAAAAGGGTGAGAGAAATTAAAGGAGTAAAAGTTCATGGAAAGAGTAAATTATCAGGGAGGATGTGAGATAAAGATCAATGAGATGTGAGATAAAGATCAATTGTATCAACTTTTAAATTATTGCCTGTTAGCAGTCAAATGTACACATTGTACACCTCAGGTAACACCTACACTCATTTCTTTAGCATTTACTGTGACATCATTATTGCAGGATAAATATAAATGGCACTTAGATGTTTATTGTACCATTACAATCCTTACTTTCTTTAAGATGTGTGTTTTTAATTTCTACTGCATGGGAATGGGATCCCCCATTAAGATAGTACCAAAAAAAAAAAAAATCCTGTATTGTGCTTTGGCTCCTAATTGAATAAATAACAGGTTCCACCATAATGTATCATAGCATACAGGTGACAATATGACAATATATATATAAATATATATAAATATTGGTTGCTGCATGTTAGTATCAGAATTTTCTTTTAATAGCCCAACCCAGGGATTAAAGAAAAACCTGAAGCCTCTGCCACTGGCAACAGAAGATTCCATTCGGGAAAACAAAGCTGCACTTGTAAAGGACCTGGAGAGAAAACTGCATTTCAGAGAGGATGCTAACCAACAAAGTGGTCAGCAGGTAAGAAAATCAGGTGTTATTAAAGTAAATTTCACTCATGAACAAGACATATATGATGATGATGTGGGAAAAAAGGTGTTGGTGTGGGTGAGCTGCTGCACAGCTTTGCAGGGGGAGCTTTCATGTGAGCGCTGGTTTGGAATAGCAAACTGGAACTTTAAACAGAAAGCATGAGGGATGCAGCTGTAGAAAATTCACTTTGTGACTGAGCAGCATTTTTCAGTTGTGATCATCTCAAAGGCTGGTATGAATGTAAAACTTCTTTATTTTCATGGAAGTTTCTGGACACTGGCTTTTAAATTTTCGCTTTACAAGTTGCTCCATTCGTTGCACACACACATTCATACACTGTTTTAAAACAAAGAGTAATGTAACAAACCAGTTTAGGATAAGGTTTTTGTTCTTCTTTCAGTTGAACTAAAATGGGCTTTCAATTTTTTAGCATTAAACCTGTATTTCTAAATTTCCAAACTTATATGAATTGACAGGGACTTCTTGGAGAACTTTATTATAAGAATTTAGCTAAATAAAAAACCTTTTACAAAGTTCAAGGAACAAAATATCAGTTCCCTCTTCATTGGAATCACTGGATCTGCGCACTGTCTATGAAACTAAAGAAGAAGTAAAAAATTAAATAGTATTTAGAGGTTGAAATTACTAAACCTGAACAAAATGATCACTACCAGTGTCTAAGTTAGCTGCTGACAGCAAAAGATATTTACACTCATACTTATTTGCTATTCTATATGAGACCAAACCGAAATCTTGCTTCTCAAATTCCTCAAACACTGGAAAGGTTCAAAGGTGGCACTTCTGTAATTGTTACAGTAATTAGAATGCCAATGGCAATGAACTAAAATCAATAAAGGTTTCCTCATTTTCCTCTCAACTCCCAACCTTAATCCCTTCTGATTTTACTCTTCTCATCTGAGAAGAGCCTGCTCCAGCAAATTCAAGCCTGAGTTTTCTCCTCAATGAAGGCAGTGACTATTTCAACAGATGCCAGGATGAAAAGTATTTTCCAAAATTCCTGTTGCTTTACACTATACAGAACAGTCAGCATCATGAGAATAACAGGCTGGAGTGCTGCATTCACACCCATATATATTCTGTCCTGTTTTTTCCTCTCACAGTTAACACAGAATTAAAAAAGGAAACATTTTCATTCCACACATAGAATATCTCTATTAAATCAATTATTGTAATGGTAGGGCAGGGCTTACTCTGTCATAAACACAAATGCAAGTCTCCTCTGTGTGAGAGATCACTGCAAAATGGAGTACAGAATCCAGTTAGAATCTCAGATGTTGGTTTCCTTGTATTGTCTACGTGCTACTTTAAAAATTCCTTCTCAGAAAATGTGTGCTCTGGTGTATTTTCGTTTAGAGCATTGTACTGGGACCCCACATTTCAATGGCAGAGTTCATTCCCATTTGCAATACCTGCAGAGCATGCAGGGACCATCCAGAACAAATGCTGCAGATGACAAGCCTGTGCCTTAAAGTCCTGGGATTGTCTTGTACTGCTACATAAAGGGCAGTAATGAACAGGAGGGATCTGCATTCTGGTGCTCTATTTATTATCTAAAATTGACTTCCATATGAAAAATGTTCAGCTCACAAGATGAGATTTTCCCAAGTGTCAGCATTCTGCACTCAGCAGGATATCTGATAATCCAGATGCACTCCTTCTGTTTCATCCAGTACATCATTCATCACCAGCAATAGAGAAATCCAGCATCAGAGCAGAGCTGGGAATTTTGCTGATGCTGCAGGAGACAGAGCAGATTCCTCTCTGGGCTTCCACAGCCATGATGACCAGGAGGTGCTGACAGAAATACAAATATGACTTTGCCAAGATTCTAACTGCAACTTTGATCAAGTACATGCAACAACAAGCCGTCATTTTTACCAGAAAAAATGGCCCTGCCCCTCATTCCTGCAGATGGTGGCAAGTCCTAGTGCCAGGTGAAACTTCGTCACAGCCAGGAGAGCTGGAAAAAATCCAGTTACACCCAAACATATCAGGCAGATTTGCTCAGTTCTTTCCAACAAAAGGGGCAGCAATGGCTTTATGCAATCCCAGGAAGGTGTTAGGACAAATCCCAGGACAGAGCAGACCTGACTCAGTGTCTTCCTTGGCTCAAAGACAATTGAATTCCTGACTCTGCACTCCCATAAGGGCAGGCTTCACTCCTTGCCAGTGGGTGTGTGTTGTGTTGGTGCTGAACCAGGCTGCTCAAATAATTCAGCATTCTTTAACAGCAGCAGAAAAATCTGGAAATCCCACCTTTCAGAGCAGCTTCTGTAACAGGGGACCTGAGCTAGAAAAGCTAGGAAGAGAGCTAGGTGCTAGAAAACCACCTCCTCCAGCCCCATGAATAAAACTTCAGGCACCAAGGACAGGCCCCCAGCTAGCAGGACGTTTCAAAGAGCATTTCAGCTCAGTAATTAGGGTCCTCTCAGGAAGCTGTTAGCATTTTTTCTTCCAGATTGTGATGGAGAAAAGGAACAGAGGCAGACTGAGACAGAGAAATAAAAAGATAATCACTCTACTGCCCAGGAACCAGGACAAAAATCTCCTGCATTCTTGTCCTTGCTGTGGTGGATGTCTCAGTATTTCTGCAAAGTGAAAGAGGACAAGAGGACAAGGAAGATCCCATGCACTCCTCTCCAGCCCCAGAATGTTTTATTGGCACAAAGCTGGGAGTTCTCTCGTGGAGGCTGACACTGGAGTGCTGTGAGAGCAAAAATCCAAGTCTCATCACCTCAGTGAGGGTCAGGAACTGCAGCCCCTGAGGGAAGGAGAGCACAGGCAGCCTGAGCTCCACTCCCCACATTCTGCCTCTCCAGTCCATGGGGCCCTTCATCTGCCCTACAAGTGAAATATCTCAGCAATCTTCAGCTAGAACGAGTCATGTAGAATCAAAAAGGTGTGTGGGGAGAAAAGGAAAGAAGGAGACTTTGGCAAATGGAAAAATATAAATGTCTAATGGAAACTAATTCTTTTCCCCTGGTATTTGAAAGCATTCACAGGCTTCACCAATATAAATAAATCTATAAATATTTCCTCTGTTAACAGAGGAAATTCAGCTTTACAGGCAAAACTTTAGAAATTAATGCTATTACCTCCTCAACATTTTGTTATACAAATAATATAAAATAGAAAAATGATGTCATTAAACCTCAAAATCCTGTACAGTAATAAAACTAAATTAATTATCCATGCAATAATAAAGGACAGCAGAGTTAAACACCAGGGCCTGGTTTATACATTTTGGTTAAAAGAACTACAAACCATGTTCACACATCTGTGTCATTTACTATGAAGAACATCAGGTTGTGATGCTGATTGGTTGTGTTGTACATAAGACTCAGATTGCAGCCTTATTTTTAAGACAGAGAAAAAACCTACAGCAGTTTAGGAATATCCTTCACCTCTGCTAGAGAATGCTTGGTAAGAAATTTCAGAGCAGAAGAGAAGCAGGGTTTGTCCAAAAGCCTTTTGATCACTAAAAGCCGAGGCCACATGCAGATGCCAGCTCACCACACTGCAGTAATTCCCCAACACTGATCACACAGAACCATTGGATCTGCTGCTTTTGATTCCCACTGCTGAGAGGGAGCAGGGAGAGGAGAGAGACCCCAAAGTGAGCAGGAGATTTCAGGCAGAGCAGCCCAGATTGGACTGGGAAGTTAAGGAGTGGTACAGCTTGGAAACAGATGCTGAGATGCAATACATGCCACTTTCTTAGATAAACTGTTACATGGGTTTAGAGTCATCCTGCCAAAAAGGCAATCTAGTAAAAGTTACAAAACTGGGATTAAATTGGGAAATTTGTCTAGTGTTGGCATTAAGTTGGCAACAGAATTGTTTTTACATAGTATATGGTAATCAACATTTGAGTAGAGCTCCCCTAGGCTTCCTGTTTGTGGTAATTTCCATGAGTTACTATCCTAACATCAGATTATTTTGACTCTACAAGCTTCTACTAACTGTTAGTATGTATATTCACTGAATATATATACTGTCTGTGTATTCAGTGAATCCTGCTAAAGATAAATTAAATCCTGCTAAAGATAAATTTGAACTACAACAGATGCAGGATTTTAGAACTCATATTCATATAGAAAGGTGCTTAGAATGGGAATTATTACACTCTGTGCAATTCCCCTTTTTTGCCAAAAATGTTCCCAGGTAGCAGAAAGGCCCAGGAGTTAAATTACTTGAGAAGATCTAGGAGAGCATGATCCAGCTCTGCTCTGTCACAGATTTTTGTGTTACCTTAACAGGTCCCTCAGCTTCTTTAGGTCTCAGTTTCCCACAGGTGAAATGCAGATAACAGCCCTGTGCCCTCAGATTGTCAGGAATGATGGTGACGGGGCCAAACAGATCCATCACAGAGGCAAAATGCTGTGAACCTGCACCTTCAGCAAGGCTGGCACACAGAGGAGATTTTGTTTGTAGTGCAGGACAAATACAGCCCCCAGCAGCAGCCACAGCAACATTGCCAAGGCACAGCAAAGCAAGCAGGAGGAAAGCTGCATTTCACTCCTCTGTCTACCAGAACAGTACCAAACCACTTCAGATACACATTCAGCACATTTCCTAGCCTTGCTTTGGCCAGTTTTGTCTTTTACCCTTCAAACTACACTGTGACAATATTAATACAGGCACCACTGCCTACTCCCCTTTTGCACACCATGCACACTAAACAATGTGCATTAGATGCAGCAGAAATAGTTGGGTTTCCAAAGCTGCAATCTTCTCAGCCTACAGAAATATATACAATTATAGATGCATTATATACATTATACTTCATACAGAGCACTACACCACTGAAGAGGAGCCTGAATTTTTAGCTGGTATCTATAATAATTTTAAATATCTGGCTACTGTAGTGAACAAGTGTGTGAATTACTGCCGGTAAAAGTTTCATGTTCTAGGAAAGCTGCCAAAAAAGGAGCTGCAATGCTACACTTCTGACTCCAAACCAGGGCCTGAACCTTTGTACTCCTTCCCTCAGTGTCCCCAGTATGCTGAACTGCAGCCTAGTTTTAACATTGTACCCGTGGCTAAAGGGCTTCTTCTTTGTGTGACACTTTATGAAATATTTGTCTAAATCACAACAACAACTCTTTGCCCTACACCACTGCTGTAATCACATTCAGAAATAGGCTCATGGCTTCTGTGATGAACACAGTTCTTCAGAAAGCCATATTAACAACTCCTTTCTGTTCTTGCTAATCCTGAAAGAAAACCTACCAAACAAGCAAAAACCTCCAAGGTGATTCTCTGCATGCAGAGGTGCATTCTCTCTTCTGTCAGAGATTTCTGTTCTTTATGAGAAGTTTGGTGTAACACCTTCAGCCTCTGAATGTTGGTGTTCAGATTCTCACAGCAAAGTTAAATTGGTCTCGTTGGCTGGGTTGTAAATTGATACAAGCATAAATATGCACACAGAACAGGTTTAGAAAAGCAAAGACTGAAGTGTGAGGGCCACACACAGGAAACAGAAGCTGTGGAACCCTGACTTCAATGTCTTTAATTCAAAATGTATTTTTGCAGAGCCCTGCACTTGTGCAAGGACACCCAGGGCTGCCACGGGCAGGGAGCAGCTGCCAGCAGTGACAGCCCAGCGCTGATGGCGCAGCAAAATGCTTCTGTCCTCACTAAGTGTCTCTTTTATGCCTCTTTCTCTATACCCAGGGTCACAAGCAAAGAAACGTGGGAGAAAACCTGTCCATTATAAACTTCAAAGGGTCCCATGAAATGCATTCCTTCCTCTGTTGTATTTTCTTCTGCAAGCAGACATTTGAAAAGGAGTTAGTGCCCATATTTCTTAATGAGGTAGTCTGTAAGGAGTTAATATCCTCAGCACATCGCCAGGAAAAAAATCATACATTGCATTCACTTTTTAGGATCTAAAGCAGACTCAAGGTCAATTTGGTTACATACAACTTGAAAATGATTGCTCTAAGTTTTATTTATGTTAGTTGGTTCGATCACTTAAGACAGATCTGCACTTCTGGAGTAGAGAGGAAGAAAGATGTAATTGTCTCTATTAGCATTATTTGGTTTCATCTGTAGGCCATCATGGCTACAGCAACCATACACTATTCATTTCTCATAACATACCATGACTTCTTTTGGACAGCAATGATTCTAGAAAAAAATCCATATGAAAAACTGCTGACTAAACTCAGCTGCCTATAAACAATACTGGACTGTGCCACCAGATTGCAATATTTCAAATTTTAACTCTGTTCTGCAGCATTTTGTTCTGCACATTAACGTGATGCCTTCAAAGTGCAATGGCAGTGCCTTTCTAGCCCATTTCTTCCCTCTGCTACAGCAGCCACTCCCTGATTCTTCCATGATTCTGCCTTCCTAAAAAGAACAGGGCTGTTCTCAGTGTCAAGGGTGAAACACCAATGGCTCAACTTTCCCTTGGAACACTAGAACCAGTTCTTGCCTCCTACGTGGGAAAATGATCCATTTGGTTGGTGAGGAATCAGAGAAACTCCAGTTCTACCCTGGCTTTAACGAGATGAGAATCTGATCTGTGCAGCAATTCGCTGAGAGCTGCTGCATGAGGGCAGGAAAGCTGAGGAGATGAAACTCCATCAGGCTGTGGAGATGAAACTCTATCACCCCCAAGTCTTACAAACTCCTCAAAACCCCACTGCAATATCTAAACTTTTGGCCACTTCTGCCTCCTTGGTCTCCTGAAAAAAGCAGAAGAGTTTGTCAGCTAAAATGTTTTGCTGCCTCCATCTTTTCTCCCTTTTCTCTGGAAACTGTTGGTCAAGAGCACAATCAGCAGTGAGATGGAATGGCCAAATGATCAGGGAGTGTTTTGGGATAACTGCTGGTTCTTTAATTAACTTCCTATAGGATTTCAGACAAGACGCATTTTCTGAACCTTGTTTTTTCAGCAAATTGAATATACCTAAGGATTGGCTACACCTTCATTTACTGCTTTCAACAGTAAATAGAAATTTACTAAATAGTAAATTAAATTTACTACATTTTCAGTAGAAGCAGGAAAACTCTGGGCTTAAAACCTGCACAAATCCAGGTCTGAGCAAACTGATTTGTCTTCTACAGGTAATAGGAGATTTCCCCCAGAAAGGCAGTGCAGCTGCAGGGCTCCCCATGCCCAGGGCAAACACTGCTTTGGAGGCACAGACTGAAGCTCTTATTCTGAGGCTTCACAAGTCACAGCAAGAGAAATTTGGTCAAATGCCTCCTGGTCTAGACAGGAGATTTCCTCATGCAAAACAGCCAAGTGATAAGACATTTCTGATTGAATTCAGGGCATCAGGAGAAAGTTCATAATCACATCAAACTATCTGGAAATGTTCGTTTATGTAGGAATATGCTGGGTTTAGTGCTTAATCTGTTTAATCTTTTAAGAATTTTGCATTCTCAGTTACACCAGCTAGAAATCTGTCCAAGTTTAATCTGATGTTAATTACTCTGAAAATATTTCCCTTTCTTCTTAATTTTCTCTTTTAGTTGGTATAGTTTTCCTTATTTAATTATGAACTAAAATATACAGCATTCATCTCTATAATTAGCAGGTGACTAATACTTGAATGCAAAATTCTCAAAAATTTGGTATGTTTTAATGATTTCTTTTGATCAACAGTGTGCAGGAGTATAATTTTTTTTGACAGGCACTTAAGAGGAATTACATGTGTGATTTCTTTTGCTGCCTGTGAAAAAACTCAGTGTCATTACAGTGTGCAGACTCACGCTGCAGTATCTGTGCCTGCAAAACAAATTCAGTTTCATGACGTTCTAGCTTTATTTAGTCTTTTTTATTTTCACTTGTAGAATTGGTCTAAAAGAGCTGCAAATACCCCAGTGTGCAATACTTTTTTCTTGACCTAGAGATGGGGCAACTGAGAGGGGTTTTAAAAACTTCTATTTCTATTTTCAGTTTTGTGAGAAGGGCGAGACAATAGAGATGTTATAATTCACACCATCACTATCAGAAGCCAATTATTTCCTAATTACATTATAAGTTTTCTCAGCCTATCAGCTTTTGCCACGCCATGCTGTAAATGCCTTAAAGGCAATAACCTAAAATTATCACTTGTAGGTCCTACTACAGTGCATCTTTCACAGTTCTATTGCTCCAAAGTACCTAGTTTTATTTGAAAGCCCATCTTTTGAAACTTGTTTCTAGCTCCACTTGTCTCTCAACAATATCTCTGTCAGACACATTTTATGAAAAATTTTTTCCTTAGGATTTTTCCTCCTGAGAAGCTGAGGCCTCAGGAACAAAATGTAAACAATGGTTATCTGCTGCTGTGGAATGCAACAGGTGCATCTGGGATTGGCTTATGTGGTTGTTTCTAATTAATGGCCAATCACAGTCAGCTGGCTCGGACTCTCTGAGAGTCACAAGCTTTTGTTATCATTCTTTTATATTCTTTGCAGGCCTTCTGATGAAATCCTTTCTTCTATTCTTTTAGTATAGTTTTAATATAATAGTTTTAATAATGTAGTATAGTTTTAATGTAATATAGTTTTAATATAATATATATATCATAAAATACTAAATCAGCCTGCTGAAACCTGGAATCAAGGTTCTCATCTCTTCCCTCTTCCTGGCACCCCTGCAAACACCCCCCATATCTCTGCTGTTCCATGGCATTTCTAAGTCAGCATTTTTCTCTCAAAGTTTGCAGAGTGTGTGAGCTCCTGTCAGGCCCTGGAGTCTCCGCAGCTGCATTTGCAGTGCCAGGCCCTGGCAGTGTGCTCAGAGCTGTCCCTGTCCCTGTCCCTGTCCCTGTCCCTGTCCCTGTCCCTGTCCCTGTCCCTGCAGGAGTACAGGATCTCCAGCTTCGAGCAGAGGCTGATGAACGAGATCGAGTTCCGCCTGGAGCGGACGCCGGTGGACGAGTCGGACGATGAAATCCAGCACGAGGAGATCCCCACGGGCAAATACATTGCTCCCATCTTTGATAAGAGACTCAAGCACTTCCGGGTCATGGAAGGATTCCCTATCACCTTCACCTGCAAAATAGTTGGAATTCCTGTTCCCAAGGTACATCACTCTCTCTGGGACTGCTAAGGAGCAAAACCCAACTCCCCAGCAGTTTCTGTTCATCCCTCCTAGGCACATGGTTCTGTGGAGAGAGATCCCAAATGAATCATTTCCCCACCTTCCCAAAAGCACAGTATCTGCTCCTGAGCATGCAGCAGGCCTTGAGTGCAACCCCCTGACTGCAGGAGAGGCAGAACTGCTCCACCCCCAGAACTTCCAGAGAGATGAGACCTGATCTAAGCAGTAACGTGCTGAGAGCCAAGGAAAGAGAACCTGGCAGGCCCAGCTGTGACATGCAGCTTCCTGAGCTCTACCTGGAATCATTGTTTCACATTACAACTGACCTGCAAAGTTCATAATAGTCTAAAATTGTATTAGCTGTCCCTCAACTCCTGTTATTTTTCTAGTCCCTGTTAAGTTACGAGGGTGTGTCTGATCTCTACAGGTCTACTGGTTCAAGGATACAATTCTAAAATTGTATTAGCTGTCCCTCAACTCCTGTTATTTTTCTAGTCCCTGTTAAGTTACGGGGGTGTGTCTGATCTCTACAGGTCTACTGGTTCAAGGATGGCAAGCAGATTTCAAAGAAAAACACACATTTCAAAATGAACAGAGAAGAGGATGGAACGTGTTCTTTACATATTGAAGCTGCTACTAATGATGATGATGGCAACTACACAATTATGGCTGCAAACCCACAAGTAAGGTGTTTTATTTTCTTTTACAAAAACCCTTGTTTCATCTTTTTCTAATATATATTAATAAGAACACAAATTAGGCCACATGTTTTGACATCAGGTGGTGACTGTATCACAAATCAGGTGTTTCAGAGCACAGGAGAGGAAACCATGTACAGATGACTGATGAAACTACTCCCCTGTTACACAGATGGTTAAAAGCACTAAGGACATTTTCCCATGTTAGTAATTCCTGCCCTATCCCCTTCCCACTCTCTGTTGCTGGTAGGTACCTTTTGAGATGTGCTGACAAGACTGACATGATGTTTCAGGCAGAAAGAACACAGCAGGAACAAACAAACAGTTACATTAGATTTGGAACTGTTACTAAACAATATTCTTTATCCAGGATGCAAAGATATGGATCTGCAAATAGTCTCATTCCCTTACACCATTCTCCTTGACCCCATATGCTAGTTTAGCTGTTTATTTAGAAGTACATTCATCAGGGAGCTTTTTCCAGTTTTTTTGAAATTACTTTTCTGTTCAGTTTCCATATGGCTGCATTTTAAAGCAGGCCAGTACAAAGGTACCAGCAGACAGTACCTGTGGCATGAATAAATAAAATAAGCAGGGACAGGCACCACTGCCAAATGCATTGGCACAGCCTGGAAGAGTTTGGGAAAGCCCTGCCTCAACTGCAGGCCAACAGCATTTGCTTTGGGGAAGTGGTGTTCTCACTATAGCTCAGCTGCTTTATAAAAATAATCCTAATGCACTGTAAGGTTCAATATTTATGCTTTAAAATGAAATAAGCCATTAACCAACTATTAATTGTGTTTCCATTGTGAATTGCAGGGGAGGATCAGTTGTTCAGGACACCTGATGGTTCAGAGTGTCCCTTTTCGGGGACGAATATCCACAACTCAGCCTCACAGGTGAAAGAAAAAAGTCCTGCAGAACTTCTTTATGCTTTTTACTGAAGGCATCCAAAATAGCCACTGCATTCATTGAACTTCAGTTCTCAGTCATAAAGTGGAAATAACAGCATCAGTTCCCTCCCAACAGGTCACTTCTATGTTTTTGAAGGGCATCCTCAAATACAGGGAAGTTTAAATATGATTTCATTTACTTGTTGTAGTGGAGCTAAAGGCAAGGGATGGATAAGCAAAATGAAATTCAGCCAAAAAAAGCAAAAATAAGTAAAGGCCGCCTTGGGAATCTAAGGCTACTACATGATACAGTTAACTGGATAATCTTTCTAAATGAAAATATGCAAGAATTAAATTACAATCAGTCCATTTCTTCCTGCCCTTTTATGTAACTCAAGCTATCTCTCCATCCTTTTCCTCAATTTCCTCCTTTTTTTTAAGCATTGGGAGGACAAACTTGCCTTCCAAGCACAGCCATGTGGTTTTTGCTTTGCAGAACACGGCCCCGGGTGCCGGAGGGAGACAAAGAGGCCGTGCAGGAACGCTTCTTCAGGCCCTACTTCCTGCAGGCTCCAGGGGACATGGTGGCACACGAGGGGCGGCTCTGCAGGCTGGACTGTAAGGTATTGACTGCTCCTTCTGCTCACTCTCACTTTCCCTACCTCTGTCCATGCAGTGCTATGTGTTCTCATGTTCTTGAATGCATGCATGAACTCCATTCAAAGTTTTGATGCTTCATTTTCAATGCTATTTCTTTATGCCGTTGTCTCTGAGTTGATTCCAGGGATTTCTTTTGAACAAATATTCCATGGGATGAAGAACACAGAAAACACAACCCAGAAACAGAAAGCTTGTCCAAATTACTAGATGTGCTCACAGTGTCCTTTACCAGTATGAACTCCAGAAGTTCTGCTCCATGACCAAACTCTTGAACATAACGCAGAATAGCACAAAACCATGAGAAAGAGAGGATGCAGCAAAGAAAGAGGATTGCTTGGTGTTCAAACAAATGTTCCCATTGTACTGGAATGAATTACTGAAGGTTAATACTCCCTGAAAAGAGGGGATGCAGTCTAGTTCATTTTATGCTTCCCCAGCATGCACAGAGGCAGAAACATCCCAATTTGGCATGAAAGAGTTGTCAGAGGTTAGAGTGGATATTGAACACCTTTAGGAGAATCATCTGCCCCAACCCTCAATGTCCCTGCAGGGCAGCAAAGGTGGCAGTGCTGACACTGACCAAGGAGGGGAGAGGCTCTGAGGCACAAGTTAATGCCCTGAGGATGAGCAAGACTCATTATACTTAATTTATGATGTAAAGTTTACAAGGAGCATGCCAGAGAATTTGGTTATTCCTAGCTCTGCTGGCCTGGCAGAGCTTGTGAGGCCTTCAAGCATGTCTGGCATTGCACAGAGCTGGGAGAGAGCAGTCCCCACTCAGAAAATTCCACTTCCCTCTGTCTCTGCTTTGTAAAGTGTTGTTTGGAAAGCAGTATTCTAGACATGAGTAAGTACTGCTCCCTACTGAAAAGGTTTTTAATACTACAAAACAGTCTAATCTTTAAAAAAATACCTAATTTGTAGTGCTCTAAAGCATGCAAGTTCAACAGCTATGAAGTATTATATCATTCTTCATCAAATTTGACAAAATACAAAGTAATTTGTATAGAACTTTTACAATCTCTTTAAACTCTGTAGTATTTTACATCAAGGAATTTGATTTCTATTCAGCAACAAAAAAAGGAAAATAGCAGATTATTAAGAGTCTTTTGTGAATCTCATATTCTAATTTCATATTTCTAACTAAGTTTCTTCCTTTTTTACTAAGAAAAATGTAGATATTTAATGTATTTTTAAATCTTTTTACTTGCTTGTTTTCTGGGTTTCTCCCTTTCGGACGAAGTCAGCAGACAAACAAAAACAGAAATAATTTTAGCAGAATTTAGAGAGTCTTTTTGTGAATCTCATATTGTCATTTCATATTTCTAAGTTTCTTCCTTTTTGACTAAGAAAAATGTAGATATTTAATGTATTTTTAAATCTTTTTACTTGTTTGTGTTCTGGGTTGGAAGCAGAAAAACAAAAACTGAGAAATAATTTTAGCAGAATATAAAGAGTCTTTAGTGAATCTCATATTCTAAATTCGTATTTCTAACTAAGTTTCTTCCTTTTTGACTAAGAATAGTGTAGATATTTAAAGTATTTTTAAATCTTTTTACTCGTTTGCTTTCTGGGTTTCTCCCTTTCGGACGCAGTCAGCAGAGAAACAAAAACAGAAATAATTTTAGCAGAATATAGACAGTCTTTTTGTGAATCTCATATTCTAACTTCGTATTTCAAACTAGGTTTCTTTCTTTTTGACTAAGAAAAATGTAGATTTTTTTTTTTAAATCTTTTTAGTTGTTTGTGTTCTGGGTTTCTCCCTTTTGGAAGCAGAAAAACAAAAACTGAGAAATAATTTTAGCAGAATATAGAGAGTCTTCTTGTGAATCTCATATTGTCATTTCATATTTCTAAGTTTCTTCCTTTTTTACTAAGAATAGTGTAGATACTTAAAGTATTTTTAAATCTTTTTACTCGTTTGTTTTCTGGGTTTCTCCCTTTCGGAAGTAGACAAAAACTGAGAAATAATTTTAGCAGAATATAAAGAGTCTTTAGTGAATCTCATATTCTAATCTCATATTTCTAAGTTTCTTCCTTTTTGATTAAGAAAAATGTAGATATTTAAAGTATTTTTAAATCTTTTTACTCGTTTGTTTTCTGGGTTTCTCCCTTTCGGACGCAGTCAGCAGAGAAACAAAAACAGAAATAATTTTAGCAGAGTATAGACAGTCTTTTGTGAATCTCATATTCTAACTTCATATTTCAAACTAGGTTTCTTCCTTTTTGACTAAGAAAAATGTAGATTTTTTTTTTTTAATCTTTTTAGTTGTTTGTTTTCTGTGTTTCTCCCTTTCGGACGCAGTCAGCAGACAAACAAAAACAGAAATAATTTTAGCAGAATATAGACAGTCTTTTTGTGAATCTCATATTGTCATTTCATATTTCTAAGTTTCTTCCTTTTTTACTAAGAATAGTGTAGATACTTAAAGTATTTTTAAATCTCTTTACTTGTTTGTTTTCTGGGTTTCTCCCTTTCGGAAGCAGTCGGCAGGCAAACAAAACCTGAGAAATAATTTTAAAAAATGAATTTCTGGTGTAGATTTTGGCACGACTGAGGTGGCATTTGCAGGAAGGGCTGGCTGTGATTTCCCCAGCTGTGTGCCAGTGGCACCCAGCCTGGAGGTGTTCCCTGTGTCCCAGGTGAGCGGGCTGCCCACGCCGGAGCTGACGTGGCTGCTGAACGGCAAAGCCGTGCTCCCCGACAGCAGGCACAAGATGCTGGTCCGAGAGACAGGGGTGCACTCCCTGCTCATCGACCCCCTGGCCCTGAGTGATGCTGGCACCTACACCTGCCTGGCCACCAACAGGACAGGACAGAATTCATTCAGCCTGGAGCTCACCGTTGTAGGTAAGGAGCGCTGGGAAACTCACCTCCGTAATGGCGTTATCTGCACGCATTTCTTCAAACTCACCTTACATAGTTCCCTGCAGACAATTATAGTTGATAGTTAATAAATAGTTAATGCACTAGGAATAGGAAAATCTCACAGCTGTAGACACAGACATGTAATTTTTACCTATATATTTCCCTCCCCAGCTGATGAAGGAAATGTGTCACAGACATCTTTTATGGAAAATCCTTTCCTTAGGGTTTTTCCTCCTGAGAAGCTGAGAGGCCTCAGGAACAAAATGTGAACAATTATTATCTGCTGCTGTGGAATGCAACAGGTGCATCTGTGATTGGCCCATGTTGGATGTTTGTAATTAATGGCCAATCACAGCCCAACTGGCTTGGACAGAGAGCTGAGCCACAAACCTTTGTTATCATTCTTTCTTTTTCTATTCTTAGCCAGCCTTCTGATGAAACCTTTCTTCTATTCTTTTAGTATAGTTTTAATGTAATATATACCATAAAATAATAAATCAGCCTTCTGAAACATGGAGTCAGATCCTGGTCTCTTCCCTCATCCAAGAACCCCTGTGAACACGGTCACAGAAATGCACCTGGTGCTGTTACCTGTACCTGTAACTAAGAGAGTGCCATAAGAGTTCTGCCTCATTATCACCCATCCTCACTTTCTCCCCAGAAAATGCTTAGGGTTTGAATTCATAATATATATGTTGAGGTATTCCAGTTTTCAGCCCAAATTTTATTGGTTTAAAAATGTTTTTAAATAGAAAAAAATTAATCTGAATATTGCTCTTTAATAAATATTGAAATTTATAGATCTGGCATTCATTTTCTGCAATGGTAGTATGTTTAGACTCATTAGACGTGCATATATTTTTTATGAACATCAGTTCTGCCTATTATTTACTTTATAAAAGCTGTATCATGGCATTTCACTTCCCTTCCAACATCCCACTACAAATTCACAACCTATTTTGCTATCACAAGAATAACTTTTAATCGTGCTCTCCGATACTGTTCAAAGAGAAACAAAGAATGAAATACCTGTCGTTGAATAATTCTCTTTGCAGCAAAGGAAGTCAAGAGAGCCCCCATGTTTCTGGAGAAGCTTCAGAACTGTGGAGTTCCAGAAGGTTACCCTGTCAGATTGGAGTGCAGAGTTGTGGGAATGCCACCTCCCGTATTCTACTGGAAGAAGGACAATGAGACCATCCCATCCAACAGAGAGAGGATGAGGTACTGTGACACCATGCCTGAATTTCCTGTGCCTGGACCAACTGCTTGTGCCAATGTGCCTGGCTGTAATTAATGATAAGTGAAGTGCTTTCTTTTTTTAATATTTCTACTTCAGCATCTATCTGATTTTAGAATTTTATTTCACTTGGTTCCAAGTAACAACTTGCTGCAGTCACTGGATCTCTGAGATCAGCTTCAAGAAGTCCCCATCCCTTCCCACACAGGCTGTGAGTGCAGCAAGCTGCTCAGGGATGGACATCAAGCACAAGGAAAGCATTCTTAGAAAACTCTTTTATGGTCACCACCCAGAGACTCTCCAAAATCCCCACCTAACCCTGACCTTCTGCAGCCTACAGGCTCTATGGTTTGGGCCCAGTCCTGTTTAATATTAATATCTTTATAATCTGGAGGAGGGAATTGAGTCTGCCATTAGCAAATTCATGGATTACACCATAAAGATGTTCCCCTTTCACAGGGATTGTGGTCCTACACACACACACACATTGTAGTCACTGGAAAATCAACAACTCTCCTAAAGTGCCACAGTTCCAGTTGTTTCACAAAAGGTTAGAAAACAAATTTTGCTTCAGCTGAGCAGAGCAATGGCTAAGGGAAACCTTCCCAGCCCACAGGAGCAAGGATAAAGGCTGTGACAGCCCTGCTATCCCAAAAGCAGAAACCCCAAGGGCTCCACTGGCTGTGCACAGACCCAGGGCAGCATCACCCCTCCTGTCCCTCTCCCACCTCACTGATTCCTGCCCGAAGCCAAGAGAGGCTTCTGTAGCACAACAGGGACACACAGCAGCTCCTGCACCCCAGCACAAGGCAAATTGTGGATGCAGGGAACAAAGGGTGAAATGTTCCCTTTTTTATTAGAGCACAAAGTGTCCTCTTGTCCTGCAAGCCCGTGGTTTCATTCCAGTTCATACAGAAACAAAATCTCAAATTTCAGAACATCCTGGAATTTCAAGTGTTCTGAAGTGCTCATCTCACTCCTCTTCCTTTATAATGAGAGAAACACTTGGCTTGATAAAAAGGACCAGGCTCAGCCTAGAGAGCAGAGGAGTCTCAGTTCTGTTACATCCTGCTGGAAAGTTTTTCCTGGAAATTGCAGCCACAAAGCCTTAGATCACTGGAGAGCAAAGGAAGTGAACAATGAAGCAGGTTTCTTTCAGAGTGTCAGCCAAACAAATCTTTCTGATTTTCCCACTTGGTCATTTTCTCATGGAAAGGGTGCCCCAAGAAAGTTTGTGACCGGCTCTGGCTGCTGTAGTGAAAAATATCAGAACTTTGTACAAGAGTTCTTGGTATTTTATGTTCTTGTTCCAGCTTCTGACCTAGGAAAAATACAGTATGATTGTGCAGCAGCTTTGCACAGGTTTAGCTCATGAGTATTCAATAAATAATGCTGATATTAACATATACAGAGAAACAACTCAGCTGCCACAGTCACACCATGGCTGTGCACAGCTGAGAGGAGCCAGAACAGGTCTGAGATTTCCTGATCATTGTTTGAGGCCATACTGAAAGCAAATCTATTGACTGTAGACCGCTGCCTCTTTGGGAGCAGAGATGACAACGTACCTCTTTCATATTCAATATACATATTTTAAAATCTGAAAGCTGACGTGCTCGTGAGAAATACTAATTCCCAAACACTTGTTTTCCAGCATGCACCAAGACACAACAGGGTATGTGTGCCTCCTGATCCAGCCTGCCAAGAAAGCAGACGCTGGCTGGTACACCTTGTCTGCAAAGAACGAAGCTGGCATCGTCTCCTGCACGGCCCGCCTGGACATCTATGGTAGGTTGGATTAGAACAGACCTTTAAAAAACCCCAAAAAAACCAAAGAGCCCGTGTTTTCAAACTCATATTTCCAGCTTGGTTTTTAAACCCCACCTAATTATCATCGCGAGTCACCGGCGCATTTCTGTCAGCCTCCTGCCACCTTGTGGTGGGATGGGCACTATGGAAGGCTCAAGAGAGGGGAGGCTGATTTAAGAAAGGTGAAACAAAATTTAAAATTTCCTTAGGTATCTAAATGCTGAAAGACATAAGTTTTCAAATTAAGGCTTCAAGGCACAAACACGAAAAATACAAAAATCAAGAAATGCTTCCCAATTCCAACCACATTTCCTAAGATAAGCAACTCACACCCCAAAGTGAGTGATGGAAGTAATTTTTCTTTGTCCTACTTTGAATGGGTGGAGTCGAGAGATGGAAGGTGTGGTCTGATATTTGCAATTCTGCATGCAAAGAAGAATAATAATGAGTAAATAATGAGTTCAAGTAGAAACAAAATTAGCACTGCAAGAAAAAAGGAGCTTCTTTTTAAAATATTTCCAGATAGATAGGGTTAAAATTCAGCTTGGAAAGATATGTCCTATCAATGCTTAACATGTAGACTGTTGTCTCCCACACTAAGTTATCTCTGAGCATTGGAGCCTGAACCTGACTTCCATTTTCATACCCTTCATTTTAACTGCTGACAGATATGTCTCTCTAATTTGGGGGCAGACCCATATGGATAAACACTGGAAAACATAATATAATTTCCACTTATTTGAAGTGTTTTAGGGATAAGAACTACTAGGTATTATGTAATATAATATTTTTTAAAAATTTAGCAGTATTTGTTCATATGGGAGCATGTAGAATGGTACTTTTAAATTACTGAATATGTGTCTTTGGAAAACATTTCTTTCAGTATTAAAAAAAAAAATTCTAGAAAACATGTTAGTAGTTGTAACTACTACATGGCAATAAAAATTGCAGTCACTTCCTTGAAGAAAAGCCATCCAGAGGATGAAGCAGAACAGAATCAGAGCCCTGGCCACTTTGTTCATCTCTGTTCATGCTATGTATGTTTCTAGTTCTGATTGCAAGGGCTCTGGAGAAGACTCCAAAGATTCAATCATTAAATTCTGGACTTTGTGAAATCCATGCAAACACTGCCATTGAATTGAACAGGGATGAAATCTTATCTGTAGACTTCAAGAGAAAATTGCTGAACATAAAAACAATGCCAATGATAACATTTGAAAGAACAGACCCTAACCCAGAGAGCTCAATGCTGTGCTCTCGTCAGGGATGTTGTGAGCAACTTCCCAGATGTGAAAAACACCAATCATTTGTTTTTAAATTTTTAAAAGTTGAATAGTAATAAAATTGTTATGAAAACAGTAATAGAATTAGAGTAACAATAATTTGGACAATTTTGATTAGGACAATGTGAGGCAATAAAAACAAAGAGTTGTGGACGTCCGGGTAACTTTTTCTGGGCAAAATAAGCCCAAAAAAGGCCCCACGTTAACAGAGGATTAACCCCTAAAAACAACAGCCTGTTGCATATTCATACACCTCATACATGGTGCATAAATTCCATTCAAACCCAGGATTCTGTCTGGGCACTGTCAGCTTCTTCCTCTGAATCCTAAGGCGCCTTCCATCCTTAGCCAGGCAGGAAGAAGTCAGCATCTTCTGATAATGAGCAATAAATTCTCTTTCTCTGAAACATTCAGGCATCCTGTGGCAGCTATCTGGTGCGAGTACCTCGTTCCTTTCTTTAAAAAAATACCCCACTCACATAGTTCCTATTTTAACTACAAAAGTTCCCTTTTAGCTAGAAAACTACCTTTATTAAATGCATATATTCTATGTCTATTAAATATATATTTATTTAATACTTTTATATATTTATATGTATAATAATATGTTATATTAAAATGTTAATGCAGCACTACTAATCAATACTAGAAAATACAGATAGTGAATAATGTGTAGAGCCATATAATGTGCACTTGTGACATGGGTGTGTGGATGGCTGTCCAGTGTTTCTCCGGTGTGTGGATGGATGTCCAGTGTTTCTCTGGTGTGTGGATGGATGTCCAGTGTTTCTCCCGTGTGTGGATGGATGTCCAGTGTTTCTCCGGTGTGTGGATGGATGTCCAGTGTTTCTCCTGTGTGTGGATGGATGTCCAGTGTTTCTCTGGTGTGTGGATGGCTGTCCTATTGGAAAGGGAATCCCAATATTACCAGGTAGATTGTGCCTGGGCCAGTCTGACCCTCGCTGCTGGGCCAAAGGCGGCAGCTGTGGTGTATCACCCCAGAGACACCTTTAGCTTGCTGGTGGTTGCAGCTGGGCACTAAACAAGTCCAGGCTTGTTAGGAACTCCGTTTACCTCAGGAAGAAGGCTTCAAGCGATGGTGAAGAGAAAAAAGGAGAGGATTCTGCTGGAGGGTTATATGGTTATATGCAGTGGTTTATTCCATGGTTACAGAGGTCTGAATCTTGGGAAGAGCTCCAACAGAATCCCGACCGCATGGCGTGCTTCACCTTTTAAGCTCAGGGGGAGGGGAGGGGACAGGTGAGCCACCAACCAGGTGAAAGGGTCTCAAGGGACGAGGGACACCCAGACAGGCCAATGACCCCCAGGCCTGAGGGGCATCCTTTGAACCTGACCAACCGCACGACGCCTTGCTGGAATGTTAAGCCTGATTGACAGAACTCACTCAGCAAGGGGGCGAGGGGGGAAGGGAGACCGGTATTGGCACACCTGGGGAAGGGACCTGAAAGTTTAAAACACACTGCAACACTGTCCAGTGTTTCTCTGGTGTGTGGATGGATGTCCATTGTTTCTCCGGTGTGTGGATGGCTGTCCAGTGTTTCTCCGGTGTGTGGATGGATGTCCATTGTTTCTCTGGTGTGTGGATGGATGTCCATTGTTTCTCCGGTGTGTGGATGGCTGTCCATTGTTTCTCCCGTGTGTGGATGGATGTCCATTGTTTCTCCGGTGTGTGGATGGATGTCCATTGTTTCTCTGGTGTGTGGATGGATGTCCATTGTTTCTCCGGTGTGTGGATGGATGTCCATTGTTTCTCTGGTGTGTGGATGGATGTCCAGTGTTTCTCCCATGTGTGGATGGATGTCCAGTGTTTCTCTGGTGTGTGGATGGATGTCCAGTGTTTCTCCGGTGTGTGGATGGATGTCCAGTGTTTCTCCGGTGTGTGGATGGATGTCCATTGTTTCTCTGGTGTGTGGATGGATGTCCAGTGTTTCTCTGGTGTGTGGATGGATGTCCAGTGTTTCTCTGGTGTGTGGATGGCTGTCCATTGCCTCTCTGAGAGCCAAGCCAGGGTCTCTAGAGCCCGCTGTGTCTGTGTTTGTGTCGCTGCAGCTCAGTGGCACCGGCAGATCCCGCAGGCTCTGAAGCTGCGGCCCGGGGGCAGCCGCTACCCCACCGTCAGCAGCCAAGGACTCGACTCCTTCTGTGCCTTCCCTGCTCCCGAGAGCCCCGTGCTGTTCTCAGCCCCCAGCCACACGCTGGTGGAGAGTGAAGAACTCTGAAAAACAAACACTCCTTCCAGGTGCGCCTGCGGAGGCACTCAGAACTGTGAAAAACTAAATAATAAAAACAAAAAGAGGTACAACTCACCGTGCTCAAGGTTTACAAGCAACTTGTTTGTAATTAAGTGTTCTGCTGCTGCAAGTGCTGCGAGTAACATATGGTACAAGACTTTTGCCTATGATTTTAATGCAGGATAATTGTGGTATGGAGTGTTGTGCAATAAATTCAGTACTGTGTAGTTTGCTAAGAATTACATAGTAAACATAGTTTTCAGCACCTAAAAGCCAATACCACTTTTACTTCTTGAATTCAAGCTACTGCACTGTAGCTGCCATGGTAAGGATTAACTGGAATACTGCCAGTGAAAACACTGACATTACAGTAACACCAATCCTGAATGAGGGTAAACAACAAGACTTTGAATGTAACTTAAAAAAACATGCCAAATAATCACAGAGCACAAGTTAAGTGGAAAAGATGTAACTCATTTTTATATATGATTATTATGCCAGCCTACTCTAGAATTTTTGAACTCCAGACTAGGTAAATATAGCATTTCATGTAGGTACAGCTGTATACCCTGAATATTTATATCTGTGTGTGTGTGTACTCTATGAACTGTGTATTCTTGGTGTAAGGGTTCATAAAATAAGGTACAGGGCATGTGCAGAAGGCACATAGGAAATGGAAATTCCTCTGGTCTGAAGCATGTTCTCTTGAGCCCAAAGCTGAAATTATTTAAAAGATGTGCTTCAAACTTTTTTCTTTACCATGTTAGTGATCCTCTGACTTCAACATGGATGATACCAAACTTGTCACTTCATGGCTTTCAAATATCAGTTTCTTTTTCCTAATTTTTAATGTGTATCTACCATCTAACTCATTTTATAGCTAAATGGAAAGGAATTGTGACCTGGTAAATTTTTACTACCACGTAAGAAATGATCACAAGTGTGGTAATAGGAAGACAGAAAATTCTGTTAATATACAAAAGTTAAGAAGTTAAGCAACAGTTATATGCAAAAAGCTAAAAAACACCCAACAGTAGTAATAAATAAGGCAAATGATTGAAAAATCTACAGAAGGTATTAAGTGACAACACTTAATGATTGATTTAAATATATTTGGCATCTATACAATTACATCAATACCCCCAGCTGTTAAAATCTGTGAATGTTTAAGATGTTTTCCTGCATCTTTAAATTACTGCTAACCCTCTCTGTAGACATTGGTTTCAAGCACTTCTTACTTACTGCTTTCAACATGGCTGCAGAATGCCACAGAGTCATGATCAAAGTCACAGAGATGGAAAAAAAATTAACAGATGCTTTCATTTTAGACTATTTTTGGGGATTCTTCAAATCTAAAATTTTAACTTAAAAAAAAAGTCCATATGCAAAGAAAACAATGAAGAGTTATGTTAAGAGCAAAAGAATATTGGATATAGCCAGAGACTGAGAAAGAGAATGTCTTTCACTGAGCTTCCCACAAATAGAGCTTCTGCTGTTCCTAACTGTTGATTCCCTCAGGATTTAGAGGAAGTGAATTTCTTGTGTTGTTTTACTTCCCACCTGAGTGAACACCATAAAACAAAACCATCATTATAACTCTCATGCTTTTGTTAGGAATCTCAGGCAACTCAAGCCTGGACAGACCAGAAAGCTAAAACCCAGAATTATCCTAAGGGTTAAAACAAGGTACAGGGGTTTCCAAGGGAAAGCAGATGTTGCCCACATTGTACCTCTTCCCTGGCAAACAAAATAAAACTCATGGCTATTGAAAGAGATGCATTGAGTTAAGTGACTTCAGTAATGAGATGCAGAACCTAAGACATTCTGTGGGTCTGATCTTCTAGGACAGAGAATCTACTGCTCCTGTTTCCTTCTTTTGGTTCTTAGAATGGCTTAAGGATTCCAAAACTACTCCCAAAATTTCAAGTTTCCTACATTAATTACTACTCTTGGAAAAATAATCCAAGAAAAGTTATTGGATTTTGCTTGCTTAATTCAGTGCTGTTGGGAAATGGAAAGGTAGGAAATTAAGACACAAAGATCAAAGTGTAAGACACAAAGATCAAACCTACAGCCCTGGTCCTGCCATCATTTCACAAAGCAGAGAGCAGGTTTTGAACTCAAATACTCCAGGTTGTATATTGGCCATCAGCACAAGCTTAGCCAAGAGATTGCCTGCTTGGAGGTTCCCTGTGGCTCTTTCCTGGCTGACAGTGAGGGGTTGGACCAGATAACCCCCTGAGCTTTTTTCAGACCTAAATCACTCTGCACTTCCTAAATTATTTTATTTCCCACTGCCTGTCTAGATATCCCACCTGGATTAGGTTACCTGTCAGCTGAGTAGAAACTCAGAATTCAAGCAAGCACAAACTTTTCCTTTTTGCTGGGCTCTAACCCATTAGGCAAGGCCAGCTCCAAGAGCTCTTCACACAGTGTAGAAGAATCTGGAATCTGGTACTCCCCACTGGAAATACCAGGTTACCAGTGCTGGAACCATATTCATCAGTATTACTGACAGAGCCGTGCTTCTCTCAGACATCACACCCAAAAACTCAGTGCAAATTGAAAGACAAAGTGCACAGTGCAAACATGTAAACCATCTCTCTTCACCTTCTCTGCAATACCAGAGGAGTGTCCCCAAACTGTCAGCATTATAAGCTGAGCTGACATGCTGACCATTATGTGGTGAAATGTTTCTTAAAATGTCCATTCAGTTCTTTGGAAGTGGGAGGACAAGAAGCTGAAAAGCTGAAGTAAGTGTTCAGCTGAAGCTGAATACTTTTCCCAAAGATGTGTGTAAGAAGGATTAATCCTTAGTCATTCAAGAAGGAGCCCTAGAAATCTCAGGGTCATGCTACTGAAGGTAGATCACCAAAAATGTGTTAGCTGAACTATAATATTCTCTCCTGAACAGTATTTCCGAGCAAAAAGATCAAAACCCTTCACATTTTCCTTCAAAATTCAGAAGCCAGCAGTTTCAATTTCTTTCAGTAGCTCAGATGAAAACCAACTCATACTCTGGTCCCAAATGGCCTGGAGGTGTTACATTTTCTTCCCTAAATAAATGCCACAGGACATTTCCCCCCTGTGAGTGCTGGGCCCATGCAGAGAGCCTGCAAAGGCAGCTGTGGGAATGGATGGCAGTGCTGCTGGACAAGTGCTATTCATGTGCTCATCACAAGAAGAACTTGCAAGAAAATGACACCAAAATTATGTTTGTGTTGTTAAGTGGTGGAAAAGACATGTTACACCTTCCCTGAAGTCACTGTTAGTTCTTAACTTCCAAAACCCATGAAACCACCCCAGTGTGGAGCACAATGCTGTGTGTGATACAGAAATGCTCGTGTTTGGAACCTCTCAAGTGCTCACTGATTCACAATCTTGTAGGTTTGTTTGGTTTCCCATTTCCTGCCAGTCCTGGTTTGGTGTACAACCAATCAGAGGCACAGTTTATTGCACACTACAGCAGAAATGACATCTTTGGTGTTGCAATTCTAGAATTCAGAAAGTTTTCTTCCTGCTTTAAACTTTTGGTCCAGACTGATGCAAAGCCAGCCTGCAGCAGCGTTACAGATGGGGCTGCACTGGTATCATTGGATCTCCTGCCCTGAAACCACTGGACTGAGTTCCACATGGAAGGTGGAGCAACCCTTCTGAATGCCTCATGTGGGAATTCATAAAATTAGGGGGTTTTAGGAACCCTCACATCTGCTAACATGAGGAGATGAGAGCACACACTGCAAAAAGGAAAGCCTGCAGTTTGCATCTCAATGTGTGAACAACTGCCAGTCCCAATTGTTTACAGCAATTGTAGGCACTTCAACCAATAAATCTGGAATGCAGATTCATTTAAGAACTGGGTTCTTCATGCTACCAGGTTTAAAAGCACTAGTTTCTGAAAAATGTCTTTACAAAACCTAATGAAATATTTCTACTGTTAATACTGGAGAAGTGATTCATTGAAAATTGCCTCTTTATTTTCAATACAAAAATGTTCACTTTGAGCCTTAACATTCTAAGTTAATATTTCTTCTTGATTAAACTTGATTTTTTTTCCAAAGTCATTCTCACTGGGAAGAAAAATGCTCACATCAGTTTTTATAGTATATTTTAACTGCACATTAAAGGAAAAAAAACCACCTGACTGTTCAGTAATGTATTTCCCTTCATCTCACCGAACTTAAATAAATGCTTCAGAGTTGCATACAAGACTGTGTCTTTCACATGTTCAAATAATTGTGAAAATGTGCAACAATGCCAGAAGTTTTCTCAGAACTTTGCTGTGACAGCTGGTTAATGAAATCAGACTACATTATTTAGAAGAAAATCATAAATATTGTCAAGTTATATACTAGCCATGCTTCTAGCAGGTAGCTGTGAAATAAAGTTGTTGCTTTTTTAAACAATTCTTGGTATCAGTTCCTATCAGTTCTGAAATATACTCCTGTGGAATTGTCCATCACATTTATTGCATAATCAAAAGAAATCTTGGGCCATATGTGTGTGAATTTAAGTGGAGTTCTCCATTTATGCCAGTGGGAATTCTGTTCAGGAACTGCCCATCCTTTATGATCACACAGTCTGTTAGTAACAGAAACACAGTTTTGTAAAGGAATGGAAAAACATTGAAGACAACCTGAAAATTTAAAGGAAAATATTACTATGCACCTCAGGTTGCAGGAAGCCAGTCAAAAATGAACTTCTTATTTCTTGGAGTTATGTATGCAGACACTTCAAGCAAATTTTAAGACATATTTTGCTGATTTCTATACAAATGCTAATTTCTATACAAATGAAAACTGAACTCCAAATTAGAAAAAAAAAAAAGGTAGACAATATGAAAATGTACTCTTTCGTAGAAGAGTATATTTTTGTATTTTTTAATAGTGTATAAAGATGGGGTTGGTTAGGGGTTTTGAAGCCAGGTTTGTTTGACATGTAATTAAAGTTTAAAATATAGAGAATTTTTAAGAAGTTCACAAGTACCAGATGAAATCAATGGTTTTTTAAGCTATCTGTGTAGAGGAAACACTGGACTGCTTCTTCCACGAATAAAATGTCTTCATCCTCAGTGCACTTGGCTTTTTCCCCTGGATATTTTGTAGAAATAGAAGAGTTGAACATATTTAGAGCAAAAAGCAGCTCTTCTGTGAATTATTTTAAAAATCTGGATAAATTTCACTCCTAAACTACAAAGAAGCACCTCCATATTGCTTAGCTCAAATAGCTGGAATCCAAGAGTAAGGGTACCTATGTTAAGGCCAAAGCTTCCTCTGGCAAATCAATTCCTTTGGCCTGGAAATAGAACTTTTTAAAATTTGTTCCTAGTGAATCCCACCACAGGAGGGACTTCCACAAAGATTTCACACAGAAAGTTTTACTCAGCAATACAGAGGGAGTGAGCTAAATATTGAACCACCTAATGATACTCAAGCTTCCCCCCAAGCTGCACTGGCCTTGACTTTACAAATGCAGAGCTGAGGTCAGGGACATTTTTACTCATTTTTACTTTCAAGAATGGGTACTGCAGCTCCAGTTCAGAATTCCAGTCAAGAACTGAGACTTTTCCTGTGTGTATGTATAGCACAAGATGGACTGTGCACTAAATACCTCATAAATGGTGAGATGGAAGACAAAAGGCTAAAATTTTGGGATGAATGGAAGTTGAAAGGCATGGTGATGATGAGGAAGAAAGCACTGAGGTTTTATTACTAACATACATTTTGGGAATGTGCTACCCCAATTCTGCTTTTAGCCACTGCTAATCCCTGCAGTTAAAAATGCCACTCTAGTTCCAAGCTCAAACTTCTTGGCATGTCAAAAAAAGGGTGATAGGATTGAAAGTACTTCAGGTTTGCACTGCACTGTTCAGTGGGACAAAGATTCATGAGCAGACAAAACTCAGCCTCTAAGAATACACCAAGCTCTGAGCATCTGATCTTATTTGGAGGCCTAAGAGAAATCATAATTATTTAAGGGGAGGGGACATGAAATGCCCACACCAGCAAAGTCCAGTTCAGGAGGTGGCTCAGAGCCATTGCCTGACCAGCATCAAAAAGTCAGTGGGGAACAAATATTTGGGAGTAATAATCAAACCCAAGTGAAACTGTCAAGTTTACATTTCACAAATGTCACTGAAGTATTTGTGAAGGAAAGCTATTAAAAGAAATCAATGAGTTACTGAATAGGGGTTGTGTTTGAGAAGTCCCAACCAGCATGGATATTATCTGCTTTTCAAACTGCACTCACACAGAATTTTTAATGATCAAACTTTCCCATCACCTCAACTCAGTCCCCAAAAGGATTTGACAGATAATCAACAGGCAGACAGCTGTCTGTGCACAACACAGAATTTACTCTGCTGCCTTCACTACTACACTAAACTGAAAATCCCAGCTTCAACACTGCACCCTCCCAAGGAACAAAACCAGTACAGCATTAGATAAATTCACTAATTTCCCAGCAGCAATATTATTAATTATAAATAAAGGTATCAATAAACATTCATGTCCCATTAGCACAACAAAATCTAAGAGAATGGGGATTACAGGGATTATAACCTTAACCATACTGGTCAGAAGCAGAGATTGATACCATGACCTGATTTATAAGTGCTCACTACCTACATACTGCCCTGGAGTGCTTTGCAGGACTTCAGTTTCAATTCTTAATAACTTTTGGTAACATGAGCACAGATATTTTAAGGGTTTGTGTTGATTTGTTCCTCTTTATGAGAGTTTATTACCATTTAATCCTTCCCTGCATACTAATCCACTATTTTTTAAACTATATCATCATATGCAACATAAAGTGCAATGCTGCATAGAAGAAACAAAATTGGAAGAGAAATGGCTGTTGAGTACTTTTACCTGAATGACTGCAGTGTCATGTCCCACAAAAACAAATCGTATATCAGTGGCACAGAAGCATCAGTTGTGTTCTTGCACCCTATTCTGCCATTTCTCCTTTTGTACTCTATTCCTGTTCCCACCTCAGCTTTAGGCAATATCTCACTAATCCAAGCTTTCTATGTCATATAATCACATGGCTTATCTGCATCCAATTCCTGTTCCAGTATGGAAAACCCACTGCTGTTGGCAGGGCAGGTGAGACTTTCTGCCTGAAGTTTACAGCTAATACTTTAGGGTAAGATAACACATAATTTAATTAAGAATTGTATTCATTGTTATTACATACATAAACTTGCCACTTAATGGTAAGCAATATTCACATAGTGTTAACTTGACTATATGATGGACAACAATTAATTCTACTGTCTGAGTAACATGACTTCATATCTCTGAGGCTGAATCCACTTTCAGCTTGCTGATAAAGATCTAATGCAATTCACACGAAGCAAAGGCCCACATTTCAATAATTAACACTATTCATTACCTTTAAAGAGGCTAAATACACATGAAAAACCCATTCCTGAATGCCAGTGTCCAAAGGAGAGAGTTGCTCAGAATGCACAGTGTGTTTAAGGCAGCCTGAAAGCCATTCCATGGCAGGGCAGGGACAGGCACAGGGAGGGCAGGACTCTGTACTGCTCCTCTCCCCCAAACACGGCTTAGTTCCTATCCATGCCTTTGTTCTTCTCTGAAAGCTGCTTAATTGTCGAAAATAACTCCTATCAAAGCTATTCTTTTGTCATTTGAAAGAATCCTAAATGATAAGAGATGGCAGCAGCCAGCAGGGAACCCGCCAGCCTTCCCTGCTGGAAATCCACCAGCAGCTGTTGAGGGCAGTGTGACCGTGTTCACAGGGCTCCCAGGATGAGGGAGGAGACAGGATCTGACTCCATGGTTCAGAAGGCTGATTTATTATTTTATGATATATATTATATTAAAATTATACTAAAAGAATAGAAGAAAGGATTTCATCAGAAGGCTGGCTAAGAATAGAAAAGGAATGGAATGATAACAGAGGTTTGTGTCTCAGACAGAGAGCCCAAGCCAGCTGACTGTGATTGGCCATTAATCAGAAACAACCACATGAGACCAATCCCAGATGCACCTGTTGCATTCCACAGCAGCAGATAATCATTGTTTACATTTTGTTCCTGAGGCTTCTCAGGAGGAAAAATCCTAAGGAAAGGATTTTCCATAAAATGTGTCTGTGACAGGGCAGCAGCTCGTTCTCCCCTTCCCTCTCCGGGGTAACCCCAGGGAGGGCTTTTCTCTGCACTCTCCCCTCAGCAGCAGCACCTTCCTTCAGCTCACACTGCTGCCACCACACAGGCACTGCCAGCTGAGCCCCTGCAAACACGTCTGCTTCCCCAGCCATCCTCTCTCTCCTCCTGTTTTCATCTTCCCAACCTCCTTTCCTCTTCTGCCTTTTCTCCCCAGACCCCTCTATCCTCCCCAAGTGAAAGCAGCAAGTAAACAAAAGGCCATTCAGCACATCACCAGGGCTGAAATGAACTCAACTGCTCTACAAAAATGCTCCATAATTTCTTCCCCAAATTCGTACATAAAATACATTCCTTACTGTAACTGGGAAGAAAATATCATTTGCTGGTTGTTTCTTCAGCACATTAAACTGCCAGGATTGTGATAGAAGTAGTGAAACATTTGGGGTAGAAAATCCACTAGTAAGTAATTCCTAGGGTAGGAATTTCAGATATTTGGTGAGGACATAGTATATAAAACACTTTATTTAAGATTTACAAAATCTGTTATTATTTCCAGATAACATAAGGTTAAAAAATAAAATCCCATCATTTAAAGCCTACAAAAATCTAGAAGCTTAGATTATTTTCACACAAGCATTCTCATTTATAGTATACAATCACACATGTTTTTACAACCATTGAAAATAAAACATTCCTTCCATGACTTGAAACCAGCTCTTTTTCGAGCATACAAGAGACACCATAAATTGGATCAAAGCAAACCTACACAACTTTGGAACCCATATGTCAAACTTACAAAGTTTAAGAAAGTTAGTTCTCTGAGGACTAGAACTCCAATACATTATAAAACTTTTTCCATGTGTGAACCATTTATGTAAAGACACTAAAGAACAACTTTAAAGCTGACATTAAAAGAAAAACATGGAATGAGGTCCATTTCTGGTGCTATTCCATTCAGTTACACCATGGGTCAACTTGTCCCATGATCTGTAGAAACACTGTCATGATTCATCACAGTAAAAAAAGACACCAAAACCTTCTTTAATTAAAGCATTAAATACACTAGATAAACTAGGAAAGAATTGCCAGAAATACTTCAAATTAAAAGTATAATTTCCACCAGCATTAAATAAATTCATTCATTGAATTTATGACTTTATGTTCTGAGAGCAAATTTATTTTGTCAAATGACTGTAAGATGCAAACAAGAATGAGCTATTATAACAGCAATATTACCTTAGTCAAGCAGATTAACTCTTGCTAACTATTAAATTACACATGTGGCTTGCTGCACACTGTCAGAAGCCCTAGTTAGCAATCTGGAAGTGCTCGGGGTGGTAGCTGAACAGCCTGTGTGCGTACGGGTCGCTGTCGGCCGTGGGTTTCTGTGCCGGGTACTGGTGGTAGCTGTCACCGTGGAAGTGCTCACAGTGCAGGCTGAGCCACTCCCGCTCGCTGCTGAACCTCTCGGCCTCGGCAAGGATCCTGGTCAGAGCCATGATGTAGCTCAGAGCCATCTGCAGGGTCTCGTACTTGGACAGCTTCTTGTCCTGGCCCCACTGCGGCACCACCTTCCTCAGGCGGTCGAAGGCCGTGTTGAGCCCCTGCATGCGGCGCCTCTCGCGGGCGTTGGCAGCCAGCCTCCTCTTGGCAGCGTTCTCCATCCTCTCCGAGCTGCCCCTGAGCACACAGCCCGTCCCATTCTCCATCCTCTCCGAGCTGCCCCTGAGCACACAGCCCGTCCCGCTCTCCATCCTCTCCGAGCTGCCCCTCAGCACACAGCCTGTCCCACTCTCCATCCTCTCCGAGCTGCCCCTCACCACACAGCCCGTCCCGCTCTCCATCCTCTCCGAGCTGCCCCTGAGCACACAGCCCGTCCCGCTCTCCATCCTCTCCGAGCTGCCCCTGAGCACACAGCCCGTCCCGCTCTCCATCCTCTCCGAGCTGCCCCTCACCACACAGCCTGTCCCGCTCTCCATCCTCTCCGAGCTGCCCCTGAGCACACAGCCCGTCCCGCTCTCCATCCTCTCCGAGCTGCCCCTCACCACACAGCCTGTCCCACTCTCCATCCTCTCTGAGCTGCCCCTCACCACACAGCCCATCCCGTTCTCCAGGGGACTGGCTTTACAGGTCTTCATAGCTGGTGCAGCTTCACTTGCACACACACAAAGATCACAAAGATAGCAAAAATTCGCCTTCTAAAGAGTGGTAAGGAAAGCACTCATGGAGTAACCCTCGTACCACTTGAATCTGTTTCCTGATATCAATTATGGAGTATTTTTCTTGCCTTCTAAAAAAAATAAATATAATAAAATAAAAGTTCTTCTGGTTCTTCTGGAAATGTCTGAAAATTGTTTCTTATCGTTGAAAGAAAGAATGAAGCATTTTTTATGTCTTATGCTTTCATTCTTTTAACTTCTTCAATCTCAAAGAGAGAGAGGAACCAATGAAATCTCCATTCTCAAAATGTATGTTAGGAAGAAAGCGGTCCGTTGAATCCAGGAAGGATCATACTGGATTACAGGTACAGCAACTCCAAATGGAAGTTTGCAGTGAGAGCAGTCGTGGCTCAGCTGAGGAGGGATTCAGTGATGGTGAGGCTGTGCTCTGAGGAGCTGAGGAGGGATTCAGTGATGGCAATGGTTGTGCTCTGAGGAGCTGAGGAGGGATTCAGTGATGGCAATGGCTGTGCTCTGAGGAGCTGAGGAGGGATTCAGTGATGGCGATGGCTGTGCTCTGAGGAGGGATTCAGTGATGGCAGTTCCCAGTGAGAGCAGTCCTGGCTCAGCTGAGGAGGGATTCAGTGATGGCGATGGCTGTGCTCTGAGGGGCTGAGGAGGGATTCAGTGATGGCAGTTCCCAGTGAGAGCAGTCCTGGCTCAGCTGAGGAGGGATTCAGTGATGGTGAGGCTGTGCTCTGAGGAGCTGAGGAGGGATTCAGTGATGGTGAGGCTGTGCTCTGAGGAGGATTCAGTGATGGTGAGGCTGTGCTCTGAGGAGGATTCAGTGATGGTGAGGCTGTGCTCTGAGGAGCTGAGGAGGATTCAGTGATGGTGAGGCTGTGCTCTGCAGCCGTGGCTCCCTCAGAGATCTCTGTTTCCCCCAGGCAGCAGGGATGGTGTGCAGCGGCCAGGACCAGGCTTTATAGGAACACAAGGGCTGAACAGGTGGTGGCAGGTGGGCGGGCGGCACGCTGCTGCCATCCCAGCACCTTCCCACCCTGGGAACTACAGGGGAAAAAGCCAAACAGCAAAATCCCAACATTACAGCCTTCATCTGGTGAGAAGTCTTCCAAAGCCATTCTGTCCGGCCCTAACAACTTGCCATCTGGAGTAGTGTCTGGCTGGCCCCACAAGACTCTGGGCAGTTAAGCAAAAGACCCTTTCAATGGATAATCTGTTGCAACTCAGGGGGAAAAAAAAAAAATCTCTGTGCATTGTAGTATTTGTACATTAAAACCTGTGAAAATTCTGGCGAAGTGTTGAGGATAGAAGAATAACTGCATTAATCAAACAGCAGAAAGAGCTAAAAGATACACGGCCAAGAATAGAACTGTTTCGCACATATGGTACCAAAATAAGTAAACTCAAATTACTAGAAACCTTCCAGCATCCACAATTTTAATATTTTATAAAGTACACAATACTGCAACCAGAGTAGTATCTCAAGAAAAAAGGGGATTGTATATTTGCCTGTTATCAAACTCAGAGTCATTAAAATAATTTAAATATATTTGAACAGTTAAAATGTAGCAATAGATTTACCTAATAATTGCAGAAATATTTAGATGGGTTATGATAGTTATACACAAAAACATGTAAGTATGCTAGTCACCTGAAAACTGCCCTTTTTAATACGCCCTATTAAAGTATGTATGTGTATTTGACATGAATTAAAGGTGTATTTTTAGTACTATATCTCTAAATAAGTGACAAGAATAAAAGAGGATGCGAAAAACAAATCTGCTTGCTGGTATCAAGGGATCAATTCTGCTACAACTGTAATGCCACAATATACACACACCCATGCCCCATAATTACAACGTATTTCTTTTACTGTACTTGTATTGTACTAAAATCACAAGTACATAAACTTACAAGGAAATATCACATGATCTTTTTATGATGTACACAAAAGGGAAAAAAAAAACCCTGCCACACAATGATTTATTATCTGTATTGATTTCAAACTTAATTAAATTGTTACCAGCATTCATAAATTAGTAACTTTTTTCATTAGAGACTGAATACTGTATATTTATTTAGAACTATAGCTCAATTGTTTTCATTATGACTCCAAAACTTGGTGTAGTTGTAAACAGCTGATTAATCCCTAGCAAAAGCAATGACAATGAAATGAGGTTGAATAATCCAAAAACAATAGGATGCAATTGAACACTAATGGACTCCAGCATGACAGATGTTGGACGTCGGCTGTTACGCCCAGTTGCTCTGCTCTTAATATTCCCCATCCTAATGATCATGAGCAGAGATGATAGTTGGGGTAGGGAGCCTCCATTATTCCATTATCAAAATGTATGCCACTTCTTCAATTTTTAAAGAAGTGCAACTTGGTCACGTTTCATTAGAAATGTTCGACTTGGCTGCGTGTGTGCACTGACCTATTCTCCAAACATAAAGAGCTTTTACCACTCGCTAAAGCACCACTTTCTGATTGTCTGTGTGAGAACAGCTCCCTGCAAAACCCCACAGAAACATATGTCTCCCCTAAAGGATCAGCAATTAGAACTTGTGAGATTTCTGTTTCTGAGGATGCTCCACGGGAAGTGCCGCATGTGCAGGAAAGAATACCCACATCTGATCTTCATGTTATTGCTAAAGCATATTTTAGTGCTCCTGCAGCCTTCTAGCCCTAATTTTGTTATCCCTAAGTTTGTTTTGTTGTCCCTAAGTTTGTTAGTTAAACCCTATGTCTCTTACAGTGAATGTCAAATGATTTTTCATCTAAAAGAACACCAGAGAATTAAGGTGTTCTGTAAGGTAATAAATGCTGCGTGTTCTCATGAACTAGCTGCTACTCAATTCAGGTAGTTAATCACTCTTCATCTTAAGAGTGCTGCTAACATCATACCACAAATACAAAAAGCTCCTCTTTAAAATACTGCATTTTTTCACGTGGCAGCAGTTTGGTTTTTTAACTTAATATGTCCAGCATAAATTACAATGAAGACATCAAATATATTGAAAATCACAGAGCTTCAGAAACTTTGTATTTTCCTTCACTAATGCACAGTGACCCAGCACACAGCAGTGCTGTTAATTCTCCCTTCCTAATTGATTCACCACCATCATCCTGCTTTGACTAACATGCTGCTGTAATCTCAGGAGAGGAGCTGTGATTTATCTCTCCTACTGAACACGCTGGAACTTCAGCTTAAATGATTTACTATCAAATCACAGGACAAGAGCCCAGATCCATTCAGACTAACAATGAACTAATAATAGGATTTTATAGCTCATAGGCAAAGCTAAAAAATGCTGGCTGACCAAAATCCCTGGTTTTCATCGCTTCAAATTTTGTAAAGTTCCTGCTCTATGAAACAAAAATACAAAATGTATCAAGGTCCTATTCACACAATCTAGTTCATTTGTCCAGCCCCATTGCATTGCCTTTTGATATTGTTACCTCAAACTAAAAAATAATCTGCTTTATCACTCAGTGAATAGGAGAAAGGGTATCAGTTGGAATTTTCACAGGTTTCCTTCACTCAGTTCGATTTCCTCTATATTTCAGTTTGTCTCAATTAGCCCTTATGTAATTGTATTCTCTCCTCCCTTTACTTTAAACAATTCCTCATATGTATTACTATTTGAATTTTTTTTATTATTATCAATATTTTTATTACATATTTTTAAAAGCTGATACTATATCCTGATGTGATAAACTGCTGTGGTGCTAAAACCATTTTTAAATCCTAACTTATATTAGTTTTGTGGGTTTTGTATATCAACCATTTGTCAAAAAAATTCCCTTTTACTTTTTTTATCCTCATTAGATAATCTCAAGCCAGAAAAACATCAGAATCACCAAAAGAAGTTCTATGTCTACCCAGTTGCTCAAAATTCAAACTTTGATTCTCTAACTATGCAGGTACCAATTTAGTGCTACTCCACAATCCTCATAGCATTATTCCTGAGTCATATTTTAATTCTAAACCACTATCATTAACCAAAATATTATGTTTCCCTCAGAGAAAAACAAGAGACAGATACGAATGCTGTTTCAGTCATAAACCAGATGATTTTAGCAACTTTAAGTCACCATCAATATTAGGAAAATATAGGAGTTTCAATCCATTAAAGAAATTAGGTAGTTTCAGGATTTATGACTGCATACATAAACCCATTCAAAACTGTCTGCTAGGTATCCAGGTTAAAAACTCAGATGCAATTAGTGCAGCATGCACTAAGAGATGAATGTCTTTCACCTGTACTCCTATGGAAAACACAATCTAATTACTTTGATTACTTTTATTGGGGATTGACTGGGACCAGAGACAAAATTTAAAATGAAATGAAAGCAATATTTCTAGTTAAAGTCTAATTCCTCCCTACTTTCTCCACCTGTATTTACAAAAACATACACAAGCAATGTATCAAAAGAAGAATCTTACCTCTCCCTTCTAGCCAGAACTATTTCCTCTCAGGTAGAGCCTTTCTAAAAGCCTCAAGCCTCGTCACAGTGCTGTTTACCCTGAGCAAAGCAGAAAGAATGGCAAGCTGGATGCTGCCTAATTAAGAGCAGGTGGGTAACTACCAAAATATGGCCATCCTTGAGGGCCCAATTTCTTGTAACATTTGACTCAGCTCACAAGACAGGCTAGAAATCCATGGTGTGCAGAATCACTCCTTTTCCTGCCTTGGTTGTTTGTGTTGTTTTCCCAGTCACAGGGACAGAAGTACCCAAAGCCAACAATTCACTAGAGAATGCTGTATCCTGCAGGGACACTCGGTAACTAATACAGGAAATGGAATAACAACCTACAGCTGCAGCAGGAGTTTGAGTCATTTCACCTGGGGCTTCCCAGCCTGGCACTGGACACCTTTCCCCAAAAAGAACAATTCACCTTCCTCCTCAGCATCTCTGGGCTCTTGTTTCTGGCAGCCAAGGACCTGTCCCAGCTGCACTTCAGGCCCTACCACCCTCCTGTACCACTGAAATTCACCCATTTCTCTTCTGTTCCACATTGTCCTTCTCACCTCCCTCAGCTGAGGCCCAAAAAGCAGAGCTGTCCCCAGAGATCCTGCACAGAACACCCTCTCAACATAACTTTGTTTGAAAGTATACTTTGGAAACAGGAGCTCAGAAACCTCTCAAAAAGCCAAAAAGGAGAAAGGAGTCCTTTTACCATGTTACCAGAGGAACCAGTCTTGAACATTTAATTGTTTCTCACCTACTTTATATATTTAATTTGGTTGCATTATGTACCTTTGTACACACACACAATAGATCATGAAAGAAGTTTCCACCCAGAATGATTGGTAACCCACTGCACCACTAGAGCAGCAGAAAAGCTCTGATGTATTACAAAGCTAGTGAATTTTTCAGTATCATATACATGGCATGTGCTTAAAAATACAGTTATACAATCTAATTACTTTGATTACTTTTATTGGGGATTGGCTGGGACCAGAGACAAAATTTAAAATGAAATGAAAGCAATATTTCTAGTTAAAGTCTAATTCCTCCCTACTTTCTCCACCTGTATTTACAAAAACATACACAAGCAATGTATCAAAAGAAGAATCTTACCTTTCTGATCATCTTTCAGCTGTCAATTAACTTGATCAGCACTATCTCCAGTACCACCAGGCAATACAAATTTTTTAAAAAGCCAAATATACTTGTTAAGCACTACTTGTTAACATTACATAGGCATTCTGACATAGGGAAGAGCAGAACTCATTTATTTAAGATGTAATTCAGTTTCTTTAAGCACCTTTTATTTTCCTGCATACTCAGTTTCAATGAGACAAGAGTCTTCCCGGGCTGACCTTCCATTACTATATAGCTTGAGAATTCCTAAAAGCACCATGCATGCTCTGCACCATGAACCAGATGAGTGAAGGAATCTTTATCCTCCTATTTGCAGACAGGAATTCCTGTTTCTGTGATCTCTGATAGATGTTTTTCTAACCTGCTCTATAAAACCTCTAACAGGGTAATCAGCAGCACAAGTGGTAAATTATTATCTTTGCATAGATCAGATATGGTGATAAGATGGTCAGGACATACTTCATCAGCTGATTTGACCACATTTCCTCCCAGCAGAAGGAATTATAGACTCAGGTTCAGCACCAGAGCCTGGGGAGAGCAATTCTCCAGAGGGTGTTCACCTCTCAGTTCTGAGGCTCTTACCTTAGTCCTCCTCTCCCTTGTAGTCCTTTCCCTTTTTTTAACTTATCCAGGTGTCTCTCATCCAATTATCACCCTGCCCATTCCTCACCTCTGTAAAATACAAGGGGATCTTTGAGATTCCAGGGATGGGAACTCCCATGTTTACCCGCTGTGCCCACTGCCCTCCAAACAGGAGAACCTCCAGTTGGTCCTTTCAGCATCAAACCAGAGATGTTTGTTCCAAACAGATTCTGCAGAGATGGCAACAACCAAAGCCCAGCTATTCATGAATCTGCCTGTGTGAAGCAGGACGTGTGCACTTGTTTTTAGACCTTTACAAATGTAGCTGAATTTATTGGGCTGCTCGTCACTGCAGCAACACCACTGCTACAAATGAAACACAACCAAAGATCCCGAGCTGAACCAAAATCTTTTAATAGGAAATCAGCTGTGCTCTTCCTTAGCCAACAGGCATGGTCAGACAGCCTCAAGCAGAAGGTTATTCCATTTTAGCTGCTGACAGGGCGGCCTTTTGCTGGATCAGGTGGTGGGATGGCTTTGCTGTCCCTAGGAGCTGCTTCCTGCCAAACACCAGCATGAGAGGCCTTAGACTGAGCCAGTTCCCCACACCAACCTTGTGAAAAAACAATCTTTCTTACACTGCACTAAGTTACTCTGAAACTGCCTATTTGCTGTGACAGCAGAAGCACAAGAAATACATTAACATTACTGCAATGCTAATAAAGCCCTCAATTTCATTTGCTCTACATTTAAAAAAAAAAAATACCAAGACCATTCACAAGTTAGCCTTTTTTTTTCCTTTGGAATTGAGTAGAAAGCCTACAAAAATCCTAAAAGCAGAAAGTGACTGGGTAACTATGCTGAGAGACAGTATGGAAATTCAGCATGGAACAAAATTAACTCCCTAGAAGACTCTTGTCTGTTGAAGATCATTGAATATCAAGGTGTGAAAAAACAACCTCTTTTTGTTTTCTGATAACCCTTTCTCTCTTATCTCTGGGGATTCTACTCCTGACACACAGGGAACTAAACCTGTTCATACAGTATCTGCAGACTTCAGTATTGGCAATGAAGTGACTTAATCCCAGCCTGTGGCAGAGAGAGCTGACACAGGAGTGGAGCTCTCTGTTCACTCTTGAGGGGGAAAAGAGCAGCAGAGAAAGGGAGATATAAAAGAGATATAAAAGGTGTGTCATGGCATCAAAGGAGAGGAGTGTAAAAACGTGCTCCCTCTGAGTTTCCCAAATACCTTGTCAGAAAAAATCTTATTTATAATCAAGCAAACAAAAAACCTACTTGCACATGCAGATTTTGGTCAAATGAGGAGTTTGGTGCACTTCAAAAGCAGGAAAAAAATTGCAGCATTTTATTACTGAATTACATCCTATTTTATTAAAACTTTTCTGCATAATTTGTAACTGTGAAAAAAAATCCCTGAGTGAAAGCACCTTTTCTCTCCCCAGACATGAACAGTTAGTCCATCTCACTTCTCATGAGGTTTTTTCCCTCAGATGCCAACTGTCCATGGGTCTGGACCAATGACAGCCACTCTGAACATTCAGCTTTTTGTTCCTTCCACCAAAACCACTGATTTTCTCAATTCTTTCCTGCTGTGAAAAGTCACTGTCTATTTTCTATTCTCTGTCAAGAGGCATAAAGAGCTCAGACTGAAGCTGACATCTCCCTGCAGCTGTTGCCACAAAACCCAAGGAGATGTGGAAAGGAGTGCTGTGATGGAAACCTGCAACCTGCTTCACTCCAACTGCAGAAATCATCAATGTGCAGAACAATATCAGGATGAAAATGTAAATTGTTTGAAACAGAAATACTTCTTGACAAGTAGATAAAAAACAAAAGCCAGGAGAGAATGGTCTCCTTTCCAAAAGCAGAAAAGTACACAAGGAAGAAGCTCTGTGTGAGATAAAATATATTATCTAATGCCACGAACCTCTAAAGGCCTGAGTATATTTAATATTCAGCCCTAAGTCATCTCACTGAATTTCATGGCAGTCTGCTTACAATATTAGACAGGATCACCTGGAATTTCAGGGAAAAGAGAAAAGTGATAAAAGGCAATGGGGAAAAACAAGGGCCACAAGATGAGCTAAAAGCAGAGATACAGGCAGGAATAGAAAGTGACAATAATAAAACATGGGAAGGTTTTGAGTGGACTGAGCTGCAACAGCTTGCAGTAGCAGGAACACACAGTCCCTAAGATTAGGAACTGTCTTTGTTTTATTTCTTCTCCAGCCCTCTGGCTGATTGTTGTAACATGGAGAAGAGAATGTAATGTACCTTGGAAATTAATTACAGTTATACAGCTGGTTCCTAGCCAATTAGGAAGAAGACTCAAAATTCCTCATCTCCCAAAAACATAATTAATGCTACAGTTAATGTTGCTTGCTCACAACAAAACTGTATAGCTTGTGCCATAGTTTATTGACTAATAAAAACACAAGAAGGAACAATGGAGAGAGTGATGCCAAAGGATGCTTTTTATAAAACCATTTTTCACTTCAGAAGGAGTTATTTTCCTGTGTAAACAGGCATAAAATCACCAGCCAGCGCCCTGCTTCTCATTGATTTCCACTTGGCACAGTTTGCCAGCTGCTGTTTGCTCCGAGTGCTGCCTTGACCTGCCCTGGTGACGCTGGCCCTTTCTCTTTGTGGCAGCATTTTCCCAGCGGGGAGCTCCCACCCCTCCCAGAGTTCAGCTGCAACTTTGGCTGAAGGCTCCGAGCTTGCCCATATGTTGGAGTGGAGGGGCCAGCCTGGCTGCAATGAACTCAGCAGTGGCGTCCAGCGCTGTGGCTGGAGCTGGCCCAGAGGAGATTAGAAATGCCCCAAAACTAATTAAATATTTTGTCTCCTGCTGGAAAACAAAAGCCAATGAGGGCAAAAATACCAAATGCCTGATTTAACTGGGGTCTGTAAGTAGCTTGACAACAGCAACCCTGAGGTCAGTGATGCATGATTTAAAAGCCCCTAATGGGTCAAAGCTGTTACACAAATGAGACTTTGGTCGATTATCCTTCACTTTATATATCTGCAAAACTGTTACATAAATGTACTTCCTATCAGTTTCCAGAGGAGCCTTGCTGGGGTAAGAGCCACGCAGTCATATTTGTTTGGAAGCTTTCTTAACTTTCACTTTTGCACTGAAGAAATACAGAAAGCAAATATAACCACCAAGGAAATAGGTACAAATAAGAAGTGACAGCATTTTCAGTAGCATTTTCAAGGATCTGAACTGTCAAGTGTTGCTTCATAAAAATGAGAGAGAAGAATTCTCTCAGTTAATAACAGATCTAGTAAAATGTGTTCAATTCCATTTTCTCAGCTAAGTGCATTCTTCTAGGCACTTCTATTTAAATATGTATCTATAAAATACAATATTCTATATATATTTTATATATATATATTCTATAGAATATATAATCAGTTAAATTATTTAAATGCAGAATAATATATATCTAACCAGTTAAATTATTTAAATAATGGATCAAATGCTTTTGATATATACAATTCAGATTTCATGTATTCAGTTATGCAAATCAAAAATCCACTCTCATGGCATTTTAAACATTGTATGTCCATAAGGGTATATTATATTTTAAAATAATATAAAAATAATTTAAAATAATAACACTGCTGCAGACTCAAGTTGTTTCTTTTAGAAATATGTAAGACTTGTCACACAAATATTCCATGACAATGTTTTAGAAGGTTAAGTGATGAAAAGTCTCACAAAAATCCCATTATGAAAGAAAATGAGAATTCTAATTTGATGTTCTGTATACGAATTTTCCATTCATGCCTAACTTCACGTGTTTCTGTAATCCTTGTGCAGCTAATGGGACTAATCCAGTATCCAAAGGCAAAAATAAGTTTTGCTTGTCCAAGACCACAGTGCATAATGCTGTGAACTACAAAGTGACTCGTTCAGGAAAGCAGAGCCTTCACCTCATCTGGGAGGACAGTGGTCAATCTTTATATTTTCCATAAGCCCAGTTTAAAAAAAAAAAAAACCTTTACAGTAAGGTTATCTTTATCTGCTGAAATTTGAAACTTACTCCAAAATGGCAAGGATCAAGAATAAAAGGAAAACTTAAAACAAACTGGTATATATATATATGTATATGTATACACACATATATATACATATATACATATATACACACACACATATATATATACATATATATATACACATATATATACATATATACACACACACATATATATACATATATATATATACATATATATACACACATAAATACACACACATATGTACATATATATATACACTGCACTCCATGGACACAGCAAAAGGACTGAGCATTTGATACCTAAAGGTGTTTGCTTTTTTCTTCCATGAAGCTAATTGTTTCTCTTAATTCCTTATTATTTCAGGATTTCAAGAGTCTTGAAAGTCAGTATTCTATCAGATTTCAGTGGATTTTTCTTCTGAATGCTACAAACTTGAGGATGGGAAAGTAAATTATTAGTCTTAGTGGTCTAAAATTAAGGTCTTAGTGGACCTTAATTATTATCACAGTGGAAATTTTAAATTAAGAGTTCTAATAATTTTTACAGAAGTATTTTCAGCCACTGCTGTTATACAAGTTCCCTTCTTTCCATACAAAATAAATTATGCAATCATTCTTATTTAATTGCATACATCATGGTTTATGTCATCAACTACTCATGGACTTTAATTCCTGCAAAAATGCAGGAAGGCAGCTCTATTTCTGTTGCAGCTGGCCTTATTTACTTATAATTGAGAAGCAAAAATATATGTATTAAATTTTTTTCCTTACAATTTAGAAAAAAAACCAATCTGAGCACAGTAAGAGTTACACTTGTGTAATTGAGACTCACTGAAAAATGTCAATGTGCCTCTGATGGAAGTTTGAAGAATTAGGGATGCTTTTAAAGTCCAACACTAGCTGAGGAATATGGGTGACAAAACAGGAGCACGTATGTATGACTGCACAGGGGACACGAGCTTGTCTCTGCTTTTTTCATCAAGGCTCTTTTCCAGACAGGGTGTTCATGTTTTCTCCCCCAAAGCAAAAAAATTTCAATAAATTGCACAAGGCCTTTGCACAGGCGCAGTTAGAACCATGCAAGAAAACTTCTCCTGGTTAAGAAAAGATGCCACAATCAGTGTCAGCTCTCACTAAAAGAACAAGATGCCTGAAAACAACTGAGGAGAGGAAACAAGCACACAGAACTTATCTCCTGCTTTTCCTTGGCTGGCAGGAAAGCCAAACAGAAGCAATGAATTCATATTGTACTCTTCCAAGGATCAAGATCCCACCTTGTTTTTGCCCATCTCAAAATCCTAGGGCATAGCACAATTTAATCCACATTCCCAATCAGGCAGGAATGCAGCAAAAACCACGTTCTACATACAGCTCCCCTTGGAGCTCTTCCTGGAACTGGCTGTGCTGGGCTTCAGTCAGTGCTGGTGCTTGACAAGACAATCAAATCCTTTGTTAAGAGCTTCCAAAATGAAACAGAAATACCAATTAACTGGTTTTCTGTCTGGAGCTAATTTAATTCCAAGGTGTCTTCTAGTACCTTGGGATATGGAGTGCTCTGCTCTGGAGAGAATCAATCAGTGGGAGATTGATGAAGGGGTGCTGAGGTCAGGTTTGCAAATACAGAACCATCTGCAGAGTCTCCTGGGTTGGTACCTGCAGCATAGTAATTTACAGGAGCAGGTGTTTCCTTTTAATCTACATTTTTTTTTCTGCTGAAATTGTAACTTTATTAAAAACTGCCTGCAGTTTGTTATTAAGAGGGTACTTTGTTCATTTTTGCTATTAACTGACTGCTGAAAGGTTTCTGAAAGTTTTAATGCCCATAATCCTTAAAAATACAGTTAAGAAAAGAGGCTGTGATGTCAAGTATGGAAGTCAACCAGACACATAGTTAGAAAGCTGCTACATGTAAACACAATAAAGCCCAAAAGTCTGTTCTTAAAACAGAATTATATTGTTCAGGACTGAGCCATTTCTTCCCAAACAAGGGTGACTGAAATTATTCCAGTTGTGAAGATTCTAATTTATTTTTGTTTCCAGCCATAACTAACTATGGAGTAAGGAAGCTTTCTGAAACAGAAGAAAAACCCAAGAATTCCAGCTGGAATTTCCCACCTTGGTAAGATGGGCACTCTGCTCAGCCCCCTTTGGTTTGGCTCCAAAGCACAGCAAAGAACATTTGAAGTCAGACTCGGGTTCCTGGCTCTGCTGCACCTCACACCCTGCTCCAGCTCCACTCTGATCCCCATCACCCCTTGCCAGCCCTGGCACCTCCAGCCTGACCCCCACCCCATCCAAACTGGCTTTGCAAGGTTGAAAGGCGCTCACACTGCAGTCTCCACAAAGGCATCAAAGTTAGAAATGTTTCTTTTCTTCATATTCTGCTTTAGACATTCCATCTAAATGTCTTAGTCTAAAACCAACTTCCTGGGAAAAAACCCATACACACCACTGACTATCTGGTCACATCCTGGGTTTTGCTCCTCCACCTTCCTATTGTTTGGAAATTTTGATTTATGGCTAGCAGTAAACTTCAGGAAATAAAAGGACAGTGACTCAGCAATTGAGAAAAATCCCTAGTTCTGTGGTTTTGTTTAAGTCTCTTAATTAATTTCAAGATTTACTCCTTAGGGGAAAAAATAGATGTGAGAATAAAATGTGCTTAATTGGCATATTTTTCAGTTCTTAATTGAACTAATTTAATTTTTACCTGACCAAGCATCACCCTTTATTTTAATTTAGGTTTTGGGTATTTTCTTTAATTCTGGGAAGGTTCCCTCTGTTCCCAGCATGTTTCCCTGTCACTCTGATGAATACTGAGACAAAGAAATCTCTCCTTTCCCAGAAATAACTGCCTCATCTGTTGCTAATTTCCCTTCCCATCCCTTATGGAACACATGGCTCCTTTCTATGACCTCTTGCTGTGTGCACATTCATGAAGTCTTTATAATTTCTTCTTCTTGGAAAACTTTCCAAATTTAATAACAACCTTTAATGTATGTTTTCTGTCTATTCTCATCTAAATAATGCTAAAGAAATGCAAAGTATTTTCATGCCTCCTTTAAGCAAACCTGTTAAATGGTTTGGTGAGTTATTCCCATTTTCATTACATCCCTTTTAGCTCTACATTCATTTCCATGGCAGTAAATTTGTGTGGTTTCTGTTGCTCACTGAAGGTTCCTGGTTTGCCTCCTTCCTCCTGGCCCCTACATGAGCTGTGCCTCTGCAGAGGCACCCACCAAAATATCAAAACAAGCAAAAGGGCATTTTTAAATGTTCATGTCTGGGCTGCTGGATCCAGCCATGGATTTCCTCCAGCCTTACAGTGGCCTGGAGCTTCTGCTGGACACTCTCCCAATAAATAACACTCAAGCGCACAGGAATTTTTGGAATTGTGTTTCCCTGCACGTAATTTGCTCTTGGTTCAACACATCTCTATGCCACCAGTCTTTTCATTAAGAGAGCAGCACTAAACAGTTCTGCAAATCCTCTGCACCACAAACACTAAACAAATCCTTTGCAAAAAGATGTGAAACAAGGCCACACAAGTTCTAAATAATATTACTTTAAGTTTGCACAACCTATTTTTTTTTATAGGGGAAGACAGAATTTGTCACAGCTGATTTCCTTTACTATTAACTGAAATGTGCAATACATTAAAATAAATCTTAGGGAATAATTAGGATCACCAGGTCAGCTATACAATATTTCATGAGAATAAAGTTGCTCCTCAGAAAATAAATGCTCTTTTTCTTGCCACCCTCAGCAGCCTTGCTTGTTTTGCATATGGTTGCATATTTAATTAGCAATCTTTCTGTAAATGTCTGCAATTAGACAATGATGATTAATAAAATAACTCCTTTAAAGCTCCATTTAGGCAGCAGAACTGCACAATCAGGTATAATTAATTCATCATTAATAAATCATGGCTGATTAACTAACACGTTGATTACAAACACATTACTGCATAGCCTCCCACCTGAGCTCTGGTGATTTTTCTATCCTGAAAAGAAATAGAGACAAAGTAGTAGTAAACTATAAAAAAATGCTTTAAGCAGCAAAGATATTAGTTTGGTCAGGAAATTTATATAACAAGTCTCTTTGAAATGTATGGGCCTTGTTCATTATTAGTCCTCTTGAGTAAAACAAATTATTGTACTGTCTATTTGTTAAATGTGGATGGGTGAACAATAGCTGGTTCTTTCGTTCACTTTTACTCCTAAAGAAGCCTTTTTTCCTCTGATTGTGGGCCAGATTCAGCTTTGCCTAAGCCAGCAGGAAGAATGAAAACAGCAGCACTGCTGCTCCAGAAGGTGCACAGCCCCTGCAGCCAGGAACAATCCAGGGAACATCCAGGGAAGGATCCAGGGAACATCCAGGGAACATCCAGGGAAGGATCCAGGGAACATCCAGGGAACAACCCAGGGAACATCCAGGGAAAAACCCGGGGAACAACCCAGGGAACAACCTGGGAACATCCAGGGAACATCCAGGGAACAACCTGGGGAACATCCAGGGAACAACCCGGGGAACAACCAGGGAAGGATCCAGGGAACATCCAGGGAACAACCCGGGGAACATCCAGGGAACATCCCAGGGAACATCCTGGGAACAACCTGGTAACAACCTGGGGTACATCCAGGGAACAACCTGGGAAACATCCAGGGAACGACCCGGGGAACAACCCAGGGAACATCCAGGGAACAACCCGGGGAACATCCAGGGAACAACCCAGGGAACAACCCAGGGAACATCCAGGGAACAACCCAGGGAACAACCCAGGGAACATCCAGGGAACATCCAGGGAACAACCCGGGGAACATCCAGGGAACATCCAGGGAACATCCAGGGAACATCCAGGGGAACATCCAGGGAACATCCAGGGAACAACCCGGGGAACATCCAGGGAACAACCCAGGGAACAACCCGGGAACAATCCGGGAACATCCAGGGAACAACCCAGAGAACAACCTGGGGAACAACCCGGGAACAACCAGGGAACATCCTGGGGAACATCCAGGGAACAACCCAGGGAACATCCAGGGGAACAACTTGGGGAACATCCAGGGAACATCCTGGGAACATCCCGGGAACAACCCAGGGAACATCCAGGGAACATCCAGGGAACAACCCGGGGAACAACCCGGGGAACATCCAGGGAACATCCAGGGAACATCCTGGGAACAACCAGGGAACAACCCAGGGAACATCCCGGGGAACATCCCAGGGAATATCCGGGGAACATCGGGGAACAACCTGGGAACAACCTGGGAAGGATCCTGGGAACAACCGGGGAACACCCAGGGAACATCCGGGGAACATCCCTGGGGAACATCCTGGGAACATCCAGGGAACAACCCGGGGAATATCCAGGGAACATCCAGGGAACATCCCAGGGAACATCCCGAGAACAACCCAGGGAACATCCAGGAAACATCCAGGGAACATCCAGGGAACAACCAAGGAACAACCTGGGGAACAACCCGGGGAATATCCAGGGAGCATGCAGGGAACATCCTGGGAACATCCAGGGAACAACCCGGGAACATCCAGGGAACAACCCAGGGAATATCCAGGGAACAACCCAGGGAACAACCCGGGGAACAACCCAGGGAACATCCAGGGAACAACCCGGGGAACATCCAGGGAACATCCAGGGAACATCCAGGGAACAACCCGGGAACATCCAGGGAACATCCAGGGAACATCCAGGGAACATCCAGGGAACAACCCGGGGAACATCCAGGGAACATCCAGGGAAGGATCCAGGGAACATCCAGGGAACAACCAGGGAACAACCCGGGGAACATCCAGGGAACATCCAGGGAACAACCCAGGGAACATCCAGGGAACATCCAGGGAACAACCCAGGGAACATC